>NC_140584.1:1054577579-1055177579 GCF_964204655.1 Triturus cristatus | reverse complement strand
AGGGCTCTCAAGATGGTTTCTGCTCAGCTCGAGCCGCGACGTCGTCAGCAGGGCTCCGAGGAAGGTCTCAGCGAGGTGGGGCCGCGACGGCGTCTGCAGGGCTCCGATGTTCCAGGTGGTTCAGGAAAGGTTCACAAGAGGGAGCCGCGACGCAGTCAGCAGGGCTCGTGATGGTTCCGACAAGAGTTCTTCTCCGTAGGGTCAGCCGCGATTCGATCAGCAGGGCTCTCGACTCCGGGATACAACTGCCGAGCTGTGGTGGGGTCGCCCCAGATATAGGTCTGGAGCCCTTTGATGTCCGGACCCTTGCGCCCGAGGGGGCGGAGTGGCCGGGTGGAGGTGGCCAGACGCCCAGCAGGAGAGGCGCCAGGCCCATGGGAGTTTGCAGGGCGATCACACCTCGAGAGGGGAGGACAGTTGGGGGTCCCAACGATACCATCCTCCGCCGGGGGCGATGAATGGTTCCTGCGGCACCCCCTGGCCAGTCCGTGGTGCCTCGAGGTCGGGGCTTCGCTGGGGTCGAGGCCGGGTTGAGCGGGGTCGCGCCGGCTGGTGTACGGGGTGACGTAGATGCCAACAAGATGGCGGAGCCATGAGGAGCATGCGACCACGTGCAGTTCCAGGTGAAGGGCCTTGGAGCAGTTCAGACGGGTGGCCCGTGAAGGCCGGGGCGGGGAACGGCCACAGTCCAGGGGGGTTAAGGACCACGCCACGAGGCCGGGTCCAACAAATAGTGTAAAAATTGTTCGTAGATAATGGGAAGTGGAGCGGCCTGGTATGAAACCAGACTGGTCCAGTCTCACGATGAGAGGGAGTAGTGGTTGCAATCTGTTGACC
Source organism: Triturus cristatus (assembly GCF_964204655.1). Lineage (NCBI taxonomy): Eukaryota > Metazoa > Chordata > Amphibia > Caudata > Salamandridae > Triturus > Triturus cristatus. The sequence goes on along the minus strand of NC_140584.1, from coordinate 1,055,176,742 downwards.
AATAGTTTGGCAAATATTTTGTTATCTATATTTATCAGAGAGAGTGGTCGGTATGAGTCGCACGATGAGGGGTCTTTGCCCGGCTTAAGCAGTGTGATGAAGACAGTTTTGCGCATAGATGGTGGTAGTGTCCCGTTTTGCAGCGCCTCCTGCTATACCTCTAAGAGGCGAAGACAAAAAGCTTTAATTAACTGTATATCAATTTCCTTAACCAACAAATTTGAGAACTCACTGAAAGAATTACGGTCAGGATCTGCGCTATAGAAAAACCTTGCTTGCCTATGGTTAATTTGAAGTAAACTGCTTTGTTACTATAAAATAATCTTGCTTCACATTTAATAACATTGTGGGCCAAATATACAGCACACCTGAAAAACTGACAATTCTTGGGTAACTATTGTTTATGTCGTCAGGGCACTGGGGTATTCTTGAATCTTTTAAGTTTAAAACAATATTATATTCAATAAATGTCACTTAGTGCACTGAAATATGTATGCAGTTAAGTGAGACATCCCCCCAAAAAACCCACTATTTTTCTTTTTAAAGAAGACTATCATATTTTCTCGTGGCAAATATAGCCTAATTTACTTTGAAGCCAAGCCAGTCCCCCGGCTCGACTATTTCTGAATTTGCTGACTTGGGGTAGTGCAGTGGCAGAATTATGAGTGTAATGTAGACCAAAGTATATTTTCATTGTAAGCGGGCACATTTTTTCCCTTTACCATCAGCACTTGGAAGAGCGTGGCTGAACTAGCAAACTGTAATTAAACTATATGTACAAAACAAGTTTTACTAAGATATTTCTTCAAAGGCCTCCTTGCCTTGACAAGGTGTTCTAGTTTCTCCCACGCTGGAGGCAGATGCCAAGGGGTACATGAAGGCCAGAGCACCTTAACAGCCACATTATTGTAACTGTTTAAGGCAAAGTAATGTAAACACTGAAATGTACATAGGAACAACTGAGCCTAAAAACATGGCCATTCTTGGCATATAAGAGCATCCAGGCACTCTGCCCATTTCACACACCCCAGGCAGTCTTGGATTTCATTCTTGCAACAAGTGTAAATTCATATCATCTGCATATTACAGGATTCCCAATCAGAGACAAATTAAACATTTAGATCCAAAAATGCACTACAGATTGTTTATGGAGACCCACCGTTTCCATGTCTCCTCGACAAGGGTCAGTGAAACACTCCCTGCACATTCTCCCCTACAAAAACACCAAGATCCTACTCACACTGTGGAACCCCGGAATGGTGTCTGCTCCATATTCACTCTGGATTATAGGTTTCTGGTACATGTTGTACCAGTTCTCGAACTCGGCATCAACCTGCAGTTGAATTACTTCCAGGTGACCGGGGTCATGATACCAGGAGAAGTAACTATTCACGCACACCACGTCCACAAAGGGAGCCTGCAAAACAACAAAGAAATGCACATGTTGGTACTGCAGCAGTTTGCCAAAAAAGAGGACAGACGCCCTAATTGTCAGTAGGGAGCCATGTTGAGGGAAGAGCGGTATTGCTGGCTTACATGAGACAGGAAGGGTCTGAAAGCCTTCTCTAAATGGAACGGCGGCTTAAAGGAGATTTGAAAAGAGCACACGCAAAATTGTCGACTTGTTGTAGCAGGCTGACTACAGTGCAATTTACTACAATGTAGAAAACAATCTGAGAGGAGCCATATCTGGCAAATTCTCTAGTGCAAGAATGTATTTGCTGCATCACCTGTTGGCCAAACAAGGGCAACCGGCATCAAAATAACAGCAACTAAAAGCTACCAACCCCCTCAGGATTCTGGAAATGTCCTATTGAGGAGAATGAGTAAGGGGCTTTGATGCCACTTCCTACCTCACCCAAGAACTGGTACGGTCAGTGAGATGGTACTGCAGGCCTGGGACGCAACTTACCAGAACACTGAGGAGTCAGACTACACCTGCGCCAGAGCATGGGAGTAGTTGGCAGTGGAGAATCTATCTGGACTCTGAGGGCCCTTCCTGGGGACCTAGGAAGATGCTCACTGCAGCAATATCTCTTCCTTTTTAAGGCGCATGATTCTGTGAACATGGCTCCTCCTCTGACTAAACCATGGGGAGCCACTACACAGCTGACAAGAGGCACAGGGTGACTGATAAGTGGCAGTGCGGACAGCCGGGCCACGTCCACACCAGATGCCCCTAGAGCTGTCCATCAGGAGATCCTGTGTCTCTGACCATAAATGGTTGGGGCACACATCAAATTATAAGATCTATGGTAATCATATCATGCATACAACATGATATGATTACCATAGTGAGGTCAAGCCCACTGACCTTCATATGGCCAAGCGGTCATCTTGAGACCAGGCCAATTCACCGGCACTTGCAATTCACCTCCTCAAAGTTAGACTTTGTGCCTGATGGTCAAAGGCTTTTTGCACATGTAAAGTACTTCTTCAGCAAACTACTTGCATAGGACAACGTTCTGTGCATTCTTTTGCTAACCTGTATTTTCCATACCTTTCTTACCTACTTGCTATTGAACATATCTTTGTATCATATATGGGGCACTGCCTGAGGGATCTGCTTTGTTTGGCCCTTCTTTGGCTGCTGCAATCTGCCACGCAGACCTCTCCTCTCTTCAGCAGTTAAGTTGGTTCAGCATTCCCAGTATGCAGTAAGAGTTGTTTGTGTCTGGGTCATGCTTCTTTTTGGTCTTCTGATTTTCTCTTTTATTTGGTTATTGATGTCGTACACCTTCTATGGCTACATTCGTCTACCTCCTGGACCTATTTTCCATCCTGGGGTACTCTATCCTGCATTCATTCAGGGCCACTCCACCAGGGGATGACCTGGGTGAAACGAACCAGAATACAAGGATGAGGTTCTCACGAATAGACGCTGGAAACGTAGTACAAACAAGCGTTTGTTAAAGTTCCATACAACTCCTCGAACATCACCAGCACAGGTGGTTTCACTTCATTTCCATGATTTAAAGCTACTATTTCCATAAAAATAACCACAAGCGAAAAAGAGCCACAAAAGTGTTTAAGCCTTTCCCAGCTGATCTGCTGCGGCCACTCAATTATATACAAGCAATCACATGCCCATTAAGCAATGTAACACAAGAAAAAACTAATTTATTTGTATGTATGAAAAATACTTACACCTTTGTCACGTGCATAATTTGAGGCAGTCACATAGGTTACTGGTCTGGTGGGATCCAAGGCCTTAGTATGAGCGATCACAGTTCTATTGTAAAATACAAATGAGAAAAAAAACCACGTATGAAAAACAGCTTTCATCCGTGTCACGCGATTAATTTGTGCTTGATACAAAAGACACGTCTGCCAGGTTCGCTAGCCTTTGTATGAGCAGTTACAGACCTGTTGAGTAATAAATGCACATCACCAAGATTAACCAAGAAGGGCTACAAAGCAAACGAGAAGACTGTATGGTTATATTCCGAAACAAAAAGTTACTTAACTGCAACACCAGGTTTAGGGCCTTCCATCGTTAATAGATTGACATTTTACCTGTTCTCAGGGTTGAACGGAAATAGTTAAGACGTTTGAAAAATAACTTCTTACGCACCTTTAAGAAACCTTCATTCGAAGTCTGCTCATCTGATCAAACATGGACCTTCAAGAGAAAGAAAATTGGAGGCAGATCCCGGGGAACTCAAGGAGCAAGAATGGTGAAGAGAAGAATGTGTCCTCAACTACAACCTGAGATCTAAACCCAATCTCATGTGATTCAGGAACCTTTTGAGAGTGGAAATTAACTGGCTTTCCTTCAATGGAGAACTGCACAGACTTGGGTCACGACAGGAGAACATTGGACAAGACGTACGGCCATCATAGCAGACTCCATCCCTTTTACTTTCTTGGTTTCAGTGAATTTATAAAAAAAAAATAGCACTCTGAAGTAGCCTAGAAGCTACACATAGCACTTTTAAAAAAAAAACTAAAATACATAAATGTAAAAAACTTGATACAGGCCTTACCATTCGTATAGATAAGCAACAGTAAGGTGTTTGTTGACAATAGGATATCAGTTCTATAGAATCATAACTTCACAATCCCTGTTCACTCGCCAGAGCAATGGGAATTCTAGCTTTGGGTGTCTGGTGGAGGATGTGAGAAGGATTATCCTGGACTTTCCCAAACGCGCATGAACTCACGAAAACTGGCCCAATCTGATAATGGTGTAAATAATTGAGGATAAGCTAACCTCTGGATTTATAGGGGTAATTAGGGAAAGACCAACCTCTGGATTTTTAACATAGAGCTGTTTGTCATCTGTGACTTCTAAACATGGTGTACTTTCCACCACTATTGGTATCAAGTATAGAAAGGGTGAATCCATGGCACTATACAAACACTAAGCATAGCAGATGGTCTCCTACATCTATTCTGTACACTATCTCCAGTAGAAAGTCGCATAAAAGTGAATCGAAGGCCTTCTCAACATCTATGTTGTTATATGTTATTAGCGGGTTGTTAGGTTTGCTGGGGTATAGAGTGGCAAGTCAATTCAGGAATAGTTAATTATTGATTGTTAATTATTTAATTTACTTTTAATTATGTAATTTATGGAATATTCATTTATTTTATGTATATTTTAGTTACGGGCTGCTGTTTGTAGGATGGGATGTTAATTAACAGCTATTAGTTGTTAAATAATTATTGAATGGATTTCTTTTCATTACGTAAATATGGAATACTGATTTATTTTACTTATATTTTAGTTGCGGAATGCTAGGTTTGTAGAGGTATAGGGTGTGAAGTTAAATAATAACCAATTAATTGGTAATTGTTAATTGATACATTTATTTTAAATTTGTTAGTCATGGAATTGAGTATTTTTTTGTAAATTTTTAGGTGCAGGCTGCTCTTTTTGTAGGGGTAGCGAGTGGGAAGTTTATTATTAATTGACTAATAATTATTTATTAATTGATAATTAATTTAGTAAATACAAATTTTGTGAATTGATTAATTGATTTTAGTTTTTTTAAACACACACATATATTACCTACTGGCAGTCGCCAGTAAGTAGTTATAGTTAGTACTTAGATTTTTGACTTTCTTATAACTTCCGCACAGTTTTACGAATCTTCTGCATAGATGGTTTTGAAGTGATCCATCAAGTGGGGAGAGAGAATAAGGAGGGGTAAAAAAATGTGGGTTTTCTGTGCAATCTCCCATAGGGATTTTGAATACGACTGCAGCCCAAACTGCTGGACGGAATTACACCAAATTTGGCAGAGAGGTAGTTCTTGTTCCCGAAAGAGCTCTTTTTGTGATTTGGTGTAAATCAGTTCAGTAGTTGCAGAGTTAAGGGAAAAACAAAATGGTATATCTAGGGACATGGATCCTTAGTGGATCACCCACGGAGGATCCAAGAAGTCACATGCCACCAGCAAAGCTGTAATTGGCTGACCACTATCTGACCACGAGGGTGCAGCCGTCATTTTAAGTATCCGGGATTGGACCTGGGTTCTTAAAATGTATCTTCAAAATTATTAAAGGTGTCAGGGTAGAGGTACCTTGACCCCATGGGGGTGTTAGAGGAGTGTCAGAGAGACCTATGATGGGTATGAAATGGTATCTTTTTGCCATTTAGGGAATCCAAGGATCACCTAGGGGTCTCAGCACAGGCCCCGTGTAAATCTGCGATGGATCTGAAAATCTTGATGCACTTTGAACAAGAAAAAAAAACACTTTCAGATCCACTCAGACACCTCTCACACCCAGTTACAGACCCAGACAGGGGGTCACGCACCCACCCACAGACCAATGCAAGCACTCACACATCTACTCGCAAAGACATGCAGGCACTCACAGACCCACGAAGGCACTAACACACCCATTCACAGACCCACACAGGCAGTCACATGCCCATTCATAGACAGACTTAGGCACTCGCACACCTACTGAGAGACCCACAAACGCACTCTGACTCCCACCAAGCCACACACATACCCACACAGTCAGTCTCACACTCGCTCACAGACCCACGCAGCCAGACACACCCAGAGACACACACACACACACACACAGAGACACACAAACACACACACACACATTCACAGACCAAAGCAGGCACTCACAGACCCAGTCACAGGATGTCATGACTGATCGGCCCATTCCTCGTGCAGACTGCCATCTACGCACCTGTACGCTCTGTATGAGACTATTATCATTATGTTGGAAGCACATGCACTTATGCATAATGTATATGTTGCGTACTGTTATAATTCTTTGTCCTCTGATTGTGCAAAAACATCGTGCATCTTAATCCTTCCATGTCTGTTCCCTGATACATGTTATAGAGAAACGCCATGGAACACCTATGGAACACTTATATTAATGCAGCCATAGAACTCCACCAATGAAGAGCTGCAGACATGCAGTATGTGCGCACTCTTCCTTTCAATGTATTAAATATTGTGGTTATCCTTCTAGGGCTAGGACGGAAAATGATTGTGCAGCCCTGCAAGAGTTATCTTGCGGCTGCCAACTTGGGTGTGGCAGCAGAGTATATAAATGAACCCCGCCCATTGACGAACCTTCTGGAAGATGTCCGGCTCTTTGTGCTTGCCTTGGTTCCTGCCGCCTGAATCGCAGTCTGACATTTCCTCATTTCCTGTGCATACTAGCGGATTTGAAATACTATGCTATCTTATTTGAGCAGTAATAAGGACAATCTTATGACTAACAGGACTAAGTATATAGAAGCATTGATAATACAAAAAACGGGAGCAAGTAATTGTGAACTGTGAAAGAATTGTGAACTGTTCAAGAGTTAATTACTTAGTGAAAAGTACGGGACATTATAAATCGATTCTTCCAAAAGACATGGAGATGTGTGCTTAGTTCTTCATCATGGATATGTGATTGATTATCATTGAGAGTACTTTCATAACTATCTGCAGTGCCTTTTAACTCAGACTATATGAGAGACTATTAAGAGACTCAACAAGGAATATATCATAATGCTAGAACTTGACACAAATGTCTGAGAAACTGAATTGAATAAGATAATACTGTATTGATTCCCACACAGGTATGGACAATTCAGAAATCTGTTAACTTGTGTACATTGTAATTAGTCTGGGACTTCAGCATAGTACTAATACAGGTTCTCGCTATTCCAGGTCTCTCTCCCCGCAGTACCCTCCCCAAAACACTTCCCAATATACAGCCACTCCGATCCTTTGGTGTATATATTCACAGTCGTGCTGCCAGAAGGTGGGCATTGGAGGGTACTGCTCCTGATGAACTCGCTCAGACCATCGAAATCCCCAGCAGTTTCACCACTTTTCTTTACGCCAAAGGCAAATGGTGAATTAAGACTATGCATTTACCATTGAGCACTAAAGAACATCACTATAAAAAACTAATACCCGTTACCACTCATCCCGGTCCTCCTTGAGCAGGTACAAACAGCTCAAATTTACACCAAGCTCGATCTTTGCAGCTCATACCATTTGGTACGTGTCTGATCTGGTGATGAATGGAAAACTATGTTTCGAACACGTTATGGGTTATTTTAATACCCTTTGGTCTTTGCAACGCCCCTGCAGTGTTCCAGTTCTTTGTTAATGATGTACTACAGGAGTATTTGGATAGTTTTATAATTGCATATCTCAGCAATATACAGATTCTTTCTTCCTCACCAGAAGAACATGTACAACATGTGCGTACTATTCTGACCACCCTGCAACAACATGAGGTGTTTTGCAAACTTACCAAGTATGAGTTCCACGTCACTATAGTAGAATTCCTGGGTTTTATCCTCACTCCCCAATGGATTACTATGGCTGAAAGCAAAGTCCAAGCCTTCAAAGAATGGCCACCCCCTCACACGGTAAAAGACACCCAATGTTTTTTTAGGATTTGCAAACTTTTACCGTAGATTTATAGACAATTTTTCTGCAAAAGTCGCTTCTTTAACCAAATTGCTACGTAAAGGCATCATCTTCCAGTGGACTCCCGAGACCGATAAAGCTTTCCAATCCTAAAAAGAAGCATTTACTACCACTCCTGTGCTGTGACATCCTGACACGACATAACCTTTTGTAGTAGAAGCAGACGCTTCTGATAACGCAATCAGAGCAGTTCTCTCTCAAAGGGATGTCATACTGGCCAACTGCATCCAGCAGCATAGCTATAAAATAAAATGGTTCCAGCAGAAACTAATTACACTAATGCAGAGAAAAAACTCATGCAATCCGTCTAGCATTCAAAGAATGGTGTCACTACTTATTTGGAGCTAAACACCATATTACAGTCTTCACAAATCACCATAATCTACAGTTTTTACGATGTGCCCGGGCTTTAACTCCACGGCAACTTCGCTGTACATTATTCCTTGCCAAGTTTGATTACACCGTCACATATCAGCCGGGCAGTGAAATTACAAAGCCAATGAACTTTCTAGACAAAGTTCCTCATCAATACAATCGGAAAAAAAGAGCTGTATTCATGATACCTACAACACAAGTCATAGAAGTCACAATCACAGCGAATATCTTACACAAAATAAAGAAAAATTTGTTTGTCAAGAGAATAAAATCATGGTAAGAACAGGACAAGACCAGATATCTGAAAGATGGGTTACCATTGCAGGGGAAAAACCTATATGTGCCATCCAAACCGTTACAAAAACAAGTCCTACAATGGTGCCATGATTACCCTATGGCTGGTCATCCCAGACAAACTTGCACTCTACAGTTAATCAGCAGACACGTCTGGTGGGGTAAATTGGAGACAGGATACTATACAATATGTCATGACTGTGATACTTGTAATCGAGCAAAGTAAGATACACAAAAGAAACAAGGGTTGTTACAGCCACTCCCCACTCCTCATTGAGTTTGGGAACATATTTGGATCTCATTACCTCTCTTCCAAAAGATCAAGGGAAATATGCCATTTTGGTATTAGTAGATCAGCGCATTTCATAGCATGTACTGGTACACTAACAGCTGCTGAATTGGTTTCATTGTTATTCACTCATGTTATTCGTCTCCATGGCATTCCAAAAAACATTGCATCGGATAGAGGCACACAATGTACATCCAAATTCTGGAAGGCCTGGTGTTCTGCCTTGCACATCCAAAGTCATTTGTCCACTAGTTTCCATCCAGAAACGGATGTATAGACGAAGATAGTTAACCAGGATTTGAAACAATACCTGAGATGTTAGGTGTCCGACACTCCAGAGTCATGGGTAACTCTACTCTGGGAAGCAGAGTTTGCCTATAACAATTTAAATCACTCATCCATGCAAATGTCATCATTCTATGCTAATTGTGGATATCACCCACAACATTTGCCTTTTCTAATGCCACATACCGAACAAAACATACCTTCTCTCTCTCAATTACTACAATGTATGTCCACAGTAGCATTGAAACTAAAAAACAATGTACAAAAAGCTGCAGCAAAGTACAAAAACATTTGCAGACAGACGACGGCAACCTGCACCTCCTTTTCACATAGGAGATAAAGTGTGGCTCTCCACAAAGAATTTGCGCTTTAAACATCTTCACAAATTTCAACCCAGGTTCATCGGACCTTTCCCAATCAAAGATGTTATCAACCTGTTACAGTGCGATTAAACCTACCAATGTCCATGAAAATGCATCCTGTGTTTCATGCTTCCTTGTTAAAGCCTGCATCGGTGAAGGCACGGTTCCACCCACCACCGGTTATGGTAGGGGATCACCTCGAATACGAAAATCAACCAATTAATAGCGTGCAACAACGTAAATGAAAGTTATAGTATCTGATTACCTGAAAAGGCTATGGTCCTGAGGAAGACTCTTGGGAACCAATACAGTCCATCCATGCCCCTCGTCTTCTTCGTCAGTTTCATGACTCGCATCCCATACCTTGACTGCCCTTGTCCTGGGCCTTGTGGGGGGGGGGGGGTGTGATGTCATGACTGATCTGCCCATTCTACGTGCAGACTACCATCTACACACCCACGCACCTGTACACTCTGTATGAGACTATTATCATGATGTTGGGAGCACATGTGCTTATGCATAATGTATATTTTGCATACTGCTATCATGCTTTGTCCTCTAATTGTGCAAAAACATCTTGCATCTTAATCCTTCCATGTCTGTTCCCTGATACATGTTATAGAGAAACATCGTGGAACACCTATGGAACACATATTGATGCAGCCATAGAACTCCACCAAGGAAGAGCTGCAGACACGCAGTATGCTCGCACTCCTCCTTTCTATGTATTAAATATTGTGGTTATCCTTCTAGTGCCAGCACGGAGAACAATCACGTAGCCCAGCGAGAGTTTTTATCTTATAGCCCCCATCTTGGGTGTGACAGCAGAGTATATAAATGAGCCCAGCCTGGTGACGAGCGCTCGTGATTGACAAACCTTCTGGAAGATGTCCGGCTCTTTGTTCTTGCCTTGTTTTCGGTTCCGGTTCCTGCCACCTGAATCGTAGTAAGCCATTTCCTAATTTCCCACGCATGCTAGTGGATTTAAAAGCCTATGCTTGCGTATTTGAGCAGTAATAAGGAACATCTTATGACTAACAGGACTAAGTATATAGAAGCATTGAGAATTGATTGTTGATCATCAAAAATCGGGGGCAAGCAAAAAACCTTTGAAAGAATTGTGAACTGTTCAAGAGTTAATTCCTTAGTGAAAAATACGAGACATTGTAAATCCATTCTTTCAAAAGACATGGATATGTGTGCTTAGTTCTTCATGATGGATATGTGGTTGCGCATCATTGAAAGTATTTTCATAACTACCTGCAGTGCCTTTTAACTCAGACTATATGAAAGATTATTAAGAGACTCAACAATGAATATATCATACTGCTAGAACTTGACACAAATGTCTGAGAAACTGGATTGAATAAGATAATATTTTATTGATTCCCACACAGGTAAGAACAATTCAGAAATCTGTTAACTTGTGTACATTGTGATAAGTCTTGGCCTTCAGCACAGTACTAATACAGGTTATCACTATTCCAGGTCTCCCTTCCCGCAGTACCCTCCCCAAAACCCTTACCCCGTCTGGCCACTCTGATCCTCTGGTATATATATTCACAGAATCAGTGCTGGCAGAAGGTAGGCATTGGAGGGTACTGCTCCTGAGGAACTCGCTCCTGACACAGACCCATGCAGGTACTCCCACAACAACTTACAGACCCACTTCATCACTCAAAGACTCACTCACAGACCCACACGTGTACTCTCATACCCTCTGGTGGAACCACACAGGCACCTTCAAACCCACTGACAGTCACACAGGCACTCATACAACCACTCGGGAATCCATGCTGGCACTGACAAACCTGTTAAAACAGCAACACAGGTACTGAACTGACCTATGGCGGTACACACACACCCACTCACAGACTCATGCATCCACTTACACAGACTTACAGACCCACAGAGACACTCACACCTATTCACAGACCCACCCATCTACTCGCACATCCTCACAGACCCATGCAGGTTCTCATACACCCATTCACAGACCCATTCATCCACTCACACACCCACTCACAGAGCAAACCAGAAACTCTCATACCACCAAATTCTCTCACACACCCATTAACAGACCAAGACAGACGACAGTTATACACCCCCTCAGAGACCCACTCACTGTCATACACCCACTCACAGACCCACTCAGACACCCACACACCCACTTACAGACCCATTGAGACACACACACACCCACTCACAGAATCACACAGGCAGTCACAGACCCATTAAGAGAGCCACACAGGCACTCATGTCCACTCACATATCCATGCAGGCACTAATAAATCCACTGACAGACCCACACAGGCACACTCACTCACAGACCTACTTGGACACTCTCACACCCACTGATAGACCCACTTGGACACTCACTCACACACCCACTGACAGACCCACAAAGGCCCTCTCATAGCCACTAACAGACCCGCACCCACCGACAGACCCACTCAGGAACTCACACAGACACTCTCATACCCACTCAGAGACTCTCACACCCACTCACAGACCCACAGAGGCACTCACACACCCACCTAATTATCTCCTGGTGCCATGTTATGTTATGTTAGTTCTACTTTTATAGCGCATGACTCACCCGGGGGCATCTCGGCGCTGCTTAGAGACAAACCTGAAACTGGAAAATCAGACCATACAAAATTAAAACAGGTAAGCTTTTAGTTGTTTCCTAAATGTACTCTAGGTGGAAATTTCAAGCAGAGCAATAGGTAATTTATTCCAGTATCTTGAAGCAAGGTACGAAAAAGCTCTGCCCCCTGTACGACTAAGACGTATTCAGGGCACCTGTAGGAGAGCTAGTGTACTGGATCTAAGATTTCGACAGGGTATGTGTTTTGTAAGTTTCTTTTGCAGATAGCAGGGACCTTTGCCTTTCAAGGCATTGTAAGTAAGACAACAGATTTTAAAATATGATCGCTTCCTCCCTGGTAGCCAGTGCAACTCTCTCAACAGAGGGCCAGAGGAGGAGCCTGCTGGGCGATTCAGAATCTTTCTTGCCGCAGTGTTCTGAATCACCTGTAGTTTAGCAAGCAAGGTCTCTCCTACTTCGGCCAGCAGAGCGTTCCCGAAATCCAATCTGCTAATCACCATGGCCTGAACCAAAGTTCTACGACAGGGCAGATAGGGAAGGATCTTGCGCAAGAGACGCAGACTGTAGTAGCAAGAACTGGTCGTGGCAGCAATATGATCTTTCATTGTTAATGTCAGATCAAGTTTTAGCCCTAGGTTTCTTACACATTGTTTGGGTACGGGAGCTGTTCCCAGCTGTTGGGGCCACCATTCATCCGAACAAATAGTTATAAAGCTTTCCCCATTAAGACTATATGGTCCTCTATTTAAATTACTGTAAGTAAACAAATGCACAAATCAAGTTGCAAGCTCCACAAACAAGTACTCAAGACACCCACGAATACACTCATAAGATCACTCACAAACCCATAGCCACTCACACACTCACAAAACCAGTCGTAAACCCACTCACAGACCGATTTAGCCACTCACATATCCATTTACAATCATTAATAGTCACTCACAATCACACACCCACAAAACGACTACAAACCCACTCAGAGATCCACACAGCCAATCACACACCCACTCAAACACTCATATAGACACTCACACCCACTTTTTGTATTTATGGAGTTTTATATAGCGCAAACTTGACCTGGTTTCGGCTATCAGAGCGCTTTACATACCACCAGTTGCGCTACATGAGGACACCTTCATTTTTGTTAGGCACGAGGAGATTAAGTGATTTACCCAGAATCACAGGATGTTCAGCGTCATTGCAGAGACGTGAACCCGGTTCCCCAGATTCTAGGTCGACCGCCCTAGCCGTTAGGCCAACTCCAGCCAACCACTCACCCATCCGCTAATGTCACAGGTTACAGTTGTAAAGAAAAAATTACAAAAATGCAGAAATTCACTAAAAAAAGCAAAGGTTACAGGAACGTTCTAGTTCGGAAATAACATTAAAAAACCTTAGATATTCACTGGAAAAAAACAAAGGCTACTGGGACGTAAGAGTTAGGAAATAGAATTAAAAAAACTTAGAATTCACTGAGAGAATCAAAGGTTACAGGGACGTTATAGTTAGGCTGATATTATACATGCACAAAACTATAGAAGTTCAGCAGTTATAGTTACCGGAGATAACTATAACGTACGCCCTGCTTATGACCTCACATATTTCATCACGAATAACATGGTCAGTTGTAATGTTGCTGTTAGTGCTTCCATGTTATCGATGTCACTGTCCTTATTTGAGTGCCTCTGAGTGTGATACATAATGCCCTGTGATGTTTGAATTGTTCACTTTATTATTGGATACAGTCTCGGCGTCGGCTCAACATCCTTTGTTTACGGGCAAATCACTTTATCTCCCAGTGTCTGAGAAAAAAATGTATGTGTCCTTGTCCACTGTAACTACTGCTCATTAAAAGCGCTCCAATACCTTCGGGTGAAGTCTGCGCAATATAAAACTGCAAAAAAATAACTTAGTGCAGTACAGTCAGTGGGTCAGGCGCACACACCATCCTCAAATTGCTTGGAGTTGGCTTTTGTTTTGATTACAGAGGTAAGGCTGGGGTGGGCAACGGGAGGGTGCTGTGTACCTTAACCCCTTCAGTGCCCCGCCCTTTCCCCCTCCTGTGCCGGGCATTGTATTAGCGGGCGAGGTCCATGACGAGATAGTCTCGTCATGGGCACAGCGCAACCGCGCTCCATGACGAGATTATCTCGTCATGGGCATAGAAGAGGTTAAAAACTAAATTTCATTTAAAGCTTTTGCTGATCACTTTATGACAGCAGAGCGAAATGCTTGACTTCTTAGTCATGTTATTACTTCACAGTAAGTCTCATAGTAGTATTAGATACCTTGTCCACATAGTACAGTTTACAAGTGTAATCTTTTTCTGACTTAAACTTGGCCTGATGTTGCACCGAGTGTTGCAGAGACAGGCTTCTGTTTTTGTGAAACATTGGTTACTTGAGAGCAGCTGACACCCAGAGAAAAGAAATGAATTGACTGTCAAATGTGTTCATGAGAATGCTTGTTTTACTTGAACCTACATTTGAAATGTCTTGCACACGCTAACATAGTTCTCCTTTGATAAAAATATGGCAAAAAAGCCTCTCAACCTTCATGTATTCTTTTAAAAAAATAAATAAACTAGAGAGTATAGCCTTCTCCTAATGCTCACAAGTCAATGTATTGTGTGCAGTCCGTTAACGTCTGACTATCACCAGGCTGCTTTATTTTGACACTAAAAAAATAAATAAAAAATATAGCTTTCGCCTCAAAAGTCGAGCAGATAATAAACTTACTTAACCTGCAAGTCTGTCAATATTTGTAAGGCTTTTCGAGGCCTCCAAATGCGTTGTAAATTTAATCGTTTTGTGTAATAACTGAGAAGTGTCACACAAAGTGTCATACATTTGACAAGCGAATGTCACTCGTATGCACAGTTAAATCATGGATATGTCACACATAGGCGATCTGAAAACTTGACAGATATGAAAGGGTGAACTGGCAATGCTGTAAAAGTCGTGCTTCTCATGCGATGCATGGAGTGCATAAAAAAATAACTATTTCATCTGCTTCTGGCCAGGATCACACTATGCGAAGCCTGTGGTCTTTAAGGTGAGTCATGAGAAAAGCTGACTCACTCAAACACCAACAGTGTAGATAGGTATTTTAAGTATAAAGTCTGACCTGCAGTCACATTACAGGGCATGCTTGTAGATGTGTTCATCAACCTCTGTGTGTACTATAATGTACTCTTCCAAGTACCCTGTTAGGCTAATGACAATGTGTACTTGGGGATGGCGTGTCAATATGTAATGCCCTTGGTAAATCACCCAACATTCCTGTTCTCCTGTGTTTTGGACATAAATAATAATGTCTGATGAACCAAGACCCCAGTTAATGGTGATCTAGGTGTGCCCTTCTCTACTGCACAATGCAGAGAATGAAGGCATTTTCCAAAACTTAATTTCTTTATCCTTAGTATAAATGTTGTCCAATGTAAGAGGTGAAACCCACATTCAACAAATTCTCTGCCACACCATTGATTTTCCTCTGTCCTTCCCTCTCCATAAAATGTCATCCAGCAAACACATACCGAATACTCACTTAAAATAGTACTCTGCTTGCGGAAGTTCAGAAGCTGGCTCATTGGCTACAGACCACATCACGACTGAAGGCCTGTTCTTGTCTCTGCGGACTAGTTCTTCCATTACAACTAGATGGTGAGCGAGGGATTTGTTTCCAAAGCTTGCGCTTAAAGAAAAAACAAAACATGTTAAAGAGGAGGTAGAAGTATTTTCTATTTCTGTATTAAATATGTGTAGATCTCAAACAGAGCAACATACCTTTGAAGATTCAGCCACTCAAAAAAAAACACATTTGTAGGAAATTACAAGCTGCCCTGTTCTTTTAATTCAAGCATGAGAATATCTATTCTTCACTCAATTAATGGATAGATTTCTTCTGTCCACAATGCATCCCAAGAACAGTGCTTGTACTAACACCACACACATGGACACTTTGTTCTCCGCTACAGTGTGCTCTGCAAGCGTCTTAAAAACAAACTTTCCTATCACTTTGTCACTACAGTCATGTTCTTCAATGCATGGTTCTTGTGGTTGGGAATATGAATGAAGTTTGCAAATACAAAATGCTACTTTGAGGTTGTTTAGAGATATGAAACTGAATCATGTGATTCTTGGCCATGTGAGAGACTGGAGACTTGTCTAAACAACATCAAGACATTGAAACCACTATGGACAGGTACTTCAGATCGGACAGCACCAGGCATAGTATTTTTAATGACTGCTACATTTAGGGATTATGAAGACCCACTTACTGGACTGAGCCTGATCTGGCAGAATGACCAGGGCACGTTTCATAGTTAAGAGCCAGAAGGTCTGAACACGCTCCTAATGCTAAAGGAGCAAAGAACCTGGTCTTCAATTACCTGCGGAATATGAACATCTCTCACTTGAGTCTCAGGTGTGGAATCGGAGAAGAGACCCTTGAACATTTAGGGGTGTCCCACCAAACCTCCTGCATCTGTTTCGGCAAATGGTCGGCTGTAGGATATAGCCAGAAAACCGAAGAAAGCTACCTAAAAGTAATGGCAAATCACTGTTCATATAGCCCTAACTTATACCCCAAAATATCTGCATTTTTCTAGTATTTATGAAACATGTTTCCCTAGTTACAATGCATGTACAGCATGCATAATTCATTTAAGGTAGGCATACTATGGAGTCTCTTCTGTTCTCTCCTCTGCCTTTTGTGTAAGCGGCTTTTGGTAGGCTGTTCGAAGCACTGTATGTTTGGATAGAACTGTCTCATTCTTGCTCTGTTACTGTCTCTCACAACTTCTCTCTTCCGTTCACTGACTGTATATGTCTGTGTAACTTCTATAGCATAAAGCGAGGAGGTAAGCAACTGAACAGTGGGCGAGAGGCCAAGGGCACGATTCAAGACTGCAATGCAGTTTAGCCAGACTTGACTGCTGAATCAACATCAAGTTGAACTCTGGAACTTACACTTCATTTAATATTTTAAGTATGTACACAAACAACTCAGGAAGCAAACTGTTGTTAGCTAAATTCCTGTACTTGCGAAAGGTGTCATATATGACACTGAGCGACTTGGCAGCGTCAGATAGCGGCATTATCTCTGTTGTGGAATGTAGAAATGGTGGCGCCATGCTTTCACCACCATGCACAATGTACCAACACACATTCCACAGGGACCTGTACTTCACTGTGCACTGAATGGCTAATGCATGAGATGACTGGCCACTTGTCCTACAGCGGATACTGATTTTTGAGCAGGGACTCTGGGAATGTTTGCCTTTCCGCTCCCAGATCAAGCATATGCTTTGATTTCTTCACTACATACAGACTTTTTAAGCAAGCACACCAATGACTTGGTCGCACAGTGACAGAATACGCGCAAAGACAGATGATCAGACATGATTTCAACTGTGGATATTGTCTGTAAAGAAATGGGGTACAACTCAAAATATCTTCAAATTCTTCTACTAATATTAGACCCTTCTAGAAGTGCCCTAAATTCTTAGTGCTCATTCATGAACCTCAGATCTGGAAGACAAGCCAGTCCTTTCCTGAAAAAATTGTATAAAAACATCCTTAGCCAAGGTGTCTTAAGAGGGAACAAATACAGCTTATAAATCACCAAGCTCAATGAAGCAGAACATATTAGACCAGCTGATATACCCACCTAAGCAGGGCGATTACAGACCAATGATACCTTGGTATGATAAAGGCCATTACTCCAGATTTAAACGGTGGACAAATAAGATAAAATGCTGATAAATAAAAAGAAATGAAGATAGATTCCTTACGGTTCTTTTATACCCACTCCGGGGGATTCATCAATGACGACAATGCCATATTTGTCACACATGTCCATAATCTCCTCCGCATAGGGATAGTGACTCGTACGGAAGGAGTTCGCACCAAGCCACCTCAGCAAGTTGAAGTCCTTGACGATTAAAGGCCAGTCCAAGCCCTTACCACGGATCTAGAGAGAAAGCGTTCAACAGGGTTAGTTTCCTAGCCCTCTCAGTTACTATCCGGTAAAGCTGAACTTGGTTTGTCCCAATCAATATTTTATCTCAGTTTGATTTCTAGCCATGATTATAATTTTGAAATGGAAAAAATATTTTCTAGCTTAAATTAAGCCCTCCCTCTGCAATGGCAACATCTGCAAATAACTCTACGTAACGAAGTATTTATATTTGTGTCTTTATGGGTGCCACCATGCAAGAAGATCCCTTTGCAGACAGCTGTGCTTGAGGGACAACAACAAAGCTCCCGCTTTTGAAAGACAGTGGTGCATCTCAGGAAATTCATCATATCAGTGTTCAGCAACATTTTAAGACTTCTACAATTGCAGCCTTGCACGCACACTTTTAGTTTCAATTGGAGTATCAAAGGGTTTGTGATACAACTCTGGCATCAGTGCAACAACTCTTGCAGAGGCTGCCATAACCAACAGCGAGCCACTGAGCAAACTGTTTTTTGGCGTGCTGAGGCGCCCAGAAGCGCAAAAATCACCCGCAGCGATCGCCAGAAAGGCGCCGGCCCCCCA
The DNA here is from genome assembly GCF_964204655.1 of Triturus cristatus. Classification (NCBI taxonomy): domain Eukaryota; kingdom Metazoa; phylum Chordata; class Amphibia; order Caudata; family Salamandridae; genus Triturus; species Triturus cristatus. The sequence goes on along the minus strand of NC_140584.1, from coordinate 1,055,158,070 downwards.
GGCCAATGGGGACCAGTGCGGGCTACAAACCCCCCCAAAGGGGGGAACCCGCCAGCAAGGCAAGAAAACACTAAGGGGGCATATAAGCGCCGCTCTCCCAGGTAAGCTCCTATCTTCGTGGAGCGGGGGAGCAGCGTCGGCGCAGGCGGATTTTTGTTTTTAGCACGGAATCTCCGATCGACGGCGTGGTGAAGCCCCGTCTCAGGCTCCTGAAAAAGGTTCAAGCGGAGCATGGGGAGAGGACGTACAGGTGCCACCCCGTTTCCCCTTGCGGAGGCTGGCGCTGTTACTGCAGGAATGAGAGGTTGACCGGGAGCCCACCCTGGCTCCCCTTCGACATCGATGATCACCGCAGTTGCAGCAGGAACGATAAGAGGGCGACCGGGTGCCTACCCCGTTCCCTACAGCAGGCAATTGCGGCAGAAAGCGACTAGGGGGTCATCGCAGAAGAGAGAGGTCGACCGGTTGCCCACCCCGGCTCCACCACTGTCGGAACGAGCACCGCCGCCGGCCTGCAGGGCTACACCAGCGAGATCCGGTCCGGGTACCTTGGGGCGGTAAGGAAGGAGGGCAACCGGGTACTCACCCCGGCACGCCAGGGCAGGAGAAGGCCGATTGAGGCCGGCAGCGGCAAAGGCTCCCACTCACCCTTTTCATTTCCGGAAGCCTCGTTGGGCATTGGCACGCTGCCACAGGTTTCCGGCCAGCCTTCAACAACAAGCGAGTATGCCCAGGGTCCAGGTCCACGCCAACTGCCGAGCGAAGCCCGGGTGGCGCAAAAGAAAAACATTTCCTGGGCTCAGAGAGCCTCTGGGAACGTCCCAGCGCATTGGCCCGGCGTCGGGCAGGCGTGTCCACTACGGCATGCACAGAGAGTCAGGAATTAAAGGGCTAGACAACAGGTGATGAGAGGGAGCAACGACCAGTGGGCGTCCCGGGCAATTTAAGCTTTACCTGACAGGCGTGTAGTTGCAACACATGGCGTCATAAAAATGGACAGCAAAGGAGTTGGTGCCCCACAATTGAACTCAAAGTTTAAAGGCAGTAGCTCGACACGGAGACAGAGACTGCCACACTTCACACGGTACACGTGAGGGGAGCGTGGGTGAAAAAAGAGCAGCTTGTTGGTGCATAAGGGCTGGTGGCAGCACCCCGCCTTCACAGAGCTTCACTCAAGAGCCCCCGCCACCAGCAGTCCAACAATCACACAGGAGATGGCAAGGCGTGGGGGGCAGCAGCAGCCGGAGGATCGAACTTCTGCGAAAGATCCGGGCGGCGTCAGACGTCTATGTGAGGGACTGGCTGCATCCTCACCTGCTGAACGGCGCTGGGTAGGGGCCAAGCAACCAGCCACAAGAGGACAGCAGCACACCTGCAGCCAAGAGGAGAAGGAGAGCGCCAGCAAAATTGGCAGAGGCAGCGGCTCCAGAGAAACCCCAATGGAGAAAAACCCCGCCGCCTGTAGCCAGCCCGCCGGCGGCAGGTCCAGCCAGCCCAGAGACAAGTGGTGAGCATATTAGTGCGATAGTGACAGAATGTTTTAAAACAATGGCACCATTATTGCTGAGGGGGCTAGGCGGGCAAGGATTTGGGACAGCGGGAGCGCAAACAGAGGAGGAGGTTTCAGGGCTGCCTTGGCACCCGATGGACCCAGGACAGGTGCACCAGGACCGCTTAAGGGGCCAGAGCACACCAGAGGTTGGGAGAGAGTTAGAGTCACCCATGGCAGCATGGGGGTGTGCGTCTGTAGCACAAGAATCATCCAGCGCCTGATCCTTACGCACGGCCCGGCATCCTTAACCACCAGGGCCACGGGTCTGGCAAGCCTCATATCAAAGAAAGGATATGGAGGAAGGAGTTTATTGACATTTTTACACTGCTAGAGATACAGTTCGAGGGGTTGGATCTGACTACCTGCGATAAGAAGAATGACGATAAGAGGGAAAGGAAGAAGGAGCGTAAGGAAAGAAAGTTTGATAATTGGTTGGACGCTTTCCGAATAATGGCATGCATAATAGAGAAATTCCCGCGCAGCGAAGTCGACCTATGGCTCTGTGAGGCCAACATCCATAACACACAGAGGCAATTCCCGGGCGATGCCTGGCTAGAATACGATAAGGGGTTCCGTCTGGTAATGCAAATGCACCCTGAGATGGAGTGGAACGAGGAGGATGTGTCAGGATTCATTCATAAGATGATGATAGCCAAGGAGGTCAAGACATGGCCCGGGAAAATAGAGCAGTCCTTTCGGGGTTCCTTTCACAAGGGGAAGGGGAGGCCATACCAAAGGTCCAAACAATTCAGCGCATGGAATGCACCACAAAATAGCAGGACAGAAGCAATTTGCTGGAAATTCGAGGCAAACAAATGTACCTACGGGGCGTCGTGCAAATTTCAGCATATCTGCTCCTCCTGTGGTGGGGGACACCCGGCAGCAGGGTGCAGACGCAAGAGTGAGCACAAGGGAGACAAAAAAAAGAGAAGAAAAAGCAGTAAGACAATCTCAGAGGGTGCGAGGGGCCAAAAAGGTTTCAAGACTGCAAGCTAGCCAAGTCCCCTATCAACACCCCCGACTACGCCAGCTAGCTAACACATATCACAACAAAACTGACGCCGCTATACTAGTTCAAGGTTTTGAGGTGGGCTTTACTATCCCGTTTACGGGCCCCTACCCCCAGGCAGCGCTAACAATCTGAGATCTGCACTACAGCACCCTGGGGTGGTCACGCAAAAATTAGAGAAGGAAAGGAGATTGGGGAGAATTGAGGGTCTCCTCCCCTCCCACATGAGCAAGGGGCTAGTGATCTCACCATTGGGGGTGGTCCCCAAAAAAGAACCAGGCCAGTTCCGGTTAATTCACCACCTGTCCTTCCCAGAGGGTCATCGGTAAACGATGGAATCAGCACAGAAGCTTGCTCAGTGGGTTACGTGATGGTAGATGACGCAATTGACTTAGTCAGAGCTGCAGGCTGTGGGGCGCTCATGGCAAAAGCAGACATTGAGTCCGCCTTGCGCTTACTCCCGGTCCACCCCTCGAGTTTCCACCTCCTAGGGTTTCAGTGGGTGGGAGAAACTTACTTCGATAAGGCCATGCCGATGGGGTGCTCGGTATCCTGCGCCTACTTTGAACTGCTCAGCACCGTCTTAGAATGGGCACTGCACACCAGGTATCCACAAGGCGGGAAACTCCATTACTTGGATGATTTCCTTTTCATGGGCCGGCGGCATCAACCGAGTGCGGCGATATCCTGACAGCATTTGCGCAGTTAGCAGAGGAGTTAGGGATCCCCTGGCAACCGAGAAAACGGTGGGCCCAGCGACAAAAATAACATTCCTGGGGATAGAACTCGACTCAGGGGTGGGGACATCAAGGCTCCCCACGGAGACAGTGGCGGATTTCAGGGAGGAAATCAGGGGCCTTTGTGGGCGGGAGAATGCAACACTGAGGGACCTCCAAAGACTAATAGGTAAACTCAATTTTGCATCCAGAGTTATCCCAGCAGGGAGGGTGTTCGCTAGGCGCTTAACCCAATTAACGTGTGGACTCACCCACAAGCACCATTACGTTAGGCTCGGGGCAGAAGTGAAACAGGATCTATGAATGTGGGACACATTCTTGGCAGATTTCAACGGGATGTTGATATGGAGGGAGGGCTGCGTCACCAGCAGACAGATTGCGCTATTCACGGACTCTGCTGGCAGCACAGGGTTTGGGGCAATCCTGGGCAGGAAATGGTGCGCGGGGGAATGGCCCAGCAGCTGGCACAGGCAGGGCATAACCAGCAATATCACATTCCTAGAACTATTCCCCATCATAGTAGCGCTCACAGTATGGAAGGGGGAGATGCAGAACATGAAGCTGACGCTGTGGTAAGGTAACAAGGGCGTAGTACAAGCAATTAACAGAGGATCAGCTAGGTGCCCAAACACGCTGCAATTAATGTGCCGACTGGTTAAATTACAGTTGGAGGGGAACATAGACCTGAGAGCACGCTACGTCCCGGGGGTGGAGAACGAGGTGGCCAACGCCCTATCAAGAGCACGGATGGACAGATTCAGGGAACTGGCGCCCGGGGCAGAGCAGGACATGACCCCCCTTACCGGTACAACTGTGGGGCCTGGCGGTGTAGATCTATCTGAGCTGGTCAACCAAGCCCTTGCTCCAGAAGCAGCCAAGAGATATAGAAAGTATGTTGGAACTGTAATGCGGGTAGGGGCATACAGACTCTGGGAAATGTGGGGGCCACCCGCAGGGCAGTGGGGCAATTTGTTCAGTGGGCATACAACTGCAGGAAATCCAGATCGTGGGCACAAGCCTACCTGTCCGCAGTGGCACTTCACACACAACTGGTGACAGGGCAGGACCCCGTGGCCTCTCTCTATATCAAAGTGGCAATGAAAGGGTGGAAACGTGTAGAGGGCACAAGGAGGGACAGCAGGCGCTTAATAGACTACACAAAGCTGGGCTTACTGTTGGGAACACTGGGTGATATAACCAAGGACACCTTCGAGCAACTCCTGTTTATAGCCGCATTTTCCACCACATTCTTCGGGGCATTCCGCCTCAGCTAATTAGTGGTGCCCTCTATGGCGTGACCAGAAAAACACTGCTTACAGGCAAGCGATGGGACACCCAGACGAAGGAAATAGAGATACTACTGAGGAGGTCAAAAAGAGACCAGACCGGCAAAGAGGTGATATTAAAACTACAATGCATTGAGGATCAGAGCTGCTGCGCAGTGTGCTGCATGCTAACATTTATGGCTGTGCGACCGGCTGGCGAGGGGCCCCTGTTCAAACACAGACCGGCTGGCGAGGGGCCCCTGTTCAAACACAGAGACAGCACACAACTGAGCAAATTCCAGTTCACAGCAGTCATGCCCCTCGCCCTCAGCAAAGCAGGGCTGCCACCAACAGGTTTCGGGTTACATCCATTCAGTATAGGGGCAGCGACAACAGCCGCACAACACGGAATGACTGAGGCTGGGATACAGGCAGTAGGTAGATGGAGGTCACGGGCATACCGGACCTACGTACGGCCACAGTTACTATAGAACCAGCGAGTCTGCCGAGGGAGGACAAGGCGTCTCTCCCAAGGTCAAGCAACAGATTGACACTTTGATCTTTGCCTCGACAGGAAGGAGACCACACCTGGTGTGGGTAGTGGGTCATTCTTTCATTACACGGATGCAGTCATGGTGGTGGCAGGGGGGCCACAGACAAGAAGGACGACCAGTGGACACATGCATAGGATGGTTCGGCCAACCAGGAATGAAATGGGAACAGCTGCCGGCGACCCTCGTGGACCTGCAGACAGACGCAGCATGGCATCCGGACATTCTGATCATCCATCTAGGGGGGGGGACGATTTGGCCCAGCGGGGTAGGAAAGCCATCCTCCACGATATACAGAGGGACCTTACGGAGGCAGCCAAGGCCTTTGGGAGTACCGCCATCATCTGGTCAGAACTGATCAGCAGAAAAGAATGGCGCGGGGCTGAATCACAAAAAGCGGTCGAGAGCTCGAGGAATGAATTGAACTTCACGGTGAGCAAATTTTGCAGGACCAACGGTTTTGAAACTATCAGGCACGGGCTCATACACACAGGTCGCCCCAAATTCTATGCAAAGGATGGCGTGCATCTGTCAGAGGAAGGCATGCCAGTGTTCTGGGACAACCTGTGGGGCGCCATGGCCCTGGCAGGTGGCAGATAAAGAGGAGCGAGCTGAGCGTGGGGGAGCCCCAGGGAGACGGAAAGCGTGGCAAAGAGCTACGAGGATAATGGTTGGTATGGAGGCATACCGGAGGGCGGTGTGCCAGAATAGGACCACTCACCTTGGGATGCCTCACGGCTGGATGAGTTGGCCTAAGGACAGGGGGGGTAGGACCACTCACTTGGGATGCCTCACGGCTGGGTGAATTGCCTACCAAAAGGGGGCAGCAAACGGAGACGGCGCTCGCAGCCCAGCCCCTGTCGGATGCCAGGGCACAACAAGAGTCCAACAAGGTAGCGAGTTGTGGCCTAACTCCGGGACAGAAGCTACCCCTGCGCAAAAAGAGCGCAAATCCAACCAAACAAAGGAACGACCCAGAAGGGACAAGAAACAAGGCAAACTGCAAAACGAACTAACCAACGAACTGTCAGTCTAATTGGCTAATTAGCAATGTACAGATGATTTATGGCAGATATGATGTATGACAACATGCAAGTGATTTATGACGCAAAGAAGACAGTTAACCAAGTATGATTTATGACCAGGGTATGCAAGGTATGCCAAGTATATACATGTATTCCTAATAAAACTGCGGCCAACATATGACCACTACAAGACACCATGGCATGTTGGCTTATTTATTGTGAGGAACACAGTGGGGGAATGTTACATGTACCCCGGAGGGAGGCATTTGACCACGGTAATTGATTAAAAGATCTAAAGAAAAACAAACTAAACACATGCTTTAAAAGGCAAAAAGGCTAATAAATAATGTCTTTAAAAGATTGAGAATACAAAGTTTTTTAAGACCATTTTTCAAAAAGAAGTGAAATTAGAGCAAGGGGCAATGGATTGTGTCTCTTAGAATGAGGGAGTAAAGAGATGTAATAGGAAGTAACAGGAAAACAGAAGAGACCCAAAGTGACCTTTTTTATTTTTAATAATCATTAGGTAGGGAAAGGTTTAGGGCTGCATGTCTTAGATAGTCATGGGAAACACATGTTGTTGGATTAATTTTAAAATGATGGTCAAATGGCATTTTTGTATGAAGATCTGGGTGCAAATGAAAGGAAAAGTGTCACGTGATAACAGCACTTAAGGTTTAATTTTCCTGCCAGTTGATTGAAATAGTAGATGTTTCTTAAATTTCATTTTAAAGTGGTTTTCATTTTAGGTTTTTTTGTGCATTTCAAGTCTCATTTATTCCACGGTTTTTCACGAGTAGTGATAACCTAGCTTTTCATTATTCATTTTGTGTTTTTATTCAGATTTGCTTTTTTGCCGTTTTAGTTTAACTGTTTAACCTTAACCCGTTTAATCACCTGTCACCGATCCTTTCCTAGGGCCCCCTTTCAGATCTTTGTAATTATATTTCAGATGTGCCCAGCAATGTTAATTATGGCAAAAATTATGAACCTAAAACAATACACAGACTTTTTTTTTAAAGCATTTTTATCGAGGGTTTGTGGAATTATCAACATTGGCGTAGGAAAGTAGCAGATTCTGGATGCACAGTTACAAGGTGTATTTAAGGGCACATATATTTTACAGTACAATAGTAGTATTGTATTTGAGGGTTACAAGAGGCAGTCATAGTGACGCGGGATCCACGGTCGTAGTGCTAGTCATGAGATAGTAGTGCCGATACTCTGCGGAATCCCTAATGTGAGTGGAGCATGCATCTCCTAAAACAAAGTAGTGTAGGGAGCAAAATATACCAGAGCCTGGAGGTATGGCAGTGAGGACCCAGGGGCAGGTGCCAAAAGTGGGCCTCGTCAATATCCGTGTCCAGTGTCTAAGACGGGGTGGGGGTCAGGGGAGAGAGGATGTGGTCCGTCGGCTTAAACTGCCGACTCTCGTGCAGGAAACCAGGGTTCGAGCCTTGAGGTCGCGTCCACATCCTGTGATTCTGGGCAAATCCCTTAATCTCCCCGTGCCTGAATATGTAATGTAAACATGGTGCTCATGTTATATAAAAGGTGCAAAAAGAAAAAAAAGGAGCGCAAGCTCAATTCTTCGAGGGTTGGATGCCCCCACCAGAAAGGTGTTGGGATGGTCTCTTTGGGGGACGGTGGGGGGAGAATTAGAGGGAGCAGGGCTTTTAGTGGGCCGGATCTCACCAGTGCTGAGCACCAGCAGTTTTTAGGTCTCGGCTAGCGAAGGCTGCGCTTGCGCAGTCTCGCTCGCGAGATTTAATGACTTGGAGAAGAGGGGCTTGAACCCGCCCCTCTTCTCTCCTCTTCTCCATTGGCTGGCCTCTTAAATGCTGGCCAGCCATTGGAGGAGAGGTTTATCTCGCAAAACAAGCCCCGTCCTTTTCGGATTCGGGGGCGTTTTTTTTCGATACTTTTCGCTGGGCGTGTTTTTCTCTCCTCCAGCCAATGGCAAGAGGAGAGAAAAGAAAAACACGCCCCCGAATCCGAAAACGCCACTGCGTTTCTCCGAGGCATTTCTGCTTCACCTCGGAGAAAGGCAGTGGTGTGCTTGTCCTCTCCCCCTGCTCTCGGCTCCTGCCCTCTCCTCCGCCCTGCACTCATCTACCGCTCCGCGGCGCCGTGCGTTTCTCTGAGGCATTAACCAAACCCACGGCGTAATGAGGCCGAATCTGAGCGTTTTCCCTCTCTGAATCTGAGGCCACTCCCTTCATTGATCAGACAGTGCGGCTTGCTCCCGTACAGGGCTCAGTCGCTGCTGCCCCCACGCAGACAACCGCCAGAGTGCGTCTCCTCGCCAACAAGCCTGGAAGTTTATTCAAGACTTTCAGCTGCGCCACGCCGCCTTACTTCGAAGGATGGAAATTCGTAAGTGCGCCTTGAAGCGTCCTCGCATCTTGGTGGCCCGGTCTGCCGCTTAACCTTTCCCTCTCTCGCCCACTACTCCATTCCAAGAGCGCGTCGCGGGCTCCCCATTGGACGGCACGAAGCATGTGGGGGATTTCCAGTCCGGGCAGACAGCGGGAGGAATTTTAATAAGCCTCTAACTTTTTACCCCCTCAGTGAAATAAACCGGACTGCGTGGAGAAATGCCAGAGGGTGGGGGTCAGCAGAGGGAGGGGGATTGGGGGGCGGGGCGGGAGTTATTAATAGTTGGCGGGTCTGCAGCCTCGTGCACCGATATGTTAGCACGTGCGATGTCAAAACCCAAAGAAGGGACCCCACCCTTCACTTATTAAATTATCAGTGCAGGCTTAGGACGGGGGGTATAGCAAAGAAAAAGGCAAACAGGGTCCTACTAGCCTGAATTACGTTTCACATGTGAGTAAATCCAATTGCAAACAGATCTAGACCTATGTATTTATTTCACAAATGTCTTCATTTAAAAAAATGTATTATATATAGATATATATATATATATATACACACATTTTTTATCAACAGATTTCTGGTTAACTTCTTACAATTCTTGACATTGTTTTCATACATTATTTTAGTATAACTTTACATCTGTTAATAAATCTATACATTCAATTGTGTGTAGACGTGCAGTGCTGGCAGCTTGGAATGTGGCGAGGTCATGGCTAGGAAAAGAATGCTAAGCGGATTAAGCGGATTATAACTGAGCGTTGAGATGGAGATGGAGATGTCGTGGTCATAATAAACTTTTAGGAACAAACAAGTGTTCCTGGATCTTTACATACTGCCTAATGTAAAACCACATTTTACACCCACATTCATCAAACACCCCCATTGGGCCTCCTATTGCTTTTTCAAGGCATGCGATGCCACCTCTAGGTGCCTACCTTCACACCATCTACGGGCACAGAGGCCTTCTCTGGTAACCTCACCCCCTGGCCATTTAAAAGCTCCGCTCTGCAGTGCTGACCTCTGACCTCGCTGTCCGCTTGGCCCAGAATCCCTTGCAGCAGGTTTTCTCAGAAGTGATGAGTTTAGCAGTTATCCTATGCTGCGGGCATTTTTCATCTGGAGCGAGCCCGGGAAGGCTCCGATCCCAGGCGTTTACTGCTGATAAACGACCTCTTTAATAAAAAGACGAAGAAATAACCTTTCTCCTCCGCTGAAACTCCCGCTGCAGAAAATGTGGGCTAACAAACGATGCGGGGTGCATTCATCACCAGGTTCTGACCACAGTTCTGTTCCGATTTAATTACTACGAGATTCCGCACTAGATACTCTGGGCTGGCATCTCTGACGTCAAGAGTTCACGTGAGGTGCACTTACTGCATAGCGGCCCAAGTGCACGCCCCCCACAGAGGAAAGACTTGGTTTGCTCCATATCCTTCTACAGTGTGAGTGGGAACCCGGAAGGGAGTTGTGCTTTACCATGTGGTGGCGTCATGTGAGTACATAACACAGGAAAGTGTGACCTCATGTTTATTTTTGCCACGATGAGCAGGCAGACTTAAGAATGTGCTATAGGCGTTGCAGCGCTATTAGTCCTCGCGTAACTTTATTGCAGATACTAGCATTTCTGACAGGGTTGGCTGAGTTTCATGACTGCTCATTAGCTAGCAGTGTTATTCTAAACTAAACTATACTCCACGCTACAAGTGTAGCACTTTGAGCAGCTGACATGGATTAACGAGGCGCCTTGATGAGGATGGTAAGAGACTCCGCCCTTCAGGCCCGCACGTGAGTAGGCCACCCAGCCTGGGTATTTTATTTACCACCACTGTTTATCCAATTACAATATCCGGAAATTATGGTTAGTAGTTGTGTTGTTATAATCTTTAGCAGCATGTCAGGGACAATGTGTGGTGCAAGTTGCAATGGCCTTCTACAATTTAAGCACTGCCCTAGAGTGCACTGGCTGGCTCTGTGGGTGGCTCTGTGGGTGGATGGGTGGCTCTGTGTGTGTGTGGGTGGGTGGCTCTGTGTGTGTGGGTGGGTGGCTCTCTGTGGGTGCAAATGCAATAGGTCTCGCATTTGAGTGATTAAGCTATTGACATTGTAAATAACAATGCCGTTTCTTTAAATGTTTTAAAGACAAAAACATAAACAAAAATAATGTCATGAGCAATGCCAATAGCTCTAACTTTAACAATGCCGAGACCATTGCATTGTAAATGCTTGTTAAAAGGGGGCCTCGAAACGGGTCTCTATCGGGCTCTGTTTTGTGCCCTGGCACAGACGGTCTGTTTTTTTCCGGACTGCAGTGACAGCAGGCACATCGAGGTGCACGTGCTCACATTGCTCACTTTTCACTGGTGGAGAAGTTACGGCATGACGTCATGCCAGGTGAGCATTGTAGGGGAAGGGAAATCCTTTAAAAAGAGTAATTTTCTCTCTAGATTTCCCTTCTGTTTTTGAAACTCAGGAGCAGCAACATTGTGGTGGTGTTACCAGGGCTTTAAGTGGAAGTTTGTTCAATTTTATATACCAGCCAAAGTTGCTGCTTATTTATCATATACAACTAACAACCAATGACAAAGCCAATAGCCCTGACTGGTTGTAGGTATGATGTTACTTGTTGTATCACATATCTGGATGCAATGACAGAAATAGCAAAATACAAGTCGGGCGGCACACTGCTAAGCACAGATTTTTAGTTTGTGTGTTTTAAGCCACGCCCTGAATTACATTGGCCATGCCCTTTTGAGAGACTCCCCAGTTTTTTCATCCCACTTAAAGCCCTGAGAGGGAGGAACACCTTAGTGAAGTGTAACCTATAGTGACTGTACAGGATGAGAACTGAAAGGGGTGATTTGGCATGCGCTTAACTCTATATAGTTGTCTGGAACATAGGGTGTCACTGCAATGGCCAGTGTATAATTTAGGAATAAAGGGAGCGGTCCTCTCATCATGGAAGCAAGGCGTCATCCCTGAGATCTTCACCCAATGCTGCCAGTGCTCATCCCATAGTCCTCTCTATTAGATATTTATGCAGACCTCTACTCTCTTCTATATGGAGGACTTTGCTTTCTGCTTGTGATCATTGTTTTGTTGTCGAGAGCCAGGATGGCACAGAAAGGGGGTGTTGTAGACTTTCACTGGGACGTGATCGCTCATTTAGCTAAAAGGAGAGCCAAGACCAAGAACCACAACGTCACTCTATGTCTACGAGGGCATCAAAATATCCCCAGTGTGCAGCATTCCCACATGGGTCGGAGTCATAGGTCTGTACAACTGGCCAGGTCTTGAAATACCTGGGACCAATACTCTGTCAATGATGGGCAATCCCATATAATTTGACAGAAGTCTGCTGGCATCCGATGAAAGTGTGAGCAGGAGACAGAGGTCCCGGGGAAAATTCTGTTAATTCGGAATGGGGAGAGATGGGCCGAGTGCAGTATAAAAAAGTGAATTAATTGGAAACGGGCATTATGTGAGTATGTGCACGGTTATTCAAGTGCTCTAGCCCATTCCTTTTCATGCACAACCTTCTGGAATGCAGTCTCCGATGCCTCCCGAAGATGTTGCAAAGAGAATATAAGGATAGGAGCATTGCCATCAGTATAGCCAAGTCACACAGTGTCTACTAACACCCACGTAAAGGGTGTGAGTAGGCTGAAGGACAGTTGGTTCCTCATCCACGACCGCCCGAGTGGCTCGAAGCATGTGTGTAGGCCATAAGTCAACAATTTTCCTTCGCGAGTGGTTGTGTCTGAGATCGTGGAATGACTGAAAACAATTATTATCGAATAAATCTCCAATGGTGTCGAGCCTCTCCGTCAACCAGGGCTCCAGGCACAGAGTCAGTACAAGAGTGTTGATCGGTTACGCCAAGTACTGGGATATTGGGGGCATATATGGTCTTACGTCTGGTGTGAGCAAGGAGTTTGGCCAGGGAGCATAATGCCACCTCAACCAGCCGGTGCAAACATCCGGGTAGTCCAGTCATAGGGGCGGCCAGGTTAAACAATACACAGATTTTATCTTTATTGTAGGATAGATTTTTTCTTTGCAATCAAATCCTCTTTTTTTCTGTAACTAACAATTTATTTTACTTTTTATATTTTTTTCAAATGCTGATACCTGCTTCGAAGTGTGCGTTCTAGTTGTAAGGCAAATGCTTTTACCCACAAACCCTACCAACTATAAACATCTGGCCTATGCTTGAAAGTGCACTTAGGCTAGACTGCTTCTGACAACAATACACTTTACTGTTTTATGCACTTCATTTTTGGGTGCTACTGTTTCATGCAATTTACTCTTGGGAGGCAGTCACTTGACACAATAAGGAAATTGTGTTTAATTGGACTTTAAACTGTGGCGTCTGCATCTCAATCCTCCAAGAATATTTTCCTCAACTTAAAACCTGGCTCTTAAATTGTTCTAGTCTGCGCTCCATTCTTGAGTAGTCATCTCTTTAGCGCTGGGAAGCCCTATTAAGTCAGTCAAGCACTTTATAAATCGCTTTAACATAACATAACAAAGACAATGGAAGCGAATTCTGTTTTGGAAGAGATCTGTTCTTTTTGACTTTACATTTATAAATGAAAGATCTCAGCAGTCATTCAGGTAGACAGTGGTGCAACTAGCAAAATCAAGCTTTGTTACTATAAAAACTCTGCAACAAATGTTCCCCCATTTGGAATTTCCACACAAGGTCCAAGCTACCATCTCCCTTGCTCTGTCCAAACTCGATTACGCCAATAGCCTCTACCACGGATCACCTTTAACGACTATGAAAAGACTACAATGGATTCAGAACTCGGCTGCCAAACTACTCTTGCATGTCAAACGGCGAGACCACTTCTCCCCTGCTTTGAAAGCCCTGCATTGGTTACCGGTTGCCAGAAGATCCACGTTCAAACTGCTTTGTATCAACAACAAAGCAATACATGGAATGGGACTGCTCTTCATCAAAAATAAAATCACCAAACACATTCACCATAGGAACCTCCGCTCTAGTGTGGCACCTCGCCTCAAAATCCCAAGATACAAGAAAAAATACATGGGTGGCACATCCTTCTCTGTTCAAGCAGCCAAAATATAAACTACCTTAACCCCCCCCAACATAAGATCCACGACAACCCCCTTATCTTCAGAAAACTACTCAAGAATTGGCTCTTCCCCACATAAGCACCATACACATACAGAAATATACAGCATATCCCTCTGTTTATAAGCATTTATTTGTACTATAGATAGGTACCTATATATGTGTATTGCTTTGTATAATCATGTCGAATAACTATGTTTAAAAAAAGAATAAATAAATACATTTTCAAAGACAACACATGAAAACCAGAGTTTATAGAATGCATCTTTAATCTACTTATACTTCCTTCTTTATGCATCTATAAACTTTCCATGTACTTATGGAAAGTTATATTTATTACTTTCTTCTAATTCAGCATATCCAATGCACTACCTCATTTCTCACTCTATACCTCTCTCAATTTATCTTCTACCTCAACTCTCTGACTAATCTCAAACCTCTTTCTACTACTCTTTCCAATGCACTACCCTATTTCTCACCCTGTACCTCTATCCTCTACATCCACTCTCTCATTTATCTCAAATTCCATACCACCACTATGACCCCCAAAACAGCCCTTTTCAGACTCTCCCCTACTCTACCCCTCCTTGCACCATCTGACACCTCTTTTTATTATACTGATCCCCCAAAACTAGCCTTTCTAAACTCTTCCCTCTGACTCTTCCCCTCCGCATCCCTTTTTACTCATATCAAGCCTCCCACTACTGCTATGACGTCCCAAAAAAACCCAAATCTAAATCCTTCACTTTTCTATTCCTCCACTATCCTTTTCAATGAAAATAACAGATTAACATGTCCACTTATCAAATTTCATATGTCACTATACTAATTCACCACTAATCCTTTATGGGTTCCGAGTAGCGTGCTACTCGCCAAAAAAAGCGTTTCAACACCTCATTAGGTGTGGCAAGCCCTATATAAATGCAACCCTTTTTCCCTCTTCTATCCCTCCGCTATCCTTCTCAATCCAAATAACTGACTAATATCCACCACTCAAATTACGTTCATATTTCACTACACTAATTCAACAGTAATCCTTTATGGGTTCCTGAGTAGTGTGCTACTCACTGAAAAAGCGCTTCAACACCCCATCAGGGGTAACACGCACTATATATGATTAGAAAATTTTAGAATATACCCACTGGGGTTTTATTCTTTTATCTTATTTATTATACAAATAAGAACGTGCATATATATTTATTTACATATTTATATATTTATTTATTTAATCATATATCTAAATATTTATATTTATTGATCTATGTACATCTCTATATATATGTTTATATGATGTGTTTAAAATTGAACATTGTTTCAGTTTTCTTCGTAGTAGGTGAATTGTATTCACTTTACTATTTATCTACACAGTACCAAAACAAGTTTCTTATGATATTAATCATAATGATGACCAATAATAATGATTCGATGCTTTGTGCCTTTTTCGACACTACGTTAACCATGAACAACTGTTCTAAAACGATTTTTGACCCGTTCTATGTCTATGGTGACCTAATCATTGTGTACCACGTGATCATGCACTAGCACTTTAAATATGTGAATGTCGTCCTCACATGTCATGTGATCAAGGCCTCTTTGCAGGCCGAAACGCGTAATGGCGGCAGTGCTGGGTGAAATGAAATAAAACAGAGACTTCTGCACTGATATATGGGTCTGTGTTCGTCTTTCCGAGGTGACATGGAAGCTGGAGACAAATCTTGCAATATTGATTCTACTGGGATTGCTTCCCCGGTATACACGAGACCCCTCCTTCGATTTTGGGCCAGCGGCAGGAAGCAGATTTTTGGTCATCCGGAAGGAATTCTACAGTCCTGTAAGGACCAGCCGCGGCAGCCCCCGGACTACGGAACAATCCTCTATGCCCTAGACGAGAGTGGTGGAGCACGAGTCGGAGGACCCGAGCAACGTCAAGGAACTCGCTAAGGTAACGGAGGGACAAACGTATGGTCTGGTGAAGGAGTGTGCGTGAGCTCAGCCCGTGATATTCTATCGGAGGCGCTTTTTGCTCACCAGTGGATACTATACCCGAATTGCAGCACAATGGCCGCTGACGTGTTGAGGAGCCGAGAGGAAGCGGCTAATGAAATGTTTGAAGATTCACCGGCCGGTGAATTTCCACAAACCCCACAGGCAACGGCAACAGTAACGGGATCTCCCTCATTAAAGGAACAGTTCAAAAAACTAGAAAAGTTAATGCGCACAGAGCAAGCTAAATGGTGGGAGCATCGTTCACTTTCTAGGTACCCGGAAGTAGGACGAATTACCAGAGGTCTGCGCATTATGTTAGTTCCTAGTTATGAACAACCGGATCCTAACATGCTTAACGAATGGGCAGAAAGTAGCCTAGAATCATCGGGGCGACTTATGAAAATTCTAATCAAATATGCGGAGAGCGATCGGATAGCACTACAAGTTCAAATTGAGGATGTTAATGCTGAAATAGAAAAACTGGAACCATCAGAGCATGCCAAGAAACTCCGTGATGAAATGCTTAATCTCCTAAAAAAAGAGGAGGAAATAATTAAAAAAAGAAAAGCGTTCAAGTTTCAGAGAGACAAAATAGATTATCAAAACGGGCACATTTTTACTTTTGCAAAAAAGTTTGATTCCCTAAGAACGCCAAATCGATTCCCCATCAAAACTACGCAGGGTCCTGAGAAAGATGTCTCAGAACAAGCAGCATCGGCTTCTGATCTCAGCTCAGCAGTAGACAGCGAGTCAGACAATGAGCAACAGCGTTCAAGATTGGGGTTTCCACGACCTTCCCTGGCACAAGAGGTGGATTTTTTACGTCAAGATCGACGAGCAACACTACGACCACGTATGGCAAATACAATCAAGCCAAACGAGCAAATGCGAAATGGCGTGAACGACGAGTCAGCAACAACAGGCGCAAAGCAAAGCAGCAACAAAAAAATGGCATACAAGCAGAACAAGAGATGGAATCGCAAATAAACAAAAACGACAAAACAACAAGCCATCCTCAAACAATCATAAACCTCACAGCAACACCACTAAGCAAAACAGAAACTGACATTTTATCACTGGGTCTAACCTATAGTTCGGCCAGTGATTTCAACTACGCTCAGACGCGGATTGATATGTATAAGTTCACCAGAAAAATGAAGTTGCAGAAATACTTCGCTCTTAACAAATACCAAAGAGAAAAACAATCCAAGACGACAATGCAAATAACATCAGATTTGTGTGCCAAGGATCTGGAAATATTACAGAATCTCTATGACCTGGCCGAAGAAGGTAATAGTGATAGCAACCAATGTGACATTACATTGAATATGTCGAGCAGCACACACTTCAAGGCCAAATCTACCTTTACCCCCATCATGCTTCATGACAACATTGACATCTTTTCAGAATTAACCACAATTGAATAAAAAAAACTGTACAAATCTATTGGTTACTCTAAACGTAAATACACGCACCAAAACCAATGTTATTCTCAATTGATCAAGAAGCTCCAATCTAATGGCAACATTATAGTGCGCCAGGCAGACAAAGGGGGAAACATTGTTTTATGGCCAAGAGAACTGTGTCTGGAAGAGGCAATGAGCCAGTTGAATGATCATAACTGCTATAAGAGAAGTGAGGTTGGCAAGGTGAAACAAATGTGGTGCGATTTCTATTTAAAATTGACTGCCTGGAGAAGTGCGGGCCTGATAAGTGTTGATGAACTTAAATTTCTCAAAAATGACCACCCCGTCATACCAGTCGTATACTTCATCCCCAAAGTGCACAAGAACTTTGAAAGACCCCCAGGCAGACCTATAATATCTGCAAGGAACAGCATCACTGAAAATACCTCTAGATATGTACACTACTTCCTACAAGAACATGTAAAGCAGCTGCCATCGTATATCCGTGATACCAGCGATTTTCTACATAAGATCAAAGACATTACATGGGATCCGGATTGTTTATTGATAACACTTGATGTTACCAGTTTGTACACCAGCATTCACCATCAGGACGGCATCAAGGCAGTGGAATACTACCTTGGTACCAAATCGATTCATAGGAGTAATCATAACAAAATGTTGGTGACCATGATACACACCTGCTTACATAATAACTTCTTCATGATCCAAAATCAGGTATATCAACAGGTCAGAGGTGTTGCAATGGGGGCTTGCTTCTCTCCCAGCTATGCCTGCTTGCATATGGGACTGTGGGAGGAGCAAGTCCTCAGATCAACATACTCTGAACTATTAACCACTCATGTAATCTGCTGGTACCGGTTTATTGATGACTTGTTCATTATCTGGAAGGGCTCTGAAACACAGGCCAGAAACTTTGTAGATCAGATTAATGTCAATTCTTTGAATCTTGATTTCACAGTCAATATCAGTAGGGAAATCATCGCTTTTTTGGATGTGGAGATTTATATTTGGGAGAATCAGATCCAAACTAGACTCCATAGAAAACCCACAGCTGGGAACTCTATACTCCACGCCTCTAGCCATCACCCAGGCCACCTGATTCGCAGCATTCCCTATGGGGAAATGTTGCGCATCAGACGAATTTGTAGTCAGCATGAGGAATGCCTAATGGCACAAAATGAAAGTAGACAGAGATTTCTAGCCAGGGGTTACTCGGCAAAGATAATTGATCAGGCAATCAGGAGAGCCAATCTTACATCCAGAACTGATGCCCTGAAAAACAAACAGATGGCCCCCATTTCTGTTGATAATTTGACCACAGAGCCAACTAGACTGATATTGACTTACAATCGACAACATCGCACTATCCGCAAAATAATCCGACATAATTGGAATCTCATTTGCAATGACCCAGTGATAGGAAAACAGACTGCACCAATTCCCAACATTACTTTCAGAAAAGCACGTTCCATGTCGAGTGACTTGGTTAAAAGCAGTCCAGAGGTTATTCCAAACAAGAATTGGCTGAATTCTAGAAAGGGATTCTATCGTTGCACGAATTGCAAAGCTTGTAAACATGGTGTCAGCACAACTACATACAGAACCCCATTCCATATGGAAGAAAGAAGGATAAGCAAATTTCTAACTTGCAAAACAGAGTTCGCTGTTTATGTGCTGGGGTGTCCCTGTGGCTTGCAATATGTTGGCAGTACCAAGTTGCAGGTCCACAAGAGGATACTCCAGCACATCAGAGCTATATCTAACAGTGACCCTGCTTATCCAGTCGCGAGACATTTCAAAGAAAGTCACAACAATATCATTGAGCATTTGAAACATTTCGCAATAGATTGTGTATTGCCACTCAGACGTGGTGGCAACCGTGAAGCCATGTTACGCAAACTAGAAACCCGATACATTCTAGAATTAGACACCAAGTCACCCAACGGGCTTAACGCCAATGAGGATTTCTATACGTGCCTATGACAACAACATTAGGCACTAGTACTGTCCCTAAGCCTACTATATCCCTTATGATAAATGATAGACGAGACATCGTAGTATCCTTTGATAATCCCTTCCTCTATTCTTTTAACAAACACAGCAATACATTGTAATTTTTACGTATATTTTAGACACTGGGTAGCACCTTTTTATTCAGCATAGACACCCTTGTTTTAAAGAAACGGCTTTGATTAAAAAATGTTAACATCATTCTCAGGTTAAAGCACCAGCACTTTATGTTATTCTGTTTTTGAAACTATGTGAAGGACTTGTGTATATTGTTGAACCATCATCATTCATGGATTTTAACCTATGATTAGAAAATTTTAGAATATACCCACTGGGGTTTTATTCTTTTATCTTATTTATTATACAAATAAGAACGTGCATATATATTTATTTACATATTTATATATTTATTTATTTAATCATATATCTAAATATTTATATTTATTGATCTATGTATATCTCTATATATATGTTTATATGATGTGTTTAAAATTGAACATTGTTTCAGTTTTCTTCGTAGTAGGTGAATTGTATTCACTTTACTTTTTATCTACACAGTACCAAAACAAGTTTCTTATGATATTAATCATTATGATGACCAATAATAATGATTCGATGCTTTGTGCCTTTTTCGACACTACGTTAACCATGAACAACTGTTCTAAAACGATTTTTGACCGTTTCTATGTCTATGGTGACCTAATCATTGTGTACCACGTGATCATGCACTAGCACTTTAAATATGTGAATGTCGTCCTCACATGTCATGTGATCAAGGCCTCTTTGCAGGCCGAAACGCGTAATGGCGGCAGTGCTGGGTGAAATGAAATAAAACAGAGACTTCTGCACTGATATATGGGTCTGTGTTCGTCTTTCCGAGGTGACGTGGAAGCTGGAGACGAATCTTGCAATATATATATATATATATATATATATATATATATATATATATATATATATATATATATATATATACATACATACACATACACATACACATATATATATATATATATATGCAAACCTCTGTCCCTTTTCTATCCCAGTGCTACCCTTCTCAATCCAAATAACCGACTAACATATCATCCACCACCCAAATTACTTTCATATTTCACTATACTAATTCAACACTAATCCTTGGATGGGTTCTGGAGTAGCGTGCTACTCGCCAAAAAGCACCAACAGGGGTTACAAGTGCTATGTAAATGCAAACCTTTTTCCCTCCTCTATCCCTCCACTAGCCTTCTCGAATCCAAATAACTGATAATTATCCACCACTCAAATTACTTTCATATTTCACTATACTAATTCACCACTAATCCTTATGGGTTCCGGAGTAGCGTGCTACTCACCAAGAAAGTGCTTCAACACCCCATAAGGGTAACAAGCGCTATAAAAATGCAAACCTTTTTCCCTTTTCTATCCCTCCGCTATCCTTCTGAATCCAAATAACGGACTAACATATCCACCACTCAAATTCCTTTCATATTTCACTAATTCACACTAATCCTTCTTGGGTTCCGGAGTAGCGTGCCACTCGCCGAAAAAGCACATTGACGCCTCGTCAGGGGTAGTAAGCGCTATAGAAACACAATAACAATACAATACAATGTGTCATATGTTTAACAAAGGAAGGTAGGCAGAGGACAGAGGACAGAGGACCAGTGCTGATGATCGCAGAGCACTTTGTGGCATCAGATCAGTTGTGCGACAGACAACACCAATGACGAGGGTTACAGGAATTATTTCCCAACCTTTAGAATGTACCAGCTAACTGCACACAAACTGAGTTCAATTACTTGTTGAAAAGGAACAGCCGGAACATAGGGACTATTAGTCCCAGAGCTAAGCAAAAGTGTGATGACATGACAATGACGCAAAGGCTACTCTGGGGCAGAGGCACCGGTGGATAGGATGAAGCCCTAAATTACATTCCATACAGGCTTGGATTAAGTAGAATATCTCACACAGATAGGGACTGTCGTGAGGTTCAGGGACCTTATCTCTTTGTGTTACCACCACCCACACCCATTTATGTGGAGTGCTTTTGCCTTAGAATTAGAGCATAAAAGTGTACTTGAAGTCAACAGGAGGATTGTAACTTAATGAGGTCATAGCCTTTGCATATAGGTGAAACTAAGGTTGCATTTCAGATACCCCCAGACTTAAATCTCCAAACACATAACACTCCCCAAACTTTGTCCATAGACTCCAATCCAATCTTATCCCCAGCATTAAGTCTACAAACTTGAGTATCCAGATTTTACACTGCAGACTCACCTCCTTCTTCTGATACACTTCCCAATCATCTCTCACACACACCCAACTTGGCACAAGCTTCTGATTCAAATAGTGTTAAAGGTGTGCGCACACATACACTGACACAAGCTTCACACGTCACTCTCAAAGCTTCTCTCTCAAGCTACACACTCAGGGCCAAGCTGGACACACTCATACACGATCTCCATGCTTTACACCCAGAGTGCTCAAGCTTCGGCCACACACAAACACATTCTCTCCCTCCAAGCTTTGTCACAGAGACCAGAGCTTGGCACACATTCTTCACTTACGTCTGCATCTTCATGTTTGTTGACACCGTGGAAATAAAACGGTTTTCCGTTGATGAGGAACTGGTTTCCAGAAACCTTTACTGTACGGATCCCCACTGGAAGCACATATACATCCTCATAAACTTTGCTGCCGGCTTTGGCTGTTGCTGTAACCTGAACGACAAACAAAACAAAACAAAAAACAGGTAAATTCAATCCAGGATACAATATATTTAAAGGCAATTTTATAACAAACACAAATGGCAAAACTGTCCCATATGACTGGCATCTCAATGATTGTAAAGCATTTGAATATTTTACTAGTATGTCAAAAGAACTGATTTTTTTTAGACATCTTAAAAAAGATGCTTTCTACTCTGTGCTGCATGCAGGTCCTGCTGCAGTCAACATGATCTACCCAATTTTAGGTCAAGCCTCAGCCAGCGCGCATGCGCTGCTCTGCGAGGCTTCTTGTGTTTAGTTCGTGTGGGTCTGACTCCTCTCGCACACTGGACTGGCTTTTGTGTGTGTCTTTCAATAATGAAAGAACGCAAAAGGCTAAAGGCGGGCGCATATCCCACCTCTTTTTAAATGTTCACTCCCACGGCGTTTTGCTCTCGGGAGCGAGCAGCGGCGCGCAGGGTGGCAGCTGCATTCTTCTTTTTTTTTTATCTCTAGGCTGTTCGTGAACGTTTAGCATTCCAGTTCACTTCTTCCCTACCCCCACTACCATATCCGTTGCACGCTCCCATGCTGACTGCTGGGGTGTTTGAGTAGTCTTGAGGTCGGAGAAGATTAACTGGTTGCTCTGGTTCGACGCTGCTTACGCCCATTACTCACTCATGGCTAAAAGGCAGGTTAACGGCACTGTGGCCACAAGAAGTCCCTCCCTCACTTATGGTGTGCCAAGGTGTTGGATGACTAATCTTTTCCAGTGTGCGGACTGTTTGGTGGAGCCTGGACTAGGGGCGGCCTGGGTCTCACGGCTACAGTGCTGAAGCAGGCATTCGGCTTCAGAAGCATGCAGGTACTCCGATTTCATTCCGCTCATTGTCGATGTTGACAATGTGTATAAAGTATTGTTTAAAAACGTGAAAGAAATACATTCTAAAAACTAAAGGAAAAGTAAATACATATGTCGTTGTATCCCAAACTGTACAGTGAATACAATCTATTCAATATTTATAAATATCACGGTTTACTTTTTTTCAAAAACTTTGAACAATTTAAAAAAGAATAAGGAAGCATCAGAATGTAAAGAGAAATGCTTTTTCACAGGATTTAACCATTTGGTCTTCTGCAATAGCCCAATGAGCAGATTTATGGGCCTCCAAGAGAAGTGTCATGGTAAGTGCACCCTCTGCCTCAGACGACAGCTGAGTGAGTGCTAAGTGGCTTATCCCTCTGCGCCATGAACGACTTTGTGTGCCAAAGTTTGTGCGTTCATGCAATGTGTCGAATGCAGGCAATAAGACAAAAACCATTAAAGTGTGCTCTTCAGCCATACCCCAACACCTCCGGCAAAAATATCCCTGATGCTGCCCTTTTACAGAAAGCTGGGAGTGGTGGGGACCAACACAGAATGAAGGGGTGGGGGACATTTTGTAAGTGATGAAGCGGGAGAGGGCTAGCTAACATACAACTCTCATGGAGTGCGAAATGAAAAAGGAAAAAATTATACCCTAAATGTAAGCAGTGCAAGAATACAATTAAGCTAATCAACAGGTTTGTAAATTGGTTATGCTCCAGTGGAGGGACAAACACTAGAAGGAGGAGGCAAGCCATCAAGTAGGAAGCAAGTATATAAGAGTGGCAATAAAGCCAGGGGATGTGGCCTGTGGAGGCAAGATGCCGGATGCTTGATCTGATCGGTCTCACCCCATCACGACAATCGTACACGATCCTCCGCCCCGGGGGACCAGACCAGGTAATCCTCCTGCACAACTAGGTCGCATACAGAGGAGACTTCCACCTCTTGCAAATTCGGCCTCCCCGAGCCATTTGGTGAGATCAGACCGGGAAAGACACAGCCACCACAGCGGAGAACACAGTGGGCCTAATATGGCCTATTGGGCTTGAGTCGTGTGCCCGCCTCCCCGGATTTCTAAAGCTGGAGCTGCCTGCGCCGGATCCTCAACTGGGGACAGCGTGACC
Organism: Triturus cristatus; assembly: GCF_964204655.1. Taxonomy (NCBI): domain Eukaryota; kingdom Metazoa; phylum Chordata; class Amphibia; order Caudata; family Salamandridae; genus Triturus; species Triturus cristatus. Next base: position 1,055,134,325 of record NC_140584.1, on the reverse strand, counting down.
TGAGGCTCTATGGTGGTCGCTCGGGTGCGGCCCATCTGGACATCTGCTCCGAGCTGTGCCAGGCCTCGACTGCCTGGGACGACTGTGCCGGGGCCAGTACTTGGGTTGGGTGGTTTGAGCCGGCTGGCCCGCGCTCTTTCGACACACTGCTGTAGCAAAGAAGTGCTGGGACTGGGCGCTGTGCCACTGCTCACCCACTCCTGAGCTGGAGAACATGACGTGGTCTAGGACACCACTGGAGATATCGTACCATTGGTGAAGAGGTGAGCTGGATTCCTGATGACTGCTGGCGGGGGTGAGGTCCAGTGGGGACGGCAAACTCTTGTGTCTCGCTTCCAGGTTAGTTTGACTTCGGGCACTGGAGCTATTAGGCCCAATACGGATGCTAGCGCTGCTCCTCCACAGGGAAATGCGCAGAACCGTTCCTGAGCTGTCTGGGCCCCCTCTACCCCACGTAGCTCTGGCTCTTTACTTCTGGACTGCTCTGGGGGCTCCTGCCATGACATCATTGGTGAGGGCACATGTATCATTTCAGCAGCGGATACCTGGATGCCCCAAATGCTGCACCTCGGGAGCCCTGCACCTGGAGGGGATTACGGACATGGGCAAACTGATTATGAAAGGGACTCCCGGCAGTGACCGGAGGGAGTCGTCCCAGGCTGCTGCTGCTGCAAATACAGGTGCGCAAATAGACAGTCTAAAGGAGGATAATACAGGTACCATATTACAGATGATCAGGGAGTCATGCATGGTGCTAAGATAAGAAGATAGACACCATAGCGATAGACTTGGGTCTCCTCAGGGCAGGTCATCGAAAACTATATGAGAGAGTGGAGAAGAGTGAATCTGCTATTGCCACTACGAGGCCCACAGTCTTGGCACTGCAGCAACAGGTGGACAGTATGCACAGAGACCTACGTCTGCTACAGGACTGGGCAGAGGGCACGGTAGGCTGCTCCTCTCGTAATAATATCAGGATAGTGGGACTGCCGGACATAGCGAAGAGCCTATCAGCTGAACTGTTTCTAGAAGACTAGCTACTCAAGGTGGTGCTCCCTAACACCCAGTCTAAGTTCTTCACTGTTGAGGGAGCCCACAGTTTGCCTTACCGCCCATTGCCCACTGGGCCAGCCCTGCGACCAATGGTGGCCTGGTTATTGAACTATCGTGATAATATATTGCAGCAGGTGCGCACCCATGGTCCCTTTGAGTACAAAGGTCCCAAAATACACCTGATTATGCTACCCAGACACAGAAACATTGACTCCGCTTCTCCGGGCCTAAACAAGTGCTAAGAGACCTGGACATTCCCTATGGTCAGACTTACGCTGCGAAACTGCGCATCACAAGACAAAAATAATTTCTTTATCTCCCCAGATGATATGTTGTCATAATAATAATAATACCGATATTTATATAGCGCGAACAGCTACCTCGCAAGGAGGTGTCCCGGCGCTGAGTGATCATTTTTTCCAGGCAGAATGGGCGGAGAAAGGGGAGGGAGTGTTTAGTGTCATGGCTTGAGGACCAGGGTCACAATATATTTCCCGGGCACGTAAGGCTGGGCCGGAGGCAACTTGTAGACCAAGAAGGACTGAGATACTTGCGGCCACCTCCTGGGACCCCCACATAGGAGCGGACGGCGAAGAGTGTGCAACGCTGGTCTCCGATATTTGGGCTCAGAGAGGGGCCCCCAATGTGCTGGGGGCCAGCGACACTGAGAAAGCAGAGGGAGACTCAGACACAACATAATGTCACCCCCAGCACTGCGGATGACTTACTGTAATGTCTCTGGGCCTGCTGTGGGGTGCCACGATGGCCATCCTGCCGTGTGATGCCTGCATAATCAGATTGCCTAGGGTGCAATCCTATCCTAATGTTTGAAGGGGGAGCAAATTCAGATCACGTTTGCTCTGAACCTAACCTCTGCAGAGCCAAGCAGCTGCGCACCTACTTATTGTTTATGTTTGCATGGTCATTTCTGTTTATGTTTGCATTAGTTCGATTGGACAGGGTATGTTGCACCTAGACCGGGGGTAGGAGAGGTTGGGACCCTCACACACAGACTTATTACACCCACGACTGGAAGATCCATATGCAGCACACCTTACGGGAGAAGCCTACTATCTTCCTACTCCCCTACTCCACTCTCAATCCACACTATAGTTCCTTGGTTGATGTACAACTTTATAGGCAACTTCAATGTCATTTCATGGAACATTAGGGGCTGGGTTCCCCATCGAAATATCACAAGGTGTAATCCTTTCTCCGTAGACACAGAATACAAAAAGCCCTCCTTCAGGAGACACACATGAATGCAATGGAACTTACCAAGCTATCGAATGATGGCGGGAATAAATATACATGGGGCGGCCAGAGGCACGATTAGGTGGCATCCGACCCTTGAAGAAAGTGTGACTACAGGCTGATCCTCCCGCTTGCACTCCAGTTTCAAAGAGTATTACGACGAAACTTTCGTATCCGTGTGTGTTCACACAGAAAGTGACAAGTAAAGGTCACTATATTTTATATTTCCTTCCAACCCGAAAATTATTTTGTTTTCTAAGGGGAGTAAATAAACGGGATCGCTAGCCCTGAGGAAGGCCAAATGACCCTGAGTGGGCGGAAAAGACTAGCCGAAACGTGTCGACAGAATAGGCAGTAATGAGAGACATGGAGGCCCTAATTACCCTTCAAGACCATCTCCATATTTGGTTTGATTTTTAATCCTATCCAGGAAGCTCACTATTGAAGACTGCTAAGGGCATTACTGAGGTAGTTTTAGGTCTTCACTTTGACTGTTTGTTTATGCGTAGTTTTACTGGGTGGATCCCAACATATCGGTTTTTGTTGTCCTCTCCTTCCCTTTGCTCCATCCCAGGCGTTGGTCTGTGGAGGGAAGCTGTAGCAGCTATGATGAAGCATGGCACTATTAGTGGGTGAGAGCATTTATACAAAACATTGCGTTTTACCTACGTGGGGTGCCTTAACACCCACCGCTCCCTCCTTTTCCTCTTTGTGTGGGTAAAAGTGTTCTATTATAGGGAGGATGGAAAAGTAGTAGTACTTCTCTCCCATTTTTCATGTGTGTGGGCACAAATATATGGCACTGGCTACTCAGCATATGCCAGGGGTTTATTAATATGGATCTCACTTGGGGTCTCACTTACTATATCGCATACGTCCATTAATCCAGATGGCAGGTATATAATTGTGGACGCAACCCTCGATAGACGGTCCTCCTCCATCGAGAGCTTATATGTTCCTAATATCAAACAGGTACACTTCCTAGATGCCTTGTCCTCGCACCTTCACATAACTATCGATACGCACAGGCTATGTGGGGGGGGGGAGATTACAGTTTGATACTAGACAGTGAATTGGACTGCTCATTGCCGTCCCTTCCCTCAGGTCCAAGTGGACCCATGACACAAGGGTTTAGGAGATGGGCTGACCAGAGGGGGCTGGAGGATCTATAAAGGGAATGTCATTCTGAGACTCGCGAATACACCTAATACTCAGCACCACACAATATTATATAGCTTTATGGTCTCTCTTGATTTAATACTCACCATCTCCAGTAGCGAATACTTATGTCGCACTGTCTCGGATCACAATTGTATTCTTCTAATGCAAGCACTGGGACACATACAAGCGGCGGTGCGGACGTGACACCTGCAGCCAGAAACACTATTGGAACCCCCGTTCAGGGCCTTCCAGACTAACAAGGGCAAGGACACACAGAAAAATGTAGAATGGAACGTCTTTGATGCTGTGATTAGGGTCATATGCATCAAAACCACTTATGGAACTAGGAAGGTAGTAATAACTGAGATGCTGCAGGCTGAGGGACAACTCCGAGATCTTGAAAAAGTATTAGTATGAGATCAGTCACATAGGTCGAAACTCCTGGAACCAGGCAAAGCGCATCACGCCCTGATGGAGCGACTCCGATACATACATTATAGGGAATACCTCACCGCCAACATGAGGAAGGAGACAGGTTAGGCCCCCTACTTGCCTGGCTCATCTGTTTGGATTCACCTCAGAAGCCTATTGGGGCCATACTAACACTCAAAGAACGGATGGTCACAACACAGGCGGACATTAATGAGGCGTTCATTACCTATTATAAGAGTATATATGCGGTGGACAGGACCCCACCACCCGGCCCACATTGATCAATTCCTGGCCTTGGTGCAGATGCCGCAACTCACGGCGGCACAATTGAGTGCTCTGAATGCCGACTCCTTTCTGGCTCCGCCTCCCACTCTCCCCACTGGGACGAGTGGCCATAATCAAGGTGACAGTCCTCCCCAAACTGCTATATCTCTTTATGGTCCTTCCCCTCAGTCTGTCATGAACCTTCACTCAGACATGACGAATCTCTATGGATAAAGCCATGAATCCAACCCAGAAATCTACTATGTGGCAGAGCACCTGGTCTGGCTAGCGTGCCGGCTAACAGTCGATTTTAAAAGACAGGATATAATGCACCTCCTAGGCAAAAGGGATCTCCTTAGCATGCTATATCTAAGCACCAAGCCTCCGGTGACTTATACCAGAGCACTTTAACAATAAAAATCTGCGGGAGCTTATACCTGAAATAGACTAGAAAACATTTTCAGTACTCCCCCGACCTCCTACTATGGGGGATGCTGGATCTGGCACGGGTAGCTACTAAACACACTATGTGGGCCTGGCGAAAGTCTGGGGTCACCACTCTGGGGGACTTATTTTTGATGGCGAGCTCCTTACACTCGATACCCTCACAAAGGACCATGGACTGTGCAGCGATCAGTTCCTGACATATGGGGCCTAACAACTGGCCCTCGATGCAACTTGGGGAAAAGGAACAACCGAGCCTGCTAAGAATGAGTCGTTATCCACTCTACCAGCACATGGGGTCAACCGTAGAGCAGTGACCTACATGCACAGGGCGTTGGCTCCTTCATTTCATGCACTCACGACCGCACTAAAGTTAAAATGGTAACAGAAAGTGGAAAGAGATATACCAGAAAAGGAATAGGCTGCAATATTAGAGTACGCCAAAACGGTCAATAGAAATCTGCAATTATCTCCACTGCACATACTTATCCCCGGTGCAGATAGCTACGATATATCCTGGACTCCCATTGACATTTCCCAGATGTAAGGCAGGAGAGGCAGATTTTTTCCATATGGTGCGGGATGGTGCAAATATCCAAGTATTTTGGAGAGTGATTTCGGACATACTAGCAGACCTCACGGGTAGACCCTTTACATGCGACTGTAGAGGGGTGTTTGTTGGGGAGGTTCACAGAGCCGGTGAAGTCCAAATGCATGAACAAATTCCTAAACTTGGTCCTGCTCTTAGGAAAGCGAAGTATAGCCATGGGCTGGAAGGCCGGGTTGGCTCCTTCAAATTTAAAATTGATCCAGGAGCTGATCAAATTGTGTATCGCCGAAATCAACACACTGACCCACATACACCAACAAACGAGGAAGGGGGCCCCAATACAAACTGGGACACGCTATTACTGGCACTGCAGGCTAAGTCGGACAATATGCCACCATGAACACGACAGGAAGGCTGTGCCACACAGAGGTTGATCTACGTATGGGATCTGGCTAATAATTGATATGACTGGCACATGATGTGGGGAACCCAAAATGTTCTGATCTACGGGTAGCTTTGCGACTACCATGCCTGATTAATGGCGCGGAATATGGAGTCATTATTCTGCGACTAAGGGAATGGAGAAGATATGGATAGATGGGGAGATTACACTGAATTACGCTGGGTTATCTACTGTGACATTGCGAGTATTGCTCATTTGTCATTATTTGTTATTGTTGGTTTTTGCTCAACTATCTCCACTGATAAGTATACCTACTGTACGGCTACCAGGGTATAGGTATTGATGTTGGTCTCCGATTTGATTGTTGCAAGCTAAGAAAGGCCTGTACCTTTGTAGAAAAGCCAGTAAAGAGATATTTAAAAAAAAAAAAGAGTGGCAATAAGGCCAACCAAAGGTATGCATTTGGAGACTGAATCAATATCACAATAGGTCTTTTGCAGCCAGACAGCTTGTGGGTCTGATAGGCGAGATCCAGAAAGGGACAAGTTGTTGAATATTGTTCGAACTTGCTTCCACCATTCAAAAATATATTAATGTAAAATGTAAGGTTTACTGACTTTCCGTAATTAACACACATATAATACCCATTAAGTTGATCAATGCTGCCCAGCTAATATTTTATGTCCCACAACTCCTTCTAACCCCTTTTCGCCAGAAGTAACCATTGATAGTCAGCTGAAGGAATCACAACGCCGGTGGACTACACATGGTCCCGTCTAGTCGAAACATCAATTATTAAACAGAAAACAGTGGTATTTATAAATTTCGCAACCATCTAAAAATGTTGCAGGTGCCCAGGGGCTGAAAAAAACACTCAAAGTATAGAAATCTGTGCTCCATTATAGTGAGGCAAGGTGGTCTACCAAGCAAGCGGTGTCCTTGGGTTATCGCAGACCAGGCGTAGTGTTTTTGAGTCCAGCTCAGAGAACTGCCCCTCAGCAGTGGCCTAAAAAATAAGCAAAATATCTTGCAAGTATTTTGAGGCATCCATTGCTACAGGCAAAATTTAGCATTTGGTATGTCTGCATGCTTTAGCTTCAGTTAAACTTGCGTTTATTTCATTTCTAAAGCACAGCTCATACTTAATACACTAATCAGTGCACTGCTGAGATTGCAAATAGTAGCCAACAGGTACTCAAATAAATACTCCTGTTCAGGTGAACTCTATAAGTGGGACGATTATATAGGATGCAGCGGGAAATAGAGGTTGAAATTGCACAAGATGGCGGAAACCTCACGACTCGGAAGTGAGGTCATGTGATCAATTCAAGATGGTGGGGAGCGGAGTTAAAGGAAAGGGTTGCATTCATTGCCATTACCATGAATCAATACACCAAAGCATTATTTGTTTGAAGTCTGTATATGCCAACGTGTTTATTGAGCTTAATCCTAAATACGTTGAAAACCCTTGACAAAAATATTTTAAAAAATAGAGCAAGGCTGAGCCATATACTTCAAAGGAAGTTGGGAATGTATTGTATGGGAAACATGGTTTCCTAAGGATTTACTTATAATGCATTAATTTCATCTATTCCTACCCTGAGTTCGATGTTAAGAACAACTGATTGTATTTTCTCACATCTAGAAATCAATGTAGTGCAGATGGCACAGTGGTCAATGCACTGAGAGTACATGTTTATACCTAAATATTAATGAACAACGTGAGTCCTTAAAATCCCCAGAGCTCTTTTCCTACACAGTTCTGAAACAGTCGTAGTATTTAGATTTTCTGAATTTTGACCCTGTGGGCAGGATACATGGGACTCATCAGGACAAAATCGTCTGCCTGCACCTCAAATGGCAATTCGGTGGTTTCGGAGGACCCCAACTACGGTGAATAATCCTTTATGTCAGAACAAAACGTTCTGGGATCACCAGTCCAAAAATCAGCTATAAAAATCAATAGGTCAGCTGCTGGAAATGAATACAAAAATGTTGTTGCAACAGCTGTTCTGGCTGGATTTCAACTCGTTGCTCTGTTAGTCTGTGATGCACCAGTCACTCAGCAAGTTCAATGTGCAGATGTGATCGATTTATCAAGTAAGGTGGATTCAATTCTTTAAAAATATGGGGCCAAAATGTTCATGTTGAGAACTTAGTATAACATAATGGTTACAGTGGCGTAGCTAGAGCTTGTGGCGCCCGGGGCTATCCCTCAGATTGCCGCCCCCCCCCCCAGGGGGTGGGGGGGGGGAATGGGGGGAGGGCATGCACTTCAAAGAGGTCCGAGAGACAAGTAGTATCGCCGCTAATAGTTACCTTGATCATGCAAGTTACATGCACATACATGACACGGTCCAAGGCTACACAGTTGAATACACCGGTGACTGGCAGTACAAAAGAGAACACACAGACTGCATGATCTATCTGGGGACTCAGAAAAACCGCATGTGACATCCATCAGAGAGCTGCGTGAACAATTACCTGGTAATCCCCTCAACACAATGCAAACATGCACATACATGACACTGTTCATGTAACCTTCATCTACAGCTGACATTAAATGACCATACATCATGGTCCCCCCCCATTAAAGCAGTGGGGACCTGCACAAACGTGATGTGCTCTGTGGACCCAAAACCAACTTAACAGTGTTGAAGCCTGTGATGCTTTACCTTTCAAAAACAGCAAATTAATTATTCACAGGGAATGACTCACTGTGTGCCCTTAAAACTAAACGCAGCAAAAGGGGTCAGTCAGCTTCACCTTGCCAACACAGACCGGATACAAAGCCCACTCTGGTGGCCCCAAAGGCAATAACCAGGGGTCGCTCCCTGTCATTTCTTCCAAGCAGCAGCAACCAACTCCTTGGGAATGAAAAGACATGTGCTCTTGGTACCCAAAACCAGCTTGTAATAGTGCATCTCTCCTTCAAAGCAGCCTCAGCACACACATGGTGCACAGCCTGCCTGGGGGCCCAAAGCTAAAATACAGGGAGGGGCGACACATTATGATCACAATCCTTAAACACAGTCAAATCGCCCCATGCCACCAAATTGCCATGGTAGGATTTCCTCTCTTTGCCCCTAAAAAACAAAGTACACCATTGGTTGCAGACAAATCGCCCCATGCCACCAAATTGCCATGGTAGGATTTCCTCTCTGCAGGACCCCGTGGGTGGGGAAAGGCACCAAACAATATCCAGGGGACTGCATCATCATTACCTTTGAGGACCCATGGGTGGCAGACTATGTCACCTCTTGGGAACAACTGAACCTAAATGGAAGCATTAGAATTAAACCCCTCTCATTTTTCTATCCTCTCATTCAAACCTCAAACAATAACTTCTCTGAGGACCCCGCTTTTCCTCGGGTGGAACCACCTCAGCGCCAACCAACTTTCTATGACAACAGACAATATGGCGCCTCCCGCTTCCGGGAGCAGGAAAACCCTTGGCAAATAGTCAATCCACGTCATCAGGGACTAAACTGGGGAGAATGGGGATACCAACAGCAGAGGATGACTCGCAGAGAACCGCCCAGATGGGATCCCTGGTACAACATTCCAACAACAAATAGATATAGTCCTCTAGAAATGGTGGATTGACCATCAAGGGACCTAGAATATATTACCCCAAACCTGCCACACTTCCCTTCCTTAAGCAACAACATTGTCACGACCCCACCAATTTCAGTCCCGAAAGTGAATCCCCACACAATACCTTTTTTATTTTGGAATGTGGCGGGCCTACGAACAAAGATCGAAGACCCCGTTGCCGTTAATTTCTTAGAACAAGGCAAAATAATTTGCCTTCAAGAGACCTGGGCAACCTCAGAGCTCCATTTATTGGGGTACAAAACTTACTCCTCATTTGCTACTCAAAGCGCAATAGGTAGACCCAAAGGAGGCCTGACAATCTACATCGCCAACACCCTATCACAGTTAAAAGTGACCAATCTTTCCACCGATTCTAACTGTCAGATATTCTCCCTCTCCTTTGCAAATGAGGACACTATTACCCTTGTCAACTCATATAACAACCTAACGGAAAACGATTTCCTGACTTTTGTCTAAGATATGCAGGAGAGACTAAGATCCTTTCAACACAAGGAGGACAACTCTAAAATGATCCATCTTATTTGGGGAGGTGATTTCAATATTCATCCCTGCCAAATGGCAGATACCCAATGTTGCGGATTTGCAGACGACAACGACGTTCCACTAGCCCATTTCGTCCACAATAAATCTGGCAACGCTCTGAATAACACACTGTCAGAGTTTGACTAATTTATCGCTAATTCCCTGAAGGCGGAGAAAAATCAGTTCAATCCAACTTACGTGGCTAGAGGCCACCAGACAACAGTGGACTACATCCTGCTGTCCCATGGTCTCGCTACAAAAGTCACAGATCACCAAGTAATTGGCAACACACTAAGTGATCACTATGCACTAAAGATTGAATTCCATCCATCTGAATACAGATCTAAGGTCACTGATATAGCAACTGCCCTCGCTCAAGACAGCCTGCAACTGCGCAAACATAATGGTTATTCCATAAAATGGGAAAAGATTGACCCACAAAATCTCACAAAAAAATTAATTAACCAGGCGTACCCATATATTCTTAATTGTTTGGACCTAGCCCTAAATCATACGGAAGTCCTACTGAACTTCGCAGAAATTCTGACAGTAGCCAAGAGACTACTCACGGGGAATACAACCAACAAACATACAGAAAGGAAAGGTTGGTCTAACCACAACTGTACGAGAGCCCTAACTGATCTAAAATCTGCCCTCCACAAAAAACCAAGAGACGTGGGCCTTATTTAATCTCTAAGAAGAAAATACAAACTGGAACGCAAACTAAAACTACAACAAATTAAAGAGAAACTCTGGAATGACCTAGACAAGAGCTCCCAATCAAAAAACAGCAAGGATTTCTGGAGAACGATTAGATCCCCATTCCTCTCGGACAACAACTCTCCCAAGATAGAGGTCGCTATAGATGAGGGAACTTGGATTGCTCACTTCGAAAACATATTCAAAGACCAAGGAACCACAGACCATCCATCTCACTTCCATAATGAAGTACAATATCCAATCCCAATTTCTTTTGACATCTCCAAAATCTTGGCGGCTTTGGAAAAAAGTAAAACAGGGAAAGCCCCGGGGCCTGATGGCGTCCCTGTGGACCTTTTTAAATTTAACCAGGAGCTCTGGGCACCTATCTTGACGAGAGTATGCACAGCAGCAGCCAGTGAGGGCATTTTGGACTCCTGGACCAGATCAATCATGGTCCCCATCTTTAAGAAAGGGGACCGACAGGACCCAAAATGCTATCGTCCCATATCCCTCCTGGACTCCCTTGGCAAACTGGTGGGGAGGGTCATTCTGGAGAGACTACATCAGTGGAGTGAGGAAAAGCGTATCATCTCGGACCTACAATTCGGCTTTAGAGAAGGCCTCGGGACAGTAGAGCAGGCACTTAACCTTAGCCTTATAATGGCCAAATACACGCATGCAAAGAAATCAACGGTATACATGGTCTATGTGGACCTGTCTGCCGCTTTTGACTGCGTCGCACATTCCAAATTATGGACAGTCCTAAGAGCAATGAACGTGGACCCCTCACTGCTGGATCTTCTTAGAGAGCTCTACTCCAGGGCCTCGGCTAGAGTTCGGTTCGGAAAGAACGGTGAGCTGACGGCATCATTTGGCGTGGAGCGTGGAGTTAGGCAGGGCTGTGTTCTGGCCCCCTTCCTTTTCTCGCTCTACACAAATGACCTGGAGGAGGAGATGCTGAGGGGGGCTCAGGACCTCCCAAAAATGAAACAGAGACCGATTCCAGCGCTCCTCTATGCGGATGACGCTGTCATCCTGGCCCGAACGCCGCGCGAACTCCAGCTCTCACTAGATAGATATACCACCTTCATGAACGCCTTGGATCTAAAGGTTAATGTTAAAAAAACGTTCGTCATGATCACGGGGGGGGGGGGCGAAGAAAGGAAAAAAAAAAAAGTATCTTTCTCGATAGCCAACCATTGGAGGTCACCACACAATACCCATACCTCGGGATCATGATTGATGATAAGCTAACCTGGAAACCAGCAGTGGAAGCGAGATGCCACCTTTTTAAGCGCTCAATAGCAGCCCTGCAGTCCTTCGAGGAAATTGGGAAGGAGGCGGCCAGCAGAACTGCTAAAAATTTACAACGCCAAGTGCCAAGCGATTGCTCTTTATGGAGCAGGGGTCTGGGGCCATATAGATGTTGGAGCCTTACAAAAAATTGAAAATCAATTTATAAGATTCCTTCTTGCTACCCCAAAAGGCTCACCAACCTACGCCTCCCATATGGAACTGGGAATTCCGTATTTGCAGGATCTCCTTAAAATCCAGCCATTGCTTTTGTGGAGGCGTATATGGACTTTGGATGCTAATACGCTATCACAGTCGATAGTGGCTGACACAATGTCACTCGATCACGCCTCTAGTTTAAAATGGCTCCGCTACATCAGAAACTTTTTTACAGATATGGGCCTTGAAAAATATTATCTCCACCCAGAATCGATTGTTGCCCTCCCAAAAAAGGAGCTCAAGGAACTTACACTACGGCATCTGGAAACACCAAGGGCCTCATGTAGGTAGCATACCAGTTACCACTTCTTAAATACCGAACGTTACCGAATCGGTATTTAAGAAGTGGTAACTCGTATGTAGGTAATGTGTCGGTAATTTTTACCGATTCGTTAAAATTCGGTAATTACCGAATCGGTATTTACCGATTCGGTAATGAGGCATACCTTCCCATTGAGGGGAAGGTATGCCTCATTACCGAATCGGTAAATACCGATTCGGTAATGGGGGAGAACATGCAAGGGTGGCAGGGTGTCACATTGACACCCTGTTGCACCCCTGATTCGGCCATGTGTGCATATGTGGCACACATACATGCCCTAAGGGCATGTATGTCTGCCACATGTGCACACTTCTAAGTGCTTTTAAATGCTTTTCCTCATCCATACATTATTTACCACCAACTATTAGTTGGTGGTAAATACCGACTCATAACAACACCCACACACTCCCCCTACATCTCATTTCTGGATTCGGAATTTACCGAATCGGTAAAATTACCGATTCGGTAATTTTACCGATTCGGTAAATTCCGAATCCAGAAATTGTCCCCCTACATACCAATAGCCAAAATACCGGTCGGTAACGGTATAATTACCGAAAATCGGCCGTTACCGACCGGTATTTGGCTACCTACATGAGGCCCTAAGACTGTCAACTGAGGCTGCAAAACCCTCAGTGGTTCACGCGAACACAGTCCAGCTAACTTTTGGCATTCAACCATACCTTACTCTGCATACCAAAACATATGAGAGGATGCTGCTTACCAGGCTCAGACTGAACCTCTTTTTTAGACTGGTTGCTTTTCCTCTAAATAAGGCCTGGGACTCAAAGCTGCCTCCGTGTCCCTGTGATGCGATATCAACTCAATCAAATATCCACGTCATTATCTTCTGTAAATTTTACCAACCACACAGAAAATTTTGGATACTTCTGCTATGCAGGCGATGGGGCCTAAGACAATGTCGACCGGCCTTCCTTAGACTGCAAACCTTAGAGTCCGAAGAAGTCTGTTACCTGGTCCTAAACTTTTTAAAATGTATTATGAACCATAGAAAAAACCTTTAACAAACCGCATTAGGAAAAAGCATTGATTCTCAGAAGCAAAAAATTCCTCTTCTTTTTAAACAAATGACAGCTGTTTTTTCTTTTTTACTGTATGATTGTTCTCTTTTATGGTTTTCTTCGTGACAAACCGAATAAACAATTATTATTATTATTATTATTATGATCACAATCCTTAAACACAGTTGTGGGGGCCATGGGAACTTGTTCAACTCTATCCAAGACCCGGGACAAACTGTTCCAGCACTGCGGCACTCCTTGAATATTCAGAAGAAACCAGAAAAATAGGACCAGTAAAACTCACTCTTTTCCAAATCTCTTTCTAAATATTATCACTTTCCATGTAATGTTCCTTTGATGGGAAGAGGAGGTTTCTGAGGCGGGAGTATCAGGCAAGTGATACTACTCAGGCTCCATCTGTTCGAGCCTTCATGGAGGATCCCTCGTCATTACTACCTCCACCTGACCCCGGACTCTGCAACGCACTCCCTTACAGGCTCCCTCTGTGCGAGCCTTCAGGGAGAATCCCTCTTCATTACTACCTCCACCTGACCCCGGACTCGGCAACGCTCTCCCTTACAGGCTCCCTCTGTGCAAGCCTTCAGGGAGAATCCCTCTTCATTACTACCTCCACTTGACCCCGGACTCGGCAACGCTCTCCCTTACAGGCTTGATTATCCACTACTCCTCTCTCCAGTGCACCTTATCTCACAGCTGACCTTGGGCCCCAGCCCCATATCAGGCACCATCGGGCTCCACTTTGCTTTTTCCCGGTAAAAACATTAGTAAAATCACCTTCAAACTTAAAACATTGAATATAGCAGTAAATATAATTACATGCACTTTAAAGTATGTTCCACAGTAGCCCTTATGACCTGACTGCTAATTAAATAAACAAAAACAGAAAGGCCATGACAGGGCTTTAGCGCTGATGCGCAAGTCTTTTTTGGTGCCACACTAATAACCTCTTTCTCCGTAAATACCTTTACTACCACCTTCCAACAGTGCCCCTCATCCCTCCATGGCCCCCCTAGTGACCTCCTCCTCAGACTCCCTCACTACCACCCTCCACCAGTGCTCCTCATCTCACCCTAGCTCCCCCTCCACACCATGACCTCTTCCTCGGATTCCCTCACTGTCACCCAGGGCACAAGTCCTAAAAAAAACAAAAGAAGTGGGGGGACGCTGACTTCACAACAGCAAGTGATGTCACGAAAGGTGGCTTGCACCATCAGGCTCATTGCCTCCCCTCGCTCACCCCTTAGATGCCATTGCATCAGAGAAGCCAGCGCGTGAGCAGCATTCTGAATGAGCTCCAATCTCGCCCCAGAGAGGCCAAAGAATAAATGTGTGGCTCCATTTGCTCCAGTAATCGAGCTCCCGTTAAAATAAGTGAGGAGACGCCGTCCACCCGCCTGGTACCCGACTCGAGCCCTGCAGTCACCCTCCACCAGTGCCCCTCATCGCTCCACAGCCCCTCCAACTACCTCCTCCTCAGATTCCCTCACTGCCACCCTCCACCAGTGCCCCTCATCGCTCCGTAGCCCCTCTCTCATATTCATTTGTTGTTTAGCGCTACTCATATCAGTGTAATGTGTCAGCACTTTACACCACGAACACATTATACAGGGACAATGAATCATACAAGTATGTAAATCAGTCTACAGGGAATGTCACATAAGCCAATGAGGATTAAAAGGTGTAGGAATCACATGTCATCCATACTGGTGGGCAGTATATTTTGAGAGGGTTTGGTCTGGGGAAATACAACCTTAGGATTTAAAAGAGTATTCCATGGGGGTCAGCTTTACTGATAAAAACGTATCTCTGCCCAAACAAACATACTCATTTTAGCAACATTAGAATGATGAAAGACTGAGGAAGTTCTAACTATATCACAAAACAAAAAAACTATACCATTCATGTTTGTACACCTGCT
This sequence comes from Triturus cristatus, assembly GCF_964204655.1. Taxonomy (NCBI): domain Eukaryota; kingdom Metazoa; phylum Chordata; class Amphibia; order Caudata; family Salamandridae; genus Triturus; species Triturus cristatus. The sequence goes on along the minus strand of NC_140584.1, from coordinate 1,055,119,127 downwards.
TGCCTGCCAACCTGCGCTGGGCCCCTGGCTGCAGAGAGACATAAAGGCGTCGTGCCAGCGCTATGCAAATCATGAAAATAAAATGAAAACATATACAAAAGCTTTTTTTAAATTCATTAATATGCGTGAAACTTTGCATACATTGAATATATTGATGTGACGCACATCCCTTTATAACTGATCAACACTTTTTTGCCAAGCAGTCCTTTCATTATGCTCTGAAGGTAGGGCCATGCTAACGTGTTACAAAGCCAGCAAAACAAAAAACAGCACGCCACAACAACGACGCGGTTTCTCTCAACCGGATGCCTGTGCCGGTCTCATCGCCTCCAGCATGGCTTGGCGCGGCATAAACGATATGGATTACATTTGCATTGCATGCAATTTAAACGGCTGGCGTCCAGTCATAATTAAACAGACTCACCTGCGGGCCTCTCTTTCCCAGTCCTGTCTCTGGCCTCTGAGATGCCTGCCAGTGCCTTCTCGACCTCGCCTCGGAGTCACGCGCACTTTTTAATGCGCAGGTCATGATGAGAGTCACCAGGCAGCAGAGACCCCACCCTAAGGTAAAACTAACTGTAAAACCCCGGCGCGCAGACGCGGAGGCGGAGACATCTGCGCGCTGCGCGCCTCTACGAACGTCATCATGGTCAGGTCAGGTGGTTTTTAATAAATTGTAATGTGTGTCACTCAGGCCCTGCTGCCTAAATGAAATTGAAATCGGCGGGTCAGCACTGCTCCGAGCGGCCGCCCTAAATATAGTGCCGCCTGGGGCGGTCCGCCCCCACCGCCCCCCCCCAGCTACGCGCCTGAATGGTTATCATGTCAGGGAAAAATTAAAGTTTTTGATCCCTTCTAATCGGAGGAAACTAAGTTAAATGTAATGGTTCGCACTGAGATTTCACCCACAGAGAAAAAGCCTATGAAGTTCTGTGGTAGCTTGGATAGAAATATAAAGTAACATTTATTCACTTAATTTTTGGGATTGGTTCCCCAAGACCAATGAAAGCCCACAAGAAAAGGGTAATTTTACTTCTTGTTCTTTTCCATTTTCCATTTGCACAGCCTCCAATCTAACACCATTCAAAGAATGGTTCTATGATCTTTTCTCAAAAGACCTATCTTTTTTACTGGGAAGTTGGAGTGACATAAGGCTTCCCAAATGTGCACAATTTTTCTGAAAGATGCAATGGTGGTGGCAAGAAAATTCACAGGCTGTGGGCAAATCACTCCAACCAAATACTGAATAAATGGGTACCATAACATGAACTGGCGCATGTGGGCAGAGGAAGTGGTGTCTTAGGCAAGAGGATGCCCACAGAAATTCAAGAAAATCTGTGGACCGTGGAAGGCATTCTGTCATGAAACATAATAACTTATTAAGCTAATGCCAGGAGAAGGGAATACCCTCTAACTGAAATATTTATGTTATATCAAGAGGAACAATCGACGATCTGACATGAGCTCCATATTGGGTACCGTCAACAGAACAACTTTACACCTGTATTATATAATCTGTTGTGACTAGTCTACAGTATTTAGGTTTGACTCTATTTGGGGATTGATGCCTGTAAGTTTGCTTTCTTTTTCTATTTGAAAAAGAATAGAAAACGCTAAAAATAAGCTTACCTTTTGAGCAAAAGTTTTAGAGCACATCTAAGAGGAAATCTATTTTCCAAAGCTCCTAATAAGTGTCCAAACGCATTAACTCAAGTTAGGACGTCTTACCTCTGCCTTCCTTTGTTAATGGTTTCAGTTTTTCGAAAAAACTCCCCTCACACTGATAACTAGCAAAGCTGGATAACTCAACTCAATAGTTTTTATCAATCAGTCAATCAAACCGCATCAGTAAAGCGCAACACTGTCACCCCTAGGGGTTTCTGGGCACTGTCTCTCCATTGAAGAGCCGGGTGTGGAGTCTCTTCCTGAAGTCTGCCAGCAAGGGGGCTGGAGGAAGCTGGAGGAGAAGGTTGTTCCGGGTCTTGGCAGCGATGTAGAAGAAGCAGCCACTGATGCGACAGATGCATAGGGTGTGTGTAAGGGCGAGTGAAGAGGAGCACAGGTGCCAAGAAGGTTGGTGGAAGTTCAGTTGATGGTTGATGTAAGCAGGTCCTAGGTCAAGGACAGCTTTGTAGGTGTGCGTGAGGCTCTTTAACTGGCATCTTTTTGGTGCATGAGGGTGAGTGGACTACACAGACCACTCACTCTCATGCACCAAACGGCTGTCTCTTAAAAGATCTCCGGCAAAGAGCCCCTTCGCGGGAGCCCATCGGGCATTGCAGCGCCGGTCCGACGAGGGGCAGAGCCCAATGATGAAGCATGACACCTTGCTAGGTGTGTGAGGGCATTAAATAAGAGACTTGCTTCCCCGACCCCCTTTGAGGAACTGCACATTCTGTTGTCTTTCATAATCTGAACTGTCACATTTACATGTGAGAGAGATGGTTAGTAGTTGTTTTGGCAGCGATGACAAGGGCGATGGGTGGTGCAAGCTGCAGTGGCCTCCTGGTCAGAGCCCCGGCACTTAACATTTTACAAATTGAGAACTGGTCTGAAGGCGCGCCAGAGTGGATGCTCTTCATGGTCTTTAGGGTGTCTTCTGTTGTGAGTGGGGTCCAGGTAAGTAGGGTCCATATGGTGGCATCATTGGGGGTGTGGGTTGGGGTGGTGCAGAGGTGTTGGTTGCCAAAGTTGTCGTAGAGCATCTTGATCTTGCGGTGAAAGAAGGAGCTACTTCTGTTGCAGAGGTCTTGGGAGGGTGGGACGTCAGTTGTTTCGCAATTGGGTTTGGCAAATTCCTGTATGATGGTGAAGAGTACCTTGGAGTTGTGGGCCTTGGAGAGGATTCTGGCATGGAGGAAGTTCTTCTGGTGGTGGTGAGCTGTGGTGGCTGTTTTGCAGGCGGAGCGTGCCTCTGGGGCTTTGCTGATTCTCCACGTCTTTTCCAGTCATCGGCAGGATCGCTTGCATTCTTGGAGTGCCGAGGTGAACCAGTTTGCTTTCTTGTTGTGTCATCTAGTGGTGTTCTGGAGGGGAGAGAGTGTGTTTGCACAGTTGGCTATCCACTGGTGGAGGTTGCTTGCCACGTTGTTGGCGTCTGTCGTAGTTGGGGCTGGAGTGCAGGTGAGGGCGGAGCTGAGGTGTTCTTCTGAGACTTTGTGGTTGGCATGGCATCCTGAAAAGTGGCGTCAAGTAGGTGGTTTTCTACCAGGAACTCAGTGAGCTGCTGGTTGATGTCTTTCTCAAGTACTTTGGCCAGGTAGGGGAGCAGGGAGATCGGACGATAATTTTTGAGATCACGGGGTCAGCTGATGCTTTCTTTAGAAGGGGTCTGACATCTGTGTGTTTCTATCTGTCCGGAAAGGTTGCTGTGGAGATGGAGGCATTGAGAATGCTGGTGAGTTGCATGCTGATTGGGTTAGTTACGAGGTTGTGGGAGGAGGGTCAGTGGGCACCCCGGAGTGGATGGATGACATGATGGTTGAGGTGGTCAGGGAAGTCAGAAGAGACCAGGTGGTAATAATTTGGCTGATGTTCGCTGGTTGGTTGAGGTCGTTGGGGTGGAGGGTGGCGGGTTGGAGGTTGAAATTGTTGAAGATGTTGGCGATCTCTAGTTTGAGAGGGTGTCGCAGAGCTATTGAGAGGGGTGGATGGTGTTCTCTATGGCTGTCGTGTTGGAGAATTCTTTGACCTATTTTATGAACCTCTTAAAGTTGAAAGTTTAATAAACCCTCATTCAAATCCTTGACATGGACGCTGTACACAAATCACTGCAGCAGGCACTCATTAAATTAAATGTACAAGTTAATTTTTGACCTTTTAGTATATACATTGCTTATACAATAAATTATATACATTACCTCTAATGAGTAAAGGTAGCCAGGGTTTTCATGCATTAAATATGGCCACCAAAGTTTTGGGTCCACAACCTTGAGCTGCCCGGTAAGAGCTGTTCCAGTTGCAACGACTTTTCCTTCTCTGTCATACAGCTTCAAAAGCAAAGAATAGTCTTTTGCACCAATCACAGATATTTGATAATTTACCATACCTAAAGGAAAAGGTGTACCAAGATATTACCTGAAGTTAGAATAAATAAAGTATACAAATAGAATATTTGGAAATACAAGTTTAAGTTTGTCTAGAGGGAATAGAAGCTCAGCTCACGGGACAAAGTTACATACCAACCACATCGTGTTGAGTGACGAGAAGCAGCAATCCAATCATATGTGAGCTTCCTTAACTACAGTGAGCATTGCAGAACAGAGTCCTACATACAAAAGAAAAATATGCATGCAACCATGCCTCAAGGGATATCTCCTGTCCAAGCATGAGAAATTTGCCAGATATGAAAGTGGCGATTCTCCTATGCCTCCTACTCTACTACGCTAGGGGTGGTAACAGGTGGTTCACAAACTCAGCAGACAAATAGCTGATGGTTCTAGCTTAAATCCAGTGTAGGGGAGATATTAATTGCTGATACACAGCAAAAATGTTCATCAATCAAAGGTCAGATATTGAAGTCTTCCAACTCCCAATGTTATGGTTCTTTGATTGACTTTACCACAAGGTCATCTCATAAGCCATTATACAGGAAATCTTCCCTTGCCCCTATACTACAGACCTCATTGCTTGTTGTTTATAGTGGCTAGCATATTTGGTAAGCAATTTAATTTTTAGGTAACGTAACATTATCCTGACAATATTACCATCAAATTGTGGGTCTCACAACTCCCCTCAAATGCATGTTATACTTCCTTTAGATACCTAATAGCATTGATATGGTCCATGTCACCACCCATTGCATTAGATAATTTAGCCTAAGATAGTATTAACAATCTTTACATTTATGCTGCACGGTTTCCTCTCTGTATGCACGCCACTTAGCCCATGTCCAATCATGCTGCTGGGGGCATCCACATGCCTCATATCTTGGCTTCTCCCGGATAATGCCCTTATCAATGCTGGTCTTCTATCTGGTGTCACTGGGGAGAGCAGGTTTCCTCCAGTTCTGAGAAATGTCTCTTCCCAGTCACGAAGTACAAACATATCAGGATGTTTTCAGCATATGTAAAGACCTCATCTTCAAGCAAGTTCAGAGTTAGGTCTATGGGGCAGCCAATGACTAACTGTAATGCATTGCCCACAGCCTTCCAGAAGGGACCATTTTTCCTGAATGATGCAATAGTGAGGAGAACGTCCATTATTTCAGTAAGGCATATAAGACAGGATGGGTTTGAGCTTCTCTGCAAATGCCAAAGGCGTTACTGGGTCAGACACGTTCTATGAAGGTAATTGAAGGGTATTAAAAGGTATTGGGTGGAAATTGAAGATTCCCTGGAAGTCATTATGGAGAAGGCCAATTCCTCCATAAACAAGCAGCCCAGGTCAATCTCCTACTGTGCCCTCAGTTTTAGGAGTGTGTCAGGTGTATTAATGATGAGAGATCCATATAGCACTGATATTGGTCAACGGGGAGGCATTTGAGATATAAACTGCAGGGTGCAATTGTAAATAGCAAATGAATAGGGTGTTATCAAGGCAAAATTCCGTTTTAGCTCTTCAAAGAACTTAATTGTCTTTGAAGAGATTAGGTCACCTTGGGCTCAAATTCACAAGTGGTCCCAGGTCTTAAATCCTTCAAGTGTGGTCGGCAATCAAAATCAAGTGCCCTGTAATAACTGGGTTTACCAGAAATCCTCCCATCTCAAGTTAATTGTTTCAGAGATCCATTGGTCAATGACGACTCTGATTTCCGGGGGCTGTCCCTAGGGTGCGGGGGGTGGGGGGTGGAGGGGGGGGGGTGGAGGGGGATGGGGGGAAAAAGAGAGAGAGAGAGAGAGTGTGTGAGTGAGAGAGAGAGAGAGCGCGAGAGAGAGTGAGAGTGAGAGTGTGTGTGTGTATATATATGTTTATATATATATTTCCATACACACACATATAATTTGTCACCCAATATTCAAGGTTTAGCTCTATATGCTGGGTCCGATACAGACCCAAAGAAGCAGTCATATATTACATGTTGTTTTCTGCTGTATACTAGAATCTTTGGTCCAGTGGCCAAGCTCACCATCATACGTGGATTTGCAACACTTAGTGAATCCCACTGTGGTGGCCTCCTGCCACATAAATTCTCTTAGCAATCGTGGTAGCAACGGGAGGGATTTAGCACATGTAATTATGATAATTTTTTATATTCTAAATAGGATGACTGACAGAATTTATTGGAAATGTTACTTAAAGACCCAATAAAAACCCCATTAAATTTATATGGGAACATGCCATATATGAAAACGTACTGTGAGAACAATGATAAATAAACAAAAACTTCCCAATAGCATTGAAACCTCGGACTTTCCAATTTGAGGTGGTGAAATTAACAAATATCTTATTTTCCAAAATTAGAAAAATGAAGGAGCGCACAGACTCCGATGGGATTCGAACTAGCATTCATCAAGTTTTCAGGTTAACCAGTTTTCTGCAAAGCTGTGTTACTAACCATGATTTCATGCCATCACCAGCAATACAGAGGTAGGCATCTTAAATTGTTAATTTTATTCTCAAATTGGTTGATTTGTTGGTGCACTCTTTGTAGCTTCAGAACAGCAGAAATATGGACAAGGTCACTGAAGGGATGGCGAAATTAATGTATCAGTACTTTAAAGAAGAAAGGCATTTGTTGAAACAGCTACGAAAATGAAAACAGTTTTTTATTTGCCTGCAAAAGGGTAATAAATATGTTCCTTGTGCAACACAGCCTCATTTTTAATTCACTCAAAAAAGCTATTGTATCTAATGGAAAAATTGTGTGTTGAAGTGGCAAAGTCACAATGGGTTTTTCTTGCAGTTCTAAGTTTTACACCCTTAACGCTCCGAGAGAGGTATAGGTTCTCTACATTGAAAGCTGCCCTTCTCACTACAGAAGCGCAATCCAAAGTGGGTGAAATAAAGCCAAAGCAGAACATATGGATAACCACAAACTACCTTTCTTTGCAAAGCTGTGTTTGCTTACACTGTTTAAACCTAACTTAGTAGGTATGTGTATATATATATATATATATATATATATATATATATATATATATATATATATATATATATATATATATATATACACACCAAAATATAAAGATATAAACACACATACAAAGCCAGATTTAAACTTTTTAGGCTAATATGTATGTGTGTGGTGAGAGAGAGTGTGTGTGTGTACACACACATAAAATCTAAAATACTTTCTTATAGGGTGTTTCACCAAGCCTTCTTCATTCATTGGTCTGTTACTTTGTCATTTGCATTTTCCTTCTGCCCTCTACAGGATACAACATGAAGCAATCGGAAAACCCACACCACCTTTGGCTAACTTTACTGTGAGTAATGCCATTCTGCTCTTTTCCAAGAAACACATCTCTATCTGAAAGGGATTTCTGCCAGCAGATTCCTTACCTTAGAATTATTCCTAGACACCGTGCATGTCACCAGCACGGCAAACGCCACACGAAGCCGATCGACTCCAACTAACGGTGTGCAGGGATACTGCCCACAGAATAAATCAGAAGCTAGATAGAGTTTCTACCAGATAAGGCATTACCAAAGGTAAGTGATTTGTTCTTCAGTGCTAGAGACTACTGTAGCAATGTGTGCTCTTTGACATCAAACAAATAATTTGCCTTTTCAGGTTTTCTTTTTTAATTGGCTGGGTCCTAGAATAACTAGCAGCAAAGTTTCACAAAAAAGCATGACAAAACAAAAAAGCACAGGCAAGTCAAAAGGCTGCCGTCAACAACAGACCTACTGATTTGCCAATGCTTGTTTTTTTAGTGTTGCCACAATAATGTTTATATGAAAGCAACATTATACATAAAAGAAAAAACGAAAATGCAGGAACCTACCAACATCATCAATGAAATCTCCCTCAATGCTGATGTCATCTATATAAACAGACGGGGTTGTATATAGAATAACAGGCCGATGAATTCCAGCGTAGTTGAAAAAGTCGAAATTGATATTTTGAATAAAATAGCCTTTTGGGTACCTGAATATGTGATTAAAAAAGAAAACAATGTAAGTGCAATACATTAAACAATTAGTGAAAAAATTGTTTTTTTGGGGCAATCTGTGACCAATATATCTGGAGTTATTCAACGCATGTATGGATGAGTGTGTATATTAATGTGGGACAAAGTTGGCAAGTGAGTGTATTCATGAATCAATGTGCTATCCATCTACCATCACTCCGGCATTCATCTTTAAACCTGTCTGCTCATTCACATGTATGACCCCCCCACACCTACACACTCGTCCATCTAGGAGTACCTCTACAGCATCTATCTAAGCATCTACTGTACCACCCACACGTATGTATTCACCTAAACATCCGTGTAGTTACTCACACTCATGCGTTCATTGATTATCGACCATACACTCAAGAATGACCAACCAACCTGAGTGCACATGAATGCCGATTTTCATGCAGTCTGCAGCTGCATGAGTGACCGCATCTCTGCTATCTGTGCTCCTCTGTGTGTTGCCTGTGCAGAAGAGGGTGTATTTGCATCCAAGTTCATAAAGGGTGGTGACAGTGTGTACACATGTGCTGGTATGTCAGTTACACTGGGGTTTGTGTGTGAGAGATAATGAGAGTAGGGAGAAGGTAAGGGAGCGCGTGTACAGCAAATTCAGTCTAAAAAGGTGAACAGTGAAATAACCCCTCCCGTGACACTACTCAGACATAGGCTTCAACATACGCTTATCACCTATCCAACAAAGGCCTGCTCAAGCACAGAGAACTTTATGCACATGCCCCTCTTTGAAGTTCACAAGGACCCAAAAATAGACAGAAGTGGATCTCAACATGTGCATAAACATCCTATCACAGATATCTTTATAAGAACTGACCATTAACTACACACACACCCACACACACTGATGTCCACACCGTATGGTACATTCACTGCAGAAGACAGAATTAGAAAATGTATGTCTGGAGCAAGTGGGATTCAGAACCTCTATGCACATCTGTGTAAAACTGGTATCTCGAACACAGAGGTCTCCAACCTTTTCCATGATGTGAGCTACTTCTGATCAGTGGCTATCACCCTGAGTGACTAATGAATATTATCACCATTACAATGTGACCACATCCTATAAGTTTCCAATTTTAACCTCCCCATATACGATTACCGAGAATGACCACACCTTCCAGCCCCATACTCAAGTCACTCTACTCTTGTTTCTTCAGTCTTTGTTTCTTGGCTGAGTATTTGTTTACTCAGTCTGACTGATAGAACGAGCCCTGCAACATAATCAATCACTTTGCTAGTCTGCGGGTGGAGATCGGCGGTCATGTTGCAGGCTGTCTCGTTGCCACTGGCTATCACAGTGTGTGTTGATTTGGTAGTAGAGAGACCTGCCATTGGTTTGGCTGACTGCTACTCCAAGGATCTGAAAATGAGCTTCACTACCTCCTTCAATGTGACCAGGCGCTCCCTATGACCTACTGGGCTGAGCTACCCTTCCACAAGCTTCTTCCAGGGAGCTGCCGAGCTACCAAGAGCTCCCGGGCTACTGGTTGGGGACCACTGCTATACACATAGAAGGCCCCAGGCAGGGATGCAGCAGTTATTTTCATAGTGGCCGAATGGCTACATCTCACAAAAGTTATAACGATCAAGGTGCATGTACACAGTAAAGATAGAAATGTCAAATATGAAATTAATTCATTACATTACTGTCCTTTTTTCCATGGTAGGCCAGACGTTCACGATACAATTTGTTTCCTGCATTTAAGTACACTTTTTAGAAACATTGCTACCCTCCAAACTATATGTTCATTTTCCAAAAACTGTTCTACAATAAGCGCAGGACGACATTGTCTGATATCCCAAAAATGTTAAATTGGTACGATCCACATTTTCCTAGGTCCATCAAATAATCTACAGAATAAACCGCATGTAAGGTTGATTGTTCTGAATGGTCATCGCAAGGACACAAATGCATAGTTCGTGACCAATCATTCATTTTTGGGAAACTTATAAGTCTATGTAAAATCCCATGTCTGAATCTGGTCAGTAAAAACCTGTCCTAACCATCAGGAACAATATTTAAATAAGGTTAGATACTAAAAGTTGTTAAAATCACTTTGTGATCCCTGCCGATAGCCTGATGTTTCTAATACTCTTCGGCCTTCTTTTTTTAAACTCTTTTCTTGTGATGGAAGACATGGTACTAGGCTTAGTGTAATAATTTGGGTTGCCCACATCACACATAATATCCCGGACATACCTTAGCCACAGGATGGTTAGAGCCCCATCTAATTTAAAACTGTCCTTTAAAATATCCTGATTAAGTGTGGTTTTTGTCGATGACCATATCTTGTGTTTATAAGATCTGCAATATATGGCATGCCCAATTCAGAGTGGCAAACGTACGAGGATATGCTATTCGGGACTGCCAAAATACATTTTAGAAACACATTTTTCACTATTTGTAAGGGGTACAAGTCAACATAGCCCCAAACCCCGCACCATACATAGCCGTGGAGGCCATCTCGCCTTGTAAATCTCTAAAAGCTCCACCGGCGGCCTCCTACCCAACTTTCTTGAAAAATTAACGAGGGCAGCGATGGCCTTCGTGAATGACAGTTTTTTAGCTTGCACCACTTGAGACCAAGAGTCATTCCGATCAAAATGAATACTGAGATATGAAAATCTCTTAGTGAACTCTATCTTCTGCTTGTCTATATACATATCCCTGCACTTTTGGCTGCAGTTACCACATCTCATAATACAAGTTTTCGATGTATTTACCCTAAGGCCTAGGTTGCACATAAAAAGTGAAAAACTGTTTAAAACCTTTTGAAGTCCCACTTGGGTGTGCAACATCAGGACTGCATTATCTGCATATAGGAGAACAGGTATGGGGCGTCCACCTATTTGTGAGAGATCTTGGCAAGCCTTTACCAGAGCTTTGCCCAAGCAATTTATATAAAGGTTAGAAAGAAAGGGGGCTATATATATATGTCATATAAATTCCTGTTCAACTTGTCCGGTCCCATTTTATTATTTTCCTAACACTTACTAAGGCCTGGATACTGTGACCCCTGACTAGCACGGGAAGGCCTTCCATTCGATCAGTGCATTGGAGTGAGTCTCCTCATTTTCTCTAAATTAGTGTTGTATAGTGTCTCCTAGAGCGCCCCTGAAAACTTGTTCTCAAGCAAGGCACTTTGCAGCCGCCAAGTTGGAATGGCCATGGTTTGCCTTCTCATTTTTTATGCTCATTAACAGACGTTTTGATTGGATATGGTTGTGCCCAAATATTCTGTTTGCAACAAAAGAGGTAAGAGGGAGGAAGGACACAATATCCTGTCCAGTCTGGGAGTCTGTAGCCAAGAAAGGGGCTCTGTGTCAGACCCATTTTAAAGCTTGCTTGGCATAGAATGAGCAGCGTGTTGCAAAGATTTGACCCCACAATCTATGTTGTATCTATTTGGATCTAATTCTGGTAACTCAGGTGCACCATGTGTGGTATGAGCAGAGGTCCATCTGGAGCTCCTATATTTAGGGGTGTCCATATTTGAGGGTGCTAGCTTACAAACTGTGCCCATCATGATCACCACCTCCATCATCACTTCTCTCTCAGCACTCATTTGGCTCCTAAATGGTAGTTTCCTTGCCCAGTGTCTGGCTCGGGTAGCAGACAATGACTACTGGTATTAACCAAGCCAGTCCCACGCCACAGTGGGTTCCATGAAAAAGGGTGTCATGCTTCCCACTATCACCTAAGATTTACCTGGGAATGGCAGCACATATTGTATACTAGATTTGCAGAGACACTTCTTAATCTTGGCCGATTCTTCTGAGCTGCTGCTGCATAGTCTAAGACAATGGAGGCCTTGATGCCTTCCACTGTTTTTTTACCCCATGGTACGAACTCTCGGCAGCAGCACATCTCTTTCCTGGAAGTTTAGTAACTTCACTAACACTAGTCTAGGCATACCAGGTGGATGGTTGTGTGATAGATAGGAACCTGTGAGCCCTCTCCAGAGGGAAGAATTTGGACAGCTCCTTTGGTACTATTTGTGTCATCACCAAGCCTCTAAGAAGTGCATTGCCTTTCCCTCTAACTCCTTCTGAGAGGCCAACCATTCGGATGTTGTTTCACTTATAGCGCTCCTTGGAATCCACTACTCTAATCTAGGACGCTCACCCTGACAGTTAATTCTAGCATGTGTTTTTGTAGATTGTCCGTGCATGGATGTTTTTCACATGAGGACGCAGCTTGTGTGATCTCTAGATGCGCATCAGGACCCAACAGACCTGGTCCATTAACGATGGATGCAGTTAACACATACTGGGGCTGAGGTCCCATGATATACATAAGTTCAATGAGCACTTAGGTTTACACATCACTCCTCACTTTATAATTTGAATCCATTAATCTTGAGTAATCTAAACTTGCCATAGTTTGTTGCAAAGCAGGTTCCTCTGTAAACCCCTGTCCTCAGAGTGTGTTGGCCTAGGTCATCGATGTTAATAATCCTGTGATAAATAATTTATTTAATTTATCATTATATTTAGCCTTTGTTCCAGCTCTCTGGAAACAAGCAGAAATAATGCCGCTCTTGAAAAAGCATTCTGCCAACCCGTCCAATTATCGTCCTATTTCGTTGCCTTTGCTAAAACATTCGAACAATTGGTTAATGTTCAATTATCTGATTACCTAGAACAAGCAGATTTGCTGAATGTATCACAATCTGGCTTTAGGCCATTTTACAGTACGGAATCAGCAGTGTTGGAGTATTGTTAGACCTCATCCGATAGCGCCAAGACACCTCTGGTAATCGCGCGCGGATTACACCTAGCTGATTTTCTCGACGGCTCTCCTACACTTCTTTAAAAGCATGTCTAACCAAAGTCGTTAAATGGATGTATAATAACCTACTTAAATTAAACTCGGACAAAACAGAAATCCTACTAAGTGGTCATTGGGAGAATTTCTCTGCCTTGTCTGTCTCTGACTGGTGGCCCGAAGATCTGCCTAGTCCATCTTCTCCAGTATCCACCAACAGAAGCCTGGGTTTTAAGTTTGACAATGAGTTGTCTTTTCACTTCCAAGAGGTGGCAGTCACTAGCTCATGTTTTTCTATTCTGAAAGCACTGAATACATTACTAGACATTCTCCCTCTGCAGGCACATAAAACAGTAATACATGTTACAGATTAGATTACACCAATAGCCTGTACTTCGGTCTCCCTAAGGTTTTGTCAAATCAACTGCAGGTGAATCAAAACGCAGCAGTGCGGCTGGTACTAGGATTACCACAGGGGTGCCAGATATCACATCATCACAGTAGCTGCACTTGCTGCCTGTAGCGGAAAGGATTCAGTTCAAGGCTCTTGTGTTGGCTCAGAGAGCCTTCTACAGAACCGGTACCTTCTTATGGAATTTGGGGACCTGGGGCCGAACGTATTTTGGGAGCAGCTCTGAATGTATTATCCAATTTCAGCTCTTTCATGCCCTCTTTGGACAGTTCACTGACAGTGCTCAGGCACACTCGTTTAAATTCTAAAGTTGTTACATCTAATATTCAGGAATAGTGGTATGTGTTTTCAATATTGTAACACAGCAGCAGCTCACTAATATTACTGCAAATAATCTCCGTCACACTCTCCCATTTCTCATATGTGAGGTCCTGTTTTGATCTAAAAAAACGTGTTTATGAAAGTTGCATGAAACATAAAGACAAAAGATATCTACAAAATGTCTAATAGACTCTCACACATCACTCACATTAAAAATCTGTGGCGGCCAGAACAGGTAAGAGCGGTATGGCGGGGCGGTTTGGGGGCCGGGGTAGTTGACATACGACGGGATAAGTTAAATTAAATTTTAAAAATTAAATAAAACCACTTCCGCTTGCCGCATCGCCAACTCAGCAAGCGCAAGGTAAGTGTTTTAAATTTATTTTATTAAATGTAACTTATCCCATCGTATGTCAACTTCCCCTGCCCCCTCACCCCCCGCCCCACCCCACTGCTCTTACCGATGTCGGCCATGACTGCTAAAAAAAAATTACATGGAAACAGTATTTAAAACCATCTGTTTAAGAATTATTTAAGGTCATCAGGGAAAGACTCTCTGAAGAACAGAGATGGCACAATCAGGGGACACCCTGAAGGGCTGGGGCCCTGGGCCACAGCCCACTTTGCCCATGCCTTAAAACGTCTCTGCTACTAGCAGACTGTTGAGATCAAGTAACGCATTATTACTCAAAATTCCAAGCTTCAAACAGCAAAGAAGGGGAGGAAGGTATTTTTCCTTCTTAGCGGCCAAAGCTTAGAACAAACTCACTCTTGCCAGTTGCTCCATCAAGCCGGAGAGTCATTTAAGAAACCTCCTGAAGGTGTCGCTGGTCACTGCAGAATAGATGCATGGCCTTACAGTGCTGTGAGTTATTTGGTTAGTGCCAGGATGCCAATGTGGGCAGCTGTTTGTGCCTTAAATCATTTCACTCATTCATCTAGGGTCTCTTGGTGGCTGAAGCAGTGATAATGAGGTACATCTCAAATCCATTGGGGGCATGCACCCCATTCAGGTCACCCCAGACCAGGGGGCCACCGGATGAGTTTTCATTGCTCCTTGTCTGAAGCAACCCCGGATCCCTTAGTGACGGTGAGTGGGTCCCACTGTGAGGGGTTCTATAAAACTAACCATGGTCTCTCCTGCCACTATGAAACCACGCAGGGGGTGTCCATCTTCTCAACATGTTGTCGACATGGTTATTATCTGCAGTCACTTTGTCAACATAAAGATCCAGTAATGTACACATACGTAAAATATATTGTTCTAATATGTTTCCCAATAGATTAGAGGCTGTGGTCTGTCATTAATAAATAAATGTTCAACTCAGTTCTGCTCAACTTCCTTCTGAAATTGTCTGCACTCTAAACAGAAAGAATGCACGTGACTGTTATTGTCCTTAAGAGGGGACCACTGGAAATCGACCTCAAATACCACAATCTCCATTGCCACATGCCTGTTTTAGAAAGCTAGAAGAGAATTACTACTTTCTTTAAAATTACAAGATAAAAAGAAAGAAATCAATTCCCATTCCCCTTAGCCATTGCTGATGAGGAATGGTGCCTCCCATCAGTAGAGTCCACACACTTACATGATGGGTTTCATTTAAAAAATATATATATATAGATGCAGCAGGTGCAGTCTTGTTTCCAACCATATGACACTTCAGGCTGGGAGAAACTTTCTGACTGCTATGGAGTATCTCGGTTTGCCTGGTTAGAATCTATGTCCTAGACAATGAACAGAGTTAATGATTGTAGCAAGAAAACAAAGGTGAGAATCTAAAGTTATTTTGACTATTGTTGAGAATGCATAGCCAGATGAAATTTTCAGGGCAGCACTGTATATAGGGATGAGATCCAAAACACACATTTTTCAGTCAAAGCCCAGAAGTGCATCCAATAAAGTTGTACAAAAAGCCCCTCTCTATTATTGTGGCATGATAAGAAGCAGAGCTATCTTACCTTGTGATGTCTGTCATGTACTGAATGGATCCTGGTGGCAGACTGTTTAATGTCAAGGTGTTGTTCACTGCAATTGTGATGCGGCACGGTCCCACCGCCGATGTCAGCAGGACCCTGGTCACATCGGCTTCAAATGGGAGGTGGCCGCCTTCATGTCTGGTGACCTCATTTCCGTTGACCCACTAAAAAAATTAACATAAAAGGAGTGTGACATAAGATAGAGCAGGCAGGTTTGTACAGTTAAAAAGAGCCAGCCCACAACTTCAACACAAGACAACAAGAGACCAGTATAACAAATCTTTAGTCACTTAAACCTTCAAAGTACGTAAGAGAGCAGTAAAAAAAGAAAACAAAAATGGTGGAAATTAACCACACTTAAAGAAATTGTTAAAAGCTGATCGAATCCCAAGGGTATGAATGATTGACATCTTTCCAGCAATCAAAACAATTGAGGCAGAGAAAATCAAATGATGGGATAAGATTATTCAGAAAATAATTATTCATATGCAAAAATAATTGATACAGTTAGATGAAAATATGAAAAGTATAAACAGGAAGTGAACACCATAACTGAGAAAACTGAGAAGAGTAATTGGGAGGAAACTGTCAGCAAGAACAATGAGTCTTAATATACCAGTAGAAGAATTTGAGAATGATTTGATAATGAGAGAACACAACAGATTTAGACGCGACCAGGTAGATTACCCGGTAGGGCAATTTTACACATTTGTGAAAATATACAATAACCGCACAGGACACTTATGAACACAACAACCCAAAATAGCTTCTTACCGGTCACTATATCAGTTGGAAGTGAGCTAGAAGCTTCGACTAGCAGAAGACGTAAAAAGATATTGCAAGTACAATATTCAGAGTACAGCAACAGACACGAGGACAAGCAGTATTATAACCGAAGAAAATCCAGACACTACAAGAAAACAATTCATCCAGACAGTACAAGAAAAAATATAGAAGAGCATGCCACAGTTCAAATGAGAACAAGACGCAAAGAACAAGAACAGCCGCCCGGAAAATAACTGTGAATCTACCCACAGCTATCCTAACACTGAAGAAAAAGATATGCTTAGTAGTGATTAGTCTTCCTCTGTTCGGCTGAGGGGCCGATGGATCAAAAAACACAGATATGTTTAAGTTTTTCTGCAAAATGAAACTTCACTCTTCCTTCAGTGATAGACAAGGATAACCAGAAAAAACTATGCCAACCAAAATGTCAACTCTCACCAACCAGGAATTGGAAGGCATACAACTCCTTACAAGTGTATTGGACCCCAACCTAATGATTGTCTATGGCTTAGAGAACTTTGCCCAAGATTGTAGAGTAGATATCTTTCACACCAACAAATCAGACCTAAGGCATTTACACCTATAATCTTTGCAGGCACCTCCACTGACCTCTTTCAAATTGCTGTTTTAAAATACCTGGATCAGGTATTTTCCAAATACACCAAAGAAAACAGTATATGACCAGTCAAGAATGGCTGTTAATCAATACCCTGAAAAGACAACTAACAGAAGAAACATGCAACAAAAACGTGAATATAACCCAACTGCTCTATCATAAAAGACCCAAACCAGAATTTGAAACAAGGTACTCAAGAGAGCAGAGAACTACATAGCTACATAGAACACATTTACAAAGGTAATATTGTACCTATTCCCTAAAACCCATAAAGGTGTGTTTCTGCCAGTAGGTCAGCCCATCATACCTGAAATAGGTTCAATCTGCTCTGAAATAGGAGAATACACTGATCTGCAACTTCAACTTTTTATGAGGGGCCTCTCCTCTCTTACGAAAAGGATACAAAGGATGTGCGTCAAGATACTGAATGGCTACTAGATCATATCCTCGCAATAATTAATGTAGTAAAGTCTTTATTCCTCATATAGGATTTCCAATGGTATTGCAGCAATCAAGAAAACTCTATCAACAAACAAGCACCTAGATGATTCTTGATATGCTGGATTTCAGTTTACATGACAATGTCCTCACCTTCAATCAGGATTTCTATCTAAAACTCCAAGGGACTGTCGTGGGAGCCAGGTATGTCGGAACTTATAACTGCCTTTTTTGGGGGTTCTTGGAAGGACATTGGCTTTGGCATGAAAACTTAATTGGATACACAAGGCAGATACAATGATGATAAACTGGTCTACTGGCATTGAGAAAAATAGAGATTTAAAAAATACATCAACAGGATAAACATCAACGACTTCAACATTGAACTTACAAATCACATCTCCACTGCATAGATAGAACATCTGGATTTTGCCACGTACATCTAATCAAACAAACTCCATACCGAACCACACACAAAAGAAACAACATGCATTCTGTAGTACATGGAGATAGTAGTCACCCAAAACACATTGTACATTTTTCAAATGGGAACCATTACTTATCAGACATAATAAGCTGTTTCAACAAAAAGCACCCAGAAGAAGCAGATAAATGGTACACAGAGGAGAGGAGAACACAAGTCATTGCAAACAGCAGTCAGTTAAACAGACACTTTTGAGCAACAAACAGAACTTTGGAGACCAAATTATTTGTTTTACCACCAAATTTCAAGCGGGACATTTCCCCATTTGAAAACATTTACAAACCCTTGCATCTTCTCAAGAACAAACTTACCCTGATTCACGCAATTTCTAAAACATCATAACTATCCTTCAGAAAAGGGACCATCTCAAGGACTTCATACGCAAATCGGAATTTAAGGATAACAGCCAACAAATAACACACCAACCTCTCCTCAGACCAAACATTTAATTCAAATGCCACATCTGCTCAATGTTTAAATTCATAGAAGACAATAAAACAGAACAAATCGAGAAAGCCTAACTCACAAAATTGCTACA
This sequence comes from Triturus cristatus, assembly GCF_964204655.1. Classification (NCBI taxonomy): domain Eukaryota; kingdom Metazoa; phylum Chordata; class Amphibia; order Caudata; family Salamandridae; genus Triturus; species Triturus cristatus. The sequence goes on along the minus strand of NC_140584.1, from coordinate 1,055,100,703 downwards.
AACTGACCTAAAATAGCACTTTAGTGCTCTACATGGTCACCTGCACATAGGAGTAAAGATATGTAGGTATTACCACTTTACAACGATACATACAACAATATGAAATGGTTAGCTTAAATACACCACACAAGCATAACAGTGTTCCAAAGCCATGTAATCATCTAATAATGACTCTCAACAAAAGTCTCCACACGTCAAGCAACAGACAAAATGAGCTGGGAAGTCCTTTGGCACACACACTAAAATACATAGTGCAGGATCGGACATACCCTTTCCATCCAGCCCACTCTACAGACAGCCAAATCACATCTCACCAAGTATCACACCAGACCACCATCACTCTGTTCCCCAAAAATCGCAATATTGGGAAGGGGGCCCAGACTCCGAAAGCGGTACTGGACATACAACACAACAACATCACTCACCTCAGAATCTTTCAGAGAACAGCATATCACATATCGCTGCACCGCAATACAAGACAATTCATCATCAGGCCACTCCTAATCACATTGTACCACGCAATAACAATCACCACCAAACAAACGGTGAGGTAGAATTCACACAGTCCCTGCCTCATCCACTACCTCACCTGGCAACGTGTCACTTTGCACCAGACCACAAAATATCTAACACTGGAACCCACCAAAACAATTCCCCATGTCCTGATGAGAAATGTATGTATTGCCCTGCCCACCAGGAACGTTGGCTGTGTAATAATATTTAGTACCGACTGTAGGTTTGATGGTGAAGGACTAGTGGGAGCAAACCCAGAATACCCTGCATGTTTCATGCCGACAACTCAAAAGAGGCTTTTAAAGCCAGTAGAATCGCCTGGAAGCGCCCAGAAACAAAAAAGCAATCAACATTTTGAGCCCAGTACCTGATTCAACGTCATGGTGGGCCCCCATGCATTCTGGGAATTGTAGTAGTAGATTGCTTCAAGTGATTAGTACACCTGAAGGCAATTATTTGTAGCTTAAAATCACAGGACTGGAAACAGTGCGTGCAATAATATGAAGGGAGGCGGCACCCTTTACACTGGGGCACCACAAAGTCATTATGGACACTATTACTAGCCCTAGACTTGTGTGTTAAGCTAATGCATTCTGTGTGTTGTACACCTATTTTGCGTCCATTTAACTAATTCGACTAACACACCTGAAATCAATGGTTTGCGGGTGAAAAAGACTAGAGACAATGTCCTAAAGACCTGCACTGAGGTGGCCATCAAATATTTTGAGAGGGCAATGAAGAAAATCCTTGCGGTGTGTTGTACAATCTCCTGAAACACCACTTTGATTTGTGAGAGGTGGATGGCCCGGTGCTTGTATTATACCAGATGGCATGGGCTTTTCACGACACACGAAGCAATCAAGTGAAGCGTGAATGATATTTTGATATCAAAAGACCGTTTCCAAAACCGCCGTCAACCCTTATTCGATCAGTAACAGGAGTTATAGGTCACAATGAGACAAAAACACAAAAAGCACATTCTCGAGGATTTCTTGCCTAGACTGAAATGTGCCAAAAATTATGACTAACCATTTGCTGCTGAAATAATTATTCCAGGGGTAATATTGCATTGCGCAGCGGCTATCTCAGAAAAGGCATGCGTATCAGCATCACGGTGCACTAATACGTATGCCATCAGTAACTTGGATTCAAGAAGACCAGTTCAGGAGTCGCACACATGTTGTAAACATGCCCTGGCAGTGAAGGATCATGTGTAGGTTGAGGGGTAAGGCTCGATGGTATCAAAGGAGGAACCCAAAACAGCCCACCTGCTCAACTCAGGTGATTAAAGCTTTGTCCTAATTTAGGGTATGACGGCTTGTAAAGATGGTAGTCTTCTTCTTTGCCCTCAACACTTAGTTCTCTCATCCACACATACCCCCCAGACTGCCCTGCCTGCAGCATTCCTGCTTGTGACTTATTCTGAGAAATAAAAGCACCTTTAATGAGCTCCTGCAAAAGATGCTGGGCCTCCTGTGGACAATGAGAAATAGCCCAATGCTCACCAAAATAGGCGCCAAATAACTGACAAACCACATCAAGTAACCCTTCTGCTGTTTGGGCCCGCCCCACAGCAGGTGTCATTGAACTCACTTGCAAAGAGTTTATGGATCTCCCAACAAAACAAATCAACAAATAGATCAGCAAAGCACGGTTTGAAAAAGAGAAAACCGCCTAAAACCTGCCTACGGTAAGCAATCCTGTGCAGTAAGTCTGACCATTGACCCTGATAAGAGGTGAACATTTTGTTTTCCTTTGTGGTGGTGAATTATCCAGTCAGTCCGAAGGTCACAGTTGGAAACCAACAACAGGCTTAAATAACTATACAAATATGTATCTGGGACCACGTAATAGCTGCAACTTGGCCCGAAAGCCAACACCGGGCTAAATACATGCGAGACTGAAAGGATTCACACGTGCACCACACTCTTACGCAATCCAAACACCAGCTAAACAAACACGGGTGGTCAGGCAAACTGCTGAGACTGAATTAGCAAAAGCACAAGACCCAATCTCCCCCTCCCCCAAACAAAATAATCCGTGTGCTATTCCATCAGAGTGACCCTAGGGGCACAGCAGACATTTTTACCATGTAGCTGTGGGGTCCTGCATGGTGAGGCCAGAAGACTTGCAAACTATTGCTTGTACCTGCAAAGCCGAAAATACTCCGCGCTAGCGCTTACTTATGCTAGATGAACCTGGGCTATCCCACGAGTCAGCGGGATAGATCTTGTGTGGCGTGCCAGATCGCCAGCCATGAAAACCTAGATTCTCAGGGCCGCACTTGAAGATGTGCAGTCTTAGGTAGCCCTCCACCTCCTTGTTCAACTTCCCTGCTGCATTTCTGCAGTGTCCATGTATGTATGTATTTATTATTTGTAAAGCGCGCTGTGACCAACATGGTATCCTGGCGCTAGCTAGACCACTATGTGAAGGCATCAACTGGGATAAGTCTGAGGAATTTTGTCTGACTGTTAGTGAGGGATGAGACAGGCTTTCAAAGACTTTCTGAACTTCAGCAGGTCAGTTTAAGATCTAAGTGGGGCTAGCAGTTTGTGCCATATCTGAGCTGCTTTTGCGGTGAAGGCACGTCCTCCTTGTCTGTATTCTTGGACATAGTTACATGTAGCTGATCAATGGGGTCTGCCAAGGGTGTATTTTCTTAGTCTGGCTTGTAAAGGTTTTGGTCCTTTGTTGTGTAGTGCCTTATACACAATACAGAGGGATTTAAATATAATCCTCTGTTTAATAGACAGCCAATGAAGATCTTAAGGGCATTTGTAGCGACAGAGTGTTGGGGTCTGTTTAGTGTTCATTTCGCTATGACTATCTGGATGCGTTCCAGTTTCTTTAGTAGAAAGCTGGGAGCTCCTAATAAGAGGGTGTTACATAGTCCAACCTACTTAATATGACATCTAGAAATCAGGGATCTCGCTGGGAGATGAAGCAGTGGGTATAGTTTTCTGAGGGCGCGAAACAGTGCGAAGCAGGTCCATGCAATTTCATTAACTTGCTTGTCCATAGAGAGGCCCTCATCTATAACTGCGACCAGGTTTCTTACAGTAGTTGAGTTGCCCAACGAGGTTTCCGTGGGCAGAAGCCAGAAAGTAGAGGGTAAGGAAGTAGGAATTTTGCTAGAACAACAAAGGAGCTCCGTTTTACTTCCGTTCATCTTGAGTGAGTTTGCGTTAATACATTTAGATATATCCAGGATATATGCCTGAAAATTGCAATGAATGTCAGCCTGATCTTCGTTTAATGATAAAAAATCAACTGGGTGTCGTCTGCATAGTTGACAAGCTTCATCTTGTGGGACTTAATAAGAGAGATTAAAGGTTTGATATAAATATTGAATACAATTGAGCTAAGAGAGGAGCCCTGGGGGACGCCACTTGAGTTGTTCTGAAATTAAAAAGAAATGGGGGAACACAAACAGCCGGACGGCGGTCAGTCAGATAAGGACCAGTACCACTATTGTCCGTTGTCTGTTATCCTACGTATTTCGTCAGTAGTGCAGATCAGTGCAGTCTCGGTTCCATGACTGGGACGAAAGCCACATTGCTCTTCTTCCAGCCAAGAGTAATCCTCTAGGTATTGCGCCAAGATTGTACGGACATAATGTTCTAAACTTTTTATTGGGAAGGGTAGGAGGGAGACTGGTCTAAAATGAGCTATGTCTGATGGGTCAGCCGAGGCTTTTTTCAACAGCAGCTTCACTATAGCCCTTTACCAACAGTCAGGCACTGTCTCAGTTTCAAGGAGTAATTACAGAGTTGTAAGAGGGGGGCCTGACAGTTCATCTTCTCATTTTCTCCATTGCTTTGGTGGGAGGGGGGTTGAGTGATGATCCCTACTTAATGGATTTATACAGTATTTTGAATGCCTGGAGAGAAATAGGGTCCAGCCTGGTCAGAGCCACTGAAGTGTGATCCAAAGGGTGTGGCATGGCAGATTGAGGAGGACTATTGATGTTTAAAGTAAAGGTATTTAATTCACTGGGTTTCTCAATGTCTTCTAAAATTGTTTTAATCTTGTTTTCAAAGAATTTGGACAGGTTGTCACATAGTTTCTGCCACTGTGTAATTTCTTGCTTGAAACCGGCGGGATTAGTGAATTCCTTGAGTATTTAAAAAGGTTTGTTTGCTTTATTGGAGGCCGCATGATCAGCTCACAGTAATAGTTGGCTTTAGCTTTTCCTAACCTATTTTTATAGTCATTTAGTGCAGATTTTAGATAGATATTGTCTTCATTTAGGTAATGGCGCCTCCATCTCCTTTCTAATTGTCTGCAATTTAGTTTGTCTTCTTTCAGAGTAACATAGTACCAGGGGGCTGATACATTTTTACGGGGTTTCTGAATAGTCAGGGGTATCATTTCATATAATGTTTTTAAGATCTCTTTTTTGAACGTTTGATAATTCACTTCTACAGAATCTGCAGTAGAGAAGTGAGCCTCGTTGAGAAAGGGTTTAGACTTAAATGTTGGGAGTTTGTGCCATGCTCTATTTTCTACCAGATGTGTGTGTTTTCCGGAGGTCCCTTCTTACCCACATGTAGGTGAAAAGTAATCAGTGAGTGATCAGTCCAGCACAAAGGGATGGTTTCCCCAACTGAAATTAGAACTTCTGGGTAGAAAATAAGGGCGAGAGTATGGCCTGCTGTGTGTGTTGGGCCTTAAACCCTTCTGTGCCCATGACGAGCTGGACTCGTCATGGAGCACCGTCGCGCTGTGCCCATGACGAGTCCAGCTCGTCATGAGGCATTCCCTGGGGAATCCCTCTGGTGTGGGCACCAGAGGGATTCCCCTTCACTAAAAATAGCGTCGCGCCGACGTCATTACACTGAAACTGAAACTGAAATGAGCCAAGAGGCACATTTCAGTTTCACTTTCTACGTGCTCAGGGGGCTATCTCAGCCCCCTGAGAACGTAGAAAGACGGGAGAGGTATCGTTGGAAAGGGGAGAATCTCCCCTTTCCAATGGTACCCCTCCCCAGTGGATCCCTGCTTGGGGATCGCAACAGCAGGGTGATCCCCAAGCAGGGATCCACCCACTAGACACCAGGGAGGGGGGAGCGGCCCCTTGGGCAAGGGCCTTTGCTCCCCCCTAATTATTTTGGCACCATGGAGTCTTTTTGCCCCCCCTGGGAGGCAGATGGGGGCAGTAGCCCCCAATCTGCCCCCCCGGGGGGGGCAAAAAGCCCACTAGACACCAAAAAACTAAAACCCAGGTGACCCCCCCTTGCAAAACCAGGTCATTTTGAGATAGGCAATTTTCATGTCGCCTCACTACGTTGTGGGCCCTTGCCTGTCGCGGGTACTTGGGCCTCCCACACGAGTGATGCACTGTTTTTATCGGGAGACCCGGGGGAACGCTGGGTGGTAGGAAATTTGTGACAGCCCGGTGATGCCACAACTTGCCCACACAAAAATGTGTGAAAAAAGTGATTTTTTCAGCTAAATTTGAGGTTTGCAGGGCATTCTGGGTAAGGAAACGTTGGGGGATCCACGCAAGCCATACCTCCCTGGAATCCCCCGGGTGTCTAGTTTTCAGAAATGTGTGGGTTTGGTAGGTTTCCCTAGGTGCCGGCAGAGCTATGGTTCAAAAACTACAGCTAGGCACTTTGCCAAAAAAGGGTCATTTTTCGCTACAAAATTGAGGTGTGTCCACGTTACGTTTTGCGTCGTTTCCTGTCGCGGGCACTAGGCTTACCCACACAAGTGAGGTACCATTTTTCTCTGAAGACTTTGGGGAACACTGGGTGGGTGGAAATTTGTGGATCCAAGTAGATTCCAGAACTTTCCACCTCAGAAATATGGGGAAAATGTGTTTTTTTTGGCAATTTCTTAGGTTTGCAAGGGATTCTGGGTAACAGAGCCTGGTGGGAGGCAGTCAAGTCACCCCATCCTGGATTCCCCTGGGTGTCTAGTTTTCAAAAATGTATAGGTTTGCTAGGTTTCCATAAGTGGCGGCAGAGCTAGGGTTAAAAAACTACAGCTAGGCACTTTGCTACAAAAGGGTAATTTTGCACTGTGAAAATGTGGTGTGTTCACGTTGGGTTTTGAGCCATTTCCTGTCGTGGGCACAATGCCTACCCCTACAAGTGAGGTACCATTTTTATCGGGAGACTTAGGGTAATTCAGATTTGTAAAGGAACTGTTATTACCTATTGACTTTCGATGCATTTCTGCCTTCCAAATTAAAGACATTGTGTAAAAAAGAAGTAATTCTAAAAAATGACTGATAATTCTCATGCTAGTATTCCCAATTTCGGAAATGTGTAAATATCTACTGTTTCTAAACTCTATATTTTGTTCCCATTTCAGAAATACATAGGTGTCTTTCATACCGATTTTTCCATGTACACATTTTTACAGAATAATTACTATATACCCGGTACATAATAAAAAACCATTGCAAGTTGCTGCTCAGTTTTTGGCTCTGGGTTCGTCGGGTTCTTGGTGAACCTACAAGTCCTATATATCCCCACAACCAGTAATGTCCAGCGGATGTAACGGTATATTGCTTTCAAAGAGCTGTCATAATTAGAAGAAGTTACAGGTGAAAACGTTGACACAAAAGGCTTTTTTTTAAACAAATTTTCAATTTATCCTATATTTAACTGTTAGTTTCTATAAAGAAACCTTGATGGATCTACACAAATAACCCCTTGCTGAATTCTGAATTTTGTCTACTTCTCTAAAATGTATAGCTTTCCAGGATCCATTATTGCTTTTGTACCCATTTCTACCATTAACTGGAAGGAGGTTGAAAGCACAAAAAATAGCAAAAATGGGCTATGTCCCAGAAAAATGCCAAAACTGTGTAAAAAATGTTGGGTTTCTGACAAAAGTCTGGTATTTCCTAAAAGCTGGGAAAATGGTGATTTCAGCCTCACAAACCCTTTTTTGATAACATTTGCAGGGAAAAACCCAGATGCTTTCATTTGCAGCCCGTTTTTCCCCAAAAAAACCTAACTTTTGCTGTATTTTGGCTCATTTCTGTGACCCCTCCAGGGGAATCCACAAACCCTGAGTACCTTCAGAATCCCCATGATGTTGGAAGAAAAGGAAGCAAATTTGGCGTGGATACCTTATGTGGTCAAAAAGTTACAGGGGCCTCAGCGCGCACTACCCCCAAATTGCCAAAAAAGGGCGTGGCACAGGAAGGGGAAAAGGCCTGGCAGCGAAGGGGTTAAACCGGTTGTTGGAGACCAATAGTTTCAAAGGTGTTCATCAGGTCTTTGTAAGCCGGGGATAGGTCTCCTTCTGCCCAAATGTTAAAGCCTCCCAATAAAAAAAGGTTGGTGTGAGTGAGCCTCATATCGGTGGCGAAGTCTAAAAGAGAGGGAAGGGAAGAGCTTGCGGTATTGGCGGCCTGTAACATAGGATCCCCGTAGGCATATTTTCCTTATGACCCTTTATCTGAAGTCCTAGTGATTCAATTCCGTCTGCATCGTCAAGAGGAAAGGCGGTAAAGTACCAGATGTCCTTGTGGAGAATGCCTAGTCCACCCCCTTTCTTGGCAGTTTGGGGTTTATGAAAGCCTTTGAACCCGTTTAGACAAGCTCTGTCAAGGTCGCAGATAGATTCCCCCGTAGTCCACGTTTCAGTGTGGAATATTACATCAAACCCCCCTCCCCCCGTGCCAAGCAACAGATTAATCTCTTCCGCATGTTTTGGAAGGGATCTGGCATTCAACAGACCACATTTTAACCTGTTTATGGTCATTATATTAACACTATGATTCTTAGTAGTGTCAGTCATGGGGGAAAAAGGCGGTCGCTTACCGATGCTTAGTAGTTCTTCACATGTATAGCAAATTCTATCTTGCGGAGTTAAAGTTGCACCGGCAGCATGACTGGTGCTGAGCGTGGCCGGAGCACGGATAGGCGCAGACGGGCTTGCCTTTGGCGCACCCGCTGCGCACGTCCGCTGACCAGACTCTCAAGCCCGCTGTTTTTAGCGCCTATGTGACGCTGTTTTAGGATGATGGCGGACCCGCTTCCTTACGCGTGCCGCCGTTGTCCAAAAGAGAGTGCAAGTTTTTCAAAATGCCCGGTAAGACACAATAAGATTAAATATTGTCAGTTAAAAGCCCCACAGTTAATCAAATTCAAATTCAGTCACAATAAGATTGATAGCCTTACAAATTAGTTTTGGCGCCCATGGGTTCCGTAAAGGCGGGATAGGTATGTAGAAATTGACCCACAGCACACAAAAGCACACACTGGTAATGTGGTTCCATTTGCCCACCTTTGAGCAGCTTAGAACATTTATCGAAATGCTTGGAGTCCTGTGCGTAGGCATGCATTAGAGAGACAGTGGGAGAAAGCAGGTGGGTATCATGCGAGGATGTGGTAGCACCACGGAGCACCATACTGTACCTTCCACAAAAACTTCCCTCTGGCACATTCTGTTGGTCAGATGGCCCTCAGGGTCAACAGAGGAAGGAGAATTGGGGTGGAAAAGATTAAGTAGCAGAGCCTTGGTGTCTGGTCAATGAGTTAGGGGTGCTAATTAGCAGGTATGGGCCAGACCCATAGTGGTTTGGCCCAGAGTGGAGAGATGGTATTGATGTCGCTGTCAGAAACCTGCCGAAAGAGGTTTGCCAATGCCTGGTCATATGATGTTTCTAAGATCCTTCTGACCTCTCGCTCCACCTTTGAACTGGGGAGTAGTGGGAGCGGATGGCCCTTTGGCCCATGTATTACCATTATCCAACTTGCTGCCAATGTGTCTTTTACAACAAACAATTCTAGTAATAGCCGGAGTTTCTGCTGGCACATGTTACAGTTGTCCACATGGCCTTCACCTTCAATGGCTGAGTCCGCAAAGGCAATTTTTCTAGATCAGTGGAGTAACGAAATTTGAGGGCCCCCTCTGCAAAGTACACGGATTTGGTAGGACTATGCCTTGATGGCTTCTGTGGGTTAGCTTTTCGGCCCAAGACTTTATGGCCTCAGGCAAGGCAATTTGTTGCCATCATAGCAATAGTCCTTTAAGGGGTAATGCCACTTCTTAATGGATGCTGTGCAGGGAGGGTTTTGTGCAGTGACTCCTCCAATACTCTTTCCCATTCGTTGTGGGGTAATGCGCGGATTGTTTTTCGCGGTTGATATCCCAGGTGATGTTATCATCTAATTCCTCAAGGCTTATTGCTTCAGGCATGTCTGTTCCGATAACTAGCCTTACTTACTCCTCTGTTGCTTGGGCTTCTACCTGCCCTTGAAGTGTGCCGGGCCTCAGGGGAAAGTCAACTAGTATGGTAGGATCTCAGGTGACCTGTAATGAACATTGATGCTTTACTCCAGCAGAAGAAGAATGCACCATGAATAATGGATATAAATGGTATAGAAATATGTGCTATGTCATTTAAAAACAATTCTTACCAGACTGGTAAATTGCAGCATTGTAAAGGTATCTAAATATAGCCTGCGTGGGTCAGTGACTCGCGCCCTCGAGGGAGTGGTTTACCCGAGTCTGGCATTACTCTAGGAGCCTGGACCCAGTTTCAGGTGGGTCTTTAAAGGACCCTTGGTATGCTTTATAACTAAGCTCTACACTTGGGCGTTATCATCTCTTAAGGGATCTGCAGGGCCCTGACGGGATCAACTGTCCAGCCATCCTCCTCCTTTCAGCCTCTCACACCGACCCCCATGGGCCCGTCAGAGAACCAGATTCAACCAACCTTAAGACTCTAGTCATGATGTCACGTGATAGGTCCTCTGAGGGTCACATGATCAGATTCTCGCTGCAAGCGCCCTCTCGGTCATACAAAGGGGAGAATATAACATGAGAGCCACAAACCAGCTTTAACCCCAATAAGTAAAGTACTGACACACAATTACACGTTAGAATCATATTATGTCTCTAGCAGGTGTTACTCATTCAACAAGCATTTGCAATGCAATAGGTCTCGCTTTTCGAGATTTTGAGCTATTAGCAATGTAAATAACAATGCCTTTTAATTACGCGTTTTGAAAACCTGCAAGCAATGACTAGAAGTACGAAGTGCACATAAATAAAAGGCTTTGTTATTTACAATGCCAAAAGGTCAAAGTTACAAAAATGCAAGTCCGACTGCATTGCAAATGCTTGTTGTTTACAGTGCTCGTGGGCACTCAGTAAATTCCATTGTCCCCCTCCCAAGTCTGTGTGAGCCAGACTTGAGTTAATGTTCAAGCCCTGCTGCTCCTGAACCGACTGCCAGGTGTGCTTCAGGACACAATGGCCTTTGAAATATCCTTTTAATTACTTTAATGTGCCCCAGGATCATGTACTCTTCTTGTGGAATGATCACCCTTGTGCAATGTGAGCCTCCTTCCCTACAGACACAGATATACACACCCAGTCGAAGAAACACGTAGTGCACCCACGAACACACATGAGTAGTCTAAAGAGACACCTTCCCTCATCAAACTGGTGTCACGCCCTTAAAATGAACTAAAAGTAACAGGTGCCACGCCCTTAAGACTGCGCCAAAATGCTGTAGAAATGATATGAGTGTATGAGTGACAGCCCTCCCCGGAACTGGGATGCTGTGGGGGTGTGTCGCTGGGGCTGTGCCAGGGTGTGAGCATGTGTTGATGGTTGTGTTAGGGTGTTAACAGTGTATTTAGGGTTAAGAAAAAAAGGTGTCCCTAAATGTGTGCGCAAAAGTGCCTTCGTGTAAGAGGGAAATGCAAGGGCCTGTTTAAAACTGTGCCTGCAGAGCTGCGATTGATGTGGTCTCAGGAAGAGGAGCTGTGAATAAGCAGGCAGCCCAAGTTCCCCAACCCCATGGCTTTGTGGCTGCCTAACTCTGGCTTTTGCTGCGCAGAGGTGTTTTTTAAAAAAAAAAATAAGTGTCTTTCTTAAGAAGCAGCTATGTAAATTTGAAATGCCTCCCTGACAAAGGTGTTGCAGCAAACTATCCACGACAGGCCTCAAAAGGGGTTCCAGCAGTTAAATTCCTAGAGTGGGAAACCCTTGTAAGGATCACAAGTAGTGAAGTGAAAACACATCTGCCAAAGAGCAGCTTTCTAGGCATATCTCTGGCATGTAGATGTCCAATTGATAGAGTGACAACAGTCGTGAGCAGAGCAAGGATGAGAAGAGGACAAAACTAACATGGGGCCAGTCCCAAACTTCCCAGGAGAACCTGAAACAGGATAACATATGGCCTGTTATGAATCAGGCATCCCCTTACACACAGGCCGATGCTGAGAAGTCAAAGAACTTAAAACCTAGAAACTGCTTCACAGATTCCCATGCAGGGGCTTTGTACGTTTAGCAGATGACAAATGCTAAAGGGACACATGGCCTGCGCAGAACAAGGCTGAGAAATGAAAAACTAAACATCAGCACAGTCCCAAAAGCTCCCTCACACTTTATAGAGGGGAGGGCTTAGAACCAGGGGGTCTTTGGAGGGACCCTTTTCTGCGTGTTGCATTGTTTGTTTGGTGCACCCTTATCGTTTGACCGCAGGCAATCAAGCCTGAACACGGTCGTGAGGAGCTTGGCCCAGGAAATGTGTTTGTAGCTCTTGCTGAGTCAACACAGCCCTGGCTGCTCCCACGTCTTGTCACTCTATAGATGGGAAGGTGTTAAAGCTGCTTGAACCCTTCTCCTGGGGAGGCTGGCTCCGGCTGATGTTTGTAGGACTTGATGGGCCACCAGTACCCTACTTGCCGAGGGGTGACATTTTTATAACATGCATTGTGCTATATAATTTGAGTCTCATGGGATGTAAAGCCTGACCTCCGGTCCAGACAGCACTCTCCCCGGCAGCTCCACCTGTTGGTTGCACGCCCGCAGTCCGTCTCCAGCAGGGTTCAAGCCTCGCACCCGCCTCTGCTCAGGTCATCGCGACTTTCGTCCTTTTGAACTGTGAACAGTGTTTTATTGTGTTTACTGTGCTTCCACTGTTCTTGTAGCACCTCTGCCATCTTTCCCCGCTGTTATCTTTTCCCGGTGTGCACCGCCGCCGATCCTAGTCAGTTCCCGCCCCCTGACCCAGCCCCACTCCCGCCTCCAGCTCGACTCCGGCCCCCCTCCCCTACATAATGGCGACCGCTGTGCAGTCGTGCCGCTGGCGTGCCTAAGGCAAGCCCGTCTATGCCCGTCCGTGTCTTGACCGTGCCCAGGGCCAGACCCCCTGGCCCCCGAGACCACCTCAAGACCTGACGCCACTACGACGCTAACACCCTCCACGCACTCAACGCCGGACGAATCTCAACCTCCTTCCAGGCCACCCCGAAGCTCACCCACGGACCCTTCACCTGCCGAAACTGCAGCTACACCAGCCAGCGCACACCTGCTCAACCTGCCCATCCCAACACCACAGGCAACAACTACCTCAGCTGTATACTACTCAAAACCCGCTCAGTCCACAAGCACATCGTTGAACTCTGGGACCTGCTCGACTCCTCCACCCCGGACGTTGCCTTCCTGGCGGAGACCTGAATGAACACCTCCTCGGCACCTGACATAGCCATAGCCATCCCGGACGGCTACAAGATCACACGAAGGTACCGAAACAACAACAAACTAGGAGGAGGAATTGCCATTGTCCAAAGGAACACCATCAGAATCTCAACCAACACCGAAGACTCCCTCAGCATGGCCGAACACCTACACTTCCAGATCCGAGTCAATCACACCACCACCCTCGGAGGAACCCCCGGGACCCCAACCACAGTTGGGGTCCCGGGGGTTCCTCCGAGGGTGGTGGTGCTGAACCACAATCAGATGGATTTGCTGAACCACAGTTCAGCAAATCCATCGCCGACCTCATCGCCTCCACAGACTACATCCTCCTCGGAGACCTGAACTTCCACCTCGAGAACGCCAACGACAGCAACTCCACAACGTTGACCGACAACCTCGCCAACCTCGGACTCAAACAACTCGTGACGACACCTACCCACTCCGCTGGACACACGCTCAACATCATCTTCTCCGCCAGCGACCACGTCAGCTTCAGCCACACCACCGAACTCCACTGGACCAACCACCACTGTATCCACTTCTCCTTCGAGAAACACACCGCACACAACCAACCGCAATGCATCCCAAACCGCAGCTGTAAAAAAAAAATCACCGAAGACCAGCTCATCACCACACTCGCCCGAGACCCTCCACCCGAGCCCTCCGAGACCAACGCAGCAGCCAACAACTTCAGACAATGGATCGACGACTGCGCCAGCACCCTCGCCCCTATTAGGAAACCCCCCAACAGGCACACCAACACGAGAGCTATCTGGTTCAACGCCGACCTCCAGAATGCCAAGCAAACCTGCAGAAGACTCGGGAAGCAGTGGCGCAATGACCAGACAACCACGCAGCCCTCATGAACGCAAACACCACCAACTCATCCGATCCGCCAAAAGAACCTCCTTCAAGGAACGCATCGACAACGCACACAACATCATAATCATTTCTGCTTAAATCAGACGTATAAATGCACTGTCAGGAGCTCAAATAAGGCAACGTACCGTTATTTTCATTCAGTTAAAACGCATAATTCAGCTTGCTTTTTTACATGACATTCATGCTTTATTAGACATTTCTGTAATGTTGCCCCTTTCTTCCTGTACAATGCCCCACCACAGATGACTAAGGCAGCTGGCAAGGTTTGAGGGGTTTATTCATGTACAACTCACTCCAGCAGGAGCGCCGGCACGGAGCTCCTTATCCTATTCGAATCGGCGCGCTAATGCGCCCCTACGATGGCCGCCGCCGGAAGTCCGGTGACGTCACGCCTAGCGTGCCGTCGACTAGACCGCAACACCACATCTCCCCCTTTTACAACACAATAGACAATGTCCCTCTCCACAATAGAACAGTCTTACTTGTGGTCCAGGTTGAACTCCTCGAACCTTCGTGGGAGCAGTATTCTTCTTCCGCAGCGTGTCCTCCTGCTTCCTGCGCCTGCGGTCGGGGTATTGCCCCCCCCACTCGGATCCGCTTCCCCACACGCTTCTTGGGGCTCAGCCCCACCTAACTCAGTCCCTCGGTCACCAAGCCCCGGAGTCTCGACTTCTCCTCCTCTTGGACTCCAGGATCCCTTGGGAACGCTTCCTGCTTCCCCCTCTGGTCTCCTACTCTCGCCTTTCCCCGCCGGTGTGGCCCCAGCTCCTGCCTCGCCATCCAGCTCCAAGTTCTGTTCAGTCTCATTGATTCTGGTGCATCTTGCCATCCGATCTTGTGCCCAAATCTTCCCGTCACTTAGTAAGGCTGATGTGGAATAGGGTTCTACCACTTGGAAGGGGGGCGTGAACTTGCTGTCCCCTTTCCTTCCCTGTGTAGGCAGTTTCACCCTCACCCACTCTCCTCTCTCCAAGGCGGCTTCCTTGGTGTTGTGCCTTGCGTCGTAGTAGTTCGTGTATACGGCTTGTGCTTTCTCCAAGTTTCTGCGCACCACTGCCGGTGACCAATGACTCTGCACCGTGAGCCTCTTCCAAGCTACATTGTCTCGGGTGAACGGTTCTCTTCCTCTCAGAATGCGGAATGGGCTGTAGCCTGTGGACGAGGGAGTTATCCGGTACGCCCATAGCATACGCTTGAGTTCTTTCTCCCAGCTTGCTCCCTGGCCGATTGCCGCTTGCACTGACCCCATTATCACCCTGTTGAATCTCTCCACTGCTCCGTTCCCAGCAGGGTGGTAGACCGGCGTGCGCCTGACAGTTATCCCGTTCCTGTCCATGAAGGCCTCCCACTTCGTGGATGTGAACTGTGGGCCGTTGTCACTGAGGATTCCCTTGGGGATCCCTTCTCTGATGAACACCTCCGTGAGGAATCCCAGGATGGTATCTGTCTCTGCGTTGTCATCCACATGGACTTCTGGCCACTTCGAGTACCTGTCCACGACCACGGTGAGGTACTTCTGGTTGCCACTGGCGTCTTGTATGGGACCTAGAACATCTATGGAGATCTCTTCCCACGGATTTTCCGGGAAGTCGAAGCGTCCCAGCGGTGGGCGCAGCACTTTTTGCGTCTTGTCTGCATTGTTGCATTGCTCACACGTTCTGACGTGTCTTTCCACCGCGAGGTCCAACCCTGGCCACCAATAGTCCTCCTTCACTCTTCCCTTCGTTTTCACGATGCCTAAATGTCCTTCGTGAGCAAGAGCTACCACTCTGGGCCTCAGCGCCGTCGGGGGTACCACCTTGTTGCCCCGGAACAGAAAACACGGGTTGTCCCCCAGCGACAATTCTTCCCTGACTTCCCAGTACTGTTTTAGTTCTTCTCCCAGCAACCTCTTCTCCGGCCACCCCTGCGTCACGTACGTTTTGACCGCCTTCACCTTCTCATCGGACCCATACTCTTCTTCCCACTCCTGCTTGCTGATTGCTCTTTCGTGATCGCTCATGAACGCCACTGCGTACTCGGCCCAAGTCTCTGTGTCTTGCGCCTCTGCCGGTTCCTTTGCCGCCGCCCTGCTCAGGTAGTCCGCCACGCGGTTCTTGGTGCCTGGGATGTACTCTACGTCGTACATGTAGTCGAGGAGTCGCAGTGTCATCTTCGCAATTCTTGGGGTAGCGTGCTCGTGGCCGTTGGACGTGAGCACTTTAATCAGGGGTTTGTGGTCCGTTCGTAAGAGGAACCGTCCTCCCCACAGGAACTGCCGGAATCTTTCCACTGCCCACACGACCGCCAGCATTTCCTTTTCAATCACGCTGAATTTGCGTTCATTGTCAGCCAGCGTGCGGGACGCGAAGCTGATTGTCGCTGTCACTCCTCGCGCCGACTGTTGCGTGAGCACTGCTCCAAGGCCTCAGTCGCTAGCGTCTGTAGTCAGGGTCGTGGGAGCCGTCGGGTCAAACCCTTGGATGGGTATGGCGCCACAGATTTCTCTCTTCACTTCCTCGAACTCTCTCTCTTGTTCCTCCTTCCATGAGAACGCCGTTTTCTCCTTCAGGATCGACCTCAGGTGGTGCGTCTTTGATGCAAAGTGGGAGACGAACTTGCTGTAGAACTCAGCCATCCCTAAGAATGTCCGTACCTCCTCCTTGCTAGTGGGCGTGGGTGCATCTCTGATGGCAGCTACGTTGGATGCCTTGGGTTTTATGCCTTCCTGACTGATTTCGTGCCCCAGGTATGTGACTTTCCCCAGTCCGAACTTGCACTTGTCCCACTGGGCCGTGAGCCCGTTTTGTTCCAGCACTGTCAAGACATTCGCTAGCCTCCGGTCATGTTCTTCCGTGGAGGCGCCCATCACCAAGATATCGTCCTGGAAGAACTGAATACCTTCCATCTTGTGGAACAGACGGTACATCAATTTTTGGAAGACCGCCGCTGCCGAGGCGAGCCCGAACGGCATCCGTAGGAACTTGTAGCACCCGAAAGGTGTAATGAATGATGTGAGGTGGTTGCACGATTTGTGGAGTGCGATCTGGTGATACGCAGATGTTAAATCCACAGTGGAGAACCACTTGGCGCCCTTGGTCTTAGCTAACATCTCATTGATGCGGGGAAGGGGGAACTTGTCCACTACAATGTTCTTGTTGAGTTCCCTGAGGTCCACACATAGTCTCACCTTCCCGTTCGGCTTCTGCGCCACGACTAAGGGGGCCAACCATTCCGCATTATCGATGGCTTCGATGATCCCGTTGTCCTCCAACCTCTGCAGTTCCTCTTGTACTGCCTCCCTGGTGCGGAACGGGATGTTTCGCACTTTGTGGGACACTGGTCGGGCTCCTTCTTTGAGATGTATTTTGTGCGTGAACTTTGTTAGCCTCCCTATGTCGTCTCTGAAGACTTCGGGGAACTCTTCCTTCCACTGCCTTGCTCCCACTTTGGGGTCGTCCTCCATCATGAGTACTTGTATGCGGCCTCCTGGGTTCAGCTTTATTTTCAGCTTCCCTTGATCTTTCCATCCCAACACTGATGGTCCCTTTTCTGCCACGTACAGTTTTCCTTCGCACGTCCTGCCATGGAACTCGAACGTGAGAGGGCAATACCCTACCATGGGTATGGGTTCCCCTGTGAACGTCACCGGGTGGATGTCCGTGGGGCGCAGTCGGTGTGTTGTGACAGGTGCAAAGTCATCCTCCCATATCTTCCTCTTTATGATCGTGTAGGGGGACCCTGAATCTGCGACCATGGTGACTCCTACGCCCCCTATGGTCATGGCGCACCTCGGTTTCTTGTCGACCGCGCCGTCGATCCCCAAGACCTGGTCATCTATCATCAGGATCTCTTCTTCGTCCTCCTGCCCTTCTTGCTCTTCCTCCTTGGTCATCTCCTGCGCCACGTACTTCACCTGCTGCCTTGACGTCTTCCTTCGGCATACTCTCTCATAGTGCCCCATCAGCCCGCAGTACGTGCATTTGGCCCGGAACGCTGGGCACCCTTTGTCGTTGGCGGCGTGCCTTTCGCTGCCGCATCTGTAGCACCCGTTGGTGCTCCCTTGTCCCTGCGTCTGCTGTTTCGCGCCCCGGGTCATGGGCTTCCTGTGTTGTCGCGTGCTGTGCTGCTCCGTCGGTGTCTGTCTCTCGTGGCCTTTTCGGTCTTCTATCCTGCACACAGTTTGTTCAGGGTAGCGGTCCTTCTTCGCTGTCTCTGCACATCTCTCGGACATTTCTGCCTTCTTCACCATGGCTATCACCGTATTGAGGGGTTCGTCACCGTTGGCCCACAGCTTATCTTGAATGGACGCATTCGCTGCGTGCATTACTATTTGGTCCCTAATCAACTCTTCCTGGAAGGCTCCGAACTTGCACGTTAGGGCCAGCTTCTGTAACGCCGCTACGTACTGGTCAATCGTCTCTCCTTTCTGTTGCGCTCTGTGGTAGAAGTTGTACCTGTCGACGGCTACACACACTGTCGGGCGGTAATGAGCATCCATGTCGTCGATCGCGTGTTGAAACACATCGTCATCCGCCGCGGGCCGGACCACCTTCACCAGATCGTCGTAAACCCTCTGACCTGCAGGGCCCAAATGGTGTAGCAGCATCCTCTTCCTGCGCGAGCTCGAGAACTCAGCGCCACTTTCCTCTTCCAAGGCGAACAGGAAATTCAAGAAGTACGGCTTCCAATCCTCCCATGGCATATCTGGAACCCCAGCTTTCGTGAGGAAGGGTATCGGGTTCGGCAGTCCCGTCGAAGTGGCACTCATCCTCCTCCTTGCCTCCGTTCGCCGCGGTCGTGGACTCGAGCTTCTCGACCCCTGGGTGCTGTCGGGGCTCCCTGCGTCCGGGCCGTCGTCGCGGTCTGTGGTGCCGCCACTCGCGGTACGTCCTGTGACCCCCGCCACGATGCGTGCAACCGCCTCTCCACGTGGACTCAACCTGGGGCGGTACCTGTGGGGTTGACGCGGTCCGGAATCGGCTCAGGGGGGCCCGTCAGGAATGTAGCGCTCTCGCCTTTCCTCTCCGCGACACTGCCGCGCTCCTGCTGGTCAGGGGTGGTGCCTGTGGGCGTCGATGGCTGGCAGACCACACGACACTCACCCTGGAGGCAGCGCTGGGCCGTTTCACCTCCTCGTCGCCATTGTAATGTTGCCCCTTTCTTCCTGTACAATGCCCCACCACAGATGACTAAGGCAGCTGGCAAGGTTTGAGGGGTTTATTCATGTACAACTCACTCCAGCAGGAGCGCCGGCACGGAGCTCCTTATCCTATTCGAATCGGCGCGCTAATGCGCCCCTACGATGGCCGCCGCCGGAAGTCCGGTGACGTCACGCCTAGCGTGCCGTCGACTAGACCGCAACACCACAATTTCCATTCATTTTTTACAATATTGATATCTTATTCATGATACTTATTTCCTAAATTCCAGTTTCTAGTCGTGGACTCAATTAATAATGTTATCTCTGCTTACTGTATACGTATTGTCGACATGGTTTTTACGTTTACACATATGCTTCATTAAGCAGCCACTTTTCACAATGGTGCAATGTTTATATTGAAGTTGGTTACTCTGTTTACCGAGTTAATCTTAGGCAAGTCTGTTTTCTATTTCTATGACTACCGCGTTCAAGTTGACTTCCAGGTTGTACGCTAATATAACTTCAGTACCGGTGTATTTACAAATGGCGAAGGTTTTTGCACATGGAGCAAGCCCGTTTGAACGCTCACACAGGTATGACAAATTAATAACAGCAGATAACCCTTTCACCAACTGACGGCACTACCGCTTTAGTCATGTCTCTCATCTTTCGTTTTCCACCCGTTTTTTACGTACACGATTGCATTGTAGCATGGTAGAAAAGCATGTTTTCTCGCAGCTTTTCTTTTCACGAAGCGCGCTACCATTCAGGACTATTCCACGATGGACTGCACAGCCATCTAGAACATCTATATTAACTGTTTTTGGCAACACAGATCGAGTGGCGAAATACCGGCGATTTGAACCATCTTATTAACACTCATGTTTAATCCCAGCGGCCAGATACAACACAATGTTGTCTTTTAACAAATTCACATTATTATTTTTTCATCATGTTAACGTTTGTATCATTCTCGTTTCGTTCACGAATCACATGAGCACAGTTTTTATTTGAATCCGCTTACATTTTCCATTTCAGGTCTTGGATCAAACCACGTATTTTCAATGTATTACAGGGAGAACCCCTGAAGAAGGGCTGGACCCGAAATGCATCGGGGTACCTTAATCTCAACTGTGTGAACCAAACACTAATGGATTGTTAAACATTGTGATTTTGTTAAAATGATCTAAAGAAAATTATATACCAAGGAAAAAGCATTTCACTTATGGAATATGCAACTTAATAAACCAAAGTGAACCAGGGAGAATGGTATAACAACTATTGAAGGCGATTTGATTTCGCATCAAGGAGTGCTTATACGCATGGTCAGTGACTGGCTACCGCCCTCCCCCTATGACCACACCACCCCCGGACACAGCACCCAGACGTGGTATCTTTGGAAGGCGGGGGGTCGCGAAACCCCCCGGCCGTATTTATTAAGTACAAAAACAATAAATTTAAAATTTGCATGATAAACGGTTATACAAAATTCAGCAGGACATTAGATACATAATTGTCAACAGTTGTGAGTGTCTATCCTTAACAAAGACTCTAATACAAATTGTTTCCTAACCGAATCTAACATCCTCCTCTGCAATTTTGTATACTAACATTTCTGGGCCATATGGCAAGGTCGCTAACCGGTGTCAGGTCCTACTAGCTGCGCCTCCCCTACAGGTGTGCGCATGCGCAGCCGGGCCCGGTAATTACCCGGTCCACGCCGTGAACTTCATTTACCCACTAAAGGAGGGCCCTTACTCTGCGCCATCCGGTGACGTCATGAGTATGCGCGCGCGGGGTGGCTACCAGCCTAAGGAAAGCGTGACTCCCCAACCCGCGCCCCTTTGAAGCACCAGTTACCTTGCCCCTGAAGTTCTAGGAGGGGCCAATGGCCCCTCCCCCTGGGCGGGCACCTCCGTAGGATGATGCCCGCCCCCTCAGACCTTCAAATAGTTGCTCACCGGTCATGACCTTACCGCATGCCCCTCATACCTAATAAATACGACGACCTAAGGGAGAAAATTCTAAAGGACAACTACACTGACTAAAACACAGGTCATGTATAACATCATAAGGCTACTTAGGGAAAGAAAAGACCTAAACACGACTGCAACAGTTTACACATAATCCAAAATCAATCGCTACCTTGGGAGAAAAAGGCCTACAAAAAGCATAGTCAAAAACATAACTGCACAATACCATATTGATCACTACAATGGGAGAAAAAGTCCTAACACAACAACCTCATCAGAAACTAACATTTCATGACAATTACCCGCGCCCAAATGCCCGCTAGTTGGGCTAACAACCCATCAACCACGTACTCCAGGGAAGGTGGGTGGGGAAAAGTTATCTGCCCCGAGCGCCGGGGCACGTCCTATGTGGGGGAGCGTCCAGGGAACAAGGGGGTCACCTGGGCGCTCCCCACCGCTTTATCCCCCCCCCCAGTGGCCCGCCCCCCTCCCTTCCGACCCGGATGTCGATTAATGACATCCGGGTCATCCAGGCAGCCAATCGGCGGTAGGGCGCGCCCCCTAGTGACGCGCCCCACCACCGAGTAGTCCCGGGGGAGGTCGCCGCACAGCCATGCAGGCGGGGGGGCCAAAAGCCCCCCCTTTCCACATGGTCAGTGACTGGCTACCGCCCTCCCCCTATGACCACACCACCCCCGGACACAGCACCCAGACGTGGTATCTTTGGAAGGCGGGGGGTCGCGAAACCCCCCGGCCGTATTTATTAAGTACAAAAACAATAAATTTAAAATTTGCATGATAAACGGTTATACAAAATTCAGCAGGACATTAGATACATAATTGTCAACAGTTGTGAGTGTCTATCCTTAACAAAGACTCTAATACAAATTGTTTCCTAACCGAATCTAACATCCTCCTCTGCAATTTTGTATACTAACATTTCTGGGCCATATGGCAAGGTCGCTAACCGGTGTCAGGTCCTACTAGCTGCGCCTCCCCTACAGGTGTGCGCATGCGCAGCCGGGCCCGGTAATTACCCGGTCCACGCCGTGAACTTCATTTACCCACTAAAGGAGGGCCCTTACTCTGCGCCATCCGGTGACGTCATGAGTATGCGCGCGCGGGGTGGCTACCAGCCTAAGGAAAGCGTGACTCCCCAACCCGCGCCCCTTTGAAGCACCAGTTACCTTGCCCCTGAAGTTCTAGGAGGGGCCAATGGCCCCTCCCCCTGGGCGGGCACCTCCGTAGGATGATGCCCGCCCCCTCAGACCTTCAAATAGTTGCTCACCGGTCATGACCTTACCGCCACGGGCCAGCATTGTTAACCGACGATCTGGCCTCCCCCTCTACCCAGACATAAACCAGGAGCGCGCCTATTTTTTAAAAACCCCTCCAACCAGGCCCAGACATTATTAGACCACAGGACATTAGCTGCCTCGGTCAAGTGCACCCCGTCCCTCAAGTAAAAATGCTCGCCCCAGATACACCCATGTGGAATCGTCTGCAACTGGGGGGTCCGAAATAATTTGTCCAACTGTGTGTTGACCCTCCGTACCGAGTGATTCAATGCCCTGACCGAGACCCCCCCTCGCCACTGCCACCGAGGAATAAGTTGCGACCAAACTACTGTGGAACCCGGGCAAGCCCTGGCCACCCACCCCGCAGTGGAAATGATCTCCTCAATGAGCACGCGCCTCCCCAATTTTGCCAAATCATTCTCCCCCAGGTGAAGTATCACCACTGACGGGGGGGGCCGCTGCTGAGCTAAGATTCCCTGGAAGAAACTCCGAAACTGGCTAAGGCATAAACCCCCCCTCCCGAAGAATGAGATATCCAACCCCTTTTGCGCTGCGCTCATCCTACGGTCTCCTGAAAGAAAAACATGTTCCGCGCGCCTAACATAAGAATGGCCCACAATCCAAGTCACCAGCTTCTTGTGTCCTCCGTGCTGTGCCGATGTCGATCGTTGTCGCCCGGTGACGAGTTCCTCCCCTGCGTGACAGGTTTGAGAAACTGTAAACAAAAGAAACATACAGGGCGTGAGCACCATCATGTCACAACATGTCAATTCGTACATAACTCTTGTAACGTTCAGACGACCATCTTCCCAGTGTCTTCACACTCTCCACTGAGAGACCCCTCGCCACTGCCTCGGTTGCTGCCCCAATCCTAAATGAATGGGTGCCAAATTCCTTTGGATCGAACCCTGCCAGACTGACCGTTAGCTCCAAAACTCGCTTAAACTGGTACCTAGTCAATGGTGTACCATCGGCGTGACACAGCAGTGTGTCCCCTGCCGTGCACTCCCGCTGCCTACAGAAAGCCTCCACGTGAGCAACCGGGCAGCAGGGGTTGGCCCGCGCCCGATGGAGCACTATGGTGTGACCCCGAGAGTCCTGATCGGTTTTTGATTTCTGAATTGTTATTCGCATAACGTCTTCCTTGATCTCAACCCCGGCCCACTGTAGTCCCCCCACTTTATCAGTTTTTGACCCAGCAACTAACTCTCCAACCCTCAAAGCCCCATAAAAGGCCAGGGAAAATGCCGCCTTGAACAAGATAACCTCCCACTGTGAGCTACAAACCATGTGCAGTGCCCCCAATAAAGCCGTCAGCCGTGCCAATCCAATGGGCCTTCTCTTATCGCCCCGGTAACCCTGTACACGGCGCCAACCCCTCAATGCCTTGCGCACCAGAAATGTGTTAGTGGGATCCCGCATACCCCTACTCTGCGCAAAGAAGGAGATTGCCGCCCTATGTCTGTTCGCAGTCGCAACTGAGCGCCCTTCCTTGTGCATTGATTCCAGGTAAGCTGCGAAGCTGTCCTCCTGCGCCCACCTAGCCTCCCATTCCCGCCCCAAGAAAGCCCGATAAGACAAAAACGCCCCTTCGTAAGCTGTCTTGGTCCTGGGGGCTAAGCTAGCGACCACGAGGTCCTGTAATCTGGGGCACCAATCTGCCAGAGTACTGCCGGGAATTGCGCCGGCTGGGGATCTGCCGCCGGAAGGTGTTCCCTGAAAACCTGCATTTTAAAGCGAGAAAGGGAGTCAGCTGCATTATTGAGGACGCCAGGGACATGCTTGGCTCTGAAAATTACATTCCATTTTAAGCATTGCAACACAATCTCCTTCAGTAAGCGGAGTATGAATGGACAGCGTGCCCCCTGCTGATTTATGCATTCCACCACCGTCATGTTATCCGACCAGAACACCACGGATTGGTTGCGCAAGTGCTCCGGCCAGACCATCAACGCTACCCATATCGGAAAAAGCTCCAGAAAGCCAATGTTGGTAGTCAGACCCTGTGTCCTCCATTCCGCTGGCCACCGCTGGGCGACCCACCTGGTACCCAAAATGGCGCCGAAGCCGGTACTCCCAGCAGCGTCCGTCCATAGGCCCAATTCCGCCGATGTGGCGGGAGGACCCGGCCACACTACTCTGCCATTAAAATCCTCCAGAAATGCCATCCAAATGAGCATATCCTGGCGAACCTCAGATGACAACCTCGTGTGGTGGTGTTTCTCCCGTAGTCCTCTCATTGCTTGGGCAATAGAGCGTGAAAAAGGGCGTGCCATTGGGATGACCCGAAGCGCAAAATTCAATTGTCCCACCACCTCCTGTAGCTGTTGCAATGTAACCTTGTCTTTGCGTAGGCATTGACGCAGGGCTGCCCTAAAGCTAGATACCTTGGCCATGGGTAACCTGAAGCATCCTTCCACTGAATCAATTTCGATACCAAGGAATTCCAAACAAGTGGACGGGCCAACCGTCTTCCCCGGCGCTAGCGGGACCCCAAAAGCCCGCATGAGCGCGCAAAATTCCTGCAACGCCCACGCACACTCCTGAGATCCCGCCGCACCCAAGAAAAGGAAATCGTCCAGATAATGCATCACCTGCCGATGCCCCGTCACCTCCCTCATGACCCATTCCAAAAATGAGCTAAACGCCTCAAAGTACGCACATGAGATAGAACAGCCCATGGGCATACATTTGTCCATATAAAACTTGCCATCGAAAGTGAAACCTAAAAGATGATGGTCCAGAGGATGAACAGGGAGGAGGCGAAAGGCAGATTCTATGTCTGATTTTGCCATCAATGCCCCTGGCCCCAGTGCCCGCAATAAATCCACTGCCTGGTCGAATGATGCGTACTTAACGCTACAAATTCCCTCATCAATCGCATCATTCAGTGACGCACCTCTCGGAGCCGACAGGTTGTGGATCAATCTGAACTCACCCTTCTCTTTTTTGGGTACCACCCCTAGTGGAGAACACACAAAATCGGGGACAGGCACCTCCTGGAAAGGGCCAGCTATTCTACCCAGGGCCAGTTCCTTGCTAATCTTAGCAGCCACCACTGCGGGGTTATGTTGCACCGACAGTTGGTTCCTGCAATGCGTGCTACCTGTGTAGCCCCCTGCCGGGATCCTAAAACCGTGAGAAAAACCTTCTTGCAGTAGTGTGGCCGCTGTGTGATTCGGGTACCTATTCAACCAAGGAATCATTGCCAAAACATCTATAGGGGTTACGATATCCCGAATATCGGCCCTACACTGGCTTCCCCCTCCCCCTCTGGCTGTGGTTGCCCTGCTTGGACCTGCAAGATGACTCGGGGTGGGAGGGATGACCGCAGATCGAACATGCATGTCTGAATTTACAGGTGCCCGGGCCCCTCGTGCAGGTACGCTTATTAAAGTCCCAACACACCCCTTTTCTCTCAAACCCCCCCCCCCCCCCCCCTACCCCTACCCGGGACCTCACTCCCCTGAGCCGCCCGAAAGGGGTGCTGAGGTCTGGTGAAGTACCCCCTGCCCGCAGTGGCAGACTGTAGTGGGGCAGAGCTCCCAGAGAACTGCCTATGCCAAGACACAGAGTCCACCTTATCCCATGCCAATGACGCGTCAAATTCCCTAGCTTTCCTGAAATTGACGTCATACTCCTTCCAGGCATCCCCCGGGTACTGCTCGCTCCACCCCACGATTCTACTCTGGTAGCAAGCCAATGCCGCCTGCACATTAGGAGGCCGCTCGGCCATGATGGTCGTGAACACCGCAAAAGCCCTAACCCAGTTGAGCAAAGATTCTTCAACCCTAAACCTAGCACACTGTGCCCTCCACTCACTTGGAAGCATCCACTCCTTTAGTGTCTTTGCCTGGTCCATCTCCCTGTGATCCAGTAGTAATGAAAAAATGTAAACATATTTCCCCGCCCAAATGCATTCCTTCGTTGCCTGGGACACATGTTGTGCCAAATTCTCAGACCTAGAGGGCAATGACCCATCGCCCAAGAGGGGCAGTGCCACCTCCTTACCCTTTTCCTGCGCCGCGACCGGTTGACCACCATCTGCCGTTGGTTGGGCGGGGCTGGAACCTGTAAGTGAAGAAGAAGGGGGAACCGCAGCTCTATCCGCTGCCGCTGCTGCTTTAATCTTTTCAACCAACTGTGCTGCTTCAGCTGCATGATCGGACGACGCTGGTAAAACCCCCCCCTTTTTTAGCCAAGGTAATAAAGCCGCTATCTGAGATGCCAATTCAGGCGGGACCGAGTCTGGGCTATCTGGTGGGACTACGGGCCCCCCGGGAGGCATAGCCGGTGGGGCTGGCCTGATAGGCGATGGAGAGACCGGTACCGGCAGACCCGGCACTGGGATCGGTAGTATGGGCGGGGGGGTAAGCCCCCCAGGAGGTGGCGGCGGCGGCATGGCAGGAGCCAATGTAACGGGTGTCGGGACAGGTACCAAGGGTACTGAATCAGAAGCCACGGGTGTGATTGAAACCGGTACCACTGGGGCTGGGGCACTGCGCCTTCGCTTCTTAGCCTTGGATGACTTAGGCGGGCTAACAAAATCCCCCCTGGACAAGGGTGCCTTCCGCTGCCGCGCGGGCCTGCCTGCAGACGCTGGGGGGTCAGTAAACCTTTCGTTCAAGCGCGCTTCCAATTCATCCACTTTACTCAATCTCTTATTGATGCTATTCATCTCCTGCATCATGGCCTGCAACATGGCCTCCATCCTGGACCCACCTTCACTACCCACTGGCCCCGCCATGACTTGGCACGTCCTATGTGGGGGAGCGTCCAGGGAACAAGGGGGTCACCTGGGCGCTCCCCACCGCTTTATCCCCCCCCCCCAGTGGCCCGCCCCCCTCCCTTCCGACCCGGATGTCGATTAACGACATCCGGGTCATCCAGGCAGCCAATCGGCGGTAGGGCGCGCCCCCTAGTGACGCGCCCCACCACCGAGTAGTCCCGGGGGAGGTCGCCGCACAGCCATGCAGGCGGGGGGGCCAAAAGCCCCCCCTTTCCAAGTTCGTCCTTCCAGACAGTAAGGACCACATTCCTCATTCTACAACACCCCATGATCAGGGGGTGATACTCCACAGCAACCATAAAATATTTACAGTTGGTTACCGTTGGAATACGGAATTACCATTGAGGAGTGCGACCGTTCGCTTTCATAACTTGTGATACCTGATTTATAACAGGCCGTATGTTATCCTGTTTCAGGTTCTCCTGGGAAGTTTGGGACTGGCCCCATGTTAGAATTTTACTCTTCTCTGCCTTGCTCTGCTCACAACAGTTGTCACTTTATCAATTTGACATCTACATGTCAGAGCCATGCCTGGAAAGCTGCCCTTTGGCAGATGTGTTTTCACTTCACGACTATGTGATCTTTACAAGGGTCTCCTACTCTAGCATTTAACAGCTGCAACCCCTTTTGAGGCCTGTCGTGGATAGTTTGCTACCACCACCTTTGTCAGGGAGGCATTTCAAATTTACATAGCTGCTTCTTAAGAAAGACACTTCTTTAAAAAAACAAAAAAACCCTCTGCGCAGCAAACGGCAGAGTTAGGCAGCCACGAAGACATGGGGGTTGGGTAACTTGGGCTGCCTGCTTATTCACAGCTCCTCTTGCTGAGACCACATCTGTCACAGCTCTGCAGGCACAGTTTTAAACAGGCCCTTGCATTTCCCTCTAACACGAAGACACTTTTGCGCACACATTTAGGGACACTTTTTTTACATAACCCTAAATACACTGTTAGCACCCTAACACAACCATCAAAATATGCTCACACTCTGGCACAGCCCCTGTGACACACCCCCACAACAGCCCAGTGTCGCTCATACACACACGTCATTTCTACAGCATTTCGGTGCCGTTTTAAGGGCTTGGCACCTGTCACTTTTAGTTTGATGAAGAAAGGTTTTTCTTTAGACTACTCACATGAAGAAACCCAGAGAGAAACGCTGATGCACAGAGAAATATACATACACACAAAAGTATATTTACACCAATAAACGCATATATACATATGCACAGAAGTATACACACAAACATACGTGCACATCCATGATTCACAAAGGTGCATTCGGATGTGATCGGAGGGCTGGAGAGGCGATCAAAAAGGTAGGATCTCCTAGTTAAATGTTCACCGGGCCGCAACGGTGATAAAGATACAGTTTTGAGTCACAAAAGCTTACCTCCAATTGATAAATACAGGTTCTCAAATCAGGATATAGTTTTTAAATAAAGGCCTTACATATTAAATGACACTCGTGTGTAAGCAACGATAGGAGTAGCAGCAATGGGGTGGGGGGGGCGGTGGATGGGCAAGCAATGAGGGGGGAGAGAGCAAGCAGCGACAAGAGGGAGGTGTTGGGAGGGGCAGGAGCAAGCAACCACGTAATGCAATTGGGGTAGGTGGAGACCATAGACATAGTCATGGCTTTGTGCCAGACTCGCCATTCTCCAGATATTTATAAAAACCCGACGATTTGGGTGAGTTGTGCGGCCCGTCAGGCAAGTGGTACGTTGCCCAATTGTGAAGTCGAAAGCGCGCATAGCGCCCTGCAAATAAAAGAAAAACAAAAGCGTGCCAATGCTAAAGCTGGCGTCCCTTTAGTGCTCTTTAGATTAATTATACAAAGAGTTCTTCTGAAGGGCTAATGCAAGCTATACTGTAAGGACACACGGAAAAGGTCCAGTCCTGATGGGAGGTTACAAAATACGACAGGGAGGTACTAAGGAGGTCCTAATAATATTAACAAATCGAAAGTCAACATTTAGGAAGGACAGTCACAGCTGCCAATTGAAAAGGTGGGCGAGAGTGGGCAGAGCTTCAGGTCCATACCTGAATACAGCATGCCTCGCAGAGAAGCGCATGCGCTTCGCAGGCTCAACCTAAAAAAGGCCTGGGGGATGATCACTGGCTTGCTCTCTCTGGCCAAACACTTAACAGTGCAACCTCAGCAGGGGTCTGTCATGAGTGTGGTTCATTCATCACCCCATGAACCACACTGACAGTCCATTGAACAGAGACTCATGCACTCCAGCACTGTCAATAACCGGCAGCCAACCAGTGCCCAGATAGTTCATCCCTGCAGGTTTGGGCAGTAGTACGAATCACTGCTCAAAAACTTCCTGGTTGGTGACCTTTTGCCCCCTAACTTGTTAATAAACAGGACAAGCTATTTTAGAGGGCACTGGGTGGTCCAAAATTTTCATTTGGTGGGTGTCTTGGCACGTTCTGCTAAATACATTTGCTTCATTCAGCTGTTTTAGGAAGTTGTGAAATGTTTATAACCGTGGGTATAATCCATCATCCATCAATTCATTCATGGCTTAAAGGTATCAAATTTAAATGGCTGGGGAAAGAAGGTCAGAAATCCAAAGATGCTAATGCTTAAACTGACACTGTGCACTTCCACAGTGAATGCAAGAAAAAAATTAAGATGAACAGCACATCAATTACTGTATTAGGGATGGTGTAAGTAGCTTGAATCTACTTGTTTTACAAAAAGCGTTTTTCTCAAGAATGTATAAATGTAGAAATATACTGATAAAGTAATCTTATAATAAAGGAGCGAGATAAAAACCATAACTGCCATTCAAATGTATATCACATAATTGTAGTTTCAAAACCAGTCACTCTCCTAAATAGACGAAGAGAACAAAGCCCTAAACAACGGGCAGGAAAAACAGGTTCCAATCCTAGCAAACACTTCCATTCTTGCAGTGAACAAATTGTGCCTGAAGTCACAGACCTGGTTTGAAAAAAATTTAAGTAGTTGGTTTTAGTTTTGTAAGGTGAAAGGCCTGGGGTTGTTTATGTGATGTTCACCTGTTTCAATAAAGCAGCATTTTTCACACAAACCTGGTGTCGGTGGTCTGTGTGGCCCCCCATTCCCCAAATATATATATTCACCTAAGTGCAAAATATAGTGAATTGCAATAGATAGCAATGCTGTACTGCAGTAGACCCACGCGAGGTATATATAATGTTCAGACAAATTACAAGCATTTGCACAGCCAATCAACCAGGGCTTGATTTGCTAACGTATGTAACGGCAGTCATGTGCATTTGTGCATGCATTAGCAATGAGGAGCCGAAAGGGAGAGCAAGGTAGATGTAAAATAGTAAAACACAGTGTAGAGCCTGCACTCCTTTGGAGGTAGAAAGATACATCCATACTCCAGGAGCATTGGGTAAGACTATTTTAGTCTTCTGGGCTGAGCCAAGCTGTGATTGATAAATTCTCAAGCCAGTGGCTGAAACAGACTGGTTAAAAAAAAAAGCCAATGGTTTTAAGGGGTGGGCACAGAGCGTACTTTCAAACCGAGACCTAGAAATGTTGTTTTTCAACAGCAAAACAAGGAAGGAAGTAGTCTGACCATTTTCTAAAAAATGTGACCAAACAGGTCACAAAGAACAGAGGCAGGAGAGGTGAACTAGATCAGCCTCACTAGTTCGGTGTGACTCGTGTTTGGAAGCCAAGTCTTGTACTCTGGGTGCAAGTCTGATTTCTCGGACCACAGCCTCTGTCCCACACTGTGGAGCACAGCCTCTCACTACGCATTCATCTCACGCCTGCACCACAGTCCAATGCACGGAGTCCGGGTCTTGGAGCATTCACTGGAGTCCAAGAATATTTATTTTTTAGCTAAACATCACTCAGTGAGGATAAGTGTTATGTCTTGCAGAAAAGTGTCAATCACTGGGCGTGAGTCTCACTCCTTGTGGGTCTGTCTCACCCACTGGTTGTTCTACTTCTCTGATCATAGTCAATGGACCCACTGCTTTTAACAGTGGCCATATAAGAGAGAGAGAGATTAACGCAAGACCTCTTCAAATCTCTTCCCTGTTGACTTTTGGCATCAAGAGACCTCAGTTGATGCCAACATGCCTTATGCCCAAGTGGCTAAGAACTTACTTGTGTAGTGTAAGTATTCAGGTATACCGAAGTGGACAAAAGATATGGCGGCGTGGGCTACAGCGGAGGGGTCACAATTGAAAATAATTTGAACGGACAACAGGGGCGAGGAGGGTCTGAGAGAGTGGAGTGAAATGATCCGGGATCCCCTGGACCGGCAGGAAGGGATGGGTGAATGAGGTGTGTTGTGTCTAAATGGTCAGCTGAGCCGGGGCAGGTGATTCTGCCTAACTGTACACAAAATTGTGAAATGGCGTGGGAGTGTGGACTATTAATGACTGCACTGAGACAAGAAGTGGAGAACATTGCATGCTTGGAGGAGGCAGGGTATACATGAGACGCGGTTATGCTTTCCCTATAGGCATATAATGTAAGCACAGTTCTGCATCAAAACCAATGGTGCTGAAAATTGCTTATCTGGATGAACATGAGCATAGCACTTTTGATTATGTTGCGGTCCTGATGGATAGCTGAAAATCTATATCAAGATGCTAAAAAATTTTAAAAAAGTCAGCATGCCTGCCAGAAGGACCAGGGGTAGGATCCCAAATTGCACTTCGGATCTGAGCAATCAGCAAATAAAAATGGGGTTTACACCTGCTGGTCCCTGCTCTATGGCTAAGAACTGCTGACTGCAGAAGCATAGAAAAGGAAAAATAAGAAGAGCACAGAAAGTGTAGAGGGGAGCATGGAAAGAGACAGTAGGGAAAAAAAGAGGGTCAAAGAACTGACAGCGAGTCAACACAGGAGGATGAATTACCATCATCGTGCTAAAGTGGATAGATGGAACAGAAACTACTCAGGAGCCAAGAAATTGGTCGCCTGGAAAATCAAAAGTGACACAGATATTCAGACAGGACGACCGAAAGCTGCCGAAGGACTGAAGATACAGTGGCTGTCAACAATGGTCATCACATGCCCACCAGCAAAAATGGTGGCTGCAGCATGGAGGAAAAAGAATGGGGCAGCCTAGGCAGAGAGCAGAGGAAGCTGGCAACAGATGGGGAAAGAAAGGACCTTGGGTGGTTAAGAAAAAGGACAAACTGTGAGTGCTGACGCAATATGGCAACAATAGTATGTAGGAAAGGATAGGGACAGACTGAGGTTCTAAACAAAAACAAAAAACAAACCAAAAACAAACCACAATAGCCAACAAAACATTATTGGTGCAGGATACAATGAGAAATAAGGATAGCCTATGCATAGGATGAAGGATGAAACGTGACTGATGAGGGGGACTGGCAGGGTGTTGGACCTTGCCCTCTTTGCAGGGTCTTCCTCAAACTTTTTGCCTCCACCCCTCCGGTTTAGCTGAATTCATTTTTGTAGGCTTTTATGACTATGCGCACTTTACCGCTCCTAACCAGTGCCAAAAAGCTTGTTTTTTCTCCTCTAAACATGGTACACCCAATTTGCAAATTTAATGTACTTATATTCCTCGTAAAGCGGTACACAAGATACAAACGGCGGGTAAATTAAATGCTACTAGTGGGCCAGCAATTCCTGTGATACCCACTTAAGTAGTCCTTTAATACCCATCTCAAGCCTGCCATTGAAGCATGTGTGTGGAATTTTTGACCTGGCCACATAAACCATTTGCCAGCCTAAACCTTCCTTTTTAGGTCGAGCCTAGCGCAGCGCGCATGCGCTACTCTAGGAGAGGGCCTCTTGGAATCACTCCCGATTTCAGAAAACTTGTGCATGTGGCTTTAGATTTTCTACACATTGTATTGGCCTTTGCGTGTGGCTTTCAAAAATGAAAGCACGCAAATGGCCAAAGGCGGGTGCATGTCCCACCTTTTTCAGTAAATGTTTACTCCCACGGCCTCCAGCTTGCGGGAGCGAGCAGCGGCGTGCAGGGTGCCATCTGTTTTGGATCATGTTTCAAATTAGCGCGGTCGCTTTCACTTTCGCGGCCGCGCTTGTTTTCCTACTTCTTATCCTGCTTGTCTTTAGACTGGCGCTTACGAATGTCGCAGAATCGCGTGGTCTCGTCTTCGGAGAGGAGCTGTTGCGAGTTAAGCGCCTACTTATCTGGGTGCGCTCGAGGGTTAAACGGAGCACGTGCCTCTTGTGGTTAATACAAGTGAATCTGGGCTTTCCAGCACACGCTGCGACTCTCCCGCTGTTTGATGAATGGAGCCCGTTCTTGGCGCTTTACCACGGGATTAACTGTGCCGCTGCTCCCTACGGCTCGCTGACAAGCAGCGCACTATTCATACACAGAGTTATTAAGTGAGACAGAGCGAGAGATCGCACTCTAGCGACAGATGCTGGCGGTGACTCGCAGCTTATCCATGGTAACGTGTCCGGCGGGGACTGCCAGCATGGGTGCCTTTTTCAGCATCATCAGGCGGCGCTTCAAGCGAAGGCGCACGAAGCACTCCGAGCGCAAAGGTACAGTAATGTCTCTGGGGCAGGCGTGTGCGCAAGCTGTACAGGAAACAAGCCTCACAGGCAACGGGCTGCTGCATGAAAGCATCTGCAAGCAAACTTTCCCGACCCTTATTGTTTAAAGCTGCCGTTTTCTTAAATGTATATGCAGGCAGCAGCAGATGTGTGCATGGCGCTAGAGTGGACTCAAGGCACTGAGAAGTGAGCACTGAGCGAGGACAGACCTGGACAGGCAGTGCAAAGAATATATACACTGTGAAGCGCTCTATTGCCCTCGTGTTGAGTTAGAGCTATATAACTCTACACAATAAACACATAAATAAGAGTGCCCTGGGCCAGGACAGGGCGAGACAGACAGGGCGAGACAGACAGTGCACAGACTGTACTCCACAGGCAGCAGCAGAGTTTGGTGTGTGCTTGGTGCTAGAGTGGACTCGAGGCGATGAGAAGAGTGCCCTGAGCCGGGACAGGCAGAGCACAGAATGTACCTACCCTATGCATCTTCTATGATCCTTGCACTCGCCTGTCTGAGCCAATAAAGTACTTTGTATTGAGAGCCAGGTTGGGTGGGGGGGCTGTTTTCCTCCTGGAGGAGCGAGCTGATATGGCAAAAAAAACACAAGGGCCAGGAGTCCTAAGACACCTTCACACTCAGAGCCTGATGCCTGCGGGACCCTCACTCCCAAAAACTGCTTGCTACCTGCAGAGCCCTCTCAACCTCACCCCCTGTATTTTGCACTTGCCCAAGCTCACACGTGCGTATGTTGCTCGCCCGCCCCAAAGGCGAGACCTATTGGCTATGCTTGTTAATACATATAAGCCGCCCCTGGCATAGGTCCTGCACAGCCAGTAGGGCAGGACGCATTGTATTTATAAAGTTAGACACATACTTTTAGGTTTCACATGTCCTGGTAGTGAATAACTCACAAATTTATTTTTCGCTACGGTGAGACCTACCTCCCCCATAGAATAACATTGGGTTACCTTAGTACATTTAATAAGTGAAACAGTTTGTTTGGGAGCAGGTAGAAATGTTTGGTGTCTGAGGAATTGTTACTCAAACCCCTCTTTTATTTGTACATTTTTCAGTTTATAGAAAACTATGCAGTACAGCTCAAAAGGGCATATTCAAGACAGAAGTGCCAAACAGAAACAAATGGGGAACAGTACAAAAGTCAAGCACAAAGCAGATTGCAGTATAGAGCGATGATAATGAAAGCAAGACCCAAAGGAGGAAGCCTTTTAAGGCGTGGAGGCAGAGACATTCCCCGACTGCAAGGTGAGGGGTTTGGGATCAGCGGTGCAGAGAAAAAATGCCTGAAAGGGGTCCAAATAATAAAGGGACGGGCGGAAGGGGGAACCAGCTCAATGTATTGATCAGTCATATCCTGGCAGTGGGCGGCATCTTGTAACGTTCGTAAGCATAGCGGAGCAGTCATCTGCATCCAGACCTTAGCAACGCATCGTTTTGCCAAAACACATAAAATAGAGGCAAGGCTCCTGCAGGGGAAAGGCAATGCTGACGTGTCACCAAGCAAGGAGGTCTGAGGGGATGGGTAAAGTGGAGTGTTAAAAATCTCAGAAATAGACTGGAATGTATCATGCCAAAAAAAAGCATGACCTGTGCAAAGCCACGCCATATGAATAAAGTCAGCATTAATAAGACCACATATGCGACACTCACTGGTAGAGTCACTGCTAAATTGTGAGATTATAGCAGGTGTGTGTTAATTTTTAAGTAGAAATGTCAAATATATTAGCTTATGTTTAAAATTAAAAGGGGTATCCTGAAATTGTGAGCAGCATTATGCCCAAGTATTATCCGTGAGTTGGTATCCCAGCGAGGCCTCCCCCTTGCGCCTCACCTCAAAGAGTAAATCAGGGAGTGGATTCAAGCTTGCAGTAAGAAAGTTAGTGTATAGGAACGTGATAGAGTGTCCCACTTCAGCCCTTTCTATGTAAACTGCAGGGAGAGTAGTCTCGGGGGCACAGCAGGAAAGGTGGGAAAATCTACCCGTGCCTCGGATTGCAGGCTAAGGTAACAAAAGGGTGCAAGGGGAGTCGCACCAGGTCAGGTGCAGAAGGCATGCTGAGATATGAAAATATTGTCTACGAAAATATCACCCAAGGTGGGCAACCTACCTTACGAAGAAGACATTTTGTGGCTCTCTCACTAGAAGAAGGGAATATTGGGTTATCTGCTAAAAGGAGTAAGGGCAAGTATGGAAGTGATTGCTGAAGACAACGCTTTATATCCCACCAGGCCAGACAGGTGGTGGCAAGGACATCCAGATCCCGAGGGACAGGTGGCAGAACACAGATGCGGCCCATCAACTAATACATTCGGGCAATAGCCCCTTCCACCCTGCCATGTGTGGGTGTCGTCGAGGACACAACCCAGTACTTTAAGCAATATGCTTCTATCGCCAAGTAATAGGTATGAAAGTCTGACAGCGCAAGGCCAGGAATCTCTCAATGGATTCTGGGCTGACCAGCCCCATATCCAATTGGATAGGACCTGCTTTAGTCTAACAAAAATGTGCAACGGAAGAGGGACAGGAACATCAGAAAAAAAATAAAAAATAATAGGGAGCACTACCATCTTAACTAACGAGATCCCTCCAAAAAAGAAGATGGCAGTCGTAGCCACTGTTCAATGCAAACAGAAAGCTTGTCTATAGCAGTGGTAAAGTTGCTATGAATCAAATCATCATGATCACTGTAGACCCAGACCCCAAGATAACGGACACCAGCCGGACTCCAGCGAAGCGGGTACTCAAGTAGAGGAGCAGGGCAATCATCTGTAGCCCGGAATACCGACCAAAATGGAAAATGTCACGGAGGATGGGGCAAGGTAAACATTTGGGTGCTGAACATACAATATAATGTCACCCGTGTATAACAAGCAGCTTAGCGATTGACTTCCAAGACATACCCTGCTGTGTAAGTGGAATTCCCAGATGAACAAGCCAGAGGCTCAATTGCCAAAGCAAACATTAAAGAGGAGAGAGGGCATACCTGACCGGTGCCTCTACCCACACCAAATGGAATAGAGTATTTGCTACTCACAAACACTCTACCCCTGGGGGAAGTGTACAACATGTTTATAAGTTACAAGAGAAATTTACCAAGTCCTAGAATACGGAGGGCCTCAAGTATAAATGTCCAATCTAAGGAATCGGATGCTTTCTCTGCATCGAGCAAAATGGAAAAAGTTGAGGATGAACCCTATGGAAACCACCATCAACATATAAAGACTGAAGGAGGTGGAATGTTGCGGCACAAAACCAGACTGATCTGCTAGTACCAAAAACTGCATAAGAGGCTAAAACCTCTGAGCAAGGATCATGGCAAAGATCTTATTGTCCGTATTCAACAATGACAGTGACCTATATGAAGCAAGATCTGACGGGTCCCTAAAAGCTTTCAAAAGAACCATGATAACGGCTTCCATACTCGAAGTAGGAAGGGATGTCCTAGATATAGCCTTGTTATACATATCTAGGAGCCTAGGAACATGAGGAGCTATACGCTTTATATAAGTCCACTGGAAGGCCATCAACACTGGGGGCGTTGCCTCTAGGGAGTCTGGCAGTAGCAGTTATAACATCTTCAAGCGTGATTGGGAAATTTAGGATCTCCCTGGCCTCACTATCAAGCCACACCAATGCTATTTGACCCAAATACTGAGAGATGTCTGAAGAGTCGCTACCATGCCTGCAAGCATACAGACAATCATAGTATGACTGGCAGTAGGACAATATGGATAGAGGATCAGTAGAGATACCACCATCCCTCTATTTAATAGCAACAACTCCTACATGCCCACGCTCCCGCCCATCAATCCACGCAAGAGTTCTACCCTGTCTAATTCTCTCAGCAAAGGCCCGAATCTGGGCGCTATGGCCCAGAGGCAATCCATAAGAGACTTGTGCACATGTGCTAACTGAGTCTTGTCCCCAGTTTCATAATAAACAGATTCAAGATGCCTAAAGTGAGCTTCCAATTGCGAGAGTCAAGTGTGGATCAATTTTAGCATCTCTTGGAGATGTAGATAACTTGGATATAGGTATTGAAGGTCTCCCAGAATGTAACGTTATCACCAACTGTTTTATCATTCAATTCAAAGTATTTAATAATGGCAGTGCCAGCTTCGCTAGAGAAGACTGCGCCCCATAATTTAGTGCCATAGAATCATGGTGCAGGGGTAGGTCTAGAGAGCGACCGTTTCACAGGTGTGTGATCTGATACGGTATGAGGAAGTATGTCTACCACGGTCACACAAGGAATAAGCACTATTGAGAGCAACCACATATGAGGACGAGATATGGTATCATGCACAGTAGAATGGAAAGTGTGTCCGGCTGTATCAGGATGGAGTGCTGTCCATTCATCAGCTAGACTAAGAAGCTGCACAATTAGGGCAATGGCTAGACTGGAGCACGAAGGTGGGCGGGGGACCTCCGACGATCTGTTGAGGTGTGAAGAGAGGGTGAGGTTAAGTCACCCCCCCCCCACACACACACACACACACACACAGAAACAGTATGCCAAGAACGGTACCTGGAGCATTGGAGCATAGCTGTATAATCTCATAAAAGAACCCAGGGTTCATCAACGTTCGGGCCATAGATGGGTTTTTTTGTGTTTTTTTTAATTATTCCTTTTTATTAAGTATATAGATGCATAGCTGTACAACACAATCATAGACACTGGTCTTGCTTATACATTATGAGTAGTAGTTTGATCTCACATTTACCATTAAATTGCGCACGTCTCTTTATATCTCTGGTGGAGTTACCCTTCTGCCCTGGATTCACATCTGATCATCATATCTCCCACTAATTTGCACATAACATCCCTTTAAGGCCTCCTATACTTCACCCAGTTATCCCATACTTTGTCCCATTTTCGTGGAATTCCTCGGCTTGGATTACCTTCTCTGCTGCGAAGCACCAATCTAGGTCATTTTCCCATTCCTTGACTATCTGGGTTGTGCTTTCCCATGCCCTGGCTATATTTCGCTTGGCTATCATATCTGCTGGCATTAACCACAATTTACTATATTTCGGCTATTTAATATCTCCTGTAATGCACAATATATGCCATCTGGCTTCCAGCTGTACCGCTTGTCCCAGCATCTTTGTCATCACTTTTGTGACCCTATCCCAACAGCTCTGTAGCCTTGGACAGTTCCATATTGTGAGAAAAAGGTGCCCGCTTCCCCGCAATTATGCAAGTCACGTCGGACAACAGATGTTAACCAATAATATACTAGTACCATTCAGTGTGCCGGCAAGTATAACCAGCCTGCCCACAGAGTCAGTGACACATTCCGTTAGGAAGAAGTTAACTAACTACTGAATCAAGGTGACCACCCCCTAGAGTAAGTGGAGTAGGATGAAAAGTAACAATGGGTCCCCCAATAGGAGGCAAACACTGAGGTGCTAAGAGAGGAGCAGTGGGTCTACTGAATCAAGGCAATATCAATTTTATGATGGTCTAGGTATACCAACAACTGACTGGCCATGCAAGGGCTATTTATATGCCGCACATTCCACATTAGTAAATTAAGCATGGAGTGGAAAAAGGAATAGAGACTTGCGGTGACGTGCATAGACCATACCCCCAAAACTTAAAAGGTACCAGGTGAAGTGTAAAACTTGTAGATATGAATGTGAGAGTGACTGCATAAACAAATAATAAGCTTCAACAACAAATAGAAACAAGAAACATCCACTACCCTCCACCCCTGCCAGCCCCATTGCTAGCGAAAAACCCATGCAGATATAAAATAAGATTAGAAAGAAAAAGAAAGGGGAAAAAAAGCACTCAAAGATTACCCTTAACTCTAGTGCACCAATTTGCACTCCACGTGGCGGGGGCACCTGGAGAGCATTGCGGTGCCCCAAGCGGGTTAACAGGGTGAACATGAAAGAAACATTTGATTGTCCTCTTGCTGGGTAGACAATTACATGTATTGGTAATCAATCAGTGAACCAGTCGAAGGTGACTCGCGGTGCAGGATGTCAGCCAGCTGGCATTAAAGGTGTGTCCAAAGTGCGTGAAAGAAAGAATTGAAGTCAGCAAAGCTACTACCGAAAATCAGCTACAGTGAAAGAGGCCATGGGCCAACAGACAGTGCATGTGACAGGGATCAGATGAGACAGCTGCAGGGAACAAACAGTCATTAGCACTCAGGGTAGAGGCACCACGCCGTTCCCCTTCACGAAAGGCTGAGGGGCTGGAGGATTCAGACTATGTGGCTCCCCTAGCAGAGATATTGTGCTAGAAGAGTTCTAATGCAGATGCCGGATGCAGGAAAAAATGAGTCTACCTTTATGTACAAGACAAAGTCTAGCTGGAAAAAGCATAGAGTACTTAACACCTCGCACCCTGAGGACCTGTTTCACTTCTTGGAAGGAGCACCAAGGCTCCTGTACTGCAGGGTTGAAGTTAGAGCAGAAGGAGTTCTTAGATCCCTCATGATGAAGGTTAGAATTGTCCCAGTTAAGCCACAAAAACTTGTCCCGATCTCGGTAATTTAGGAAACAATCGATAATGGGTTATACGTTTCGACCAAGTTTGGATCCACGAGAAAAAGCATGATGGCCTGTTAAACAATGAAGACCCCCGAAAAAAAAACACAACCATACAGAGTGGTCCAGGAGGGTTTTCACAAAGTTCTCCATATAAGGGCAGTTGCAATGTTTGGGCAGCCCCAGGATTTTCTCGATGTTACGGCACGATCTGCCTTCAAGATCCCCGTTTTTAGCTTTGATAACATATATAGTAGAAGTTCCAAATATACCTGATGAGGCAAAGCCCAACGTCATTTATGGGGAGTGCTCAAGATGAAGCCCCTCTGCCCCATGAAGGTGGCAGATGTGCAACCTGGACCGCCAAGTGTCTAGGAGCTGTAAGAGGCCCAATTCCACCACAGGACACAATGCAAATATCACTCTTGGTGACTTGAGCACAGCTAGCAGAACAGAGGAGAAGCTTATTAAACAGTTACCCCAGGATCCTCAGCGAGACAGGGGAGGCTGGCCACTTAACCGCGATACGAGGCCCCAATAGGCCTCGGCCAACAAAGAAAACAGAGCAAGGTGGGCCCCCACACACAGGCAGGCCAGGAAAATGATGGGGGGGCACTTACGGGGATGTGCAAACCAGCTACATGAAAGTGGGCTATGGCCCAAAAGGCCCCGGGTAGGCCTGCCCAGAGAAGCGGACCTGTGCAGGCCACAGCAGAGACACCCTACAAACAACAGCTAGCCACTCCAGCAACAAGATGACCGGCTGCGCTATCGCGGTAATATCCCCTTCAGGCTCCAGCCTGCAGGCCGATAGGGGTGAGAGGAGGTCAAACAAAGTCCCCCGCAGGCAACTGCCAGCTGCTGGGTGACACAGCAGCAAGGAGGGCCCCCAGAGCACCGGGAGAATGCAGGCACGTCCGGTGAGCCTCCAAACTGTAGTAGGCTGCACCACTCAACAGCTCAGAGATGTCAATAAGCCCGGAAGTTGGCGCCATAGGACACTCAGTGGATCCTAGCACACCTGGTTGGAAGGTTAGGCGTTGCAGCTCTCTAGGTCCCCCAGAGTGGGACTGAAAAGGGCGAGGGGAAGGTAAAAATGCTTAGGCCTGCCATAGTTATATTAGTGGGTGGCCATCTTCGTAGCCGGCCATCTAGCTCCCCTCTTAAAATACTCTTTAATGGTAAATTCGGATTTTAAGCTACAATTCTGAAAAGTGCATTTTTAGAAAGTTGCCATTTTCGTTTGCTAACCATTTGGTGCCTGAAGCATGTATCCCAGGTCACATGACTAGGTGTAGTTAGCAGTTGTGTATTCCTCACAGACAGTATCACAATAGAGAGCCTGGGTGTTGGTAGGATTGGCCATCCTGACTTGATGGGAGGGTGCAGGCCATCCACAAATGCACTTCAAAGGCAATGGACAAGAAGGTCTGGACAAAGAACTTCACACTAGCCTATTGTGCCCGCAGACAAATTGGAAACAGTGCAAGGAGGCAGTAAATTCCAGACACTTCTGTGGAGGTAAAACTCCAGAATTTTCTCCCTCTTCAAAGGGGGCACCAGGTATAAAAAATATGACCCAGAAACAGAATTATTCAAATTCTTATCCAGTTTAGCCGCTACTCTGGTTTATACTATTAACTGTAGAAAATCCCTGATCTACATCCTACACGGACAAATATCACAATTGCCCAGCGACTGTGGGGAAAGCATTGTCACAGATGGGTTCCGACACCTCCGAATCTACATCACTACTGAACCTGACAAGTTTTATACCAATAATCTGCTACCACAGCCGTCGCAACTGAGGTGTCCTACTTTAAAGCAATCAAATCGCTCTGGGATGGCGGTCCAGCAAATATAGCCAATAAAGGGGGATGGTGTGATGGCAGTATCACCCTGCCCGACATTCAGAAATCGGGTGGCACAGCTGACCACCATTAACCACTGGGTTCACCTCCCTGCAGAACCACCTACGTTTCACATGGATAGACAAAATATAAAACCAGGTGGATATCATAGGGCCATCTATGGCAGACCGCGGTACACAACCTTTAAAGGCCCATAGGCAGTGACATAGCCTCTGGCACACAACACTTCACACACTCGGCTAGAGGGACTAGATAACTCAAGACACTCCCCTCTGGGATACAGTGAAACTAGAAACACTAGGGACACAGGCTGGATTTGATAAGTGGGATCTCATCAGTCTCTACAGGGGAGGAGACCTCTAGGCACAGGGAGAGGTTATCCCCTTTGTGGAACTGCAACGTGAGTACCAACTAGCACCCACTGAAACTTATCGCTATTTACAGATACACCATGCAATACAGGTGGCACTGCTGAAAGGAGTGGAGCTCCCTAAATATTCACCTTTAGAGGACAGATTACTAGATGTACCATAAACCAGTCAACAACTCACAAGATACCCTAAAACATCTGCGAGGACCGTGGGTACGCAACCTAGAGGGTCCTGAGGATAATGAGTGGCCCGAGGCCCTGGCACTCTCAAGGGAGGTGGCTATAGGGGCGAGATTCCATCTAGTGCAGCTGAAAGTTCTACATAGATCCTACTGTGCATGCACCACCATGGTAAAAATGGGTAGAGCAATGGACAAACAGGGTCGCAGACAGTGCGGCCAGATAGGCACATTCTTACACACTTTATGGAGCTGCACTGAGATGCAACCACTCTAGGAGTCAGTGGTTGCCTGTATGACTGGCTTATTTGGGAGCAACATGGGTGCCTCTGCAAAACGGTCTCACTTAAATGTCTGGGAGGCAACAGACCTAAGCCACAATGAGCAGCTCTGGATGACTCTGGGACTGGAGATAGTCAAGCGAAACATTGCGCAATTATGGGGTGGTGGGGGGTTAGCAAGCACCACAACTGGACTGGTGCATGCTGGCTGAGAAAGTGATATAGGGGCTGTCCTAAAAATGGATGTAAATGTAGGGGAAATGGAATGACTATAGCGGGATTCCCTGCACTCCCTTGGTCATTACTGGTTCTGATGTTTTGTTTGCTATTCACTGAGAATCAAATGCTGTTTGCAATGTGATGCAGTGCGGGAGAGCTCAGGGACTGTTTGCAGTTGAGAGGAAAACTGCTCTATTTGGCTATGCCAATATACAACTGTGTGTTTGCTATGCCCTTATTATTTTTTGCTATGTCTTTAATAAAAAAGATTTATATAGCAAAAAAGGACCCTCAGACCCACAATTAATAACACTTCGGGACCTGTGGATACTACAGAAGAAGGACTGGCCTGCTGTATGAGGTCTGCCCTGCTGAGCCTGCTCCCTTCATCCCAGACTGAAGTGACTTCAAGAGTCAGCTGGCTGACCACCTGTTTTGAGTTACAGGGACACGACAAGCTCTAGACGTCTACCTTCAACTGCCCAGCTGACCTGCTGCACTGGACCTGCAACTGGACTGGCCTGAGCCCTGGGAGCCTCTGCTGGAGTGATTGCCAGATCCTGACGAGATGTCTCCCAGGTCCTGGATACTTGGTGTGCCATCAGCAGAGCTCCTACTTGAAGAAAGGGAAAAATCCTGAAGATTTTGGCTTTTCATGACCACAAACACGGACCAGTTCGTATCAACAAGAAGCTCCGCTAAACCAGACTATTTATGCTACAGTAACTGCCAATGCAAGATCTGCTCTTCATGCTAGAGCTCCTGCGACAACCGTCTGCAACACCCGGCCTGCTCTTCACACTACAGGGGTGACCGTCCGTGATGCTCTCCCTGCTCTACTTTAAAGCTTTGAAATTTATTATCTCCAGTTGAACTGATTGGATTTTTGGCGTTTGGGAGTCAAATAGTTTATTACATTTTATTCTACTATTCTAAATTGGCTTGTGATTTTTTTGTGTTGCATTTTCATTTTACTAATGTTTGAGTGCTGAATAAATACTTTAAAATTTGCCTCCAAGTTAAGTCTAACTCTTTATGTGTCAAGTTACCAGTGGGTTATGCGCAGAGTAATTTAGTGATGTTTGTTGTTCACCATGATGAGGACTGTAGCTGTTGCTTGAGAATGGCTCACACATACCCTCAACCAACATCCCAATTTTTCACACAAGGACACAGAGAAAGAAACACGCAAGGATAGATATCACAACATGTTGTGGAGAGGGACATTGATTATAGCTTACAAAAAGGAGGCTGCCTGCAGGCTGCGACTGGGAAACAGAAGTTAGGATTGTAACGGTGTCTGCAGTGCCTTGTTGCAGGGATTCTGCTCATGCACAGAACTATGCACAGGAAACCAGGACCTCAGTGAATTGTGGTGTACCAAAAAACTCACCTCGGTACCTAGAACCCCTATCCGACTAGCATCGGTGTCTCATTCGTTCTCCGTATCATATCGAAGCTACCAATGATTAGACAACCCAGAACAAGCAACTTAGAATACTGTCAGGAATGGTGGGAATCAGAAACACCTTTTCGTTGTTATTCTCATATCAGTCCACAACGCGAGTAATCAGACACGGAAAAGTTTTAAATGGTTATTTTTAACTACATGCTCTAAGATGCAGTATTTTGGCTAACATAAGCAAACAAATGATTAGAAATAAAACCATCAGCATTGTTAGAATTCCATAAAAAACAAAGGGAGAAATCATATTACAATGATAGTGGAAACAGGTCCTATAATACCCTATGAACCACCTTCCCCTGGCTAATAAGCTAGTTTTATAATAATAGAAGGTCTCTAGGTTTGAATGGGGAACCCCATACCTCAAAGATCAGCTTAGGTGAATCACATCACAGGATCAGCACTGCTCTCTGTGTCTGGAAAGGTTTTCTCCAAGTGTGCCAGCATCATGCATGCAATGCAATATTAAAGGACCCGAGTTTCAGATAT
Source organism: Triturus cristatus (assembly GCF_964204655.1). NCBI lineage: Eukaryota > Metazoa > Chordata > Amphibia > Caudata > Salamandridae > Triturus > Triturus cristatus. Next base: position 1,055,055,727 of record NC_140584.1, on the reverse strand, counting down.
TTGCAGCTGTGTGCTTGTTGTGTCTAGAGCGTGTCATTGTTATTTGACCGTGACAGTTTCTGCACACAGTGTTCAGACTAAGGTCGCGGTGCACGTCTAGGGATGTGAAAAACAGACCGGTCTCATGTGAAGAAAAATCAAGCAAGCAGTTTTACTTATAATAACAGCTACCTGTAGTGTCGTGTGCAAAAGCAGCAAAGTGTCAAGATGGCGTTTTACTTCTAAAAACGCTTATACTAACATACCAATGTGTGCAGGCAAAACCCCGTCTTCACTACAGCCTTCAGCACATTAATTGTCCGGCCACAGGGGAGGAAGGGAAGCTTGATAAGTAAGTTGGTTGCCCACAGGGCTCACATCAGTTTGCAAAAAATATTTCACAAGGGCAGCGTCAAACAAGCATTGATTGACGTCGACTGGGTCCGGTTCATTGAGGCTACATGCAAGTACCAAGCGGGTGCCTGGCTACAAAGGTGGTGCGCCATCTTGCCACCACCCCCCTCCCGAGACCCATGGTGTAAGAAACCTTCACACCACATGTGCAATTTGGTTTCTCCCAATCCTCTGAAATATAGGATTGCAATTTTTTTTACCTTTTTCACACATTCACGTCCTCTGGTTAGGGTGGGGCTTAGCACGCCCATACCTCTGAGGTTTCTTCTCCCTTTGGTCCTGATGAATGCCTGGTAAATTACACCATTCAGACAGAAACATGTCGACCCTACACCACGGGATTTAACTGAACAATCTATCCAGTTGTTTATCCCACACATTGTTTTTAGTGTGTCGAATTGGCCAACTAATAAATAATTTTTGGACACAATCCTGACACTTTTAATCCACCACTCTCACTTTTACACAAAAAAAACCAGCTCTGCAGTAATCCTGGCGTCGCAGCACACCGGCGAGGCACTTCGCCTCTCCTGGTGGGGCCCGATGATGAAGCATGTCACCAACTTGGGTAGGTGAGTGAGGGCTTTATAAAGAATCTAAGTAAGATTATTTCAACCTGCTCTTCCCACTAGAAGGCACACTCTTTTGTTGTTTAAACTACCTTAGCTGGGGGACCAAGAGTCCTCCTTTATAATCTTTTTCCCTCTCTCTCCTTTTGCTAACTAAGAAACAAATGTACCATTTGTCAAAAAAAGAGAAGATGATTGTGTGTGCAACAGCACTAAAAACTTTCATACCAAATGTTGATTGTATCGGAACGGTGGGCGCAAGCAATTTGGAAACTGGGGCAGTTTAGACACAAATGACAGACTAAAGAACAAATCCATCACGTTGCTTGAGTGAAGCAATCAATTGAAAAAGGAGGCCCTGATGAGTGTTTGAGTGTCAAATATTTTAAAACACTTTTCTAGGGAAGAATATTCAAATTGGTCACTGATAACAAACCTTTTCTTTTCCCCTTAATGCCAGCCCAAAAGTTTGTCTGCAAGAGTTTAATTTTGGGATCTGTCACATTTCAAGGGGTAAGAATTCCAAAGCGGATCTCTGTCAGGTACAGAGGATGAATATAAAGAATGGCTAACTAGATGTACAGTCGGAATACTAGATGGAGCAGATTCGGAGCTCGGTGAGTCAAAAGAGGGGCTCAAATCAGTGCTAAACAGGAAGTTTGGAAACATATTAAAGACATGACTGGTATGGGTTGGCCAGATAAAAAATAATGCCCATTGCATATCGTGTGTGGAGTACCCTTAGAGATGTTTTGAGCATTGAGGAGATTCTGTTACCGAAGGGAGACAGGCTGTACCTCCAAGTCACATAAGAGAAACATTGACATGTCTTGCTCATTCACAATGTTTTGGTTGACACTCACAAAGAAGATGTAGAAGTTGCTTTATTGGTGACTGGTATATGTGGTTATAGTGACATGATTTGGGGATCATGTTCACCATGTCAGGATGGTGACAGGCACTTACTTTCTAGTAAGAAATACACCTTTGTCTTCTCGTCGCTGCAATAGTTTTTGTTATCTGTATTCCCAGATGCTAGTACATTTTTTATTCGTTCTTATTGATTGCCACTCAAAATGGATCTTTTATAAATTTGCTGATAGGGCTGACTAAATATATGACCAAGCTGTTAAAAAACATTTTTGGCATTGAAGGATTTCCAAACAGTTTAGTGTCAGACAGTGGTGTGTAATTTTTATCTTTAGAATGGAAGACATTTTTAGAGATGTCAGGAATTTCACAAATCACTCTCTCATACAGTCCCCAATCTATTGGTTTGGTGGAAAGGCAAACAGGTTGTTTAAGTAGTGTCTGCAGCTTGCAAGAGAATTTAGAGTTATCAAGTAACTCCACACTCTAGAATGACATCATTTAAACTTCTGAGAGCAAGCGATCCACGGTCTTTAATTAGGCCTGGTTTGATAAGTGAAAATCGACAGTGCCATGAAGTAAACATGGACATGATCAAGAGCCACATACTGGATAAACAGAGACAGGAATATTAGGATTGCATGTTATGTACTAAGCAGTTGATGTTTGAAACAGAAGCTTTTCGTAAAAGTCTGGATAAGCTGAGGAATGGTTTGTCTAAGTTTTATTCATCAACAATGGCTGGTAAAGTTTCAAAGGATTCAGTACAAACGAAGGATGGAAACTAGTGCCGCAAGAAGAATACGGTTTTAGCTAGGTATTTGAATGTGGACGAAGGGGATAGAAGTTCCTCTTGCAGCAGCTTCAGTCTTCTGAAAGTATGGATCGTGTCAGTTCTTGTGCTTTGTCCTGAATACCTTCTCAAGTTTCAGAGAAAATGAATGCAGCAGATTTTACTGTGTGGGCACTTTACAGTTCGGTACCTATTAAAATTCATAATTTAGATTCAAGTTGATCACGTTGAGATGTAGTCTCAAACTCCGATACTAGTTTGAACGTGTAATCAAACTGTGATCACAGTGCTTCAGTTGCAAACAATGAAAGTGATGGCAATAACTCTTTGAAAAGAAGACAAACCAAATTAAGAGGAGTACCAAATCGTTTCAGTGATTTCACTTTTTTTATTTTATTGTTTTTATTCAGTTTGTTTGAAGGGAGGGGTAGTGTTGAGTTGTAATTTAGAATTTGTAAAGCATATAAAACCAAAAGGCATCAAAACGCAATAACCGACAAGAGCACAAGGGGGGCAAACAAAGAAGGTTATAATTGAGAAAAAAGCCAGGTCTTCACACTCTTACGAAACACCGAATAAGAAGTGATGCTAGCATTGTGTACAGGAAGAGTGTTCCACAACCTAGCAGCTGCCACAGAGAATGCACGTTCACCCCATCTTGCCTTCCTAAAACGAGGAACCATCACTTTCCTCTGACCTTGTCTGCTAGGAAGATACCAGTTGAAAACGGTTCTCGAATAGTAAGAGCCCTGCTGGTTAAGAGCCTTAAGACTAGACAGGGGAGCTTTGAAAATCAGCCTCTTCCTCACTGGAAACCTCTTCCTCACTTGAAGCCAATGAAGAGATTTCAACCCCTCCCTCACCAACAGATGTTTAGGAACGCCCAACACCAGTTACACAGCCGCATTTAGAATAACCTAAAGTTTACTGGTTGGCGTTCAAATGCAGAGTGTTACCATAGACTTTGCAAAACAGGCAATACTCACCACTACTGCATTATAGTGCGCACTGCCAACACGAAGTACCACTCTCATAGTATCATCTTCAATCCAGCGACTGGGCAGCCACACCTCCTTCTCGTACCACACCCAACCAATGAAATTTTTCAAACTTGGATCCTGAGTGATGTCGTTGAAGCTAGCGGGAACAGGCATGTCAATCACAGGTCCCGTCTAAAAGGTCAATGAGCAGAGAAAGTTAAGTACCATCACAAGAAATACATTTGGTAAATTTCCTACTACAAGACAATACTTTTCCCGAGAGTATTAAACTCAACCTAAAAATATGTGAAACACCCTTCATCAAATTGGGTACTTTCTGTACCAGGATAAAATCACATAAAAAATTGTTTATAATTAACATCAATTGGCAGTATGGCCTAAAAGAAAAAAGGGCTCCGCCAATATGCAATGAACCTTTGTTGTTTGTGTAAATTCCCAACACAAAACAGTAAAAATGTTAACAAGTCCTGCATCGTTAACTATTCTCAACAATAGTTTTTTTTATTCTGTTTGCATGCATGAGGATGTCAGCTAGGGGAGTTGAGATATATTGTCACATCATTCACTGGATGGCATAAGAAGTGCTTACATTAGATCTCCAAACAATGCTTTCATGCAAGATGCCACTATTTTTATTCAATCACTCCCCCCAGAGAGCTCTCACCCTAGATGCAGCATTGGCATGTCTACACTTAAGATGGTGGCTAATGCCCTCTGTTTCCTAGATGATGGGGACACTCATCTTCCCATGTTTAATGGTCTCTGTGCAAATTTCAACATAACTGACAGCAAGAGATCAGTTCTCACTCGGAACACGGATAAGAGCTTCCAAGCTTTCTCAGCTAGTTGGTTTCCTTGTCTTGTATTTAAAAACTCCCTCCTACCACCAAGTCTTCGCAGAGGTTGAGTCCGCCCTGGTAGTACCATCTTACCAGGGTGGGAAGAGGATGCCAATGATGAGGCATGACACTATTATGTGTGAGACATCCTCTTCCATAAAGGATGGCCTTCCCATTTTAATTAGGATCATGCTCAACGTAGCATAGACAGAGTGACAAAATCTAGGTTTGGGTCTCGCTCATGAACCTCTGATCTATTTTGCAAGCACCGTAATTTCATGTGATCTACATATACAAGAAACACCAGTTGTTCAGAGTGGTATACTGTGTTGAATTCTCTTATTAATGTACTTGGAGTGAGTTCCTTCATGCATTCATCTATTGCTAGTATTACGGAACGTATTGACCACATTCATCTAGTTGTACGGTCATTACATTGTGATCAGCAGATGGTTCATAGCATCCAATGTAAATATATGAAGCATGTATTGTTAGTCGGTGCACAATAATACTATTCAGAACATACACATGGTTATCTGTAAGTACATTAAGATATATGGTTCTTTTGCACCTTGTATTTGCATCATCAGGGTTTTTTGACTTCGGTTGATTGGTCGCTTCATGTGCAACGTACACCCATTGCCGTTATTGGAAAGTGCTTTTGAAACTACTCAGATACTCGTCCCACAGAGAGCACAAGAGGTCCCTTGAACAAACTTCCCAAGTTTATCCTTCAGGGGAGAAAGTCTCACCCAACCAGCTTCTCAAGCTACAGGCTCCCTTCCACCTCCCAGTTCACCTCTACATCCCACCTTCCACTGTTATATCTTTAGAATTCCATGTTATACGCTCTAAAAGAGATGTACACAACATTGCAGTTTTATTTAACGTGTAGCAGTACAACAGTTTCTTAGCACTGCTACCCATTTGCTTTTGGCCTTCCAACGCAGATGGGTGTATGGCCTTAACAACTGGCTCTATGCTTGATAACGGTAACATTGCTTTTCAGCCCTGTAGTTAGCCAGAACTTTTGATTTTACTAGAACTTTATGTATAATATAGTTACTTATAGGAGCCTTCAAGTTAACTATATTCAATCATTAGGCGGTTATTGAGTCATTCACATTTCTCTCCACCCACTCCAGCAACCAGCATGGGGCAATGCGTCAGTCCACTTCAGCCATTGGCAGCCTTTATTGTGAGTGACGGCATTCTGCCCCTACACAAAGGAGCACAATCCACACACAAAGTAGTCCCCTTCAGTACCAGTGCTTTTTAAGACCCAAAAACTATTTTTACATTAGGCCATTTTTTTCAGTTTTGAGGGTGGAGGTGACTAGTTCTTAAAAGATTTATACTTGGAGCTCTCTTATGTTTTCCCATTCTCAGAACATTTAAACAATAACGTTTTTAACTGTCAACATTCAAAACCCTTCATTGGTTGCCCATAAATCGCAGTGTACAATTCAAGGCACTCTGTATCACCCATAGGGTACAATACAAAGGAGGCTCACTGGTTCTCCATCAGCAGATCACCCCATATCATACCAACAGGGCCCTTAGGTTCCACCATCTTGACCTCCCTGTTGTTCCCAGAGTCAAAAAAGCTAGAAGCGGAGGTCGCTCAATTTCTTGCACCTATGCCTTAGAACTCTTTGCCTACTGGCCTGAGAATGGAAGACAATTTTACGATGTTCAGAAAGAAATTAAAACCTATCTTTTTCCTTAATTCCAGGTTAACCATCCTCACTGTATCTAGCTCTGTTAGCGCTGGGCAGCCCAGTGTTGGGTAGTCATGCACTTGATAAAACTGGTGAATAGAATGGAATAGAACAGAATAGAACATTAATGTTTTATATAAAGAAATCTATTTTTGCTGTATATCTATTGGGGCATTAGCAAGAAACACATTGCTCGCTTTGATAGCTGATCACTGTCACATCAAAGTCCCCGTGACATTGCTTTTACTTAATACCTTGATGAATTCATTTTATATTCTATTTTCTTTCTGCACAAGACACGTTGTCCATCACAGCGGCACATTTGTCGATCATATGGCAGAACGCAAAGGCGGCCACAGTTGCACTCATCCGACAAAGGCGATGGCATGCGTGTTTGTTACGCAATCAGAACTAGCATGTGTGGCAAAGCAGCATTAAACTCAGTTTTGGTGTGCTTTAAACGTTTGTAATGTAGACAACAGTCCAACTGCTAGGGATAATTCTTAGGATGAGTACACATACATGAAACCTGAATTCCGATTATCTTTAGTGTATGTAACCATTGTGCAAACTACTAGGACTTTAAAGTTCATACTCTAAGCATTGAATTTTGAAACATTTATTTATTAATATTTTGCACTTACACAGTCTGCATCAGAGACACAGGCTAACATGATACAGCAGAGAATCATGGGGGCAAAGACATACAAAACTTTGTAAACTATGAACTGCATACAGTAATCCACAACTCACAAACAAAGGGGTAACACTGATGTGTACCTATTACGACCATTAACAAGAGAGGTCTGGGTTCATGAGCACCAGGGCTTTGCGTAAAATATTTTTTTTTTGTTCAATCTGGAAGTTGAGCAGAGTTCCTTAGTAATTTGTACACTTAGGGCTTGATTACGCGTGGGTCGTTAATTTCCGACCCCTGCATAAATCCTTATTTTATCAGATGTGCTAAATACCTCAACCTTCATTAAATTTCGGAAGGTCAAACCGGAGATGCAGGGGCAATTGTACGGTATTTACTGTATCATGCAGAATTTACCCCATTATATCATTTTTTATCATGTGTGATAACCAATGCCTCAACTCGTAATCAGGCGCAGAGAGTTAATATATGATCCTCAGACAGTCAGTCCTATTCAGGTTTCAATATACATGCAGCTGGCACCGTCACCTTCTCGTTTGAGTTCATTGGGTGGTTAAAAGCGAATCAATAAATCCTGTATTTCATATCACACTTGCTACTTTGTCACACAATGAACATTAATTTTCTTTGTTGGTTTTTTCATCTACAGTGACTTCTGGAAATTGGAAGTCCACGACTAATATAGGGCAGAGATTTTAGTCACACTCTGCTAGCGTCAGAACTTCTTTGTTCTTCATGCTGTGCACATGTTCACTCAGAAAAAAAGAATTTTTTTAGCAGACTTGTTTCGTTATCAAGAAATACAGAATTTCTGACCTTGTTTGTAACTGTAAGCTTTTGTTTAAACTCCTACATATTGTCAGCTTGCAATCGTGTTTCAAACAACATTATTTTGTTCGCAAATATCGTTGTCAATGTCCTTCCAAAATGAAGGGATCAGATCCTAGTCTCTGATTATTTTCAAATCTCATACTCCTTGGGTTTTATCCAGGGCCTTAGCATGGGGGGTCCACAGGGGCAGCTGCCCCGGGCGCAAAATTCTTAGGGGAACATTAGCACTTCCTGAGCTATTCGTCCATGGGTTAGGGGGTGCAATACTTTCTTTTAAAATGTTGCCCCGGGCGCTGGCATCCCAAACTACACTGCTGGTATTACCACAAAACTTGATTACTGGCATGTGCTACCACCAATACTCCCCTGAGTTTATCTCTGGTACTGCTCTTGTATAACTTCCAATCTCAGAATGTGAATTAAAGATATGTATTTTCAGACTCGCTTGCAATCGCTACTTCAACCTATGGCATCAGGGGTTTATTCAGCGAGACTGAGGACAACCACACCCTGACGATGGCTAGGATGTGCAAATGTCTTAAGGAAGGATACTGGCAAAAATGTAATATATAATATACTTCAGCCGGCCCTCTTCATCCATTGGTCTGATATGCCATTCACAGACAACAGAATGGCACAGTGTGCATTTTGAGACCCAAAAATATATTTTTTTGTTGGTATAGCGTTAGCCAAGACCTTTTGCTTTTCAAAAACAAATCTTAAAAAATATGTATAGACATACATATGTAGCGCGTTTTCCCTCAGCTCTATTCCGCCATTGGTCTGTTGGACTATCAGTCACATTTTGCTTCCACTCCAACACAATACAAAATGGTGAAACGGGCCAGCAGCACCTCCGCTGTTGGTTCTCTTCACTCTGAGGGAATTTCTATTTGCCTGAGCATATGTACACAGGTGCAGAAAACACAATTGATCCAGGACTAGTGGGCCAAGCTATTGTCTTTTTTTATAGCTGACACTCTGAATTAACATCATGTGATATTGCTTTTTGTGCAGACAGTCCAGCTTGTCAAATGTATGCTACAGAGGAATATAATTAGCTCCTCAAGCTATGGTTCACTCGTTTGTCCACACAAACACTTAAATGAACTTATCACACTTAAGGCATTTTTTGAAGCTTGCATTTATTATGATTCGCTTATTTTTTTATCTTTTAATAAAAAAGAAATAAAAACAAAAGCAATTAAAGGTTATGTACAAGAGAATACTGCTAGCAAATACACACGTAATGCAGCAAGTACTCATGTTACCTACATTTACAGTGAAAACAATCAATCTTTGTTTAGGTTCACTTCCTGTTGGAGAACAGCCATTGAATAAATTCAGAACCATGAAAAAGCCAGCACTAAGTAATGTGCCTCTTTAAAAGCTGAGCTGTGAAGAAGTTAATGCTTCTAACTTTGTTGGCATTTAATGCTTGCTAACGTTACAGCCAAAGAGACCTTTAAAATAAATATGACCTTTGTCTTCACTCTCCTCCTATTACAACACAAGCATTTATTTAAAAATAAAATGTTATTAGGGCAGATAATATGCACCGAGATGCGGTATATTAGATAAAGTCTTAGGTGCATAAAACAGAAATAAGCAAAGATGTATCATTTACTTCAGTCAAATGCATAAGTTGTAACAAGAAATGCCCTTAATAAGGTGGCATTTTATACCAACAAATAAGGCAAGTGGTAAAGGAGATCAGGGAACAGGTGCGAAGAACAGAAAGAAGTAATGAGTATAGAAGAGGAGGAAGGAGTGATGAAGAAGAAGAGGCAGAGTCGGACGACGTCACTGCGCTCGAGGTGGGTGGATGAGAAACACCCTACCGGCCTTGGTGTACAAAGTGTGAACGTGAAACAGAAAAGCTCATGGCCGGTTGCACTTTTGAAGATAAAGGACAAAGGTATCCCATAATTTCCTGGACTGGTGTAGGGAGTGAGATTTCTGGAAAAAAAAACGTTATCAGCACTTCTAATAAAGCACAACCAGGCCCACCATGTGTGAAATTAAATACTTTTCCACTCAGAAAGGATACGTTTTGTACCGATACCAACCTTCTGGGCATGATTAACATCTTGGCGGACGGGTTACTCCGTCACAACGGTGGCAGATATCCCATCCGCCGAAATATAAATACACATAGGATATATTAGGATTTATATTTCAGCCAGGGCCGGCTTTAGTGCTGGTGGCTCCCTGTGCAACAATGTTTGTTGGCGCCCCCCAATGACCACCTCCACCACGGATTCTCTCACTAGCACCCTTTAACAGTGACCAAGTCTCCATAACCACACTCTCTCAGATGCATTTCATTTGTTGTATAGCGCCACTCATACCAGTGTAGGGTGTCCGAGCACTGCATCACACACACATTACACAGAGACAATCAATCATACGTGTTTTAAATCAGAGTATAGGAAATGTTTACGTAAGCCAAAGGGCTAAAAGTGTAGGAGTCACATGTCATCCATACTGGTAGGCAATATAGTTTAAGAGTGCTTGGTGTGGAGAAGCACAAACTCAGAGCAGAAAAAGAAACAGCATAGGTGGGAGTTTTCTTTAATAATAAGAATCGATTCTAGCCAAATTAACCCTTTATGCAACATTATTCAATGTTCTAATGTATACCTTGCAGTGTGTATGCAGTTCTGGGATGAAAGTTAATAGCTCACTGTTGAATATTAGGACTTTAAGTTATAAATTGCAAGTAACAAAAGGATGTCTATTTTGAAAGCAGTAACCTGCTGATCTGTTCACATCATACGCTCTCTCTAATCTACTTGGTACACGTTCTTTGCAGCAGGTATATCAACCCTCTGCACTAACTTCACCTAAGTCAAAACCTCAACTATACAAAATGCTGATCTCTCTCCAGGAAGATAATTAATCACACGAGTTATCTTGACATTTATGTGAGGCCTGGTAAATGCCGGGGAAAAGAAACGCTGCAGCAGGTGCTTCAAAAGCATAATAAGCTTTCAAACACCGCGCCTCCAGGAAGGCAGCACCCGGTGCGGTGGCACCGGTCGCACCGCCCTAAAGCCGGCCCTGATTTCAGCGGACGGGATGTCCGTCACCATTGTAATAGAGTAACCCGTCCGCCATGATCTAAATCAAGCCCTAAGTAACAGAGAAAGATCGGGTGGGCTAAGGTGTGGAGTATTTACTGTTGCATGTGTACTTAAAAGGGCAGTTTTAGGACTTATAGAGAACTTCACATCAAATAATGTTGGAATTAAGTCCTAAATATTAATACAGAATTGGAGTACATACTTGACCACAAGACCACACTTAAATTCTTTGTGCCCATATTCTAAGATGGGGGAATGGCTCATGGCCTAGATAAGGTGAAAGCACTGTCATCTACTTGTCCCCCTGAAGATGTAAGCATGCTGTGATCCTTCTGGACAGTTATTGCTCAAGGTACATTTGTGACTTTTCTACAGTGAGTGCCCTACTGAGAGACATAAAGCGAAATGTCCCAATTCAATGGTATCCTGCATGTGACCAAAGTTTCAAAAGAATAAAACATGCATTTGAGAATGCAACTGAAATGGCCTACTTTGACCCCAAATTACATTATGAGATCACAGTAGATGAAAAGATCAAACATGCATTTGAGAATGCAACTTAAAAATCCTAATTTGACCCCAAAATGGCCTACTGAGATCACAGTAGGTGTTAGCCTGGTGGGGCTGGGAGCAATCCTTGCTCAACTCAATGGGCATCCAAATCCTTAGACACGTTGTGGCCTTTGCCAGTCAAAGTTTGACTGTGGCTGAATGCGCCTATTCTCAGCCAGAAAAGGAGACTATGGCTTTAGAGTGGGCCTGCGAACATTTTCATGTTTCTGTATGGAAAACATTTCACCATTAATCACAGACCACCAGGCGTTTCTCGCTATCTTTAGAAATCCAAAAGCTGAAATGCCCCCAAGCATTGAGAAGTTTGAGAAGTGGGGTTTTCTACTACAAGAGTATGACCATGAAATTGTGCACAAGCAGGGGAAAGAGTAAACCCTGCTCCTTACTTTTCTTGAGTGCCACTAAATCACCACAATTCAACATCCACAGTGGCTGAAGAGTATGTCAATTTCATTGTAAGGTCCAGCAGCTCTATCCATTGAACAGATTATTGCTGCTACCAATACAAATAAGAACATGATTATCCTCAAAGACCTAATTTCAGCTCAAGCGTGGAAGAAAAGCATTCAACCCTCTGCTGACGATGTTGAATTTAAAAAATGTACATGATGATCTAATCGTCACCCAAGAGGGTATGGTATTGAGAGGTTCGATAATCATTATCCCCGAGAGCCTGAGGCAGCAGGTAATTGCACAGCCAAATTCCAATCCGTTATTTTGCTCACCATGTCACCTCATATGCAAATCAGTCTTGAACCTGCTCCAATGGGAACAGTCCAGGCCAAACCGCCAGGCCAGGTCTGATTCCACCCTAGTAAAGGCACATCATCCAGGTATGGTTTGGCTTCAGTGACACGGTGTGCACAGAACCCACGTCTGGGCATACTTGTCTCACTTAGGACAACACACTAAAGAGCACAAAAAAGTGATGGATGGAATGCTTGAATTATTCGCAGCCGCTGGTAATTACTCAGGGCCGCTTCACAATCATCATTATTTTGCGCACCATGCCACCTCAGTTTCGACCCAGCCATATGCAAATCAGTATCGAACCTCCTCCAACAGGAACAGTCTAGCCCTAACTGCCAGGTCAGGTTCTACCTAACCCGTAACACAAGCAACCCAGGACCGGTTTCATCCTGGTAAGGGCTCAAGAGGAGAAGAGGCGACACAGGAGACCTGAGACATGGCAAGTTATGATGGGGGCTGGCAGTAACTGGGACACAGAAGGGCTGACTTATGGGCCAACATTAAAGTCTTTTTGGTATAATAAAGTACTTCTCTTTTATAAAAGATAGGGAATGGATTGGACAATCATTACTGCATGCTAATTGGGAACTGTGAAGCGCAGAGTCTCTACCCTCCCCCCTGATACTACCTTTGACAGCTCGCCCCGCTACCCCAAGGGCTAGGCGCAATAGGTCAAGCTCCAAGGCAGCCGTGGTAAAAGGCCTCAACCACACCGGCTGAGGTCCAGTATGCTCTACTTGTCCCGCGGCCCCCAAACGGGTTTCGACAGTTTGTATGTGGAATTTACAGCCTTCTCCATGGCAAAACTGTAGAGATTTCACAATGTGGCAGCACAATTCATTTATCAGCTAGGAAAACTTGTTTCCCAGCGACGCCAATATCTTTTTTGGCTTCTGGCACATCTCCTTTAAGTGTCTGACTTATGAATCTTCTGGCTGACTTCTTGGATGTGCCCATATGTTCCTGGTCATGTTCTCCATTTGGAGAGCATACTTGGGTTAATAGTTCCAAATACAAAATGTGCTTGTTTGGATGGAAGACCCGCTCAGACGGGTAGGTCAAAAACTCAGGAATGGATTGTCACAGCAGCAGAGAAAAATGGAGATTCATTAGGTCTCACCTTCAGACAGAGCCGTCTGCTGTTAATGACCTGTTGTGAACAATTCCAGTACTTACAGTGGGCTTTGGGTCCGGTCTTCGCTAGCCATTGGTTGGCTGGGTTAGCAATATGCTGATTTTTGTTTGATGTCTTTCCTTTATGATCCGGTGATTGTCCCTCCCCTGGAGCACACGTTCTTTAACATCTTTTTGATTAGACGAATCCTTATGCTGCTTGCTTGGGTGACTCCTTATGCTGCTTGAGTGGATGACTCCTTATGCTGCTTGATTTGATGAATCCTTACGCTGCTTGATTGGATGAATTCTTATGCTGCTTGATTGGATGAATCCTTAAGCTGCTTGATTGGATGAATCCTTAAGCTGCTTGATTGCATGAATCCTTATGCTGCTTGATTGGATCAATCCTTATGCTGCTTGATTGGATCAATCCTTATGCTGCTTGATTGGATGAGACCATATGCTGCTTGACTGGATGACTCCTCATGCTGCTTGATTGGATGAATCCTTATGCTTCTTGACTGCTTGATTGGATGAATCCTTAAGCTGCTTGATTGGATGAATCCTTAAGCTGCTTGATTGGATGAATCCTTAAGCTGCTTGATTGGGTGAATCCTTATGCTGCTTACATTCTGGAAACTACTTTTTTATGTCTGGACAGACGTATATTTTCTTGCTCCCTCGGGGCTGATCCCCCCAGGTTTAGTCATTTCTTGTTCTCTATCATCTTTTTTTGTTCTATAGCACAGGGAAACCTTTAGATGCTCTAGCAATCTAAAGAAATCAAATCAAGACACTGGTATGGCAGTGTGCATGTAAGTGAGGCATTATGTGGCTAGAACAGCAATGTGTACCTTAATGGGACATCGTGGAACAGGCAGTGCAATGTGTACTTACTTATGTTATTATAAACTTGGCATAGCATGGCAAACATATTTGGCCATTAAGCATGCACCTGCTTATGTGAGACCCTCCACAGGCAAGTGGCACTTAGAATAGCATTAGCAGCAGAAGCATACGGGGTACCACTTAGATATTACAGGCACACACTGGCATTTTTAATGTAACACTCCCATATCTTTTGGTAGTGCATTGCCTTACAGAGACATGCACACCCGGGCATACAATACCAATTCCGGTGGTATTGTGTTTCCCGGCACATTGAGTTGGATTGCATACAGACTGGCACAGATACAACAATGTTCATTACATCACCTGATAGAGGATTTAAAACACGTTTCATTTCTCTTGGCAAACACCCTGGAGAAGAATGGCATTAGAATGGGTGAAGTAATTGCACCAGGTCTCGGGCACTGCTTTAGTGCTGCTGGGCAAATGTTTGTCAACTTTGAGTCCTTTGGTTACACTGGTGCACAGTGGGGCTTTAGGGGGGAGGTTTGTCGAGTGGCGCAGGCCAGGTGTCTGCTGGGCAGGGGTTGGCCGAGTGATTTAAAGAGATAAGGCTTCAGGGTTTAAAAGAATTGGTGGCTAGAGGAGGTCCTCTTTGTGGTAAGTGCACGCGGGCTCCGAGGAGTTAGGTATGATTGGGCTGATGTTTCCCTTGTGCACTTATTGAGCCTATTACTGCTAAGAAAGAACAACGCCTACTTGTTCTGTGGCAGACCCTTGTGAAGCGTGTGGCTTTTAACATTAGTCATTTGGAAAAATGAGCTCTAAATTGCACAACCTAGCTTCGAGTTTGCTGACCTGATCAATTACGGGCTTTTTGTTTTTTAAGCAGCACCCTTTTCAAAGTTAGCAAACTGAGGGCGGTCTGATAATAAGGGGGATATCTGCCTTTTTCGGAGGATGATCTTGATTGAAAAAGAGGGCGACAACCACCAAAACAGGGCGAGTTGGCGTTGCACATTTTAAGTTCACATTGCTGTGGCACCGACAGCACTTTCCACAACACGGAAAGTGTTCGTGGAAAATTCCTATGTTGTGCCCGGTCCAGGATTTGCTTAAGTGCCCCCGCTGGCAGCCTGAAGACAGCCCAGTGGGTAGCTCCACACTCTACCCTCGTTGCCTCCTTCATCACGCACTGTGCACCTACGGTGCAATTCCACCTCACTGCCCCCGTCCCCTCAGACCTGTGTACGCGTCGGTGTGCCCCCTTACGCTGCCTCGTCCGTGCGCCCCCTCACGCTCCCTCGCCCCGCAGTCCCTCACGTACCTCTCGCAGCGGGCTCCGGTACCAGCGCTCCTCGAAGCCCTGGTTTCGGCTCTCGGAGCTGTCCGCCCGAAAGCTCCAGACCCCTCCGAGCTCCTTCAGCTCCCGGCTCTTACTCTCCCGGGGGCTGAGGAGACCCCCCTGCAGGGCCCGGCTCGGGGCTCCGAGGAGGAAGCAGCCCAGCACGGCGAGGTACAGCCGGGAGGCGCCCGGCATGGTGCACGGAAAGTGCAGCACGAAGTTGGGTGAGCGAGGGTGGCTGCAGAGGGGCAGCTACGAGATCTGGGGGTGAGTTTGTGAGGTGAGTGTAACCCAGAAAGGATTTGGGGAGTTGAAGCACAGCGTCCTGCTCTGGGCAGGGTGAGCACTGTGTAATCTCCGCTTCCTCTCAGACTCACTCACACAGCCCGCGAAGAGTCAGCTGACACCAGCGGGCGGCACATGACTGGCCACAGATGAGTACATGCGCGAGGTACTGGCACCACCTATGGAAGTGCAGCCTAAGAACGTGTTCCTGAGTACAGTAGGGGCGGGGTCAGTGGGGGCGGGGTCAAAGGCGTGGCTAAAGAAATCAAAATATCCTGTAACTGTTTTGTTAGTCTTTTATCTTCAAGTGACTGCATATAAAATAAGGAACACTATATATTAAAAATGAATGCTAATGAAACTAAGCGTGAAATGCATTATTTTACGTTAAAAACTTCTGTCGCTTAATGGACGTGCCCCCCTGTCCTGATGTCTGGATCCTTAATTCTGATTTTTATTGTCATAGGCAAACATGGATCATGCGTGTGTAGCATGACACAGGCCTGTTTCACAGATTGCGGGCCTGTTGATCTGGGAGGGGTGCCCAAAGTGCTACCCTCATAGTGGTGAAAGGCTTCTGCGCTTTAGCAGGAGTTAAGCAGCAAAAGTTTGGTGGCGGCAGCATACTGTGAATCATGATCAGTGGGAGTGAACTGATCTTTTTAACCACTGTCACTCAGTGGCTGTGTGGAAATTTAGCTTGCAAACTGAACATTATCTGCGCCATCTTGTCTCTCCCCAGCGCGACACACAGGAAAACGCACAGCAGCCATTTTTAGGCACCCTGGTCTCTCCCTGCTCATTACCGATCGCCAGCGCGTCCCCCTGGCGCTGCAAGCATCCCCCGCGCGCCGGCCACCCCCGCTCTCTCATACACGGGCCATAAACCCTCTCCTTCTGCGCGACCCTGCCATGGAACCGCATCCCACGCCTGACCGACATCCCATACATGGTCATGCATCGCTTTGATAACCCCCTTCCTCTACGCCCCATTGTCCGAACCGATCCCAGGCCATCACCTAGCCCTGCGGATGCAGTTTATTGCCCCTACTGTAAGGGAAACGCCCCACATCAAAGGGATTACAGTAGATCAAGGCCCCCCACCCCCTGAGACCCGACCGGTCACACACACCCCCGGGAATTGGCGGAATATCCTGCTGTGTGATAGCCATCTCCTACTGCGGGTGGGGTGGGGACTTCTACTGTAGCTATGCGTGGGATCGGATCTGAGCCAGGGATTCTGAGGATGTTCTTTCATGCATCGAAGTAATCTCAAGAATGTGCCATGTATGATAACCCTGCAATAAAGTCATAAACGTGTGTATAAGAGACCAGGTCTCAGAGATGCAGTTAGAGCACCTCGTTACGATACCTTGCTGTCTGATCTGATGTGTTCTGCTCCGACGGAATAAAACTTTGTTTCCTGCCTTCCAGTCTCTGGCGCCTGCCTCTTTCATTGGTAAATTATCGAATGGTATGAGAGGCGATTACCGCCGGGCAATACTTGAAAGGTTATCGACTGAAACTGCCGCTACCATTTAACAATTGGCGTCCCAAGCGTGGGGCCCATCAGCGACACGTGGATCCAGTGGGAGAGGTCCCGACGACAGAGTGAACGACTGCAACGATCGGGAGAGCTCCTGCCCGATAGACCCTCGTCTGGCAGCCGATCATCCGAACTTCACTGGTTCCGAGCAGACCTCTCTCGAGTGATCTACGGTCCTGACTGGGAACCATCAGGAGTGCCACGGCAAATACGGAGAGTAGAGGACGATCGGGCGCTGGAGCCGGAAGATGAGAGAAACTGTCCACGCGGTCCGGGTAAGGTCGTGAAACACGACAAATTGCGAAACGATTGATTGATTGATTGAAATACTAGTATTGCTTATTGATTGTTCTCTTTGAGATATTCGCTGTCTACAAACGGGGAGGAGTAGAAATACTCTCTCTCTCTCTCCCTTTGCAGATAGTGAAGGGTAGGTAACGCAGACTTTTGTCCCCGTTGTAACCCGTCGTGCCTATCTTTATCTCCCCACTGATTGATTGTCCGAACATTGATTGTTTTGAAGAATAGTGCTCTTTGAGATATTCTCTGTTTGCAAATAACGTAGAATAGAAATATTCTGTCTAGTCTTTGCAAATAGTGAAGGGTAGGTAACGCAGACTTTTGTCCCCATTGTAACCCGTCGTGCCTATCTTTATCTCCCCATTGATTGATTGATTGTCCGAACACTAACTGTTCGATATTGGTTCTTTGGAGGTATTCTCTGCTTACAAATAACGAGGAATAGAGATATTCTGTCTAGTCTTTGCAAGCAGTGAAAAGATAGGTAGTGCTGACTTTTGTCCCCGTTGTAACCCGACATGCCTATCTTCTCCCCACTGATTGGTATTGGTTCTGCCCGGACCGCTTATTAGAGGTGAACCATCCGGCTCCACTGGAGGGCACCCCTAATAAGGACATGTTCACTAAATATGGACTAGTCGCCGTAGCTTATAGCAAGCTATGGCATAAATATACCAAGAAGGACCCCGAGAGTCAGTGGCCACTGATGGGATCCTTCGACGACCATAAGATAGAAATGCTAGAAATAGCTCTGCGTAGCAATAAGACGACGCCTACTATGCTTGACAATATCGGCATGTGGCGCAAAGAAGCAACACAATGAAAAAAGAGGGAAGAAGTAAAAGCAGAAAAGGAATTACGAAAGGCAGCTCACCTTGCCGCTAAAAAGTTAGAAGAAGAAATAAAGGAGAGAAGGGAAGCTAAACTAAGACAGGAGCCTGAAACATCAGGCCAGTACCCTGTTAGGACCCCCTCTATGCTCTACCCTGAGTTGTCCTCTAAGCAACGATGGAATGACGAATTACTATTAGGTCCCCCGATCATTTACATGCCCCCTCCATACGCACCCTCCCAATCGGTAGTGCAACACCCACAACCCCCAAACACGAGCGAAAGCAGTACAGGGGCCTCGGTCCTCACGGCCTCCGCGCCGGCCGAGCCTCTTGTACTGAACACAACGTCGGCAATAACGTTGGATGACCCTGAGATGAGAAAGAAAGATTCCACCAGAATGAATCGACTAACGAAGGGTGAACGAGCAGGAATCGACAAGATAGTAGGGACACTGGTGGAGCGAAAGGAAAGTGAGGAGTATATAACAGACGTGTATAACTAGTATGCCGACAACCGCAGACGACACTTTGTCGTACGACTTTGTTATCACGCCCTGAATACATATGAGGATAGGTACCACGATAAAGGTCCCGAAGGCTTAGCGGCCCTATATAGGAAGGTAGACATTGGGGAAGAAGGAGAGGGCGATGTGACGAACCTCTTCACTCGTACACTCGAGGTCTATCGACACCTTAAAGAACACAGACAGACAACCAAAGCAGAAACTCCCATAGCGACTAAGCCCCAGGAAGGAAGGACTGATACCATGATGCCCATCAAAGAGGCCGCCCCCTACTGGGTCCCCCCACGAGGTCAGGAAACACATGACGACATCAACCACCAAGATGCGAAGGGAAGGGTTGTAT
Organism: Triturus cristatus; assembly: GCF_964204655.1. NCBI lineage: Eukaryota > Metazoa > Chordata > Amphibia > Caudata > Salamandridae > Triturus > Triturus cristatus. Next base: position 1,055,036,502 of record NC_140584.1, on the reverse strand, counting down.
ATAATTGGGTCTACCAGCCATGGGACCGACAAGATATTTTGACCTTTAGAAAAACTCTACCCGACTTAAGAAAGAACCCGACTGCCTTCTACACCGAACTAGGTACAGCCTTAGGCTCAACAATAATGACTTTAGCAGATATCGACTTGTTCTTCGGGTTATGTCTGCCGGCTGATGTGTGGAAGCAAATCCGGAAAGTTGACCACGCTGAGCCGTTCGGATATACCTGGGTACAACTCGATACCATAGATAAACAGCGAGAACCGGGACAGAAACCCCCGAAAGCCATATTGGAGCTCCCAGACAAGATTGTACAGAAGTTAAATACTCTAATCCCAGAAAGAAAGGTAGACTGGTCGATAGTGACGGCTTGTCGCCAGAAACCCCAGGAGGATGTGTCTGAATACTTCTCTCGGTTCGAGACTGTGTTTTCCGATTATAGTGGCCAGGACATGACCACCGCAACCGGACATCACCTCTTTGTCCAGAATTATGTGAAGGGTCTGTCACAAGAAGTCTCCCAGAAACTACAGACCAGCGAGAGTAGTTGGGCAGCCTCCAAACCCGCAGCAATCCTCCAGATGGCCCAATACTACGAAAACCAAAAGAATGAGAACGATAGGGCGTCAGAGAGGAAGAAAAAGGAACTGAAGGAGAGGGTAATGATAGCACAGTTGCAAGGGGTGACCATAGGAAGGGAACCCCCAAAAGGGAATTACCAACCAATCGCCCCTAGAAAGCTACCCCCTAGAGACCATACACCTGCACCCTACAACGGACGGAGAGACTTGGATGGGAACCAATGTGCGTTCTGTAGAGGGTTCGGACACTGGAAATCCCAGTGCCCGGTCCTTCTGGAATTGAACAAAAATAAGGACCCCAGAGACACAGCATCTGACCCCAGAAATAGAGGACAGGGACGAGGATACACGAACGACGCCATCAACGACAGGCCAGGCAGACCAAACACTTTTGATCGCCCCCGACAGACCCAGTGCCAGCAGTCCGACTATGAAAGCACCCATGACTTCGCATAGGACCGCCAGGGGCAAGGGAGGGATCCAGTCGAACTCCGTGTTGACCAGCAAGGTCCTTACGTCACTGCTAAGGTCTTGGGCACAAAGTCTCCATTCCTGGTAGATACTGGGGCGACACGTAGTGCGTTATCTAAACGACTGATTCCTAGGGCACCCTTGTCTGGCTCACACGTAACCTCAATAGGCTTCGATGGAACGCCCTCCCTAACCCCTTATCAGCACCAATCTCCTTTGACTTAGAAGATAACGCCACTGACACGACCTTTCTGCTCTCCTCCAACACCCCCGATGCTATTATGGGACTTGATTTGCTAAAACATTTTCGAGCTACCATCAGATGCTCCCCAGACGGAGTTCGAGTCATCCTGCACGATAACCCAGACCTGTTCAGACCTTGTCACACACGACGCATGCTCTCTATAACCGATGCTGACCTGTCCCTACTCGACACGTTACCTTCACATCTATGGGCTAAAACCGACTCAGATGTAGGGCGCATGGTGATCGACCCAGTTCACATAACCGTCCGACCGGACACAGTGCTCCCAAAGCTTCCACAGTATCGGATATCGCCCGAAGGCGAGAAGGCATTGGTGGAAATCATCGAGTCCCTAGTCGATGCAGGAGTGGTAGAAGAAGTAGTCAGTAATGTTTGCAACAGCCCTATCCTACCCATTGTAAAAAAGCAAGGCGAGGGAGATGAGAAAGCATACCGCTTTATTGTTGACTTACGAGAAGTTAACAAAGTAGTCATACCTCAGTACCCCGTGGTCTCAGACATCACCACCATCCTCACCCTGAATCCGTCCACTGCCACCACCTTTACCGTTATTGACCTCAAGAACGCATTCTTTTCCATCCCCATCCACCCAGACAGCCGCTACCTATTCGGCTTCACTTTAAAAGCCCGTTCGTACAGATTCTGTAGGGCACCCCAAGGCTACACTGAGAGTCCCAGCATTTATAGCCAAGCCCTCAAGAGACAACTAGATGCAGTCCAACTACCCGATGGAGTGGTGTTAATACAGTACGTCGATTACATTCTTTTGGCGGCCGACACCACTCCACTTGCCGTCACAGCCACCATTCACCTCCTCCACTTCCTCGCGGAAAACGGTCACAAGGTCTCCAGGAAGAAGTTGCAATTCTGCCAACCCCAAGTGACATATCTAGGCCACCTACTATCCAAAGATGGGAGGGAACTTACCCCTGACCGAATTCAGACCATCCTAGAAACCCCTGTTCCCAAAACTCAGAAGCAAGTACGGTCTCTAGTAGGCCTCACCTCCTTTTGTCGACAATGGTTGCCAAACTTCAGTCTTATTGTAAAACCTCTGCTTTCCCTGCTGGCTAAAGATGTCCCCTTCCCCCTTCCCTGGACACCCGAATGCCAATCCTCCTTCAAAGAATTACGAGACGCCCTCTGCTCGGCCCCAGCCCTAGGAACCCCAGACTACACTAAACATTTCTCCCTCTACACCCACGAAAGGGAGGGATGTGCGTTGTCTGTCCTAACCCAGTCCATAGGCCCTAAACAACACCCTTGTGCCTACTTCTCTGCCACTCTGGACCCTGTAGCCAGAGCTTTGCCCGCCTGCCTTCGAGCAGTAGCCGCCGCTGCTGTTTCTATCCGGCAAAGTGAGGGGATCGTGCTCTCGAACCCCCTCACTGTATTGGTACCCCATGCGGTTGACACCCTCCTGAACCAGACCAAGACTCAACACCTGACTAGCGCACGACTGACTGGTTACGAACTGACACTACTTGCACCCCACATCACATTGAAACGATGCACCACTCTGAATCCAGCTACTCTACTACCTCTCCCTGACACTGACCCCAATGCGTCCCCTATACATGACTGCGTGACCCTCACCGACGAACAGACCAAGAGCAGGGTTGACCTCCGAGATACGGCCTTCCCGGACCCTGACGGAGAACTGTGGGTGGATGGCTCATGTATCAAGCTCCCCGATGGCACCACCTCAGCTGCCTATGCAGTCACCACAGCCCGAACAGTTGTTGAGACAGCCCGCATCACACAGCGATCCGCACAGGCGGCGGAACTAATCGCTCTCACACGAGCATGCATCCTGGCAGCAGGGACAACCGCAAACATTTACACAGACAGTCAGTACGCCTTCGGGGTAGTTCACCACTTTGGGCTCTTATGGAAAGAGAGGGGATTCTTGACTTCCCATGGCACACCCATCCTGCATGGAGATCTAGTCTCTGCCCTGACCGAAGCAGTCCTCCTCCCCACACGGCTGGCTGTGATCAAATGCCAGGCACACAAGAAGGTGACAGACATTATAGAACAGGGAAATGCACTAGCTGACATTACTGCCCGAACCACAGCCGAGAATAGGTCTACGACCCATATGTACGTGACCAGGTCGCAAACTGAGAAATGGAAGGATGCTAGGGAAACGATTAGGGATATCCAACTAGCCAGCACACCACACGAATTAACTGAATGGGCCCGGGTGGGATTGAAGGACGATGACGGTTGCTGGCGAACTAAAGACTCGAACAAATGGTTGCTACCTGACTCATACTTGATCCCCATGCTGACCATGGCACACTCCCCCGCACACATAGGGTCTGCTCCCATGATCGAACTCATCTCCAAAGTCTGGCACAACGACAAAATCCCAGACTCAGCCAAACGTCTGGTCCAACAATGCCTGATCTGCCTCCAACACAACCCTGGGAAAGGAACTGCTGTACCCCGAGGAGGGATTGGGGTTCCCAATCACCCCTTTGAAGTCCTACAAATGGACTACGTCCAGTTAGAAAGGTGAGAAGGTTTGAAGTACGTACTTGTCGTTGTGTGTGCCTTCAGCAAGTGGGTGGAAGCCTACCCAACCCACGACAACACCGCTATGACTAGCGCAAAAGTACTACTGAAAGAATTCTTCCCCCGATACGGCCTTTGTCGAATTTTGTGGAGCGATAACGGCCCCCACTTTGTAGCCGAGGTTATCCAACTCATCTTAAAGGGGCTGGGTGTAAAACAGAAGTTCCATGCGGTCTTCCATCCCCAATCTGCAGGCTTGGTTGAGCGACATAATGCCACATTGAAGCTTAAGATAGCAAAAATAGTTGCCACCACAGGACTGAAATGGCCAGACGCTCTCCCGCTAGCATTGCTATCAATGCGTTCCACCCCCACCAAACACCACTTAACCCCCTACGAGGTCGTCTTCGGGCGGCCCATGAACCTTTGGACTGCACCAAAGCCAACATCCATCCACGACGTCCCGGACGTCCTCATGTCCGACTATTTGTATAACCTGACTAAAACGTTGTCTGTTATCCAACAGCTCTTCGAGTGGAGGGGAAGCGCAATTGGCTGCATGCACACCACTGCAAGAAGGTATCACCGACCCTGACGACCACGGACAACATCACCGCCCAAGAAGGACTTCTGGACAAAGACCGACCATCCCTGAGCCGCTGCCCAGATACTGAGACACTTGAGTTAGTGAAATATCCCGATCCCACCGTGCCATCCAAGGAAGGGTATAACTTACGCCGAAAGGAGGGAACTTCGGCTAAGCAGACCACAAACTAAGTGGAAATCTCAGAGCGGTAGCCTAGTCACCTCAAAGGCCACCAGGAGAGAAACTAAACAAAGTCTGTGGTTCTGCCCGCTACCGAGTCCCTTGAAGGTGATGGAAGCGCCTGACATGAAGATGATGGAAGCAACCGGACGTCCGAAGATCCACTACAAAAACCCAAAGACTGACAGAATGCACAGCTCAAAGACTATTGCACTTTTCATTTCCCTTCTCTTTTGCCTTCTCCTCATAGTCACCTTCTGGATCATGGAGGAGAGCACGCCCGCTCATAAGACATTGCTGACCACCGTTCAACCTACCACCATGAAAGAACACCATCTGATCTCACTTTCACCCCAACTCCGAGAAAGGCGTAAGGAGTTCTGGAATAACTCTTTTGTGCAGTTGCTCCGCCAACACAATCTTGCCGCCAACGCCACTAATTGCTGGATCTGTGGATTGCTACCACATGCCACTGGACACTCTATCCCTTTCATCCCTTCACCTTTTTCTGTCCATGGTTCCTGCCTCGCCTGGCTAATCCTCCTGCAGGAAAGCTACAAGGACAATGCCACCTCCGGCAAAACTGTGTCACACTTCTACCATGGGTTCTGGCTGAACAAAACTGGAAAAATTTCTGCCCCCTTCTGCCCTCTGAGATCAAACACTTCCTTTCACATGGACATCCCTGCCAAAGAACGAGTTGAAATGCAAGTGTTCAACAACCCAGCCAGACCCACCTTCTCTTACCTCCGGAAACGAACGGCCGCCACCCTGACAGTGGCCCTATCCGTCATCAACATCACTGGATTTGTGTGCCTCGAAGGTCTGGGGGCGCAGCTGGTGGGCCACAGCTCCTGCCTCATCACCCGAACATTGGACTCAGTTGATCCACCCTCCTTTGTTGCCTCCCCGAATATGTACTTCATCTGTGGTACTAAGGCCTACACCTGGCTTCCGAAAGGTTGGGGGGGCACCTGCTACATCGCTTTTGTCCTTCCTCCGACATATGTGGCTCCAGCAAACCACCACCGACAGAAACGTGCCAAAGACCTTGTACAAGCCGACTCCACCGGAGCACAGTTCCTGGATGCAGTAAAGGGACTTGTTCCACTCTGGGGTCCAATGGCAAACAGCCGTGCTATCCGCCACTTAACTCAGGCAGTCGAGACGGCGATGAACATTACGGCTGGCATCCTCGCCAACAACACCGCCGAGCTTCAGGCCGTCCGCCTGGTGGCTCTTCAGAACCGCCTCGTTCTAGATGTAGTTCTGGCTGATCGTGGAGGAGCATGCCGCATCATTGGGTCCAGCTGTTGTACCTACGTACCGGATAACTCACCCTCAGTCTACAAAGCAATTGAACACCTCCACAGACTTTCCGCAGAGGTTCATCAGGAGCAAGAAGGATGGTCACTTGGGAGTTGGTTTGTGGACACTATTAAAAGTTGGGGATGGAGGCTGTTTTCATTTATCCTAATACCGATTGTGATACTATGTGGATGTTGCTTGGGGATTCAGTGTCTGCCACCTCTATGTTCGCTTTTTATGAACTGCATCTGCCCTAAGACTTTGAACTTCGAAGCGGAACGAATGAAGGCTCTGTATAAGGTGGAAGTTCGTAGTATTATGGGGATAGATCCGAACTAAACAAGCTGGCGAGATATGTTAAAAGGGAGGACTGTGGAAATTTAGCTTGCAAACTGAACATTATCTGCGCCATCTTGTCTCTCCCCAGCGCGACACACAGGAAAACGCACGGCAGCCATTTTTAGGCACCCTGGTCTCTCCCTGCTCATTACCGATCGCCAGCGCGTCCCCCTGGCGCTGCAAGCATCCCCCACGCGCCGGCCACCCCCGCTCTCTCATACACGGGCCATAAACCCTCTCCTTCTGCGCGACCCTGCCATGGAACCGCATCCCACGCCTGACCGACATCCCATACATGGTCATGCATCTCTTTGATAACCCCCTTCCTCTACGCCCCATTGTCCGAACCGATCCCAGGCCATCACCTAGCCCTGCGGATGCAGTTTATTGCCCCTACTGTAAAACGCCCCACATCAAAGGGATTACAGTAGATCAAGGCCCCCCACCCCCTGAGACCCGACCGGTCACACACACCCCCGGGAATTGGCGGAATATCCTGCTGTGTGATAGCCATCTCCTACTGCGGGTGGGGTGGGGACTTCTACTGTAGCTATGCGTGGGATCGGATCTGAGCCAGGGATTCTGAGAATGTTCTTTCATGCATCGAAGTAATCTCAAGAATGTGCCATGTATGATAACCCTGCAATAAATTCATAAACGTGTGTATAAGAGACCAGGTCTCAGAGATGCAGTTAGAGCACCTCGTGACGATACCTTGCTGTCTGATCTGATGTGTTCTGCTCCGACGGAATAAAACTTTGTTTCCTGCCTTCCAGTCTCTGGCGCCTGCTTCTTTCATTGGTAAATTATCGAATGGTATGAGAGGCGATTACCGCCGGGCAATACTTGAAAGGTTATCGACTGAAACTGCCGCTACCATTTAACAGCTGCCGATACATGTGGACAGTGGTGGAGCGGGCGGAGGGAGCGCGCAGGGGGGTGCGCGGGGGGAGGAGGCGTGAGGGGAGGGCAGAGGGGGAAGAATAAAAAACATACCTCATGCGGCTTCTGCTGCCTCGCGCCTCGGAGCTTCTCTGCTTCCTGGTCCTAGTGGAAACTGGAACAGCAGCTGACTCCCCATCCAATTCCCGCGCTGCTCTCATGCTGCATGACAGCAGCCAGGGGATTGGCCTGAGAAGGCTAATTTAATTCTCCGGTCAGGGAGCCTGTGCTATTTCTCCAACCTGGCTGTACAATACAGCAAGGTTGGAGACACCAAACTGGGCATGTCTGTTTGACCGGCCTAAGACGGCCGGCCAAGCAGACATGCCCATTTAGTAGTGCACATCACTCCGCCCCCTCCCATTGCCCGTTCCCACCCATCCCCACACACGCTAGCTCAGCCAGCAGCCGGAAACAAAGCAGCGAATCAAGCTATCAATGGAATAGGCTAGATAGTAACGATTTTCCCACCCAGCTGAATAAAAACAAGCCGTGTTTCACAAAAGACCCTGATGCTGCCTCTGCACAATACCATCACTCGATAGCTGCAGCAGCTGGCATTACCGTCCCTCTTAGAACAGGGAAAACCAGCAGGACAGCACCAACTGAACCTCGGTTCTCTGAAGAACTAAAGATCTCAAGAAGACAACGTCGCAGTCACAAAAGACGCTGGAGAAAACATTATGATCCCAAGTGGAGTGGGCACTTTGAATGGAAGCATATCCCAACATCAACTTCAAAGACTCGGACTCTAAATCATAGTTGGTGTCTGGGAATTGACTATAAGAAGAGGAGCTTGAGACCTAAAGAACTGTAAACTGTCAAGCACTCAGTTGGGCTGAGAAAGGAGGAGAAGCTCTGCAAGACTTCTGCCTGTGAACAGAACTGTGAGCTAAGGCCTGCTACTTTCCCATCTGGGTGAGGGACATCACCCAGGAAAATCCAAGACCACCTGCCCTGGAGCCTGGAGCACGAGTGTCTGCCTGTTTGCCAAGACCTGTGTGCCCTGTGACGAAGAAGGCTTTTGTTTGGCTTGTTGAGCCCCTATCTCCTTGCTGTCCCAGTTCCCGTGTTTTTACACCGATCCGAGCCAAGCGCGCAAGCAAGGAGGACGCCGAACTGCGACTCACGGCTCACGGCTCACGGCTCACGGCTCCCAGCCCGGCTCTCGTACTTTGGCCCGCTGTCCTTCTATTCAGCGTCGAGCTGTGAGGGGGTGGTCAAGTGCGGAGTGCAACCGAGTTTCACCCCCCCCATGCTCCTGTCAGCTCCTGTCCTGTCAGCGGTACCGCTGGGAGCGCATTGCAAGGAGCTAGCGTCAGTGCCAGAGGATCTCTGGAGTAGCCGAGGGGTGAAAGCTGCAAGCTTAAGCGGTGTGCAGCATGGAGCCAAGAGCCGAGAGCAGGAGTAACAAGTGGAAGGACACAGGCGGGCCAAAGGGTCTGGTTCAGCCAGCGTTGCTGTGCCGGGTTCAGTACTGACCACTGACTGCTGCCACCTGGATATACTGGTGTAAGATCGATCGTGGATTGCAGCTGGCTGCCACTGACCTGCCGCGGACTGCTTGACTGCCCGATTGCCTGATCACAGACTCCAGTAAGGTGGGTGCAGCTGCGGTTCAGGCTTGCTTGCTTCAATTTTGCTCCACCATGCCCCGCCTTGCCCCACCCAACAATCGTATTCACCGTGTCCACCTCGCCCCGCTCTGGTGCGTCATAGCAGCTGCAAACAGCAGAAAACTGTGGTATCTGTGAACAGGACCAACAGGACTAGCAGCACCAATTGCGGCACCAACTCCATTCAGAGTGAGAGAGCCTATCAGTCCCCTCGCAGACCTTCTACAGAGGGGGGGGTAGAGGGGGTCTTCCAACCAGCGCCGCTAACAAGCAAACCAGAGAGTCCTGGCTGAAATGTCGTATGTTCTACTCATCTGTTAGCTGCTGGTGCTCTTGTGGGAATTGTATTGGGCTGTTGGTAAGAAAACAATAAAAAATGTTTAAACAAAAAAAAAAAACAAGCAAACCAGAGTCAGAGAGTCAGCATACTAGTGCACTAGTGTACCTGTGCACTACCAACAGCAACCAGCAATCAGTCTTCCCCCATTGAAGAACCAGGGGGGGGACTTGAGCACTCCAGCAGCAGCATTTACAACCAGCACTCCATGCCCTCCATTCTACCTTACTTTTACACCTATCTCCATCTCTATCTATTTCGTCTCCCATTCCGCCCTCCTCTAACATCCTCATTAACAGCACAGCTTACAGCTTTACAATAAGCTCTCAAAGCTCCTCCTTTCACACCCACAATTGTACTACCTCAGCACTTGCAGGACCACGGTTACGCCATCACTGACATCACAGCTCCCATCACAGTCCCTAGTAAACTCTACTTGAAACCAACCGCAGCTCCTACTCAGCACTCCTAAATAGCCATAAATAGCCCCAAAAAAGTCTAAAGGATCATTGGACCATAGGGTCAAGGGCCAAGAACAAAGGGCTAACCGATTGAATCGACTGAACAGCGTAAACAGCGAGGCTAGGAGCCATGAGATCAGGCCGAGTAAGAGAAGCTCCAACAAAACCCAAACCAAGACCGCAATCTAAGTCAACTAAATGGAAGAGTGAGGGCACGAGATGTCTTAGGGGCAGCAGCCCACAGGAACTTGACCGCGTAAGAAACAAGATAAAATGCGAGAAACTTGAAGATACACAAAACAGCGAAAAACTTGAAGATATACAAAATAGCTTAATGGAAGATATGGCAGACAGACTCCTGTGCAGCTTGCATCCCACTAGTACATATAATAGTAGCGTCCTTTTGCCCCTGGATGGCAGAACCACAGCACAAGCAATGGATAAAAAAGCCACAACGAGCACAAGTCTTGTGGAGCAGGACTTAATCCGGGTAGAAGGAACACAGACAAGGAGAAACCCCTGCATATTCCAGCCAAAATATACACAAAGTTCTCCTTCCTGAAAGATCCGGGAACAGCAATATTCTCTAAAAGTGCAAGTATAGAAGGGCTGCAATCCCCTCTCCTATCACTTTCTACAAACAGCTTAGACCATAAGCCAGACCCACTGGCAGCGAAGGATATCGTAGTACAAATCCACTCTAAAGGAACATCTCAAATGAGCCCACAATTCAAAACCAAGGATTACCTGGGATCTAGACAAGCAGCTGGAGACACGAAGACTCCATGTGCAAATAAGTCAGATAACAGTGAACAACAGGGACTACTGGATCCCCCACAAAATCACCAAAAGGACATTACTTACGATTACTCCAGCTCATCACAATATAACCCAGTGGAAAGCTTAAAAATAGCTCAAATTAGTATCCCGCACCTCCAACAATCTAGGACATCAATCGGGGCCTTACCGGTGCCAGCACCAACATTTGACCAGCAAAAGGCCTCAGGACAAGGATCAGAACCTCTGAATGCCCAACTCTACAGTTATACTGCAGAGAACATACTAGGCCAAGGTGCCAGCTTCTCACCTCAACAAGCAAGGCCTGACATGGGAACTGCCCCAACGCTTTATCAACACCCATCATCAGCTCCGGACAAGCTGGACGACCAAAAGACGAGGAAACAGACACCACAATCAAATAATTCCCTTCTACAGATTTTATCTCCTACCTTATCAGGCACCAGTTCGGTTGACAAACTATTTCAGGCAGGCTCACCCGTTCTTTGCAAAATAAAGGGAACAGCGCAATCAGTGCAAGGGCAGCTGCCACAAATTGATGATCAGTCTGCCTCCAACTGCAACATGACCTTCCTAGCCTCCCAAGAGTGGGAAGACCTAGTCGCCTCTTATACCCATGGACCCAGCGATCGACCCAATGGCCTGCAAACAGGAAGAAGCAATCCAGGTCATAATAACAAAACCTTATTTTGGGAAGCACTATTAAGCTCTATGCAATATTCAACCGCGGCCTTGCAATATCAATCGCATAAAATGGACCTCGAGCTCATGGTTTTGCAGACGCTTGCCGACTTTACTTCGGGGATCGATAAAAATCTAGGTGAATTGAACGGTCTGATAGAAAGAGGGCCCGCAGCGGCCTCTAAAACACAGTTTGTGCAACAAGAATGCTTATGCGCCCCGATTATAGATAAACTACAAACGCTACCAACAACACTGGCTGACCTGTTGTCGACCCTGAAACCAATAACCATACCCCGGAAAACAGACAACATTTGCATCCCGAGGGAAGACATGACACAATTGAGCTCACAACCAACAGTGCTAACATCACAAAACAGCGACTCTCTAACGGAAGGTAGCAGCCCACCCCGAGGCTCACAATTGAGCTCACAACCAAGAGTGCTAACATCACAAAACAGCGACTCTCTAACGGTAGGTAGCAGCCCACCCCGAGGCTCAAAAACAGAACCTTCCTGAAACAAAGGCCTACCGAAAAGACCAGGGCGAAAGCAAAATAGGAAAGGCAGGAATAAGAAACCCACAGTCCAGGCCCAACACTCAACATACTGCTTTCCGACAGGTCTATCTACAACAGAACTACTAAACGACGAAAAAAAAATGAAGAAGAGCCATTTTCGGTAAATAGCACGAAGATCATGACCGTAAGCACCAAACTACAAAGCAGCAACATAAGACACCTAGCTGCCCAGCAAGTACTAGCAACAAACAAGAGGACAAGAGCAAACAGAAAGGGAATCAATCTGACGAGACCCCGCCTCCAACTGCATCCGTCCAGAAGTACCAAGCAAGCACAAACACAGGGAAAGAGGCGCTAACTGCCTCACCGAGAAGAACGGTACTAATCAATGGAATACACCAAACAACAATATTGCATGGCACAGCCTCTAGGGAGGTTCAAAATAATTGCCAACAATCTTCAAGTCATAACCATGAAAAAGACGTCAAAGCGCAAGCCACAGACTGAACTTCACCTGATCACACGAAACATTCACATCATAATCATAACTCTGAAACATTCACAGCAAACCTTCCTGAACAAGGGCTCCTTCTCAATAGAGTAAGCAACAAAACAAGCACATCATTTCAAAACCAAGACCCTCTCGTTCATAGACTAATTACCAGCAATAGTATACAGTCACAAGACCAGGCTATAAATGAGGCCGAAGGGGCTGACACAATAATATTTCACCCTCAATACAAACCCAGAGGTCGCGCGGACACACTGAATAGAGGGAATAGTCTACGGCTCTTACACTCCATCATACCCCTAGTAAACATTGAAACCCTTGACTTATTGTCAGTAGAATTTCTGTCATTAAACAACAGTCAGACCACAGAAGCAACTAGAACAACATGGCGTACCGCAGAGGTTGCAGGCAGAATCCTATGGGAAAGAGAAAGATTTTTAAACTGGGGGATAGGCCTGGAATCTATCCCAAAACCCTTATACACATCTCCTTTCCTTAAAGCAGAAGTAAACAACCTAAATCAGACAACTTTTTCAGTCTTAAAAGGAGCAAGAAGCAGAGCACCGTGCACAACAACTGAGGCAAATTTGACAATCGCATTGTAATCGACTCATGGTCCCCCAGATGCATTGTCTTTTTCAATGCTTAACCATTGGACTAGGATGCATCGGCAAATAACACTGGCATGTCCAAAATGACAGGCGCCAGACACAGTACAGCTTTCACAAATAGAACGCGACAGAATTGCCGTATGTGTATGGAACATCAACGGCCAGCCTCTAAAATGCAAGATCAAGAGTTCATAAAATACGTGACATCTTTTGATATAATTCTGATTCAAGAGACCTGGGAAGATAAGCCCTTCGACCTGCAAGGTTACACCTCCTGCTCATTTCCAGCGACAAAGGTATCTGCCTTTGGCCGCCGCTCGGGGGGCTTAAAGCTTTTTGACTCAATAATTGAAATTGGTGAGCTACTCCCTGTTACCATACATCTAACACCACCAAGCGGCATTCAAGCCACAAAGCTAACACTCATGCTTAATCAGTCCAAACAGGACATCATAATAATAAATGTTTATGGGCACCCGAAACAAAAATCAAAGGCAGCGAAGGAACTGTTACTGGAGTTGCAGAGAGTAATGGAAGAAGAGTCAACAGATCTTATAATTCTGGCTGGCGACTTCAATATGCGCCTCCTAGGATCTACTGAGGAACAAGATTCAACGCAGGACCTCTCAAGTGCATGGGGAATCCCAACACAAGGCCAAACACAGTCCACCAAGTCATCTAGGATTGCAATGAACTTACTTAGGGGCCTAGAATCCTTAAATATGAGAGCCTTGAATGGGTGGTTCAAAGACGACAGCCCGACAGCAGCCACGTACCACTCAACCTCCATATCATCACATTTAGACTTTACCTTTATGACTCTGACTTTGTTTAACAAAATACCAACCTTCAAGATAGATAACAACGAATTCAGCGATCACCTCCCACAAGAATTGAATCTTCAAATACGACCATGCTAAACCCCTGAAATCAGCAACACCATCTTGCTGGAGGAATCAACTAACCTGAAAAGAATAAGGTGCAACTCCAACAATGTAGATGAAATAGCAGTAGGAGCCAAAGCTCTATGCGAACAAGGTCAAGTAAATTCAACCCAACCAATAGAAAGCTGGGAAATGTTTGTCAAAGCTCTAGGAGACAAATACTCACACAGCAATGGCTGGAAACAAGGGAAAGTGGCAGCTGTTACTATTGACGTACAAAATAGCCCTATCTCTAAAAAACTAAAGCAAACCATAAATCGAACTCTAAAACAACAAGGCAAATCCCCAAAGATCCTGAGACTGCAAGGCACACTTCGTGAGCTAAAGACCTCATTAAAATGAAGGAGATGGGAGAAGAAAAGAACAAAGGATAATGATCTTTGGGCGAAACATGTGTACGATGCAAACCAGAAAAATAGTGCCAAATTCTGGCAAACAGTAAACAAATTGTAACATCCAAATCATCATGGGATCAACTCTAAAATCACTGAAGCCACCTGGACTGACTATTTATTTAAAAATTTCAACGATCAAGAACCTGAAACAGCAATTTCCTTGGCCTTCTCGAGTCACGTTGTCACAACAAACTTAATTGAGGTGGGAAGAAATCACAGCCACCCAAGTGATGCGGGAATCGAACCGTTTAATCTGCCGCAGCTCGAGGTAGCTCTATCAAGTCACGAACGCCCATCTTGTGCAGAAGACATGCAAAAAGAAACCCTAGTCGAAGCGATAAGCAAACAAATATCTAGAGGCAGACGGTCAGGAGCACTGGACCCAAACGGCATACCACCGCTGTTATACAAACAGGACTCTGACTTCTGGAGCAACGCACTAGTCCCAGTAATCAGACAGGCTTTAAGAACTACAGCAATCCCAGAGTCATGGAGAGGTTCTATCATCAGTCCTATATTCAAGCAAGTAGCGAGATCCGATCCAAACAACTATCGCCTGATAGCCTTGATATATACTGAGGCTAAATACTATGCAGGGATTGTATTTAAAGACTTGGTTGCCTGGTCCACAAGAAATAATATAATACCAACAACTCAAACAGGATTACGTCAAGGGCAAGGAACCATAACCAACATTATGGCCTTAACCATGCTCATAGATGCATCAAAGCAAGGTAAATACCACCTATACCTTTGCTTCATAGATTACTCAGCAGCCTTCGTCTATGTTGATCGTTCCAAGCTCTGGCAAAAGCTGAGAGAACGAGGGATACCTTCACCCATGCTAGACCAACTCATACAGCTGCATACCAACACATGGATAAGAATTAAACTAGGCGCTTGGAAGCATGTCTCAAGCAAAGTCATCACCACAAAGGAATTGAAGCAAAGATGCATCCTGGCCCCATTGCTTTTTAGCCTCTTCCTGGCAGACCTGCCGGCAGAACTGGACGCTTGCTCCTCACATACCCCGAAGCTAGGCGGAATGACACTGACAAACCTACTTTATGCCAACGACCTAGTGCCGATCAGTAGAACTCTGATAGGTCTCCAGCACCTTCTAGATGCCACCCAAATATTTTCACATCGGAACGCCTTAAAAAGAAATTTACAAAAATCAACAGTTATGGGCGTATACCATCACAAGATGTCAAATCCTCGCTGGTACCTGGCCAGGAAATGTCTGGACCAAGTAACACCCTATAAATATTTGGGCGTGCTTTTAGACAAAAACAATTCTTTTAAACCACAGTTAGAATCCTTACGAAGGAAGGGAGTAATGACCTGCTTGGCACTAAAACCCTTTAAGAAACTGCTGCCGGACTTAACGCTCGATCCCTTTTTAAAAGTCCTGCGAGCGAAACTACAGCCAACAGTCACCTATGGGAGCGAATCCATGACTGGAAGAGACGCTGCTATCCTCGACAGTATAATTGCAACCTCCTATTGTGCGATTTTCCAGCTCCCCAAATATGTTCCCCCTGCTCAAATAAGACTGGAATTTGGTCTTCAAAAACAGGAAGTTGAAAGGCAGGGTGCCTTTTTGAAGAGCTGGCACAAAATCAGAGCTGCTGACACAGGGTCCCTGAACAACCAGCTCTGGCTTGAGCTGTCCCGCACTGGAAAGTTGCCAGCTAATGTCTGCCTTCAGAACTCCTTGCAGGCTCTTGGTCTGACAGAGGCCTGGAACACTTCAATGAGCCATTTGGTTTTCAAAAAATTAGTCACAAAATCGACAAGGCTCATATCGGTCATAGAGGATAAGAAAGCTATATCCAAGCACGCTCATGGTTGGGTCGTGCTTAACAATTACAAAGTTCTTAAACCTCAGCCCTACCTCAAGGTCGGATCCAAACTCGTGAGCAAAGAAAAATTCCTAAGGCTACGGTTGGGAGTTGGTCTGATCAACTCGTTTTTGCCACCGTGGGAAGGAAGAGGGGGTGATCAGCTTTGTTGTTTGTGTATGAAAGATACTGAGACTTTGGTCCATATCATATGCAAGAAGTTAGATGACATCCAGAAAACACTGTTAAAACCATTATTTAACCAACATGGAGTGAGGACCTGTAGGCAGACAGTGATGCCGTGCTTTAATCCAACCTTAGTGCAACTAAACTGTCGCCTTACAAAATTATTCGATCCGACAGCACGGAGACTGAAAAAACCTGCTGCCGACGGTTAAGAACTACAATAGAGTGTCGTAGATGCTGTATTGGACCACTCCACAGGTTTAATCTAGAAAGTTTACACAACTGACTACATACAGGCCTTAAATCTGTGCCAGCGGAGCTAACGCACTCACATTTTTTTGTCTTTTAATCACAAAACAAAGCATTTTTTAACTTTGTACCATATTTTAAATTGTTTTATTCATGCAAAATTTCTGAAATTAACCTTTAATGTTCTGAATGCAACGGTTTTAATTAGTGATGCATAATAAAACTTACCTTACCTTACTTGTGACGAAGAAGAGACCGTTGGAGGCAGTGCTTAATTTGAGCCGGTGGTTTCCAGTGCTCAGCACCGGCATTTAATCATCAACTCCAGCACTTTTTATGAGCACCAGTCAAGTACACATTAATTTGTGGGGAGATTAAATGATTTGCCCAGAATCACAGAATGTTGAGCTGATGCAGAGGCTCAGTCCCGGTTTCCCAGCTCCGAAGTCGGCAGCTCTGCCATTATACCACATCCTCGCCCCACTTTCATAGTTAGTAGTTGCTTCTGTTTGGGCTGGTGCAAGCTGCCTCCTTATGAGAGACCCGGCACTGCGTGAACATTTAATGAATGTGAAATAAATAGTATGCATAGTTTATTGACATACTAGTGTATAGTGGGCAAGAACTGTACAATCACAGGTGTATATAATGGTCTTAATTGAACATCATCATGGCTTGTGTCAGGCTTTGCCATACTTTTAAACGGCCTCCGTTGAAAATGTGTAGGTGATAGGAGCAAGGATATTTTAAGAATTTTGGGGACCGTGGGTCAAAAGTATTTTTGGGCCCCCCTGTTCAGATCAGCTTTGAATTTATGATCCAATTTCATCTCTTTCATGCCTCTTTGGCCAGGTCACTGACAGTGTACGGAAACACTGGTCTAAATTCTAAATGTGCTTAAATTAAATATTCAGGGGTAGTGATGTGTGTTTTCAATATTTTAGCACAGCTGCAGCTCACTAATGTTAGTGCAAATAATCTCTGTGACACCCTCCCATTCCTCATATGTGAGATCCTGTTTTTCTCTAAAATAAACTATTTTTATGGATGATGCATGAAATATAAACACATTTCTCAGCAACATGTCTGTAATAGACTCACACATCACCCACATTAAAAATAATTTAAAGGAAAACGGCATTTAAAGCAATCTATTTAAGAATTTATTAAAGGCCAACAAGACAAGATTTTCTGCAGAACAGAGCTGGCTCTATCAAGGGGGCCCCTGAAAGGCTGGGGCCCTGGGGGGCCAGAGCTCACTTTGCCCATGCCTTCAAATGCCTCTGAATAGGAGACCCTTTCACAGGCAGATGGCAGAGCTGGCATCCCTAGCCAGCATCTCACACTTATCTCCTGACTATTGTTTATCATCTCTTTCAAGCTTGAGCTGAGGCCAATAGTCAGCTAGGCTCATGACATGACATGTGTATTTGTAAAGCGCACGTTCACCCCAGCAACGGGGTATCTTGACGCTGAATAACAGATGTATATTGTTACCCAACTCAATGGTACTCATTTTATCGACCTCAAATGGATGAAAGGCTGAGTGGACCCGCCGGGATTTGAACCTGTGACCATGAGGTCGAACACAGGCCCCTGCAGTGGATGCATTAGTCCACTTAGTCCACCAGATGTTATTTCAATCAATCATTTATATAGCGCAGCACTGTCACCCCTAGGGGTATCTGGGCGCTGTGGTTGCCTTGTCTCTGGTGAAGAGGCAGGTCTTGAGTTTCGTTCTGAAGTCTGCCATGGAGGCTGCTGTTCGGAGGTGGAGGGGCAGGTCATTCCAGGTCTTGGGGGCCATTTAGGAGAATGAGCGGCCCCCACTGCTGCTGCGACAGATGCGGGTGTGTGTGTGTGCGAGTGAGCCGGAGCACAGGTGTCTTGCGGGCAGGTACAAGTTCAGTCAATGGTTGATGTAGGATGGTCCTAGGTCGTGTAAAGCTTTGTATGCATGCATGAGGATTTGGAACTGGTACCTTTTTATTTAATCTGTGGTCCATCCTATGACGGGTAATAACCGCATTGTTGTAGTCTGCCTGAAAAAAACAATATATCACATAACATGTTTAATGTATAAAGGCTGGCAAAGTAAAATATATGTCTTTGTATTTATGTATCTAAGGCAACACCTTATGAACGCAGGTATTCTATCCCTGGCTGCACCACCAGATTTAGCAATACATGGACCTATCAACAGAACCCTGAGCTGACAGCCGAGCCCAGCCCAGCCCAGCCTCTGAGGTCTCCATGTGAGATTTTTACAAGTACAGAAACATTTCCTACTCCTTTTCCTGTAAGTTACACATTTGTCATCAGCCCGGTCCCATATTAGCACTGGCTGCATCCTTTTAAACAAGCACATGGTCCTGAGGTCAGGGCAGGAGTCAGCAGGCAATAGCAGAGGGGAAATACCAGAGGTACAGGACGGAAACCATGAGGGGCACAGCAGGAAGATGGAATGTACCATAGGTGGTCATGCAATGAATGCTGAGCACAAATAAACACCCGTGAAGCTACACTACGAGGTTCACTACGCGCCAGCACCAACACTGCGGGGTTTGAGCTGCACAGCTGTTTACAGTGCAGGGTACGTGGATCTGCATGAGCAAACAATGCAGTCTGTACAGTTCTGAACAGCTAAGTGCTGAAAGATGCACAGCACTGTACAGCCAAACACTCTAGCTACACCATGATGCACAGCCACACAACAGCCACTGACCAGACAACAACTGAGCATACTACAAAAAGACATACAATGAAGGGCAGGCCGCAGACACAATCACAAACGTCCACGTAGCGGGGTACACAGCGCTGTATAGCCATGATGTACAGGATACACAAAACAATTCAAGACAAAAACACAAGAACCATCACGTAGCCACCCGATTTACATGTTTATTCCTTAGGTGTAATGCGTTTTTTGAAAATATATCATCACTCTCGCCTTGATTTTTGCTAACACGTCAATGTTTGTTCATTGTATTTTGTGTTTTGTTAGTTATGTCCAGATGTTGTCATTTGTTTGTACTTGGAAACTGATAAAATACGAATTCGAATGATTGTAAGAATTCTGTATTAAATAAATGAACTTTTAATGACTTAATGCGTACACTGACTCCCTAACATCACGTTCGTGTTTTGCTAGGTCTGAAAGTTGTGATAGAGCTATGGTTGCCTAGGGTTTTTTCTACAATTGTGTAATTTCCCTGTCCTAGGAACCTACATTAGCAGCAGGGGGTACCTTTTTACACACAAAACTGCACAGAGATAAGCAGTGCAAGGTATCAAAAAATGCATAGCCAAATACTAATATATTTATTATAAAAGTAGAATAATACAATGTATCTTATAGAATAACATAATATGTTACAGCATTACCAACCTAATTTTCAATTTAACACTTAATTATTTTGCATGTATTAAATTTAAAATTAAGTTTAATTAAAGGAATGTTTTTATTATGAATTTAAAATGATTAAAAGTAATGTAAAGAATAGATTAATAATAGTAATTGAATTATTTTGAATAAATCTTAATGTTACATTTATTTTTTAATTTAACAAGGTTGATAGCTGCTGGTGTGGCTAGATAGGAGGGGGTAAGTGGTAGGTGGGTCCCAGAGATAGTCGAAGGAGCAGGAAGGCGACATGAGACTGGGAATGAGATTGCTGAGGGGTTCGCAATGTATTACGAAACACTATATACATCCTCGTCTGTGATGACAGAGTCAAACTGCGGAGACGGCTTCAGAGATCTAACCTTACCACAATTGTCCACAGGTGACGGGGAATGGTTGGAGGGAGATTTGACGGCGGAGGAGATAAGTACAGCGGCACATGCTCTACAGTCCGGTAAGGCGGCTGGGCAAAATGGCCTGCCAGTAGAATTAGTTAAATGTATGTTAGACACAACTGCTGAACACCTCTTGTGTATGTTTAAGGGGGCCAGAACGGAAGGCATCTTAGCTCGGGATCAGAGGACGGCAGTGATAAAAGTAATCCCAAAGAGAGTACGCCGCCATCAGATCGTGGGTCATACAGACCAATTTCTCTACTCCACTATGAGGTCAAAGTCATGGCTAAGGCACTAGCCGTGCGTTTGGGTGCAGTAATTACCTCACTCATTCATCCGGATTTATGACTCATAGAGGAACTAGACTAAATCTATGAAGAGTGTTTGGGATCCTACATGTCACAGAGGCCAATTTTGCCGACCCGACGGCCCTCCCGTTCTTAGATCCCAGGATGGCTTTCGATAGTGTGGAATGGTGTAACCTCTACGCTGTTGTACACCGTCTTGGCTTGGGCCTAAATTCATTGGATTGGTGAAACCTCTATATGAGCAACCATTAGCTAGGGTGCAGGTCAACTCCTCGGTGTCCCGGGTGCTCCCTCTGCACAATGGGACAAAGCAGGGGTGCCCATTGTCCCCCTATGCTATTTGCCTTGGCCTTAGTGCCCCTTGTGGCATAGGTATGGGAAGATCTCCTGATATGGGGTATCCAGGTGGGAGAAGAGTGGGACAAACACATTTCCTTGTATGCGGATGATAATCTGCTCTACTTCACAAGACCGAGGCAGTCCATCAATAGAATATTTCATATTTTTTGCATCTTCATGGATTACTCGTGGTACTACATAAATTAGGATAACTTCCTCGCTTTTTGCGCTGGTGGGAGGTATTTCCTGCCTGATGTTTAGATGCGATTTTCCTAGAGGGATGAGCGGATTCAAATATCTAAGGATATACACGACAAGCAAGCCCCAGGAGTTTCACGAGCAGAAATAACTGACCCAACTGGACAGATGCATTAGGAATGCTAAGCGTTGGCGGTCATTGCCATTTACATTAATGGGCCAAGTGGCCCTATTTAAGATAATGACGCTCCTGTGCCTTTTGTATATCTTGTAGAACGCGCCCTATCAGATTCCCCCAGCCTTTTTTCAGAAGCTAGAGGCCGAGTCGCGGCCCCTGCTGTGGAGCTGGGCTGCTCCACGTATAGCCTTACAAAAACTGCAGAGGTGTGTTTACAAGGGGGGGATTGGCGCTCCCCAATATCAAGAAATATTACTGGGCTGCCCAGATGGTCAGGGTGAATGGTTGGGTGTTTGTGGACCGAGGAGAACCGGCATATAGAGTGGATGGAATGGCTATGGGAGCCTGGGGATATTTCCCCCTACTGTACGATAAACAAACGGAAGGGGGTCACCCGGTACACACACAAAGTGGTAAATGCGTGGCAAGCAGCGACTGAATACCTGGGCTAAGAGGGTAGGTTAACAGAGATGACTCCGTTCTGGGATAGCGATCAGCTTTGCCGGGTGGGTCAGCTGCGTAGTTTTGATAAATGGGAATTGCTTAGCCTGAAGAAACTGGTGGACGTTTGAAGAGGGCAGGCATTTGTCACATTTGCCGCCTTACAACAGGAATACAACATGGAGAAAGTAGAATGGCTGATATATCAATCAATCAAATTAGGGGCTTTTTAAAGCGTGCTACTCACCCGTGAGGGTCTCAAGGCGCTGGAGGAGGGTGGGGGGGAGGCGGGGCAGCTCCAGGTCAGCCGAAAAAAACCAGGTTTTGAGGATCTTCCTGAAAGTGTGCAGGGTAGGGGAGCGTCTGATGTTGACAGGAAGCTAGTTCCAGGCCTTGGCCGCGATATAGGAGAAGGCTTTTCCACCTGTTCTGGTTTGTTGGATGCGTGGGGTTTCTGCTAGGGCAAGGTCGGCGGAGTGGAGGTTTCTTTTGGGTACGTGGAAAGAGACTCTTTCGTTGAGGTATTTGGGTCTGATGTTGTGGAGGGATTTGTAGGCTTGGGTGGGTAGCTTGAAGGTTACTCTCTTCTCAACCGTGAGCCAGTGGAGGTCTCACGGGTGCTGGGTCATGTGCTCATGTCGTGGGGTGCCTAGAACAAGTCTGGCTGCGGTGTTCTGGATGGTCTGGAGCTTGTGTAGAAGGGATTTGTTGATTTCAGCCTAGAGGGCATTCCTGTTGTTCAGTCTGCTAGTTATGAGAGCGTGGGTGATGGTCTTTCTGGCTTCAGGGGGATCCACTTGAAGGTCTTGCAGAGGATGCGCAGATAGTTGAACCAGGTGGAAGCGACAGCACTGATTTGGCGGGTCATGGTGAGGGAGGAGACTAGGATGATGCCGAGGTTCCGTGCGTGGTCTGTTGGGGTGGGAGGGCTTCCGAGGGCAGAGGGCCACTAGGTTTTATCCCAGGCGGTGGGGGATGGTCCCAGGACGAAGACCTCTGTCTCCTCCGAGTTTAGCTTGAGGCAGCTGTTTTTCATCCAGGCTGCAATGTCTTTCATTCCTTCCTGGAAGCCGAGTATGGTGTCTTTGGGGTTCTTCATAAGGGAGAGGATGAGCTGGGTGTCGTCGGCGTAGGATACTATGCGGAGCCCATTATGTCTGACAATGGCGGTGAGGGGGGCCATGTAGATGTTGAATAGTGTGTGGCGAGAGATGATCCTTGGGGTACTCCGCAGTTGATCTCAGTGGGTTCGGAGAGGAAGGGTGAAGTCTGATCCTTTGGGTTCTGCCAGCGAGGAAGGAGTGGAACCAGTCGATGGCAGTTCCCTGTATGCCGGCGTCGTGGAGTCTGGCTGCAAGAGTTAAGTGGGAGGCGAAGTCAAAGACTGCGGAGAGATCTAGCAGGATGAGGGCCACGGTGTGGCCCTGGTAGAGTAGCACGGGTATGTTGTCGGTGGCAGCGTGGAGGGCAGTCTCGGTGCTGTGGTTGCTGTGGATTCTGGACTGGGAGGATGGCGTTCTCTTTGATGAAGGTGGTCAGGTGGGCGATGACTAATTTCTCGGTGAACTTGGCTGCAAAGGGAAGGAGAGAGATGGGCCGGTCGTTTTTCAGGGCCATCGGGTCAGCCCTGGGTTTCTTGAGGAGGGGCTTGACCTCTGCCCATTTCCAATCGTCAGGGAAGGTGCCGGATTCGAAGGAGGCATTGATCGTGTGGTGTAGTTCGGGTGCTATGGCGGTGGTATCTCTGTGGAAGATGTGCGGTGGGCTGGTGTCCATGGGGGTGCTCCTCATGGTTGTGGAGGTATCTTCGGTGGTTACCAGTGGCCATGTGGTGATGGTGGGCTGGCTGTCGTTGCTGGAGGGAAGGGTGGGGTTGTAGGCTGTTCGCCTGTGTTGTCGTAAAGTGCCTTGATTTTCAGGTGGAAGTAGGAACCAAGCTTGTTGCAGAGGTCCTGGGATGGCATGACGTCCGTGGCTTCGCTGGGTGGTTTGGTGAACTGCTGGATGACGTTGAAGAGTTCCTTAGAGTTGATGTCATTGGTGAGGATTTTGTCCCGGATGAAGGTCCTCTTGGTGTCTTTTATGAGTTGGGGGTAGTCTGTCATGAAGTTCTTGTAGGTGTTCTCGTCCTCTGTGGTTTTGCTATTTCTCCAGCATTTTTCGAGACGTCTGCAATAGCGCCTGGCTTCTTGGAGGTCCGTGGTGAACCGGGGGGTGTTGGGTGGCGAAGGGAAGTGAGCTGGTCTGTGCAGCTGGTGATCCAACGTTGTTGTTCCTTTGCCACAGAGTTGGCGTCAGTCGTGGCGGAGCAGGGGTCGTGGATGAGGGTGGAGTTGAGGTGCTCCTCTGTGATCTTGCTCCAATTCCTTCGTGGCGGGCGGTGGGCAGGCTTGTGTGCTGCAAGGTGTGGCTGACATCGATGTTGGACCCACCTCCGAAGATGGGGTCGAGGATGTGTCCGGCCTTGTGGGTGGAGGTGGGGACGAGCTGCTTCAGTCCAAGGAGGTTGTCCAGGAGGGCGGTGGAGTCTGGGTTGCTGTGGTTGTCGAGGTGGAAGTTCACGTCTCCGATGAGTATGTAGTCTGTGGAGGCGATGGCGCGGGGTGCGATGAGGTCGGCAATGGTGGTGGTGAAAGAAGAGCGAGGCCCGGCGGGTCCGAAAGCGAGGGTACCGCAAAGTGTGGTTCTGGGGCTGGTCTGGATCTGGAGGTGGAGGCGGAGGTGTTCGAGAGGGAGTCGCTCGTGCTGTAGGTGGAGAGTCGAAGGGAGCTCTTGTGTGCGATGGTGAGTCCCCCTCCTGTGCAGTGTGGGTGGTCCTTCCTCTTGTATCCATTGGGGATGGCAGTGGTGATGGACGGGGTGGAGGAGGCTTTGGTCCAAGTTTCCGTGATGAAGGGGACGTCTGACGAGAGGGTGTTGAGGAGGTTCCATGTCTCTACGGCATGTCTGTGCAGGAAGCGCACGTTGAGAAGTATGCAGTTTAGGGTTCTAGAGGTGTTGGCATTTGAGGCGTCCGGGGAGGTGTGGCCAGAGGCGAAGGTCTGGCGGCAGGAGAATTGACTGTGGGTGGTGTTGGTAGAAGGAAGGAAGAGGTGTGGCGCCGCTGCCAGGGCGACTGACTCCGGAATCTGGGTATCACGGTTCGATCCCCGGCGCCGGTGGCAGATTAGTCCAGCACCATGTGACTCTGGGCAATAGCTTGCTTAATCTTCCCGGCGGCCCCCAGCTCCTATAGACCCTTACGGGTGATTGTTCGCACTTTACAAATGTGGATTATTATTCGGTGAGGCCAGCTGGCAGCTCGTTACTTCCTGGGTTGTATGCAAGGAGGGTGGCTGGGTCATAGTGGTGAGTGGCCGGAGATCCTGGGGTTCTGGCGCTGGTTGCGGACGGGTCGCAGACGGGCACAGACAGGCTCGTCTTTGGTGCCACTGCGGAACGTCCACTGTGCGCGTCGCGCAGCAGCCACCATTAATAAAGAAGGGGAAGGGAGGTGCAGCTGGGAGGCAGGAACGGGAACCGACAGGGGGAAGGGGCCACAGAGACAGCAGCGGCAGGTAAAAGACGGGCACAAGGCTGCAGAAGAGCAAAACTGGCTAACAAAACAAAGACTAGCTAACAGAGCAGAACAGCACAGGGCAAAACAATTGAACAAATAAAAGGAGTATAAGACACAAAAAAGGGGCACTGACCAGGCTAAAACAGGCACAGCACCGGAGCAGACACCAGCGGCTTCGAACACCTACCAGGTGGAGGCAAACGAGGTCAGCGGCGAAGCACACACAGCAAAGCTGCTGGGGAGAGAGCAGGTCTCAGACCAGAGGTCAGAGGTCTTGCTTGTGCTCCTCCACAGTGGCATTAATAGAGAAGGGGGAGGGACATGCATCTGGGTGGGGGGAACGGGAACCAGCAGAGGGGAGGGGCCGCAGGGGCAGCAGCAGCGAGGGAGAGACAAGCACGGGGGCACAGCAGAGAAAAACTGGCTAACAAAACAAAAGACAGGCCAACAGAGGAGAAAAGCACAAGGCACAACAATTGAACAAATAAAAGCAGTATAAAGCACAAAATAGGGGCACTGACCAGGCTAAAATGGGCGCAGCACAGGAGTGGACAACCGCGGCCTTGAACACCTACCAGGTAGAGGCGAAAGGGGTTGAGTTGCTCCCATACCTGCAATTGAGTCACAAGCTTCAGGCCATATTTGCAAGGGAGAAGAGCTAGTGGAGACGTTCCCCCTGGAGGACCGGATGCTGATGGGCCCATTAGTTGAGAAAGCGATATTGTTCGTATATTAAAAAACAGGAGTGAATAACTTCCCAGACCCACTGGGACCGCTGAGAGGGGCATTGGAGGGGACCTTGGCCAACTTGATGATGACGACTGGGTAGCAGCTCTACAAGGCCCGAGAGGTGGCAATATGCTCCTGATTCCGGATGATACAGCTAAAGATTTTACACAGAATAAACTACTCTAGATTATTCTTACATCGACTGGGGCACGCTGACAATACTCTGTGCCAACGGGGTTGTGGGATGGAGGGGACCTTCCATCACCTACTGTGGAAATGAACGGTGATATTAACATTCTCACAAGATGGCCGCCGTGTAGGAGCTCATCCAAGGAGCTCCCGGGTTGGGGATTACCAAATCGGTAATTATCCCCTGTTTACCCGATCTCACGACTCCTATCCTACCGTACTGGACAACACAACAAAGGATCTGCACATTTCTGTTGGATTTGATCTGCAAAGACCCGTTATTCCCGCCCTGGGTCCTCCGCTCCTCCACCCTACTCCAATCAAACTGTACGGGACTACACAAGCAACGGATTACCCTCCTACCGTCTGCTGTGACCTCCAAAGACCCAGCGATATCGCCCTGAGTCCACCGCGCCTCAGGTCGTCAAGTTTGAGCCGGCTGCTCGAACTCCTGAGTCCTCCATTACTACAAACGGTCCCGGACTGGCTGGAGACGATCTTCTTTGACCTGTCGAGCCCGCCCCGGGTCCTCCCCACTGCTCTGTACAAGGACTGGAACCATCGGAGCCTTGGCTGTGAATCCTCCGGTTTGTCAGCCGAACGTCTGTGGTTCTGTCTTCCATAGACCTAGTGACCCCACCCTAGGTACAAGGATTCCCACAGTCACTTAGGATTTCCACTGGAGATATGGAGGGGGACTGAGCTCAATGCCAACAGGCAGGGACGTTTGGCCCAGGCAGCGACGCAGAGTTGTTCCGCCATGCCTCGAGCCTGGTACTCTAGGAGCCTGGTTTTCGATCACTGTACTTGTTGGTCTCTCCCTCCCCCTTCGGTCATCGGGACTGGCCAGACCAAACATCGGTGGTGCCGTGCCGCTGAGTGCCAAGTCTTGCTGGTGACGATCACCACCGCCGCCACCCGTGCTGACCCGTGGAAGATTGGCATCCGCCCTGACCCTCATCCACAGTAGGTGGTTCGCCCGCTGGCTCCTGGTCCTCCATGGTGAGCTTTGGGTGCAATGACGAGGACGGTTCTTTCTGAGGTCGACTGCTCCTTTGAGTCGCACGGCCCTTGCCCTCTGGGACCCTGGTCTGGTGCTGGCTCCTCCAACTCCCCACAAAACTATACCGTTCTCCGACTTTAAACTGAACCTATCACTCCTAAAACCTGCTTCCTGCCTATCTCCGGGTTTACGACCCCCCCACCTTTGGAGAGCGAGCTCGAAATTGGAAAGAACCCAATGTAAAGATCATCACCTTGACCCACGGCTACTGCAGGTCTGAACTCCTGCGGATTTCCCATTTGATCCGTTGAATCACACAATATCTCCAGACGCTAGATCCACCCAGCCTTACGACGGTTTGTATCCACTAAGGCTGATCTGGCATGTAATCACGAGACACCTCCACCTGGTGCAGATCGGAGCTTCCGAATCCCCTCTACTTCCACGGACGGAGTGATTTCACAGTCACACACGCACACACACATCACACGCTGGTGGGGCCCATTACACCAACATTCATCCTACCACCCTATCCGTGCCATGTATAAGGGGAAACACTTTCGATACCTAACCAATCTGCATGTACCCTGAGGTCAATGGCATCAACTAGTTGCTATAGATCTGGTGAAACATTTTACAATACGCAAATAAATTCAATAAACATGACAATAAAATAACCACCCGACACACTGATTCAAACAGAATATTTGTTTATCTAAAATTGTAAGAAAAGCCAATTAAAAGCAAGATCATTTCTTTCATATTTACCTATTCTGTCTAAAAGTCGTTTTCTAAGTCAGAACCGGTCCTCAGCATAATAATCAAAGTTTCTAGCCGTCATGTAGAGTCACCGTCCTCTCCGTCAGCATCGGGACCTCGGATCATCAGTTCGGGAAGAAGTGGCGCTAGACCTCTCTAGTCTACAAATATTTATACTAAATTTACATTCCAAAATGTTTCAATCATATCTCATGAAACAGTCGAATGGCGGAAATCATGTCGTCTTGGTACACTGAGATACAGTGCAAGTTTTTCTCACACATTGATCATCTCAAATAATGAATAGAAATAAGGAGTCCATAACTAATTCGTTACTTCTACGGATGTCTCTTTAGGGTAAATTGTATCCCATTCGTGGGATCACTATAAGTTCAACAAATCAGTATTCGGATTTGGTAACAGTCTTCACGTTCAGGGGCATTTGGCATCTCTCCCGGATTTGTCGTCATGATCATGGCTTTTCGGTTCACCAGGAGGGCAAGGTCGCAGTCAGCGCGAAGCCTCCTTGCAAATTTTCCATCTACTCGAATGAAGGCTGCAGGTGGTAGCCATTTTCTAGTAGGCCACATTGGTCAACTTAAGTAAAATGAAACACAAAACAAAATTACTGCATGGAAATGATTATACAGTGTTATTCCCCAGCTAATACCCTTATGTGTATGTATTTATCTAGCCATTTGCGACATCAAAAGCCATTAATGCATATTAATTATAAGCGCAAAACACAATAACATCACATAAGCAACATCTGATTGGGAAACAACCTTTACAACGCAACTTTTACAACGCTATGCTATTACAACGCATTTTTTACAACGCAAAAGCTTTTACAACGCATGCATTTACAACGCATGCGGTTATATGGTAAGTACTTTTACAACGCATATACCATTACAACGCATACAACGCAAAAGCTTTTACAACGCATGCATTTACAATGCATGCTGTTATATGGTAAGTACTTTTACAACGCATATACCATTACAACGCTTTTTTTATTTTTTTTATTTTTAAGAAAAAAGTGTTTCGAATAAAATTAAATTAATATTGTATTATTTATATTAAATACTATTTTTGATAATTATGAAAGAGTAATTATTGAGTATAAATTATTTATTAATTTAGAAAAATTAAAAAAAGTGAGTAGTTTAACAAAAGATTAATACTTGAGTATTTTTCAAATATCAAAGAGTATTTTTTAAGTTAAATTAAATAAATATAAATTTAATAATAAATGATTTGTATTATGAGAAATTAATACTTGAGTATTTTTTATTTTATTTTACAAACATGTAATAAATAATATAAAAGATTTAAAAAAAGAAAGTACTGTTGGAGTATATAAAAAGTAATTAATTAATATTTTATTATTTAATATTAAACTATATTAATAAAAGTATGACAGATTAAATAATGTGTACAAATTTTTTAATACATTTTTAAAAATATAAAATATTAGAAGTATTAAAAAATAAAGATCTAAAATTTAAATAATCATATTAAGAACTTTAATTTTAAAAATAAGAAAGATTATATAATGTGTATTAATTATATAAAAAATATGTTAAAAAAATAATAATTAGAATTAATATAAAAAATTAATACTAGAGCATTTATTTTAAAAAAAAATTAAAAAAATTATTAAAAAATTAGTATTATGAAAGATTAATACTTGAGTATTTTTAACCTTCTTATATAAAGTGTAATGATTGTAATAACATTTTTAAAAAAAGTTAGAGTACTTTTGGAGTATTATAATTAAAAAAAAGAGAAATGTTAAAAAAAAAATAAAGATAAAAAACAAAAAATATTTTTAATATTAATAGAGTAATTAGAAATGTATTTAACATGAAATTAAACCAAAAGAAAATAGAGCAAACAAAATAGAACTTACTTTATAAAAAATTCCCACGCTTTTGCATTGAAGTCTATGAGCTTATTTGTCCTTCATTTATTTTGGCAGCTTCAGAATATACAACCCGCGGAACAAGAAAAGAAGGAGCAGAAAGAGAAGAAAGAGCAAGTTTGGAAGGAAAAAGAAAATAGAGTCAAGGTAAGGAACACATTTAGTAAATTTACATTTAAAAAATAACATTTTACATGATTAAATTACAATTTAAAAAAATAATAACAGTAAACAAATAAGGTATATTAAATATTTCTTTATTGGAACAAACTAAAAAAATAATCATAATTTTTATTGATTTTTTGAACATAATGTACATTATTTAGAAAACATAGAAATAATTTATTAACATTTATAAACATTTATTTACAAATTATATAAATAAAATAGTCCGTAATAAACATTGATGCGCGCGATGACGTCATGACGTGAGCGTCGACGTAATGCGCCATTTTGAAGAGCATCGGAGGAGGAAGCAGCAGGAAGCTGATCTGCGTCCAGGTAGGAAACATTTTCACTTTTAATTATAGATTAAACCTTTAATAATGATACATATATAGTAAGAAAAGAATAAGGAGAGGTTGCGGAAAAACTAATTGATGTTGTAAATGTTTTAAATCATGTCCACATTTATGTCATTAATGTATGCCTATGTCGGGTCGCGCAAAAGAATTGGTTCATTACAAAAATGTATGTAACTGTAAAATTATTTTTAGTTACTGCTCACAAAGTTTCTTTTTTAACTTCGGAACCAATAATACTGATTTAGATCTTCATTTCTAAGAGGCGTATAATGGCGTATTCGTAAATTTTGGAAAAATGTGATTGATTTTTAATTGGTGTTTATGCAGCAATGTGCATTTTGGATAATGGCTTGACTTGTACAATTTTGAGTAGGTTGATTTTTGGTAAATTTTTAGGCCGGTAATTAATAAAGAAGTTTTCTGAAATTAATCTACTGGCGTTTGGTTTTTGAAAAATTGGTCCAATACTATGGAACAGTAGATTTGATCACATTGGTAGTTTTGCTATAAATGAAGATTTGAAAAAAAAAAAAGAGACCCGACTTGTAAGTTTGAAAAATTTTTTAGAAAAACATTGTATGCCAATTGTAATTTAAAAGTATTTAAATTTTAAGCAAAGCAAGAAAGTAAGTGCAAAACTAATTTTAGAAAGAAAGAATGTTAGAAAGATTTTCCAGGTAGTCTATAGCCACACACAACGAAAATTGTTGTACAATAGCCAATAGTCTCTCAGACATTTCCTTTGTTTTGACAGTTACTCGTGGGTTTAGACTACCTGCAAGTGTTTGGGCTAGTCTCATTTCTTAAAAACTTTGCTCCTTCTTCAAAGTTTCCAAGAAAGAGTAGAAGTTTGGATGAGGTTTGCCAATTGTGTGGTTGAAGGAGTTATGCCATCCCTCAATGGCATTGTTTGTTTTTGCTTCTCCCTCTAAACAACTCGTGTAGCAGTTCCACCACTCCACATGGAATCGTGGCTTCCTCCTGCGACCCGATCTGCTTAGGTGCCCAATCCATGTGTCCTCGAAATAATTTAGAATGGGTGCCAATTTCTCTTCATTACTTGTATAATAAACAGATTCTATAATTGCAGTTTAGTACTCGTCCACACTATCGGGAGCAACAAAACAAAGTGCTGTTAATTTTTTTAGTTCAAATTGTAGTTTGCTATCACGAGAATATTCTGCAACTAGGGATGTTTTTTGTAATTTACGCCAAAAAGCCTGGGAAAAATGGAAAAAACATCCCTGAATTTGGGTATCCGTGTACGTTTTATTGATCACATTGATCATGCTCAATTCAAAATCAATAATAATTTTCCTAGGACTTTGAGATGTTTTACTTTTAATAACTGTTAAAAGTTCAGTGTATGTTGCAGAAGTCTTATCAGGTAGCAAACTATATACTAAGGGGATTACACTATTGTTAATTTTGGCATGTATAGTGTACATTTGAGTGAAAGGATGGGGTGTACTTTTAAACGTCCCATCCATCATCCAAATTTCACTATTTTCTAACTTTGCAAGGTTACGTGGGGTACTAAAAATGAGAATTCGTTTCTGAGGGTTTTCGTTATCATGCAGAAGGAAAGGTTCGTCAGAAAAAGAAATAGAAAGATCATGTGGAATTCTAATGTCAGAGAAAGAATGTGGTGTAGTTAATTGAATGTTACTTGCCTGCTTTTGTCTTTGAATAATTCTTCTCAAATTAGGAATTATAGGCATGTTACTAGCAACATGACTGGGGACATGCTGTGCAACCTCTCTTAAAATGGATCCTGTAGAATCATTGGAGGTGCTTGCAATAGCTTTCATTTCGTTAACTGTTTCTCTTATTTCTACCTCCATTGCAGAGGCAGAGTGGTTATGTTCTGTTGTTTTCACAACTAAATTATCAAGAGTAACCGCTCTGCCACTGCAATGGGTAGTGTAGTATTGCACACACCTCCAATGATTTCTAGGAAAACTTATTCTTTCCTTACTATATATGTATCCTCCATGGTTTAATAAATGTTTTCCCTTCCTGGATTTAATGTACTTCGCAGCTTCAAGACTAGACATTATCTGAAAAGAGAAGAGAAGAAAAACAAATTAGGATGTAAAAGTAAATGCTAAACCTCAAATGTTACCCTTACACCATCCAACACTTTCCCTACTGCTGCACCTTCCTGGAGTTAGAATAGTAAATTAGACCCCTACACCATCCATCACTTTCCCTACTGCTGCACCTTCCTGGAGTTAGAATAGTAAATTGGACCCCTACACCATCCAACACTTTCCCTACTGCTGCACCTTCCTGGAGTTAGAATAGTAAATTGGACCCCTACACCATCCAACACTTTCCCAACTGCAGCACCTTCCTGGAGTTAGAATAGTACATTGCACCCCTACACCATCCATCACTTTCCCTACTGCTGCACCTTCCTGGAGTTAGAATAGTAAATTATACCCCTACACCATCCAACACTTTCCCTACTGCTGCACCTTCCTGGAGTTAGAATAGTAAATTGCACCCCTACACCATCCAACACTTTCCCAACTGCAGCACCTTCCTGGAGTTAGAATAGTAAATTGCACCCCTACACCATCCAACACTTTCCCTACTACAGCACCTTCCTGGAGTTAGATTAGTAAATTGTAACCCTACACCATCCAACACTTTCCCTACTGATGCACCTTCCTGGAGTTAGAATAGTAAATTGCACCCCTACACCATCCAACACTTTCCCTGCTGCTGCACCTACCAAGAGTTAGAATAGTAAATTGGACCCCTACACCATCCAACACTTTCCCTACTGCTGCACCTTCCTGGATTTGGAATAGTAAATTGCACCCCTACACCATCCAACACTTTCCCTAGTGCTGCACCTTCCTGGAGTTAGAATAGTAAATTGTACCCCTACAACATCCAACACTTTCCCTACTACTGCACCTTCCTGGAGTTAGAAAAAAAACTTCTTCCAACTGCAACCCTTTTTTTATATATTTTGTGATTATATTAACAATAAGAAGTTAATGGTTTGGCTAACATATTGATGGTTTAAATACAATGCTGTTTAAAAATACCTTGTTTTTTGGGAATTCCTTTCCTTGTTGAGGCTTCTGAAGTGGAATTGGCCTGCTGACTGGAGTTGTCACTTATGTGTTGGACTGAATCGTACAACAAAGTTAAAAACAATTGTCTGGAAAAGCAAACAAAGTGAAAATGAAAAAACTGAACGTTGTTGACAAATGCAAATTTTGAATAACTTTTTGAAAATATGACATTCAATATAACTAATAGTACATAACACTTTCCCTACTGCTGCACCTTCCTGGAGTTAGAATAGTAAAGTGGACCCCTACACCATCCAACACTTTCCCTACTGTTGCACCTTCCTGGAGTTAGAATAGTAAATTGGACCCCTACACCATCCAACACTTTCCCTACTGCTGCACCTTCCTGGAGTTAGAATAGTAAATTGCACCCCTACACCATCCAACACT
This sequence comes from Triturus cristatus, assembly GCF_964204655.1. NCBI lineage: Eukaryota > Metazoa > Chordata > Amphibia > Caudata > Salamandridae > Triturus > Triturus cristatus. Next base: position 1,055,002,723 of record NC_140584.1, on the reverse strand, counting down.
TTCCCTACTGCTGCACCTTCCTGGAGTTAGAATAGTAAATTGCACCCCTACACCATCCAACACTTTCCCTACTGCTGCACCTTCCTGGAGTTAGAATAGTAAATTGCACCCCTACACCATCCAACACTTTCCCTACTGCTGCACCTTCCTGGAGTTGGAATAGTACATTGCACCATTACACCATCCAACACTTTCCCTACTGCTGCACCTACCTGGAGTTAGAATAGTAAATTGCACCCCTACACCATCCAACACTTTCCCTACTGCAGCACCTTCCTGGAGTTAGAATAGTAAATTGTACCCCTACACCATCCAACACTTTCCCTACTGCTGCAGCTTCCTGGAGTTAGAAAAAAAACTTCTTCCAACTGCAACCCTTTTTTTATATATTTTGGGATTATATTAACAATAAGAAGTAAATGGTTTGGCTAACATATTGATGGTTTAAATACAATGCTGTTTAAAAATACCTTGTTTTTTTGGAATTCCTTTCCTTGGTGAGGCTTCTGAAGTGGAATTGGCCTGCTGGCTGGAGTTGTCACTTATGTGTTGGACTGAATCGTACAACAAAGTAAAAAACAATTGTCTGGAAAAGCAAACAAAGAGAAAATGAAAAAACTGAACGTTGTTGACAAATGCAAATTTTGAATAACTTTTTGAAAATATGACATTCAATATAACTAATAGTACATAACACTTTCCCTACTGCTGCACCTTCCTGGAGTTAGAATAGTAAAGTGGACCCCTACACCATCCAACACTTTCCCTACTGCTGCACCTTCCTGGAGTTGGAATAGTAAATTGCACCCCTACACCATCCAACACTTAACCTACTTCTGCACTTTACTGGAGTAACAATAACAAAAGGAATGACTATTCCATTGTGGAATTTATAACACTGAAAATTTAAAATACCTTTTTCTGTTGCTGATTGTTTTCGTGGCTTCTTGGTACTGCTGGCTGCAGGATTAAGTTATTTATTTTATTGATTTAATCCACAAAGTTGCAATCGATTGACTGTGGAAATGAAAAAAAAATTTAAAAATTAATGTTACTTTGACAACGTTGGTTAAAACAAAAAAAAAAAACAATTTATTGTAAATCTGATATTTTATTTCACTCTACATCACATAACATACTTTTCATGGTGCTGCATGACAAATGAGTATGAGTAACAATTGGTAAAGCAAAACATAATACACTTTCAATGCATTTTTAAATAAGAGTAATAATGGATACCCCTACACCATCACTCAATTACTCTACTGCTGAACATTCTGGGACTTACAATAGTAATAGTTACCCCAGTACCATGAAACGTTTTCTCAAATGCAGTACCTAACTGCAGTCATATTAGTAATTGTTACCCCTGCACCATCACATAATTTCGTTTATGATGCAGTGTGAATGTGTAAAAAATTAATATAATCCCCTTTACCATACAACACTTTTGCTAATGCTAAAAATATATTTTTTAAATAATAGAATTACAATTAAAAAACATTTACCTTCTCAATAGTAAAGGTGAGTCGATTACGTTGAGGTGATGGAAAATTAGGGACAAGAATTCTTGATTTTGAAAAAATAACAAGTTTCTGTTTTTTGAAAAGAAAGTAGATGATTTAAGTAGGTATTTATTTTTAGTGATAAAAAATTAGAAACAGTTTATTTTAAAAGTTAATATAAAATTTTTAAAAACATAGTTTGTATGGAATGAAAACATGATCAACGATAAAGCATGGTGTTAAAATATATTAGTGACTTACTATTAGTTGCAAACTAACAATGCTTTCCCAAACCAATTCAGTGCTCTCTCAGTGGAGGTCGCAGTGGAGGTGTCAGAGGGTCAGGTTTTGACGTCTGGTCTCTCTGGTAGTTGATAATCAACTGATTGCAAAATGGTGTCTTCCTGGTATTTATAAGTTTTAGTTAGTGTTACTAATAATTTTTTTAAAAACTGCGTTCGTTGTGTTTTTTAATATACTTTATTTTTCTGTGGAAAATTATAATTTAAAAAAGCATTAAAAGATGTATTGTTTTCATTCATTTGCTCCGTTTTGGCATCCATTTTGGAACATGTCTTTTGCTATTGTTTTCATAGAAAGTGTTGTAGGACAAGTTTTACAAGTGAGATGGATAAAATGGCGCCTATGTGTATGTGTCTTCTGTTTTACTCTGTTTACTTATTTTCCGATATATTCATGTTAAAAATGTGTATGAACTGTTGTTAAATTTTTCGTTCTTTGTGTAAAACTTTGAAATGTGTGAAAACGGAATTTTTGGGGGGAATTTGAGTATTAATTTTAATACTCGAGTATTAATTTTAATACTCGAGTATTAATTTGGTAATGCATTTGAGTAGATTTACGTACAGTTTATCTCCACATTTTAATACACTTCCCCACCCTAAAACCCCTAATTTCCCTGCATCCCGTGCCAGATTTTATTGTACATTTTATTAAAAAAATATTTTTTTCGCGTTGTAATGGTATGCGTTGTAATGGTTTTCGTTGTAACAGCACTTTTAAGTATTTTAATAGGTTTAGCGTTGTAAAAGTATTCGTTGTAAAGTAAAGCGTTGTAGTAGTGTTTGCGTTGTAAAAAATGCATTGTAATGGTAGGCGTTGTAATAGCATGCGTTGTAACGTCATACATCCCATCTATTTCTGTCAGTTTGCTCACCAACTTAGTTCACTTATTATTTCAGCCATGCAATAGCATTCCCACGTGTAATTCTTCTGTTAATAAGGTTGATTAGACAAGACTCGACAAATCTTTAATGATTAATAATTAATCAGTAGTACTTTTAATTATAACATGCGAAAATGAAACAGGTATTTGGTTTTAAAGTAAAAACCCTGCTCCATCAATCCCCCCTTTGGTGATATTTTATCACCACAAAAATCAAAACCCCAAAAATCTATTTAATTTCCCCTTTTGAAGAAATTCAAAATATCTTCATGTTCCTTTTTCAAACCCTTGTTTCCATCTCATCTCCTTTCTTGGTTTCTATATATATGCTTTCTCTCAATTCTTCTAATTCTATTTCTTGTGGATCTCTTTCTGGTTTCTTTTGTCTCTTTTTAACATTTTCTTTTGTAATTTTCTTTTTATTTCTTCTATATCTACAACACATACACCCTAATCGAAGAATCAATAAAGCAACAATTACACATGTTAATGGAAATAATATCTTACCAAAAATGGTACTACCTATCTTAGCTACAAAATTTTTAATAGCAATCATCTTATTAGCCATTTAAGTCTAGATACTTTCAGGTTCCAGTGGTACTAATTCTTCATGCAAATCAGTAATATTTTTGATATAAACTTTTAGATCTTTGCTTTCGTCAGGAATGTAAGTGCAACAATGTTGAACTTTCAGCATTCCACAGACTCCACCCTCTTTTGCCAAAAGAATGTCAAGGGCAAGTCGATTTTGCATCGCCATAGCGCGTAAAGCAACCTTTTCAGTATTTACCAAAAGAAAGCCTCCAGCGGTATTTGTAGACAAGCGATCCACCACTGTTGACAGCTTCCGAATGCCAAAGGCATTCAAAGAAATTCCCACTGCTGGTATCAAAGCTCCAAAAATATCTCCTACAATTTCTGTCCATGTTTCTCTTCTATAGCGTGTTAATGGATTCGTTTGTTCGGCATTTTCTACTCTATCCATGTGAAAAATCTTTGGAAAGACCAGGCCAACATAACATGTGCCAAACCAATGGTCAGGCAACCTGTAATAAGCCTTGTTCCCACAAATATAATACACTCCCGGAAAAACTGGATCTTCTCCTCCTCTAAATCCCCATCCGGTTGCAATAAAGTATGTATCATGGCACTCACTAGTCCCTATGAAATAATAATCATACTGGGATCTCTTCCTGGTAATGCATAGTTTGCCTTTCTGTGGTGCATATATAGCCATAGTTGGACTGGCTCCATTTTTCAATTCCTTTTCTTTCTCAATATCCCACACAGTTTCACTCATTTTATGCCATTCTGCTTTCTTGTGCATGTTCAACCTTCATCTCTCAACCATATCTAGGAAAGTTTTCTCCTCTTCTTTCAAACTGCAAGTTAAATTGTTTCTAAAAACATATTCTAATGTTAATTCTCTAGTTTCTATACAAATCTCACCTAAAGTGTTAGCTTCTTTTGCAGGATTCAGTTCTTTATTCATAGGCAGTTGCCCTAGAATATTATCTACATTTGACATATTATAATCTAATTTCCCTAACTGGTAAAATATACTAATCAATACACTACATGAAATTCCATACGTAGCCGGAAGATGATGATAAGTCACTCCTTCCGAAACAGAGGCAGGTAATTGCATGCAAACGTAGCAATCCCTTACATCCATTGTCTTTACGTATTCATACAACAATTTTGAAAACACATTGCTAGAAAAATCATTAATTGACCTATCCTTATGTATATGTACATTGCTAGTTCTAGTTGGAACTATCTTCTGTGAACTCTTCCCTATATTAGTCCTGTTCTCAGTATGTCCTTCTAAAGTGTCTATAGTTACTCTAAAAGAAATCAGTAGAGCAAGCACACTCCAAAGCAGCATTAATAATCCTGTACAGCAACAGCACATCTTGCACCATCTTTTCAGAAAGGTACATCTACTTTGATTATTGTTAGTGTTAGCCATCTTGTTAATTTGACCGTGTCTTTTGACTTAGCCTCTTTTACTCCACTACCGAACTTTAGGGCAGCAAGTACCCAACAGATTATTACAATCTACTAGTTTTAATATTACTTCTTTTCTTTTCTTCTCCAAATGATTTCTTTGGATTTATTCAATTTGGATTTTCATCACTTTTCACTGTTTCTTCATCATCATCAAACTGTATCAGGTCCTAAACATCCGTTTCTTCTCCAATGTCGGACAAGATAACTCTCAGGATTCCCACAGCTTCTTCTTCATCAACCACTTTCAGTAAAGCCTCCTCTGGACTTCCTTGACTGTCTGCCTCTTCTCCCTGTTCAGGCAGTGCCACATACGTCCATTCTTGTGACTTATACCTCTGGTTTGGTTTTCTGATTCTTTTAGTTCTCTCAGATATCTTTGTTTCTTCTTCTTTCGTTGGATTTTGACTTGACACTCCGTTCACTTGTTCAGCTTTCGACGAGTTAACTCGTGTCAGTCGATACCTCAGTCTCTTTATCTTGTTAGGCCAAAGATCTCCTTTAGCATTTCTCTTTTGTCTTCCTTCTTTATTGTTTCTTTCTCCAATCCAAGTTCTCTTTCTCAGAACTCGTCCTCCATGTATCTCACTTTCACTTTCATCAGATTCTGTCTCAGTTGCCTCTTGTTCATCAACAGTTTTCTCTTCTCTAGCAACTTCTTTTTCTCCAACAGTCTCTTTTTCTCCCAATTGAGATTTCCCTACTTCTGTCGCTCCTCGGGTCTCCGACACGCAATCTTCTTGCTGTCTACTTGTCCCTTCACCTAGCTTGTTGTCAATGTTCCCTACACCTCCTCTGGGTTTTTCCGCACTCTGTCCCTCTCTATCTTTTTCAGTCCCTTCTTCTTCAAGAATTATCTCAGATGGAACGTGTCCAATTTCCTCATTTGATTCAGGTGTCACTTCTGTTGGAATGTTCTTTTCTTTTCTTTCTTTCTTTTTGTGTTGGTCACTGTTAGTTGAAACCTCAGGTACTTCTTCAGAATCTGAACTCGCCTCTACGGTTTGCAATGTTCTTTTCAGAACCGCTTCTGGTGGGATGAAAATTTCTCTTGACTCACTTTCCCCCCTTTCAGGATTCTTTTTCCTTCTTACTGCCTCACTGTCTGCATCATCACTGGAATCTGATTCTTCAAAGTATTCTTTTCCAGTGCCGTCTCTTGGATTTGGAACTCTCAGTGTGTGACTTGCATGTATCCAATTTTTCACTCCAGCACACTTCACAGCAGTCGTTGTGGTCAGAATGACTTGTCTTGGCCTTCCCCACCTTGGAACCAGGCAATTCCTTCTTCTGTGGACTTTATCCTTACCCAGTCCCCTGGGCTCAGATCATGGGCTGGTTTCTTTTCAAGTGTGGTGGCGTCTTCTCCAACCTGGTGAAACACAGAATGAACTGCGTCAGCCAGGCCTTTACAGTAATCCAAAATCATGTCATCAGTTATAGTCATCAGCTTGTTGACTGGTACAAATGCATGTCTCATAGCACGTCCCATGATAATTTCATGCGGACTCAAACCTGTTGTTCTGTCTGGAGTAGACCTAATGGTCATCAGGACTAGAGGCAAGACATCAGGCCATTTCATTCCTGTGGCCAGGCACATTTTTCCAATTCTGTTTTTGATGGTACCATTCATTTGTTCAACCACACCAGAAGCCTCTGGTCGGTAAGCACAATGTAGCTTCTGCTGTACACTCAATGCTTCACAGATCAAACCCATGATTTCATTATAAAAATGTCCTCCTCTGTCTGATTCAATGGTCACTGGGAACCCATACCTTGGGATGAACTCTCTTAACAGTAGCTTGGCCACTGTTATCCCTTCATTTCTTCTTGTTAGATAGGCCTCCACCCACCTAGAGAACAAACAGACCACCACCAGGACATACCTTAATCTATTGACTTGGGGCATTTCAATGAAGTCTATCTGCATTCTTGTGAAGGGTCCTCCCTCTCTGCCTATTGTTCCTAGGCTCACCACTGTTTTCTTTCCTGGATTTAATTGCTGACATATCAGACATCTCTGACAAAGACTCTCTGCTATCAGTCTGAATTTTGGACTATACCAGGTCTGCTTAAAGGCCCTTATCATAGCATCCCTCCCCAGGTGTCCTTGGCCATGATACATCCTTGCCATTGTTGATAGCATGCTATTTGGCATGACTGGTCTTCCATCCCTATAGACCCACACATGGTCTTTTTCCCTTGGTGCACAACCTGCTTTCACCCAATCTTTCATTTCCTCATCTCCTGCCTCATCCTGCAGCTGCTTCACTTCCTCCCAGGTTCCCACCTCATTAGTAAACATTAAGGAACAAGAAGACATTTCTCTTTCTTTACTCTGATTAATGGAATGATTATTCCTTGCACAGTATTGTGCTATGTCATTGGCAAATTTGTTCCCAACGGTGACAAAATCATCACCTTGACCATGAGCAGCACATTTTACAACTGCTAGTTCTTTAGGCAGCTGTATCGCCTCTAGCAGTTTTCCAACCACTTCAGCATTCTTTATGGGAGTTCCACTTGAGGTCAGGAAACCTCTTTGTAGCCATAGCTGGCCAAAATCATGGACAACTCCGAAGCCATACTGGCTGTCAGTCATTACAGTCACTCTCACATTTCTTCCAATCTTGCAAGCTTTCGTTAGTGCCACCAATTCTGCCACCTGAGCAGATTTAACTCCTTTCAAAGGTGATGCTTCCACAACTCCTGAAACTGTACACACAGCATATGCAGCACTCAGTGTTCCATCATCCGTTCTCAAGAAAGATCCATCCACAAACAACACATGATCACTCTCAGGCAGTGGCAGATCTTTTATGTCAGGTCTTGGTTTTGTACAGTAATCAAGCACATCCAGGCAGTCATGATCAACCTCATTTCTCACTCCCACACATTCAGCATCAGGTAACAGTGTTGCTGGATTCACATTCACACATCTCTCCAGGCTCACATTTGTTGCACCAAGAATGACTTTCTCATATTTAGTCAGCCGACTATGAGACATGAACTGTGTCCGGCTCCTTGTTAAAAGGATTGCCGAGGAGGAGCCTAGCGCTTGACCAAGATGGCCGCGTGAGCTCTGAGCTCCCGAGACCCTCGCGCCCTCCGTCGACTATCCTGTTTCTAATCCTGTCTGTATGCATGGCATCGTGTAGATGACCTGCCAGGGAGGCGATTGATGCTACCCGCGGTCGGATCGCCCACCGGGAACTGGAGTTATGCATGGCGGAAGATTGCGGCCTATCTCCGAGGAATGCCAGGGGCTAGAGTTGGCAGGACGCCCGACTTCTAGTTGAACAACAACGGCCAGGCGAGGTGTGAACTGTCGGATGGAGGTCCCCGTCCTTTCACTTTCGCTTTCTCTCCCTTTGTCTGCCCTGCCCCTGGAGAGCTCTTGGTGGCTTCATTCTCCTTTGGACGCTCTACATGCTACTCTGGCGGCCCATTGCAGAACTGATCACTCCTGATTTCTCTCGCTGGGGGAGGGCCGTCTTATCTGAACCGACCTGCTTGGTACCAACCATGTCGGGCAAAGCAGAGGTGGATCGGCTGAAGCCTAAATCTACCAGGCGGGGTGCCTATACTCAGGTCAATAATATGGACCGCTATGCTCTGCAGAAGGGATCACCGAGTGGGTCGAGCCAGTCGCCAGATACCCAGAAGGAGGCCTCGCCCTTGGCCCCGGAGCTCTCGCTGCAGGATGTCATGGGCGCGCTTGAAGGGATGCAGACTTCGATTGGGAGGCAGTTTGATGCCCTGGCGCATAAGGTGGATGCCATCTTGGTGGATGTCAACCTGATCCGTGCGGACTTGGGCAAAACGAATGAACGGGTTAAAACCCTGGACCTCAAGACCACGGGCCTCGCTGGTGATGTCGCGGAACTGCAGACCGAGGTTCGTAAGCTGAGGACCGAGAGTGATCTCGCCGCCCGCAGGCTGGAGGACTTTGAGAGCCGAGCCAGGCGCAACAACGTGCGCGTTATCGGGGTCCCGGAGTCCTCGGATGAGGCTTCGGTTGACCTGCTCGTCGAGGACTTGGTGCTTAACCATCTGCAGCCTAAGGGTCTTGGGAAGTTCTTTGCGGTTGAAAGGGCCCATAGAGTGCCGGGTGGGAGGCCCAAGGTGGGAGCCCCACCGAGGCCGATTGTCACCCGGCTCTTTCATTTTCGAGATCGGGACGCTATCCTGCAAGCATCGAGGGTGACGGGCCCGGTCCCCTTCCAGAACGCGTCGGTGAATTTCTATCCGGACTTCACCCAGCAGGTGCAGAGGCAGAGACAGGGCTTTCTGGGGGTGAAGAGGCGACTTCGGGAGAGGGATCTGAAGTATGCCATGCTCTTCCCTGCCAGACTACGTGTGGTGTACGAAGATCGGACATTCTTCTTTGAGTCTCCTGTTATGGCCGATGAATGGCTGGACGCTTTGCCCTGGCGGCGGACGGGAGAGGATACTGCCGCGGATGGGGACAGTGGCCGGGATGGGCAAGGCTGATTTCTCGGAGCCGGTCTGACTCGATTTGACTTTATTTGATGACTTGATTAGAGTGCAGTAAATGCGGAGGGTTGCGGGAGGACGAGGGGAGCTCTTTCCTCCCTTAGGGTCCTTTTTGTAGATGTTGGGTTTTGTAGGGCGACAGGCACACTGCAAGTTGGGGGGGCTTTGTAAGCTGCAGCAGGGGTGCAGGGTGGGTGGGATGGTTGGGATTTTGGGGTTGTTGTTGGGGGGTCTGTTTCTGCAAGGCGTAGTGATCATCTTCGGTATTGTCCCATGGTGGCTCTTCGGGGGGGGGGTGGGCCTCTTTGTGTTTGGGGATGGGGGGTAGAGGTTTAAGTGTTATTAGCTGGAATGTTAATGGTCTGGGGGATCGCATTAAGCGCGGGATAGTTTTGCAACACTTGAAACGGTCAATGCCAGATGTTGCCCTACTGCAGGAGACACACCTTATAGGTAACACGTGCTATGCTCTTAATAGGAAGGGTTATAAATTCATAGCTCATTCGGGATTCTCCTCCGGGTCTAGGGGTGTGGGCATCCTTGTCAGGGCCTCGCTGCCATTTGAGGTGGACTCCACCGTTGTTGACGATAGGGGGAGGTTTGTGGCGGTGGCGGGGAGGTGGGAAGGTAGAACTTTGGTTTTAGTTTCGGTTTATGTCCCTCCAGCCCTGCAAGCCTCCACGTTTGTGGATCTGGGTAGAGCCTTGCTGGATCTCCCGGGGGGTATGTTGGTGGTAGGGGGGGACTTCAATGCTGTCGGCTCTGGGCTGCTGGATAGGCACCCGCCCAGAGACACAGGGGGGGCTCAGAAGTGGCTTCCAGACTTCCTAGACACACTCGGCCTGATAGACTGCTGGAGGCTCCGACACCCCACACAGCGTCAATACACCTTCCACTCCGGGGCGCATGGTAGCCTTTCTAGGATTGACTATCTGCTCACTTTGGCTGTGCATGCCCCTTTGGTTTCTGAGGCCAGGCACATGGCGCGTGGCATATCGGACCATTCGCCAGTGTGGGTCAGGTTGGATGTCGGCCGAGAGGGAGGGGGAAGGGTGGCTCCTATTAACCCCTGGTACTTTCGAGATTCCAAGATGCGCAGCGCACTGGTGAAGACAGTTGATAATTTTTTCAAGGATAATCAGGGGTCCGTGGATTCGGCAGTGTCGCTCTGGGAAGCATTTAAGACCGTTCTGCGAGGGGAGGCCCTCTCACTTGTAGTGGCGGCCAAGTGGCGGAGAGATGGCGAGGTTATGCAGGTGGAGGAGATCATGGCTTTGGAAGGAGCGCTAGAGGAGGAGGTAACAGCGGCCTCACTGCATGAGCTGAGCTTGAAGCAAGCCGAGTATAAGGACCTTGTGACAAATGCCGCTAAGACCCTCAGTAGGGAGCAGCAGGGCCGCCTGTATGATGTTGGTGACAAGGCCGGGAAGCTCCTAGCTTGGCTGGATAAAAAAGAACGGGTTAATAGAGTAGTGCCGGAGCTGACGGGTGAGGGGGGAGAGGTGATTGTGGAACCTGAGGGGATTGTCCAGTGTTTCTCGGACTATTTCCGTAAGGTTTATGCCTCAGTGTCGGATAGGCCGCCCGGGGACTCGCGTGACCTCTTGCGGGATATCGCTCTGCCCTGTCTTTCTGATGTAGATAGAGATGATCTTGATGGAGACTTAACGGTCGATGAGGTGGCGGGAGCTATTCGCGCGCTGAACTCGGGCAAGGCCTCGGGCCCGAATGGCTTGCCGATTGACCTGTATAAATTGTTCCCGGATAGGGTGGCCCCTCACCTGCGCGCCATGTTTGTGGAGGCGCGGGGGAGTGGGACCCTCCCGTTGGACCAGAGGCTGGCGGCAATTGTTGTGCTACATAAAGATGGTAAACCCCGAGATAAGTGTGCCTCATATAGGCCCATATCACTCCTCAACGCCGAGCCGAAGATCCTGGCTAAAATCCTGGCGGGCAGATTGGTCAGGGTACTTGGAGACTTGATTCACCCGGATCAATCCGGTTTTATTCCGCATCGCAACACCGCGTTGAACCTTCGGCGCCTTCATGGGGTGATCGCCAGGGCTGGCACGCTGCGAGAACCGGCTATTGTGGCGTCTCTTGATGCCACGATGGCCTTCGATACGGTGGAATGGGAGTATTTGTGGGCTGTGCTAGCCAAGTTCGGCTTTGGCCCTGGTTTTGTGAGCTGGGTGAGGTTGCTGTACGAGGGACCCCTTGCGAGCGTGGTGGTAAATGGCCGGGTATCGACTCCGTTCCGGCTTGGGAGGGGGACTCGGCAGGGCTGCCCCCTGTCGCCTCTGTTGTTCGCCCTTGCTCTTGAACCTCTGGCGGCGTGGATACGCTGGCACCCGGATATACGTGGCCTTCGGTGGTCGCCCGACCACGAGGACCGCATTTCGCTATACGCTGATGACATCTTGTTGTATCTTGCCTCGCCCAAGAACTCACTCATAGTGGTCTGTGACGTTCTTACATCCTTCGGTAGGAATTCGGGTCTCGTCATCAACTAGAGTAAATCGTATTTATACGTCCTGAGTGGTGAGGTTCCGCCGGTCCCGCGAACTTGCTCGATCCAGATTGCTCAGCAGGGCTTCGTGTATCTGGGGATCTTTATCTCCATGGACCCCGCTTTGCGGTATGAGAGAAACCTGCTCCCCCCCCTGGCGCGCCTGCGGCGGGATGTTGAGGGCTGGCGGAGGCTGCCGCTCTCCCTCGTTGGGCGCGCTGCCTTGTTCAAAATGATGTCCCTTCCTCGGTTCCTCTACGCATTGCAAAACACTCTAGATTGGGTGCCGGCCAAGTACTTTCGGGAGGTCGAAAGCCTCCAACGGACGCTGTTGTGGGATGGGAGGCCGCGGATAGGGATTGCTAAATTGACGCTTCCATGGTATGACGGGGGTATCGCGCTTCCAGACATCCGACGCTATTACTGGGCCACCCAGTTGTCCGCGATTAACCACGGTTTCTATGGCCCGGCCCTCAGCCCTGGTTATGCCATGGACAGATGGTTGTTGCGCGGTGGGAACTATCTTAGGGCGTTGTACTCGCGGTCCCTCGACTCATCCCTCACGTGGCCCACTGGGGTGGCGGTGCGTGTATGGAAGATGGTGACTGACTCTCTGGGCTGGAAGGATAGGCTCACCTTAGCTGCCCCGTTGTTTGAATCTGAAAGGTTGGGTAGGCTTTGGCATACGAAAGGGTTTGATAAATGGGATTTGATCGGCATTTCCAGGGTTGGAGATATGCTGATTAAGGGTAGGGTGAAGTCCTTTGAAGAGTTGCAGAAGGAGTATGAGTTGGGGGCGTCTGAGTTTTTCCGATATGTTCAGGTGCGTCATGCCCTGCGGTCAGTCCTTGTGGAGGGTGAGAGGGTGCCTGAGTCCTCTCCTTTGGAGGACCGGATCCTTGATGGCCATATGCCGGAGAGCACGATCTCGCTCATCTACAAGAAACTGATAAATGTTCGGGCTGATGTGCTACTGGGGCTGCGGGACCAGTGGACTAGGGATGGACTCGAGTTGGACGATGAGGACTGGCAGTCTGCTGTTTCCTCTCCTAAGGAGGTTGCGATCCCGTCGCGTCTGAGGCTGGTGCAGCTTAAGATCCTGCATCGAGTGTATGTGACGGGGCCGCAACTGGTTCATATGGGATTCTCTGAGGAAGGCCTATGTAGGAGGGGATGCGATATGGTGGGTACTTTCCTACATATCATCTGGGAATGTGGTGTCATCACGGAATTTTGGAGGAGAGTTCATGCGGTGATGGGGGAGGTGACGGGCATTGCCATGCAGCCGGAGGCGCGGTGTTGTCTCCTGAATGTCTGGGGGCCCACTGACCATGATGAGGCACAGACCCAGTGGGTGACCCTGGGTAACATGGTTGCTAAGAGGGACATCGCGCGCTTGTGGGGTTCCGGGGGGCCCCCCACGTTAACTGCGTGGAAAGAAAATATGGACTGGAGTATGCTCAGGGAGAAGACAGTATATTGCGCCAGAGGCCGCCCTCGGAGGTGGCATGCCATCTGGGGGCGGTGGAACCAATACAGGGGGGGAATATGTCTTGCCCCTGATCTGGATCCCCCCGAGGAACAGCTTTCTTCTTGACCTTCTTTCCAGCTCCGTATGTAGATGTGATGGTTAATTGACCTCTTGGGCCTCTGCTTTTCCCCCTTTTTCCTCTTATCATAGTACTGTGACCGTTAGATGATTGGGGTCCGGCTCCCCCTGGGGGGCTACCACCGTGGGCATTCAGTGTTGTTGCCTTGCTGGGGTTTGTTGTGTGTTTGTAATTATTAAAAATGGAACCTTCTCACTGCTCCTTCAATGTACTGTGGACGATTCTCTATACTCTCCTAATGAAGCTGCCGAACCTCCGGGTTGTCGGCTGAATAGCTGTGTCCAGATTCTTGAAGAAATAAAGGTTTTTATAATAAAAAAAAAAAAAAAAAAAAAAAAAGGATTGCCACATCATGAGGTACGAATACCCGTACAGGATATCCCATTATGATTCCCTCACTTTGTTCCAGACTTCAGCATGTAGCAGCTACTGCTTTCAGGCAACCTGGTAAACCCACAGCTACTGGGTCAAGTGTTGATGAGAAGTATGCAATTGGCCTCCTCAGACGTCCATGTTTCTGGATTAACACTGAAAGTGCACATCCATTTCTCTCACTACAGTACAGCCCAAATTCTTTTTCATAATCTGGCATTCCCAGGGCAGGGGCTTCACATAGCCTGTTCTTTAACTCCTTAAATGCAGCCATTTCTTCTGGGTTTAATTCCAATGGGTCTTTCACCTCACTTTTGGTCAATTTAATCAATGGCTTGGCAATCAAGGAAAAGTTACTTATCCACTGACGACAGTAACCAACTATTCCCAGAAACATTCTTACTTCTCTTTGTGTCATTGGGGCCCTCATTCCCCTGATGATTTTAATCCTGTCAATGGTCACTTTCCTCAGACCTTTCTCAATATTATGTCCCAGATACTGGACTTCTTTCTTGCAGAATTGCAATTTGGCTGGGGATACTTTTAATCCTCCATCTGCCAAGTGATTCAGTAAAGCAATGGTGTCTACTTCACAAGCTTCACGTGTTTTTGATGCCACAAGCAGGTCATCAATGTATTGGACCAGAACTGAATTTTCAGGCATTGTTAAACTCTCCAGAGATTTCTTCAGCAATTGATTAAATATAGAAGGGCTCTCTGTATACCCCTGTGGAATTCGGCACCATGCCAAAATTCGTTCTCCAAATCTAAATGAAAAAATCGGCTGGTTGTCATGATGCAACGGGATTGAAAAGAAAGCATGACACAAATCAATTACTGTATACCATTCTGCATCATGGGGAATCCGATACAAAACCACTGATGGATTTGGCACAATGGGATAGCATGACACAACAATCTTGTTAATTTTCCTCAAATCCTGTACTATTCTGAACTTTCCATTAGGTTTCTTCAGTCCCATTATTGGCGAATTACATGGGCTGCTCAATATTTTCCTTAACACCCCCTGCTGGATCATTTTCTCGATTATGGGTGTTATACCTTCAATTATTTCAGGTGTCAGTCTGTATTGTGGAATGTTTGGGTAAACTACTCCTTCTTTTACAGTGATTTTCACTGGATCTACATTTCTCATCAAGCCCACATCTTCTCCAGTAAAATCCCAAACTGCTGCTCTCACTGTCTGTTTCAATTCTGGGGGTAATGCATCTGGATTAAACACAGCATATGTTCCCAAAGCTTCACTTTCCCTGTTATCTAGGGTCATTCTGTATAGGACATCCTCATCTGCGTTTCAAAGGTTATTCCATGTGGTGTACAGAAAATAGTGCAATTCATCTTGCACAGCAGGTCCCTGCCTAGCAAGTTCACAGGACTAGTGTCACACACGACAAATCGGTGCATGTCTGAGAATTTCCCTATTCTAACCTTTACTGGTTCAGTAAGAAGAGTTTTAATCTGTGTGTTAGACACACCCACTACTTGGATTGCTTCATCCGAGAGAGGAAGATTCTTTATATCAGCTGACCTGACAGTTGATCTCGTAGCTCCTGTGTCAACTAGAAAAGTTACACTTTCACCATTGATTTTTCCATCTACAAAAGGTCCTGCCTGGTCTATTTCTAGAGTTGCGCCAAGTACGCAATCTTCCTCCTCTCTTCGGCACCGTCAGAAGTCTCCCTCAGAATCACTTCCCTCATTTTTCAGCCAATATTGAGATACAGCGCTTGCGCGTTTTGGCCTGTTTACCTGCTCTTCATCGTAGAACCCCGACTCTTGACTGTACTTCTGGGATCCTCTTCTCTGTGGCAAGGGTGGTTTTGGCACCTGATTCTGCTGCTTAACAGCCTTCTGCTGTTGCTGATGCTGACCACACCCCTCACTCTGCACCTGTGAATTCAATGATGGATTGTCATCATTAGTAGACGGTGGATTCTTACACTCGGATTTCCAGTGCCCTAATTTTCCACAGTTGTGGCAAGGGAATTTCTTCTTTGCTTCCTCAATATTTCCCTTCCCTTTTCCTGGACCAAACCTGGGTTTATTTCCTGGGTTATTTGCTTGTTCAACCAACTGAGCTTCCTGTCTTTCTGCAACTTTCACCTGTGCCCACATTGCCTTTTCTTTCAGTTTCCTTTGCTTTGCCTCAATCTCATCACCAAAGTATTTTGCATATCTCAGGATCTCATCAATCTTTTTGCTCTGCCAGTCTACGGCATGCTGCCTTATCATTTCACTGATTTCAGGTCGCAAGCCATACACAAATCTATATACAAAATGGCTCAGATCCTTGTCACCCAGATGTTCATCTCCACTGAACTGTTTGAAAGCTAGTATTAGTCTTTCATAATAAGCATGGACTGATTCTTTCACTTCTTGATGTGTTCGATCTATTTTAACCCAGTCTGTTTCCTTGGGGGGTACCTTATTTTTCAAGAAGGCCATAACCTGCTCATACTTTTTCATGACCTCCGGATCTGGTGCTCCTGTCTTTGGATCTCTCGGGTACTCTTTAGTGGGCCAGTCTATGACTATTTTACATTCTGCCCACAGGTCTGCTGGTACAATTATATCAAACAGACTATTCAGGTCAATCCACAGCACCTTTGACAACTTCACAAATTTGTCGACCTGTCTATACCACTCGACGGGCTTCTCCCTTAGTCGAGGGAAATCATTTGTAAATGACAAAATATCCTGTCTGGTCCATGGGACATGTACGTACCCACCTCCTGGAATCTCCCTCATGGGGTAAGCTGTCACTGCTTTCTCTTTTTCTTTCATAGGAAATGTTGAGTAAGTTCTGTCTGCTGCATCCTCTCGCTTTCAATACCATCTATCTTTCCATCTCTCCACATCTCCCCATTTTCTTAGCAAAGCAATCATCTCCTTAATCTGCCCTGTTCGGCCTGCATTGTTCAGATTCTCAATGTCCTTATCTGTAAAATCCACTCGGTAAGGCTTTTGTAAAGCTTTTACCTTATCCATGTCGATCCCCATTTCACTGGCTATTCCTTTCAACCTGTCATGTATGTTCTTCGCTCTCCATGTGATACTCTTGCACAGGAATAAAATCTCCACTTCCTGATAATTTTTCAGTGTTTCTGTAGGGATTGTTCCGACAATCAGCTCCTCCATTTCCATACGTAGTCTAGCTACATCAATTCCCTGGGATTCGTTTTCTTTCCTCTGCAAAGCCTTCAGCCAGTCATTCAAATCTTCAGCAGTTATTCCCATAGATTTTTCTGCACCCCCTGGTTCTGTCACTCTTTGTGGTTCTAAGATCGATCCTCTGTTCCCTTCCACACATCCAGAGTTCAAACCTGAGTTAGTCTGCACATTCAACTCTCCTCCACATATGGTATGTCTCCACTGATTTTCTCCCGTTCTCCACTGATTTTCTCCTGTTCTCATTTCTGCCTGCTCTGGAGGAACAATCAATCTATTGCCCACATATGGGACTGTCAAACCACTTTCACCAGTCCTCTGCTTGTTGAAAATTGGCATAACCGGACCTATTGTCACAGGCACTGTAACTGCCTCAAGATTTTTAGTCAGTTCTCTGATTTTCTCTGTCAATTCAAAGGTAGTCCTTGCTAGTTCTCTGGTCTTTTCATCCTCAACTTCATTCTCCCTTTCTCTCTCTCTTTCTCTCTCTCTCTCTCTCTTTCCGCAAGAGAACAACTGTTTTTCAACTCAGGGGTGGTAACCTCTGTCTTTATAATCCACAGGGTGTCTCTCATTGGGATAACTGCTGTTCCTACCACTGGTTCTCGTCTATACGTGGGTGGTCTTTTGTAGAGCATGTGCTCTAAGACATGGTCATCAGACTCATTCGCCCCATACCTCCTTATTTCTACATTATGTTCTTTCTCTGTACACTTTCTCCCTTCTGTCTCCTCTGCTGTTCTTACAGGATATAATCCCTCGGTCATACTGGCATCACGCCATCTTCTCATCCGGTCATGATGGGTTTCGCGATCATACTTTCGCCCAAACATATACCGGTAATTTCCTCCACCCCTCTGCTTTTCTCGCTCATGCATTTCATCTTCCCATTCAGTCAAAGCCTCAAATTGCGTTGGCCTAGGCCGAGGCTCTAGACACATCATCCGCTCCCGTAAGTTCCTCAGTATGGCCAGATTAAATGAGCCATGTTCCGGAAAAGCTAAAACTCCATCCTCTTTGGTATACTTCACCCAGTTGTCTAACCAAATACAGGTAGGATACCCATACTTTGCAACCATGAAGGATGCGGGGGTTCTTATCGGGGGCAGTAACTGTCCTTCCCTAGTCACAATATCCTTATCCTTGTCAAACCAGTTCTTAACCTTACTAAACAAGGATTTCTTTTTCTTTTCCTCAGCGTGGTAATACATTTTGTTATTTTCCGCAACCCTTTTGTCCTTTCTACAACTGTACGATCTCCTGTCCAATTGCAGCGCGACTCACACTAACGCACCAATCCTGGAGCGTCTACGTCACCCTGTACGTCTTCCAATCCTTGCGTGGCGTACACTAGCACACCAATCACCGTGCTTCCACCGTTCTAACCCACTGTCCTATCACAGCGCGGTCTCCCTGACGTCAGCAGTCGCTGCAGCAGCTCCTGCTCCTGTCTCCTGTCTCTCTCGTCTACCCCTCCTTTACAAAACTACCCGGTAGACTTTGTTTCAACTTCTACAAGTCTGTTAGTTACAACATACAAACATCTCCATTGTCTGCTTCTCTAGTCACAGAACAGCAAAAGACCTTTCCCACGAGAATTCCGCCTTTCCCGAGAGCAGCGCTTACCTCTGCCCTACTACGGAATCGTTACTTCCGTTGATAAAGTAGCACATCCCTCTACTCTACCCTTCTAACATGCACCAATTAACTGTTTTCTCCGGAACAATTAACCAGAATGCCTTCTCATTCACACCAGAAAATGTAATACATTCACACAGAATTCTGTCTTTCCCGAGAACAGCGAACAGTCTGTCCTACTACAGAATTATATCACACGTTAACAAAGCAGCGCTTACCTCTGCCTTGTCCTTCTAACAAGCTCAGAGAATACCCATTACCTTCCTAGTGATAAGCGTTAACGGAATACCATAAGGATCCCTGATACCTAAGACCAGAATTTCACAGATAACCTTCGCTATCATATACATTTCTCTCACACAGAAAATACGTTTCTAATGGCAACACACGGCGATGCTACCTCATCGAACCCAGACAATGCGACGCGCAACTTCAATTGTCACACGTTTTCCCCTGTCTACATACAGGGCCAACAATCCCGCCTTTTCCGAGAGCAGCGCTTCCCTCTGCCCTACCACGGAACTGTCACCGACTTCCTACGTCCCAGAAGCTGTACACACTACATAAACTCAATACGACTTCGACATACAGTGTTAGTACATATATCAATACCAATCAATAATCAATAAGCTTATATACACGCAAAATTCACCAGATCAAGACAATAGTTAACCATAATTCTGCTACCAAGAAACTGGTGCAGATCGGAGCTTCCGAATACCCTCTACTTCCACGGACGGAGTGATTTCACAGTCACACACACACATCACACGCTGGTGGGGCCCATTACACCAACATTCATCCTACCACCTTATCCGTGCCATGTATAAGGGAAAAACGTTCGATACCTAACCAATCTGCATGTACCCTGAGGTCAATGGCATCAACTAGTTGCTATAGATCTGGTGAAACATTTTACAATACGCAAATAAATTCAATAAACATGACAATAAAATAACCACCCGACACAGTGATTCAAACAGAATATTTGTTTATCTAAAACTGTAAGAAAAGCCAATTAAAAGCAAGATCATTTCTTTCATATTTACCTATTCTGTCTAAAAGTCGTTTTCTAAGTCAGAACCGGTCCTCAGCATAATAATCAAAGTTTCTAGCCGTCATGTAGAGTCACCGTCCTCTCCGTCAGCATCGGGACCTCGGATCATCAGTTCGGGAAGAAGTGGCGCTAGACCTCTCTAGTCTACAAATATTTATACTAAATTTACATTCCAAAATGTTGCAATCATATCTCATGAAACACTCGAATGGCGGAAATCATGTCGTCTTGGTACACTGAGATACAGTGCAAGTTTTTCTCACACATTGATCATCTCAAATAATGAATAGTAATAAGGAGTCCATAACTAATTCGTTACTTCTACGGATGTCTCTTTAGGGTAAATTGTATCCCATTCGTGGGACCACTATAAGTTCAACAAATCAGTATTCGGATTTGGTAACAGTCTTCACGTGCAGGGGCATTTGGCATCTCTCCCGGATTTGTCGTCATGATCATGGCTTTTCGGTTCACCAGGAGGGCAAGGTCGCAGTCAGCGCGAAGCCTCCTTGCAAATTTTCCATCTACTCGAATGCAGGCTGCGGGTGGTAGCCATTTTCTAGTAGGCCACATTGGTCAACTTAAGTAAAATGAAACACAAAACAAAATTACTGCATGGAAATGATTATACAGTGTTATTCCCCAGCTAATACCCTTATGTGTATGTATTTATCTAGCCATTTGCAACATCAAAAGCCATTAATGCATATTAATTATAAGCGCAAAACACAATAACATCACATAAGCAACATCTATTTCTGTCAGTTTGCTCACCAACTTAGTTCACTTATTATTTCAGACATGCAATTGCATTCCCACGTGTAATTCTTCTGTTAATAAGGTTGATTAGACAAGACTCGACAAATCTTTAATGATTAATAATTAATCAGTAGTACTTTTAATTATAACATGCGAAAATGAAACAGGTATTTGGTTTTAAAGTAAAAACCCTGCTCCATCACACCCACCCCTCAATCTATGTTCTGATGCGGTGTTTGTCTGCCACTTTGTTCTCACTGCTCCAGTTCCTGTCGTATCCCAGTTTGATCGGCACTCCCTCGCACCACCACCAACAAAGGCCCTGTGGTCGTACTCGCCACTGACTCCCAGTCTTGCTGACCCCACCGTCCCAGTGGAGGTGCCGTCTAACTGGCCTCCCCTTCTCCTCTTTACTCGGGACATTTACTTAATCTTTATTTTCATTGGCCACACAAGATGGTGAGATGGCGCGATGTGATCCCCCTCCACAAAATGGCTGACGGTGGTCCCCTCCAACAGACAGCACGGTGAGTTACCTCCCACATCCTGCCTGATGCACTCACAGCCCTCGGTATATGTGATGTATACTCCCCAACCCCTACTAGATAACATTTAGGTGCCGATCACGATCCGGTAAAAAATGTCCCCGTGCGACTCGTATCGGGTCTTTACCGTACGAATCGTACAAGTGCCGTACGAACTGGCAATCAAGATTCGCATGGTAAAAAGTCCATACGAACCGCACTGGGAATCATTCCCCACACGTCCTCGGGTCGGAAAATGTGTCCGACACGTCCTCGGACGATTTACCTTACAAACGTGAAAAGCCAAGTCCGACCGAGGAATCACGATCCATCCCGTGCGTCCGAGCGTACAACCGTATGGAAAAAACACCGTCCGCACCGAACTCCTATAGCAACCATGGAGACATGTGCCCGCATACGCGCCCAACACTCCCCCCCAGCCCCCGTACGTCCGACACGTACCCCCCGTGTATGTATACCCCCACCCGTCTAGGTACACCCCAGTACGTTCAAGTCGTACCCCCACCCCAGTACGTGTCGTACCACCGTCTATGTACACCCCAGTACGTTCGAGCTCCACCCCCACCCCAGTACGTGTCATACCCCCCGTGTACCTACACCCCAGTACGTTCCAGTCGTACCCCCACCCCAGTACGTGTCAAACCACCGTCCATGTACACCCCAGTACGTTCCAGTCGTACCCCCACCCCAGTACGTGTCGTACCACCGTGAACCTACACCCCAGTACGTTCCAGTCGTACCCCCACCCCAGTACGTGTCGTACCACCGTGAACCTACACCCCAGTACGTTCGAGCCCCACCCCCACCCCAGTACGTGTCATACCCCCCGTGTACCTACACCCCAGTACGTTCGAGCCCCACCCCCACCCCAGTACGTGTCATACCCCCCGTGTACCTACACCCCAGTACGTTCCAGTCGTACCCCCACCCCAGTACGTGTCGTACCACCGTGAACCTACACCCCAGTACGTTCCAGTCGTACCCCCACCCCAGTACGTGTCGTACCACCGTGAACCTACACCCCAGTACGTTCCAGTCGTACCCCAACCCCAGTACGTGTCGTACCACCGTGAACCTACACCCCAGTACGTTCGAGCCCCACCCCCACCCCAGTACGTGTCATACCACCGTGAACCTACACCCCAGTACGTTCCAGTCGTACCCCCACCCCAGTACGTGTCGTACCACCGTGAACCTACACCCCAGTACGTTCGAGCCCCACCCCAGTACGTGTCATACCACCGTGAACCTACACCCCAGTACGTTCCAGTCGTACCCCCACCCCAGTACGTGTCGTACCACCGTGAACCTACACCCCAGTACGTTCGAGTCCTACCCCCACCCCTGTACGTGTCGAACCACCGTGTATGTACATCCCAGTACGTTCGAGCCCCACCCCCACCCCAGTACGTGTCATACCCCCGTGTACCTACACCCCAGTACGTTCGAGCCCCACCCCCACCCCAGTACGTGTCATACCCCCGTGTACCTACACCCCAGTACGTTCGAGCCCCACCCCCACCTCAGTACGTGTCATACCCCCCGTGTACCTACACCCCAGTACGTTCCAGTCGTACCCCCACCCCAGTTCGTGTCGTACCACCGTGTACCCAGTACGTTCGAGTCCTACCCCCACCCCTGTACGTGTCGAACCACCGTGTATGTACATCCCAGTACGTTCGAGTCCTACCCCCAACACAACCTCCTAACTACGGAGCGCACCCCAGGCCCCAACATCACAACCGCATGTACGAGTCGTACCAAGCCACACACAAGGACAGCACCGTACAACCAAATGGCCCATGTACACACCGTACACACGCTCAAAACGCACGGACACAACCAGGACAAAACAAAACAACACAACAATACACCATTCGAATGGCACAAAGCCACTAAACATGGCCAAAAAACACCAAAACAACACCTTCACTGACCTGCAACTGCCAAAAACAAACAGAGGCCCAATACACCACCACTCCTTATAACCAACCCACCCACAATTCAAACACAGCCACACCCACCAATGGACCAATAAAAAGGGCCCACACACACAAACCATGAGCCTTTGCAACAGACCCACTGCTGCCAGACCCCACAGACAACCCACAGCACCAGACCTCAACCTTTACTACACCTTACACTTGCACACCTTCACACAAGCACCTTCACAAACACACCCTCATCACATTCACACACACACGCACCTGCACAACCACACCCACACACCCACAACCATCCACACACCACCCCCACCATCCACACCCCCCCCCACCATCCACACCCCCCCCCACCATCCACACCCCTCATCATGCCCACTACCAAGAATCCAAAGTTCAGTAACCGAGAGTTGGAGGTTCTTGTTGATCAAATCCTCAGAGTCGAGCCACAGATCTTTGGAACATTGGTCAGAAACACCAGCCAGGCAGCAAAAACAGCCATGTGGCAGACCATCGTCGATGCTGTGAATGCTGTTGCGGACACCAGACGGACCAGGCAGGAATGCCAGAACAGGTGGTACGATCTGCGGAGGAGGGTCCGAGCCAAGAGGCAGGATGAACACGACCAGGCCAACGCCACCGGAGGAGGGCCCTCCCGCAGACCCGTACACTACCATCCCTGGGAGGAGAGGGTGATGGCCATACTGCCGGTGGAGGCAGTAGAAGGATTAGAAGGACTCCGAGACCCGGGTGAGTACACAAACAACGCACCTCACATGGGGGGAACGGCATCCACAACCAACATCACTAACAGGCACGCAACCACCACAAGCCATCGCATGACTCAACCACACTCCATGAGCACGCACATGCCACTGCTGCCACCATGCCCCATGCACCCAGCTGGACAATGTCAAGTCACAGGCCACAGAAGACAACAACACATGACACGGTAACCCGGATGGCGGGAGGCTGGGCCCAAAAAAGCACATAGTGCAACTCAGAAGCAGACAACAATTCACTCTACCCATATGGCCTAGGTCACAGCCAGACAAACAGTGTGTCCCCACACAGGAAAGACTCGCCAGCAAATGGCGGACGCCTTGCATCAACACATGGGGGTGAAGGCACTGTTTTGCACATGACAGCAGCTAATGAACAGCCAACATTGTGAAAGAGTGGCAGCACACACCACCACAGCAGCAGCGCACAGACACACATCACACCCAATGGGTGCCTGGAGATCAGAAACAAACTCACATCAACAAGCCAAGGGCCACTCAAAGATCTGCTAACAGTGTGTGCCCAGGAAGCTGGGCCGAGGTGACAGAGGGTGACACACGGAGGGAGGGAGAGGGGGACAGAGAGGGAGGGAGAGGGGGACAGAGGGAGGGAGAGGGGGACAGAGAGGGAGGGAGACGGACAGAGGGAAGAGGCTGACACACGGAGGGAGGGAGAGGGGGACACAGAGGGAGCGAGACACAGGGAGAGCTAATCAGCCGTGTTGCGTGTGTGAATGTCTGCTCGTCAGCAGGTAGACTGCGTGCATGTAGACAAGGGTGGCCAGTGCCAGAACCCCCCCTCTTCACCATGGCAAAACACAGGGCCATGTCACAACCTGTACACGAGCACAAGTGTGTGGATCCACTCCATGTGCGCATGTACAGTGCTACACGGAAGGCGCCAATGCATGGCTCGCCACACCTGCCCACTCCACTGCTGACTGCAGTCACACTTGACGCAGCAAGTAAGACTGTGCCACACATAGTTAAAGGGGCAAAAGTGGTGGCCAAGGGACACACCCATGCACAAGTGCACTGTGAGTGGAATGCAAGACAGATCCTAATTCCAAGAGGAAATGTGCCAACTTTGAAACGGATGAAACATGGATGTTGCATGGACCAAAATTAACATTGTCTCTCTCACACACAGGTCAACGTCGTGGTGCACCCCCCAACACTGGGGGGGAACACTCACAGGACCCGGATCTGCAGGAGCCCGATCCCACCGGCAGCGACCACTCTCACCACTCTGCGGACGACCCCGACCGACCTGGCCCCTCTGGTGTCCAACCACCTGCAGCACCTGCGTCAGGTACAACTGTGCCAACCACCACCCCCACTCCTGCCACATCCCAGGAGACACCCAGGATCCCTGCCCCAACACCACAATGCAGCCAGGCTCGCCAGGAGGGACACGGTGTCCCGGGCACCCAGGAGGAGGCAGGCGACAACGCCAATGCCACCCCTCAGGGGTCCCGGAGACCCCATGTGCCCACAAGTGCAGGCCAGGCGCAAGTGGGCAGGGGTGGTGGGAGTGGAGGACGGCGGAGGCGCGAGCCTGACCAGTTGGCTGGGGATCCGGTATTTTCCCATGTCCGTAACATCCTGGACTCATACCGGCAGGACACCACGGGCATGGCCCAGGTTGTGTCCGTCCTCGAGGGGATCAAGGCCCAGCAGGCCCAGCAACATGCGGAGCTAATTGCCTGTCTACTGGTACACCAACGGAGGATGGAGGACAGACAGGCTGAGCAAGTGACGGCATTCCAGGGGATTCACGCTACACTCCGTCGGATGGCCGACACCATGGCCGACCCTCCCTGTGCCAGAAGGCGGAGAACATCACCACCCACAGGGAGGGATCAGGAGGAGGAGGAGGAAACATCCGACGGAGCATCCCAGACGTCGTCACGGCCTGCTGGTGAGCTTCCCCGCAGGAGGCCGGGTCGTCCACGGAAAGGACCGTGAGGGTGGCTGCTACATCACCATCTCCCAGGACACCTGGCCTGGCACCTGGCCCACTGGAGCAACAGCATCACAGCATCAAGAGACATTCTCTGCCACATGGCCCTGCTGGTCACTGGCTGACCAATGTTGACAAAGACTGTGGCATGGACTCTGAGGATTTCCAATGGCAAGGACACCAACTCCCCTACTGAACTTTGGATTCCCTAATCCCGGAAAGCCCCTCACTTTGTCCCCCCCCCCCCAATAATAAATCACACTATGAAGAGTATATGCCTGCTGGTAGCATTATTACCTAACATGTGTCTTGTAAAGTCTAAACATGCCTGAGTCATCTTTTCTCTTCAACCATCCACACCCTGGGGCCTGAGTCTGGCACAGGACACATGGGTCACAGTTTATTAGGCAAGACAGACATGGAGCACCATACACACCCGTGATGGGCACAACCAGCTGAGGGGGTGGCCGAACAACCGTGCTGACACACACATTGAGTACACCAACAGTCATGCGCAGAGGTCAGGGATCCAGTCCAGTGTCCTGGGTGGCACCCAGGTATGTGTAGACAGGTGGCAGAACCATGTCCTGCAAGCTTGAGTCCGGTGGATGCAGAGAATGGGGGCCTGGACAACGTTGGATGCATGGGGATGGCACATGTCACAATACCCACGCAGTCATGGACATCATGCCCAATACACAGTCACAGCCCACACACACAGCTTGCATCTTGCGAATCGACACATTGACACATAGCCACAATCAGGGAATACCATGCCAGACATGCAGGATGCACCGTGCCAACACACCAGCATTGACTGAGAAGAGGCACCTTGGAGGCATAGGGACACCTTTATTAGTCATGTATTCGGGTTTGCAGAGGCAACTCGAAGTACACATGAACACATCATGTGGAGTGACATGTGGGTCCAACACTGGCACCCCCCTTCTGCAGCACAAATGCGTGATAGCCATGGTACTGGCACACAAGCGTCGGCTAACAGCTAAATACCCACAGCTGCACACGGAGAGCCTGCCATACACCATAGATCCGCTGATGTGGAAGTCCCACACCATGTCAAGCCAATGCTAACCGTATGTGTCCGAGGGCAGTGTCACACACATTGATGCCATCATCACAATCCACTATCCCATCACTGATGACTGTCAACCAGGCAGACCATCTATTCAGGTGTACACAGCTGCATGTCGTGTCCCATGGGGATGCGACATGGCTGCAGAGGAACCAAACCCCGACAGGGGCAGTGTGCACACATCGTGAACAACTGCACACCCAATACACCCCAGATGCATCCCTTACCCCATGGAGACTTCCAAACGTGTCCGTGCCTGTAACGCTGAGTCAGCCCACGATGTCATGTCCATGAGGAATAGCAGTGCCACAACAATGCAACCAGCAAACGGCATGCGCAGGTACCTGGGGAAGAGAGACACACAAGAAGTCAGCCACAAAAAGCACAGCCACTTGCATGTGCATTTACTCGACACATGTATGGATGACAACATGCTAGGTCACAATTATGACTGGGGAAATACTACCATCACTGCCACCATCACTCCAGTGACACACCCACACACACCTCTGACCCACGTGCCATACATGCAGGTGGAGACACACATCACAACGCATGCCACACGGGGACCAATGCGTGCACACTCAGACACTGGTACTCACCACTAAGCAAAGAAGTCGCGTATGAGCCGAGTCCGGATGTCCTCTTGCGGCTCCCCATCCTCCACATCACTAGCCCCATTGCCAAGCCCTTCGTCCTCCACGGGTGGATGGTCCTCGTCATGTTGATTCAGGATGAGTGGCACAGCTCTTTCAACTGCCATGTTGTGCAGCATGCAGCAGACCATGAAGATCTTGCAGACCTTCGCCGGGGCATAAGGGAGTGCACCGCCGGTCTTGTGGAGGCACCGGAATCGGCTCTTCAGCATGCCAAACGTCCTCTCTATCACTCGCCTTGTCCGGCCATGGGCGGTGTTATAGCGGAGCTGGGCCGGCGTGATGGGGTTGCGGAGAGGTGTCAGCAGCCAAGGCATGTTGGGATAGCCAGCGTCCCCTACATGGGAAGCACATGGACATCGTTAGAACTGGTGAAGCGGTCGTGCTGGTCGGCTATACAGAATACAGGACAGACAGACTGTACCCACCAACAACACATGCCCGTTCGTTGCGCAGCTGCATCATCATATCAGGCATCCCGCTACGCCTCATGATGTAGGCATCGTGTGCTGATACTGGGAAACGAGCACAGACATGTGAAATCACCATATTGGACAGACACACCACAAGGGCATTGATGGAGTGGTAGTGCTTCCGATTGCGGTACGCCACCTCCCGTGCGTGTGGTGGTACCAAACCTACATGTGTCCCATCTATGGACCCAATGACATGGGGCATCCCTCCCAGGGCATAGAATCCACGCTTGACCTCAGTCATCTGTTCAGGGGTTGGGAACTTGATGAAGTCATCCAGGTGAATCAACATGGCCTCCAAGAAATCATGCAGCACACCGCTGAACATGCTCTGGGACATGCCACCAACATGAGCTATGGTATTTTGGAAGGTACCCGTGGCAAGAAAATGTAGGGCAGCCATTACCTTCAGCTGGGGTGTCAGTGCCGTAGGATACCTGTGCTGCGGTTGCAGGTGTGGTGCCAGTCTCGCCGTCAGCTCCAGGATCAACGGTTGGGTGAAGCGGTAGAGCCGGATCCTGTAATTCTCCTGCATGGCAGCCAAGTCTGGAATTCTTCGGGCAAGAGGCGGCGCTCTGCAGTAATTTGGAAGTGACAAGGAAGAGTGAGTGCACTACGACAACAACTCATGTCTACTGAGCACATGTAAATCTGGCAATACACACATGCTACATAGGGAGTCAGGTATGTGCTACATGCCCAGGACACGTATGGATGCAAGGTGACACTCCTTCCAAGACCCAGCTACACACGGAGATTGAGAACCTCCCCATGCCACGCCATGGGAATAGCTGTGTCCCAGTGCAAGTGAACAGCCCGACGCAAGACAGGAGTGACATACACCCACACATCAGCAGAAGTGGGATGCCGATTGCAGAGACTGGTTGCGGAACACCGGAGCCACAGGTCACATGACATTACACTAGGCCTGCCCACACACCTTGCCATGAAGGTGCACATGTCATGACTCACCACACATTCCTTGTGAGGATGCTGACATGGCCTTGTCACGCTACTCCGTGTCCCATGCATACATGTGCACCTCACATCCGATACCACATGTGGCATGGTGTGCGGAACAGTGTGCAATGACAATCTACACACAGACACATGTTGGTTGCTGCAACGGCTGCAGCTTTTGAGGGTGCTACAACATCAACCTGATGAAAATCCCGGACACATAAATGACATAGTCACATTGTGCACTGTGGGTAGTGACAAGTCATGTGTCATGACCCCTGTACCGGGCATCATGGGACACTTCCGTGTGTTGGTGTCCGTGCCATGCCAGTGACGCTCACCCCAAGTGCGCAGTACGACATGCACACATGTCAAAGGAGTCAAGGGCATGCCTGGCACACATTGCACCGTCACACAGTACACCTATGCACATCTCATCATACATCTGGTGCCTTCTCCACTCAGGAGGCATGTTCCACATCACAGCCTGTCACACCTGTGCCCCACACATGTAGTAATGCACAGACGATGCCTTGATGTCCATTCCTGGACAAGTATGTCCATCCATGGACAAGTATGTCCATCCATGGACAAGTATGTCCATCCATGGACAAGTATGTCCATCCATGGACAAGTATGTCCATCCATGGACAAGTATGTCCGCCCTATTCCTACCTGTGTGTCGCCTATCACCACTGTGATGTGTAAAAACCGCCGTACTGCTGCTAAGAGGGCCTGTGTATGTTCCCAAATCACTGTGGGAGTCCTGCCGTATGTGTACCCATCGTGATGGCGAGCGTACAGGCATTTGTACGGTCCGTACCACTACGGGTACGCATACGCGTGCAGACCCATAGTGATAGTGAGCGTAGATGCGTGTGTACGGTCCGTACCACTACGAGTACGCATACGCGTGCAGACCCATAGTGATAGTGAGCGTAGATGCGTGTGTACGGTCCGTACCACTACGAGTACGCATACGCGTGCAGACCCATAGTGATAGTGAGCGTAGATGCGTGTGTACGGTCCGTACCACTACGAGTACGCATACGCGTGCAGACCCATAGTGATAGTGAGCGTAGATGCGTGTGTACGGCCCTATCATTATGGGTCTGCACGCGTATGCGTACCCGTAGTGGTACGGACCGTACACACGCATCTACGCTCACTATCACTATGAGTCTGCACGCGTATGCGTACCCGTAGTGGTACGGACCGTACACACGCATCTACGCTCACTATCACTATGGGTCTGCACGCGTATGCGTACCCGTAGTGGTACGGACCGTACACACGCATCTACGCTCACTATCACAATGGGTCTGCACGCGTATGCGTACCCGTAGTGGTACGGACCGTACACACGCATCTACGCTCACTATCACTATGGGTCTGCACGCGTATGCGTACCCGTAGTGGTACGGACCGTACACACGCATCTACGCTCACTATCACTGTGGGTCTGCACGCGTATGTGTACTCGTAGTGATAGTGAGCGTACATGCGAGTGTACGGCCCGTACCACTACGAGTACGCATACGCGTGCAGACCCATAGTGATAGTGAACGTACGGGCCGTTGCCATGCATTTGGGGTGCCCTAGGTCCCCGAAACGCACCGTACCTGTGTGTGATGCTCCAAATTACATAGGGGACAAGTATTAAGGCCTACATGCATGCTGGTTGTCATGGAGACCAAGTTCAAATTTCGAAATTGTTCTGGAAGGTGCACAGCAGAAGTCAGTTGGAATTATTCTACTTTGTTGCAATGTGTTTGTGGGGCTGACATCATGCAGGAGAATAGAGAACCCACAGACTGCTAGGTTTGAAGGGATTGGTGGAAACAGGATGCAAATGTGAGTGACCAATCACTCTGTACTCCTGTGCATGAGACTGGGCAGAAGGGCACATATAAGGCAGCCAGGTCCCATGAGGGAGTACTTGCCTGCACATCTTTGCATTCGTCGACCCAGCTGCTGCTACTGATTCCCTGGAACCATGTCAAGGGCTGTGGAGAGGACACAGCCATTCACCCTGGAGGAGAACATGGCTCTGCTGGATGTGATCCTCCCACAGTACTCCATGCTGTATGGGCGACCAGGGTATCAGGTGAGTGCATAGGCCACTGCCACAGACTGTCCCTATGTTGTGACTGTGACTTCTGCCATTGTGTCCAGGTGTAACACACATGCCATGTACTGTCGGGGAGGTCCCAGGGGGGGGGGTGCCTGATGTCTCCCAGCAGTGCCCTGAGACAGGAGGGGTGGGGGCCTATCACTCACAGCAGTGCCCTGAGACAGGAGGGGTGGGGGCCTATCACTAACAGCAGTGCCCTGAGACAGGAGGGGTGGGGGCCTATCACTCACAGCAGTGCCCTGAGACAGGAGGGGTGGGTGTGATGCACAGTGTGAGCCTTGATCATTGATTGTGACATTGCCATCATTCCACCTGTGTACCCACTGTGGCACGTACTGCTTTTTCCCTCACCAGGGGATGATGTCCCTATGACAAAGGTGCAATGCGTTGGCTGCATGACATGCCTTGTTGTAACCAGCTAATTTGTACCCATATGTCTCTCTGTGACATGTGGCTGGTGTATTGATGTGGTGTCACTTGTTCCTCCTCACAGGTAGGCGCCACTGCCAAGGAGCAGATCTGGCTGACCGCCGTCAGTGCCGTGAGGGGTGTGGATGGTCGGAGGCGGAGCCTGCCCCAGGTGAGGAAACGCTGGCAGGATATCCGGTGCTGGACGCGGAGGATTGCACGGCTCCTGCTGGGGGACTCACCGGAGAGCCACAAGAACCGCGGCCGCCGCCGTCTGAGCCACCTCCACAGGCGTGTGCTGCCGGTGGTCTTTCCAGACCTGGAGAGGCGCTTACAGGCGATGCAGCAGCCGGAAGGGGGTAGGTACATGTGTGTTTGTTGTGTGTCACCGGCATTTGTAAGGGCACAGTAGCATGAATTCACTGGCAGGGTTTAAAGGTGCTGTGCAGATCCTGTTTGCCCCAGTATAGCGCTGCGCCCCTGCCACCCTTCCCCTCCTTGCAATGTGTTCCCTGGTCTGTGTGTAGTCACTCCTTCACAAGGTAATGTAGGCTGGCGCTTTGTCCACGAGAACAATGACTGTAGCATCATGTGTGGGGGTGGTGTGTAACAGGTTGTGGGCCCTTGCCTGTGCACTGTCAAGTTCACTGCATGTGGGTTCCATGTCAGTTGGCACTGATGCTGACTCCAGACATGGGAGTTGGTCTCTCATGTGTCATGCCTTACAGCGCGCATGTCCTATGTAGTGGCCTGTGACATGATGTGCATGAGTGTGCGATACACATAGTGCAGGGATGGTGACGTGTGTTGCAGTCATTACCATTCAGTAGCATGTAGTTGCGTGCCCACTACTGTCCCCTGGGGCACCTTTTCCTCAGTGGTGTATGTGTCATCATAAACGTGGACAATCTCAGTGTCTACAGCGTAGGTTGTGCTCTGTGCCATTGTCCCCTGTCACCATGTATATAGACGTGCTATTTTGTACAGGTGTCCACTGTGCAGCCTGACCTGATTGTCCTTCTTCATACTCACAGTTGCCAGTGCCTGTGTGTCTTGTTTTACTCATCTGAGGATGGGCACTGGTACCTCATTATTTGTACAGGCGCACCTTGGCTGTTTGGCGTCCAATCTTGCTTTTTGCCTGCCCCTGTGTGTATCACCCAGACTATGAGATGTTGGTGCCACCTGTGTCTCAACAATTTGCCTCGTGTAGGGTCTTGTTGGGGCGGGCAATGCCTATGTGTCAAATCCTGATTTCTACTTGCTGGGTCTGGGCAGTGTGCAGTGTGTGATGTGTCTGGACACACACGCAATGTGCAGTGACCGAGTCATGTTGGGCATGTTTTCAGCATTACCTATGCAGCATGTGTCTCAAGTTCATGGATATGGTCCCTGGTCATCGGTATTTTCGCCAACGCTGTGTGGTGCAGATGCAGTGCTGGATTGTCCCCAGGGCCTGGGTGCTATGTCAGACTCCGTTTCCTGTGTTTAGCTATTGTCTCATGCTCTCCATGGTATTTCAGTGGCATGGTGGCTCAACCAACTGTGTGTTTCATGCCCTACATCGGTACCTTGTTTAGTAGATGTTAGGGATCTTCCTTTTCAGGCTATGCAGTGTTACCTATGTCGATTGGACTCATGTGACTGATGTGTACAGCTGTCTGATTAATTTCTGTCTCTCCACCCTGCCCACAGCATCGTCGGGGGACACAGAGGGAGACATGGACACAGGCAAGGCGGAGGGACCGAGCACCAGTGCCAGCCGTGACATCGGGGCTGGCACATCGAGTGGGACAGAGGTGGAGGATAGTGCGGCCGAGGACCTGTCGACTGGCACGTCAGAATACGAAGCTGACAGGTCCGAGGAGGATGTCTCCGAGTGGGCGTTGGCTGCACCAGCAGCTGACAGCGGAACAACACCTCGCACCGCCCCCTCAGTTCCCACCAGCCGCCTCCCACTTGCTCGTGTCCCTTCCCAGCGTGCCCGGTCACAGCATGTCTCCTTCCTGCCAGGTACCGCACCCCCTGCCCCTGTCTCCACTGCTGCCGCCAATGCAGAGTCTGTGGACATCCAGCGGCAACTGCAGGTTGGTCAGGCTGCGATCCGTAATGTCCTCCATGCCCACGGCAAAACCCTCACCAACATCGAGGCTTTCTTGGAGGGCATTCATTCATCGCAGGCTGACCAACGCAACTTGCTGAGGTCCATAGACTCCACACTGACTGCAGCAGTGGGTCTCCTGCAGCGCGACCTCCCCCCACCTACCCCTGCCCCATCCACACTTCCCACTCCCATGCCTGTCCCACGTACACCCAGACGTCGGCATGCACCCACATCAACGGACACGGGCACCACACCAGCAGGGAAGGTCCACCGCACTCCTCCTGACACGCACACACAGGGTGAGGTAGGCACACCCACTGGGTCGGGGGGCAAACGTGTGACACGCAGCCATAGTGGGAGTCCGCATTCCACCCAGTCCACTCCCTCCAAATCCCCTCCCCTCAGCTCTCCTGGCCACATCTCCCCCAAGGACTCCTTCATGGCCGCTCTGTCCCTGAGCCCCACAGTTACACCACCACGCAAGCGGTCAAGGAGGTCCCCGGTCAGGGTGGTTGAGTCTCCCCCCCTGTCTCCACCCTCCCCCGGTGGCGCTGCGACCCATCCCTCTGACCCCCCCCCCTCCTTGGGGCCTGAGGTCCCTTCGGGTGCAGGGGACTCCCTGGAGGACCTTGCAAAGGTGTGTAGTGCCATCCTGGCCTCCGCCTTTGGCACTGACCCACCCCCTGTGGTGGAGTCCTCCATCCCTGCACCCACAACGCCGCCCCTTTGCCCTGATGTCCCTGCGGTGCCTGTTGCTTCCCCCCCCCCCTGATGCCCTCACCAGTGTGGAAGACGATGCCATTTGACTGTGCAGGCAAGGTAGGGGACACGCATCCCACTGTGTCCCCCATCCAGCTGAGAATCATTGACTGCCCTATGGGCTTTGTGAAGATTGAACTGCCTGCGATCCACGGACATTGTGCTCATGCTGAATAAAGCTTAATTTTGTTTTCATTATCACACTACTGCTATGCTGGTATTGGTGTTGGTGGGGCTGCTACATGGTTTTGGGTGGTGTGTAAGGGTTTGGGTGTGTGGGATATGTAGTAGTGTACTGCTCATTGGTGGGACCCTGGGATCTGTGTGCCATCACAAGGTGTTGGCTAACTTTCTTTGTTCATGTAAGCAGTTACTGCATGGTGCACTTGTCCCAGGGTGTATTCCTTCCTCTGTGTACCCAGCTTTCTTCCCTGCAGGGTGTTCCCAATGTTTAGCGCAGAGCTGTGTCTACATGAGCTGTGTGTGTGACGGAGCCCTTCTACTTTGGCCATGCATGCAGGGCCATGTCTCCACCTGCAACAATCGTGGCATCCTTGGTGATCACTGTACTTGTGTGTGGAGTCTGTTGACATGAGTTCATGGGGACATGTTCCCTTGTAGCCAGTATGCATGTGGATAATTCTGGCCTCACACACATGTGTTACACCCCTCCTGTCTCAGGGCACTGCTGGGAGTGATAGGCACCCACCCCTCCTGTCTCAGGGCACTGCTGGGAGGACTCTGCACACACCCCTCCTGTCTCAGGGCACTGCTGGGAGGACTCCACACCCACCCCTCCTGTCTCAGGGCACTGCTGGGAGGACTCCACACCCACCCCTCCTGTCTCAGGGCACTGCTGGGAGTGATAGGCACCCACCCCTCCTGTCTCAGGGCACTGCTGTTAGTGATAGGCACCCACCCCTCCTGTCTCAGGGCACTGCTGGGAGGACTCTGCACACACCCCTCCTGTCTCAGGGCACTGATGTTAGTGATAGGCACCCACCCCTCCTGTCTCAGGGCACTGCTGGGAGGACTCTGCACACACCCCTCCTGTCTCAGGGCACTGCTGGGAGGACTCCACACCCACCCCTCCTGTCTCAGGGCACTGCTGGGAGGACTCCACACCCACCCCTCCTGTCTCAGGGCACTGCTGGGAGGACTCCACACCCACCCCTCCTGTCTCAGGGCACTGCTGTGAGTGATAGGCACCCACCCCTCCTGTCTCAGGGCACTGCTGGGAGGACTCTGCACACACCCCTCCTGTCTCAGGGCACTGCTGGGAGGACTCCACACCCACCCCTCCTGTCTCAGGGCACTGCTGGGAGGACTCCACACCCACCCCTCCTGTCTCAGAGCACTGCTGTGAGTGATAGGCACCCACCCCTCCTGTCTCAGGGCACTGCTGGGAGGACTCTGCACACACCCCTCCTGTCTCAGGGCACTGCTGGGAGGACTCTGCACACACCCCTCCTGTCTCAGGGCACTGCTGGGAGGACTCCACACCCACCCCTCCTGTCTCAGGGCACTGCTGGGAGTGATAGGCACCCACCCCTCCTGTCTCAGGGCACTGCTGGGAGGACTCTGCACACACCCCTCCTGTCTCAGGGCACTGCTGGGAGGACTCCACACCCACCCCTCCTGTCTCAGGGCACTGCTGGGAGGACTCCACACCCACCCCTCCTGTCTCAGGGCACTGCTGTGAGTGATAGGCACCCACCCCTCCTGTCTCAGGGCACTGCTGGGAGGACTCTGCACACACCCCTCCTGTCTCAGGGCACTGCTGGGAGGACTCCACACCCACCCCTCCTGTCTCAGGGCACTGCTGGGAGTGATAGGCACCCACCCCTCCTGTCTCAGGGCACTGCTGGGAGGACTCTGCACACACCCCTCCTGTCTCAGGGCACTGCTGGGAGGACTCCACACCCACCCCTCCTGTCTCAGGGCACTGCTGGGAGGACTCCACACCCACCCCTCCTGTCTCAGGGCACTGCTGGGAGTGATAGGCACCCACCCCTCCTGTCTCAGGGCACTGCTGGGAGGACTCTGCACACACCCCTCCTGTCTCAGGGCACTGCTGGGAGGACTCCACACCCACCCCTCCTGTCTCAGGGCACTGCTGGGAGGACTCCACACCCACCCCTCCTGTCTCAGGGCACTGCTGGGAGTGATAGGCACCCACCCCTCCTGTCTCAGGGCACTGCTGTTAGTGATAGGCACCCACCCCTCCTGTCTCAGGGCACTGCTGGGAGGACTCCACACCCACCCCTCCTGTCTCAGGGCACTGCTGGGTGGACTCTGCACACACACCTCTGATTTCAGGATATGTACGCTTGGAACATACACGGTGGGGGTACGCTCAATGCATTCGAGGTGAGGGTACGAGTCTACTTACACTGGTGTGGTGGGGGTACGCTCCATGCATACGCGGGTGAGGGTACGGGTCGTACTTACACTGTTGGGGTGTGGGGTACGCTCCTTGCATACGCGGGTGAGGGTACGGGTCGTACTTACACTGTTGGGCTGGGGGGTACGCTCCTTGCATACGCGGGTGGGGGTACGGGTCGTACTTACACTGTTGGGGTGGGGGTACGGTCCGTGAGTCCGCGGGTGGGGGTAGGAGTCGTACTTACACTGGTGGGGGTGGGGGTACGGTCCGTACGTCCGCGGGTGAGGGTTCGAGTCGTACTTACACTGTTGGCATGGAGGGTACGCTCCATGCATACGCGGGTGGTGGTTCGAGTCGTACTTACACTGTTGGCATGGGGGGTACGCTCCATGCATACGCGGGTGGGGGTACGGGTCGTACTTACACTGTTGGGCTGGGGGGTACGCTCCATGCATACGCGGGTGGGGGTACGGGTCGGACTTACACTGTTGGGCTGGGGGGTACGCTCCATGCATACGCGGGTGGGGGTACGGGTCGTACTTACACTGTTGGGGTGGGGGGTACGCTCCTTGCATACGCGGGTGAGGGTACGGGTCGTACTTATACTGTTGGGCTGGGGGGTACGCTCCATGCATACGCGGGTGGGGGTACGGGTCGTACTTACACTGTTGGGGTGGGGGTACGGTCCGTGAGTCCGCGGGTGGGGGTAGGAGTCGTACTTACACTGGTGGGGGTGGGGGTACGGTCCGTACGTCCGCGGGTGAGGGTTCGA
Organism: Triturus cristatus; assembly: GCF_964204655.1. NCBI lineage: Eukaryota > Metazoa > Chordata > Amphibia > Caudata > Salamandridae > Triturus > Triturus cristatus. The sequence goes on along the minus strand of NC_140584.1, from coordinate 1,054,965,416 downwards.
GTCGTACTTACACTGTTGGCATGGAGGGTACGCTCCATGCATACGCGGGTGAGGGTTCGAGTCGTACTTACACTGTTGGCATGGGGGTACGCTCCATGCATACGCGGGTGGGGGTACGGGTTGTACTTACACTGTTGGGCTGGGGGGTACGCTCCATGCATACGCGGGTGGGGGTACGGGTCGTACTTACACTGTTGGGGTGGGGGGTACGCTCCTTGCATACGGGTGAGGGTACGGGTCGTACTTACACTGTTGGGGTGGGGGGTACGCTCCATGCATACGCGGGTGAGGGTACGGGTCGTACTTACACTGTTGGGGTGGGGGTACGCTCCATGCATACGCGGGTGGGGGTACGGGTCGTACTTTCACTGTTGGGGTGGGGGGTGCGCTCCTTGCATACGGGGTGGGGGTAGGGTCCGTACATATCCGTCCCCACGCTATGTGATGCTTGTGCGGCCCGTACCCAGGCCTTTGCCACGTGGGTGCGATCCGTCCCGCCATTGTTGGGGTGACGTGTGTGGGCGTGGTCCGACTCGTACCCACGCTCTTCAGGCGTGGGTACGGGACGTACCTGTCTGGTTGTGTTGCCGGTTCGCGTGGTGACGGACTTCCGTTGTGGCGGTCGCTGGCTTATCAGGACACGCCCCCACCCCCTCGTGGTGACCAGGGCATGGGAGTCAGGTATGTCCAGGCCATGTGTGGTGTGTGACTTATGTGGTTGTTTTGTGGCCTGCCCTGGTCCTGCCACCCCCACCCCACCCCACTTTCCCCCCTCCCTTAGTTATTCTGACCTTCTGCGGCGTCTGCGTCGTAACCTGTAGAGGAGGTGGACTGCTATGAGGGCAGGGATGACTCGTAGGTTCGGGTCCATGTCTGTCCGTCGCGTACTGGTACTCCTTGATCGCGTCGTCCTGTCGCGTACGGGTCCTCCTTGATCGCGTCGTCCTGTCGCGTACGGGTCCTCCTTGGTCGCGTGGTCCTGTGTGTCCGTCGCGTACTGGTCCTCCTTGTTCGCGTCGTCGTCTGTCCGTCGCGTACTGGTGGTCCTTGTTCGCGTCGTCCTGATTTCCCGGCAGTTTTTGGCTGCCGCAAAATATTCACCGTGCGGGGTGACGTCGGTGCGAATCGTGATTCCTGGGTCGTGAATGGCTGGCTGTGAGCGTCCCGACGTCAGGTCGGCGCTTTTCCGGATCGCATTGGTAGGTTTTTTTTGGTCGGTCGGGCTTTTTTACGATTCGTACGGTACTGGTGTACCCGTGCGAATCGTAATTCCTTGTTTGTAAAAATTGACGACCGGGTACGCGTCGGACGGAGATTATGCTCCGTCCGACGGTTCGTACCCGGTTTTTGCCGGATCGTGATCGGCACCTTAGTCTCCCTTAATCTGGGGATTGTGGCGTGACCCGCCCTTAAAATCCCACGGGCCTCTCCTCTACTCCCCCCTCATTTATCGACTGCTCCCGTACCTCTACCCGGAGCAGCTGCAAGACTTCTTTTGGACATTATTTGTTCTGGCCTTCCTCTCTGAGATTCTCCCCGTGAGTTGTACACATTACCTTCTGACAGTCTATTCGCCACTGAATCACTGGGGATTTGCTTCCCTGGCTCTCCAAGGACTCCCTCAGTACTCATTCATACTGTTTCTTATTGGACACAAAAGGTTTTCCCACAGCTGTCTTTAGCACAGAAAACCTGACTGTATTGTTATTTTGAGCTGTTCATTCCCCAATCTCCTTTTGATTGTTATTGTTACCGATTTTCTTATTATGCCCATTATTGTATTTTGACTTTAATCACTTACCTGCTCTCTTACTTTGTACATGATTTGTCCCCTCTATCATCCTCTGTCCTTCTCCAGATACTCCACTTCCCCCTATTATTTTGCCTCTAACCACACGTTGATTTAAATTGTTGTTACTTGCTAGTTGCAATTCTGTCCCCTCCTCATAATCTATCTTCCTCGGTGTACTCTCTCAGCTTCTCTCTTCAGTTCCCCCTATTAATTTCTCTACTTGTCTTAAGTTGATTTTATTTGCGAAAAACAGCTAATTGCAATACTGTCCTTCCCTTGTAATTTTTCTCCCTACATGTACTCGATCTGTTACTCACTTTTTGAACACACTTGCCATAAATTGATTTTATTTGTTAAAACTTGCCAATTACAATACTGTCCTATCCCTGTAATTTATTTCTCCCATGTATTCTCTCTGTTACTCACGTTTTGATCCCCTATGATTATACCACTCCTCTTCTCCTGACTTGTCCTCCTGCTCTTCCCCTATTTTCTGTCGTGCTAACTAAGCTTGTCTAGGTCTTTCGTTAGGTGTAAATATCTCATGGTATTTTGAGCTTCCTGCTCAGGCTTTTTCACTTGATCCATCATGCCTCCCTCACACCTCAATCACCACCTCATACCACAGGACTCTCCCACCACTAGGCATGGCCCCGCCTCATGGACCATCCTTTACACCCCCAACCTTTCCAAAAATGGTAAGAAAACCTTTAAACATACATTACTTATTTGTCACCATGAAACTTCATTTGTTGATAACTACGCCAGCCTCACCTCCTTAATTAAAACCAACTACATCTTCTTCTCCAAACGCCCCTCCAAATGGAAAAGCATCTTCCTCCACCACCTCCCCATCACTAAATTATGTAAAATCCCATATGGTTTTAAATTATCTACCACTCCCTCCCCAAACTTCCCTGGTGAAATCGACATCTCCATCTTCAAATCCAGCAACATCCTCATTCAAGCTTCCGAAAACCACCTCACCATCTATGAACAACATTTCTGCACCTTTAACGGCCTCCTATCCGAACATCCCCCTTACACCTCATCTTCCCAACCTCAAGACACCCTTTTGCATTCCCTGCATCATACCCTCTCTCCCCCTGTCTTGCCAACTGATAATGAAGTCCCCCAATACCAGTCCCCCCGTTCCCTCCCTCTCTAGCGGCCACCCTTCCTCCTGACTGATCAACAGCACTCACTGTCACCCTTACCCACTCTCTTACGAATGACTTACCTCCTCCTTTCTCTTAACCCTCAACTCCCCTCTCCACTTCCTCCCAACATACACCCTCTACGGCTCCTCTGCCGACACCAATATCCTCCTCTTTAATTTGCTTTCCCCCCGAGCCAATGCGCTACCTCTCCTCTCCCTCCTCTCACCTCCTTTCCATCTCTGAACACGTTTCCTGCTGCTAGTAATGCCCCCTGCTGCACCTCAGCCACCCCTTCATCCACCAACCCTTCCACTCCCTGCCCCTCCCGGCCTCGCACCACCCCATCTCTCCAGACCGCCCTCCACGTTCAACAATGAACTCCCTCTTGTCCCCCCCGACTACGCACCCTCCACCCCGTCACTCCCTTAACACAGTTACTATCTTACATCGAACGCTATCTCTCAAATCTGTCAGCGGAGCTCACTGGACTCAGAAAAGACCTCAACTCCCTCTCCTCCTGGAGCCTCCTTAACCGTACTAATTCCCCTGGCCCTGGCCTACAAAGCTCTTCTAACCCCCAACATTTGAACTCCACCCACTGCTGCAACTGTACCCAAAAGCCCCCATGCTCCTCTAACCAACCCCGCACCACTGACCTCCTTGACCTATGTAACCCTCACCTCCCCAACTCTAATAGTATCGACCCTCCCGTCCCCCACTTAACCATACCAGTGATCCTGGAGACTAGTAGAAGTCCACCTTCCCCCGTATCACCTAGACAGCCTCCGCAACGTACCGCTATCTAATCCGGCTCTCCCCCCAATATCCACCCTAATCCCCTAGACACTCCCCACTTATCCATTCCAGTGATCCTGGGGACTAGCAGAATTCCATCCTCCCCCGTATCACCTAGACCTCCACCGCAACGTACTACTAGCCACTCAGGCTCTCCCTCCAAAAAACTACCCTACACCCCTAAACTGCATGCTGGTTAACTGCCGTTCAGCCGTCCAACACGCGACAGAAATTGTTGAAACTATCCTCAGCGAAGCCATTGACATCGCCTTCCTTACTGAAACTTGGTTCAAAAACCACTTGACATCTGTTCTTGACTTGCTCTCCCCCCCGGTTATTCCATCCTCAGGAAAGATAGACCTGACAGAACAGGAGGTGGTCTAGTCATAATCTTTAAAAATGAACTTCAACTCTCTCTTGTTAAGAACTCTGACCATACCACCTTCGAATACCTGGGAGCAGAACCTAAATCCCATGATTCCACCCCCCATTCATCTTCATAATATCTACCATCCCCCCGGTGACCCTCTCCCCTTCCTAGGCAGACGGAGGGATTTACTTGGTTCCCATGGCTGAGGTTCCAGCAGACCTTTCTAGCATTGGCAGGAACCGCTGTCATGGCGAGTCCTGTCACTGCAGTGCAATTTTGCTGTACTACTCCATCAACATGACTTAGTCTTAGGACTAACTTACAAAGTTATTTTCTTCTTCCAAAAGAAGAACCCAAAGTGGGATTTACTTAAATGTCTTTAAAAAAAAAAAAATGTAAACACAGTGCCCCTCTTTTAATGTCCGTCACTGCCAGGAACAACCTTTCAGTAAGGGGCATTGAAAAGTACTCAATGCCCCACTCACCATGGGAAGAAACCTGAGTAGTTTTCAATGCCCCTTACTGAAAGGTTTTTCCTGGCAGTGACGGACATTGAAAAAGGTATATATATGTCTGCCCATCTAACTTAGATGGGTGGTTATATAGCCAAACCTAGGACAGCCCTTACCACAATAGGTCATTGGAGAAGTTCGACCACGGCAGAGATGGCATAGTCTCTTCCGTCAAACTCGGGTCCGCCTGCATTTAAATTCTTTTTATACTACAGTGCCCCAGGAGTGCAAAAAACAGACAAACAAGCCTGTACCCCCATTGCACTGTATGTAATATGTCCCCAGGGCTGGTGTCTTTTGGACACCGGTGTCCGAGAGGGGAGGAGGCATCACCTGAAGTCTGCGCATCTTACTGGAACAGTTGTGCATCAGCCTGTGACTTGCGGGCATGCCTGGACTGCAGGTAAGGGGAAGATGCATATCTGAGAAAAGAGAAGCTGAGATGCTGAGCCCAGAAGAGGGGCTTTCAGAAAAGTGGCCTGTTTGTGGGAGTGACGGCCACCAGAGGAGGGTAATGGAGTTGTTCTGGTTCTATTGTGTGAGCACCAAGACTGCGACCTGCAATACTAGGAGTGCCGGGACCGTTTTGATTGGAGTAGACTTTCCCCAGTGTAGCTGGTCCTGAAACTGGACCTGCACAAAGATGAGGAAGTCATGCCTGGCCCATCTGTGTGGCACTGGTCGACATACTTATGCTTAGGCCCAACAAGCGCCCCAACATCTGAGGCAAAGCAAGTGCCTGAACATTGACTGTGAACTTTACTTTATATTTATATGGGATCCATGCTATAACAATAACCCCACAGTCTAATTAAGGAAATATGGTCTAACCTATGGGTCACAGAAACTAGGGAAGCTACTCACCCTCACCCATAGTGAGGCCACGCCTGGGCTTTAATCTACTCTACTGATCTCTACATAGTTAACCCCCGAAGCACTCGCAGTATGCAACCTTGTAGTGATTAACATTTCTTGTGTGTTGTTTCTGTGCAATTAAAGAGCTTGTCATTTCACTAAAAGAAAAGCACTGGGCTGGACAATGAGTTATTGTGCCTCTTGTATGACTGTTTGAGTGCTGAGCTCTTGCCAACCACACGTCTTCCCTGTGAAGCCTTTGACTGCTCGCTGTCACTACCCAGAGTCGAGGGCAGCAAGGGTATACTTGCCCAGTTCGCAGATGGGATCACAAATGTTGTGGTCCAGTTGTCCCTGCCCCCCCCAAAACATGGTATGACACTACACAACAATGGCTGATATTCTTCCAGAAAGATGGTGGGAGGCCCACTTGTTCGCTGTATGCATACGCCCTGTGCCTTGCCTAGATAGCAAGCTCTAATCCGAAGCATGTCTACAGGAGAAAGATAACTGTGATGCTGGTCCCAATCCACACCCTGGCAGGATATCCGTAGTCTATCACTTCCCCTCCTTCCTTACAGAAATAACATCCACTGAAAGATCTGCTTATCGAGGACATTGGTAAAGGTAACGCACCTTCAGCTTGCGCACTTGGTCTCTGCTTGTCACCAAACCTTTTGATGAGAATAATCTCTATCGAAAAGGCACTTGGTACTCGTTTGTCGATATGCCACCAATGTCACAGTTCTTCTTTCGAAACAATTATGATTTGAAGTTCGCTGCACATTGTTAGGGTCTGACTAGCAGTACCGCTAACTGTGATTTTAAGTATATTCGTTGTTTTATCCTATTTTTTATTTTTGCGTTAAAATGTAATTCTTTCATTATTCTTGCTACATCACTTGACTGCAACTACTTCTGTCAAGGCATTATCTTGCTGAATACTCTCACTGCGAATGTGTAAGTTAGCCAAATAGGGACAACATAATAAACACATGAGTTAGCCAGATATTTCGCTCCAGTCGCCCTATCATGGCTCAATCCACTTAAGGATCCTGGCTGCATGCAATGCCACACTACATATGCCTAGTTGGCTGAAAAGCTTGACCTGAATGTCTGGAAGTCTGTGAAGCTCATTGGAATCAATGATTCGGATTGACTCTTCCCAGGCAAAGGCCTGAGGGTTGGAATCCAATAGGTAAATGTATCCAATGAAAGGTTCCAGTTGCCTCATAATAGCGTTCCCCCGGCAGAGTGGAGGGACAGCGGAGAAAGGATACACGGTGGTAGTTCTCTACATCATGGGAAGGATGAGGGGTGCCCTTGGGTCACAACCACTGTCTTAACCCTAAGGGAGTATGCGACTGAAACTAATAATTTGAATCGCGGAAGCAGGATCAGCCTACACTGATCTGTTGTTATAAATGACTCCTATGAGGGCCTCCTGCGGAGAGCATGAGCACCCTCAAATCTTGATAGGACAGTCAGCCTGCTCATCAGAGAACTGCCGGAAATTGTCAAGAATAGCTGGTTCCTTGTCTCCATTAGTATAAGAAAATCCAGAAATTTATTTTTCTGCTGAATGAGATCTAGAAGCGACAAGTTTGGGCTCCAGGCACACACCTTGGCTAGTGATGTATTTGAGGTCTCAATATGGATCTCCTACATCTTTCCATATAAAGGGATGCTCAGCAGGTTTCATTAGAGCTGTGGTGGGGCCAGGGGGCCTTTTGGCTGCACACTTTTCAGTTTCTGAAATCTCTAAGTAATGTTGGCTCGCACCATCTGAACATTAGGAACCTCAACAATTATTTGACTGTGGTATTATTTCTACGCTGCTCATACCAGGTCATATAGTTAAGAAAATCTTTTTGAAAATACCAGGTTAAACGTTCTGCATCCATTTAGGCCCCACCCATCTCGTTGGCAGTTTGGCAGCAGTGAGATTGGTGAGAAGCACCGGCAGGAGGCCTGGCAGGTCTGACCTGTTTCTCCCAAAAGGTAATCTGAGCTTTGGCTCTTAATCAACTTCCAACACACAAGGGGTGAAGAGAGGAATGCCTGCTAACAGTCTAAACCAGGAGCAATCTGACACACAGTATTACACACACCTTGTGTCACTCTAGTCAGAGGCCCGCATTGTGCAACTCAGCACAGACCGCGCTTCTCATGGGAACAGCCTAGACAGGCCTGGCCCAGTGCAGAAGGGAACACAAGCAAACCCCAGACCAGCCTCAGCCTTATAAGGCCTCGTCAGTGAGGTATAGCTTGGATTCTGCGCTGCAGCGAACAAGGGACCCACGTCTGGGCATGTTCTCCGACCCTCAAGCAGTGGGTTGCAGCGCTCTCCATAGTGATTGCCAGTGGTTTAGACTATTTGCAAGCATTCCTCCCATCACCTTCTGTGTGTCTGATGCGGTGTGGACTATATATGCTCGGACGGTGTGCCCTGCTCGCTGTGCCTCTTCTTTAAGTTAAAGAACGTCCTGGGCAGTGGATTGTTGACAGTTATATGTTCCACTGCGTTCTTGGCATCTACCTCACACTGCCTGCCAGAGTAGCGTTGGACTGCTCGGCTTCTGCTATAGCAGTGGGCTTGGTGGTCAGTTTTGGGCTTTGAAGTAAGGTCAGGGCTCTACACATCCGCTGTAAAAGGCCCCGATTGTTGCACTCTGGACCCAGTAACCCCTGCCCAAATATTTACAAAAGCAACTTGCCTTATTTTAAATCTTGCTTTACACACACACACACAGATACAAATCCAATGTACATACATTTTTAATTTTCCTCTGCCATGCACAAACTGTAAGCAGAGGGCTGCTCTGTGCCTAGCTACCCAAAACATGTCCAAGCTGCCAGTGCGTATTGAAGTGCTGCGCCAAGCAAGGGGTACTTTAAAGGACAAGCAGAATAACAAAATAACTTCACGTACACCAACCGGATTTAGGGTTTGAGAAGGAGCCATCAATGCTCTGCTTCTACACGTAACTGCGAATGCAGGATTCTTGCACACGTTTGTGTCATACCAGTCCAACTCAAGTACAACAAAAGCCTTGCAACAATACCTGGGTGTATGATGGGAGCACTTGCAGAGCGCTTCATTCGCCAATGAGGTAGACTCTCGGTGCTTAAGAGGGCAGAACTCCACCCGAACAGGACAGCAGCTAGGCTATACGCTACCAAAGAGGAAGGCTTTTATATCCTGCCTTCATGGTATGTTGTCCTCTGCCTTCCCCATGTAATCGGGAACAAAGGTCTATCACAGAGCCGCCAGCATTGTGAAGGAACGACCACCTCTGTCATTCCTAAACCGAAGAACGACCATTGTTCTCGGATTCACACAGCGAATGGTTCCAGATGGTTGATATGTGCCCTTACCTTATTCTACATTATGGACATGTCGGTGTCTTTACATGAAGATCTAGAGCCAGATGGCATAAAGCCGTTCACTGGTGCCAAAATGAAGCAAATGCTTTTTGGGGAAGCGGGGAGCAGCACAGACCACCGACACTATGATTGTGTGAAAAAGGCAGCTTTATTGAAACAGGTCCACATCACATGAACAACCTTGGGCCATTCGCCTTACAAATCTAAAACTCACAATACAAAAAGGGTAATTTGTATTAAGTTCTCCCTCCCCCAAATTACCCCCTCCCTCCACAACAACTCAATTCTGTAAGTCTCTACTTCTTCCTGTGCTGATCTTCTGCCACTGAGACCTTTAAACTCCCCTCCAACTACTGCAACTTTCAACCTCCGACTGACTTAACTTCCCAATGAAACTTTAACTTCCTGGGTGGTCCAGGTGTGAGCTTCTCTACCAATTCCCTTTCAACCTGGATTGCTGCTGTCAACAACAATAACCTTCAGTGAATCATGCCAACTTCCCAGCCGACCGATCCTGCACCTGCTTCAAGTGACAGCCAAACATGATTAACTTCGCCTGCACACCTGTTCCAGACAAAGCCTACCCTGAACAAACATCTCAAAATCCCACCGACCTTAAACCCCTAGCTCGAGGGATGGGAGGGTGGGCAAAAGTGCTACTTTCTAGTACCAGCTACTGTGCCACAAGGACAAATTGGTGGCTGGTCACCTAAAATGTCTACCTATATATATCTTGCGCTATAAAATAGCCCAATAGAGACCATACTGCCATCTCTCCACTGGATATGACCTGAGGAAGACTGCTTTACCTTGCCTCCTCTGATCTGCCTTAGATTTGTGTAGCCAATCTTGCAGATGTACTGCACACCGGCGTACCTCTTCCAAGATAAATTACTGCCCCTCCATCCCCCAGTAGCTCTGAAACCTGAAAAGCACCAAAGAACATCCAAGTCATCAACACTGAGAAGAGCGCAGTTTCTTCTTCCCCCCCAGCAAATCCTGGGCAAGATCAAAATCAATTTGCACAACAAACCCAGAGTCAATGGCCTCCTCTTCAGCCCTTTGCGACCTGCCTCCCTGGGCCAACCTTTCAACATCTGTCTGTCCAGTTCACCCGCCAAGGACGCAAATTCCCAAAACAACTTACGCATGAAAGCAGTTCCTGACAGCTTGCCTGAAATCATGACCCTTAATGGCCCATTTTTAATCAATCACAGAATAAATTGAACTACAGCCTCTACCCTGACCCCTTACACTCGCCTTCTCTGTGCTCCACTAGCTAGAAATGCTGATCACGCCGGAGCATAAGCCATCCGTGTAGAAACCGCCAAAGTGTCTACCACCAATTGAAGCATCCTCTGTCGCCTACTGTCCAAAGCTCTTGAGGTATCTGGGCCCTGAATCTGTCCACCTCCGTGGCCAGCCCTTGGAATCTCTCCCACTGTGTTAGACAAAGCATCCGCATTGTCATTGTCCACACCTGGCACATGACGAGCTCTAAATACAATGTCATACTTCAAACACTCCAGTACAAAAAACTGCAGCAATTTCAGTATCTGTGCATTCCTAGCTGACTGTCCAGTGACTACCTGAACCACTGACATGTGATCAGTATGAAAGAATACCTTCCTGTGTGCCAACACCCTCCATAAGATCACTGTCACCACCAAAGGGAAGAATTCAAAGAAGGCAATGCTACGCCCACCCAGTTTTTTTATAGAGTTTTATATAGAGCGAACTAGACTCGAATAGGGTATCAGAGCGCTTTACATGAGCACCAGTTTTGTTACAGAAGGACACATTCATTTTTGTTAGGCGCGGGGAGATTAAGTGATTTTCCCAGAATCACAGGATGTTGAGCGTCGTTGCCGAGACAAGAACCCGGTTCCCCAGCTTCGAGGTCGACCGCTCTAGCCATAAAGCTACATCTTCTTCCCAGTTTCCAGTTGTGTGGCCATTCCTCCTCACACCATTTGCCCTGCCAATACAGTCCAAAGCCAATTCCCCTAGCCGCATCCGACAATATTTGGGCTTCCCATTCCACCTCTTTCAATGCCATCAACTGCACTCCATTGGATGCATCTGGAAAAGATCGCCACATCCTCAAATCCTCTGACACCTGCTGATAACCTCACATGGTGATGGGACAGCGAGAAACCAGATAGTGACATTCCTAATCTTCTGCAAAATCTCCACACTACTCTCACCACCCTGCAGGCAAAATGTAAATGCCCTAGGAGACCCTGAACCACCTTCACCGTTACCTTAGGTTTAGACAACATAGCATCCAAGAGCAAATGCATGGTAAATTTTTTGTCCTACAGTAAGTGGACTTCCATGGCCCCTGAATCAATTTCAATGCCCAAGAATGACGGCACTGTATGGGGTCCCACTGTCTATTCCACTGTCAAAAGCGCCCCCAGGTATCCCATGAATGCCCGCAAACTTGCCAGCTGCCGCTGGCAATCCATGGAACCTGGGTTAACCACAAAAAGAAATCATCCAGATAGTGTGTAACATGCTCCTGACCCGTGCACTAAGAGACCAGCCATTGCAGGAACACACTAAAACACTCAGAGCACGAGATAGTGAACATCCCATCAGGAGTGACTTGTCAACGTACCATTGGCTCTCAAATTTGATGCCCAAAAGCTGAAAATTGTCAGGGTGTACCAGCAAAAGGCAGAAAGCTGACTTGATGTTTGTTTTAGCCATTAGAGCCCCTTGTCCCACTCTTTCCACCAGGGATAGAGCCACATCTACTGCTGAACAGGACACTGATACCTGTTCCTCTGGGATAAAGTCATTAACCAAAGTTCCTTCTGGCTATAAGTGCTGAATCAACCTGAGCTGCCCTTTCTCTTTATTGGGAACCACCTCAATCAGGGACACAATCAAGTGCTCCATAGGCCAATCATCAAAAAGGCCCACCATCTGGCCATCCTGTATCTCCTTTAACTTGTCTCTCACCACCTGTTTGTGTGCATGTACCGATTTTAAGTTCTGTGCCCACCGACGCCTCCTCTTATATTTGTATCTCAGTTTGAACACCCAAGCGAACCCGTCCAGCAATAACCTGGCATCATCGTAGCATGTAAGCCAAATTCCAATCTCTCCAGGTTAGTTGGGGTACAAGCCCTTCCCTCCAGGTCCTTGGGCTCCCCTATGTAGCCCGAAAACCTGTTGACTGACCCTACTGCGGTGTCCTGGCAGACACTTGCCATAGCTGCCATCGGCCTGCGGAAGAACCTGTCTGTCCACCCGCCTCATGGAGGTGCATGAGGGTATGTCTGCTGGCACATTTTGAGCATTTGTGCCGGAATCTGCAATAGTCTTTGGTTTAGAGACCTTTATTAAAGTCCCAGCAGGCTCCCGTCTGGCCACTCTGTTCTTTACTGGATGTCTCGGACCTTGAAAGGGCCAATATACGATAGGTAACCCACTGACCATGAAAATTGTTTTACCAAACTTGGCAGGCCCCATCATGTGTGCCAAAGGTCAATGTCAAGATCTCGCCATTGTGCGTCAGGATCAAGGGCAATACGAGCACGAAACTCATCATCGTATTGGGCCCGAGCGTATCCCCTAAAATTGATCTGCGTTTTCCTGATAACATCCATATATTTGAAAAGCGCTACCGACCTCTCAGAGTACTTCTCACAGTACATTCTGGCATAAATGAGAAAGACAGCCATGCTGTTTTCTATAGCCAACGGCACCTTCAGCCGCTTGGACAGCTCATATTCCTCCTCTTTTGAGCTGTCTTCGACTCGCAGCTCTCTATGCAACAGCTTCAGCATCTCCATGTACTCCCCTTTCCATATCTTTTCTTTTTTGCCAGCATTAGATGAGCCCCCAACTACATGGACACCTGCATGCAAGGCAATTTCTTAAACTTTAACTGCTTTCTTTTGGGGCCATCGACCTGCCCTTGCAATTTCTCAGAGGTCTCTGTCTAACTTTCAGATTTCTTCTCTCACCTCCACCCCAATCGCCTGTCTGACACCTTGCTTGCATCCCCAGGTTGTTCCCCTTCCCTCTCTGCCCCCCAACCAGCGCAGTTGTCCCCTGTTTCATATCTTTCTGGCCTTCCACTGGTCCTGCCTTCTCCTCACCACCTTGGTCCTCTGTACCAACTCCGGTATCCTTAACTTATAAACCTTTCTGCAGGTGGGCCTCCCCGCCCTCCTGAGGCTCCTTCGCATTCACCCAATAGATACCATTTTGGCGGCGTTTGCCTTGTCCCACATTTCCTTACTTGGCATCAAAGTCAGTGCCGGCTCCAGACCCCGCATACCTTCAGCTGCCCTCGTACTGCAACACCACTCCCAACATTCCGGGAACGAGCCACTGAACTAGGAAAGACACTAGGACAAGACTCATTAGCATTCCCCTCGCACTTGCCTGCCCCCTGTTGCTACCTCTGCGACTCTTCACAGTGGTGGCCTCCTCATCCTGCAATTCACCTTTCTCCTTGCTGTCCCCCTCATAGCCAAACATTGCACCATCACATACTGCATTATCACTCGCTCGCTGGGCATCCTTATGCACCCACCACCCTGCCACTACAACAGGTTGAACCACCGCTTATTTATTTCGGTCATGCTGAGGGGCCATACCTTGGACTCCCAGTCTCTCCACCTATGGGGGACGGCGCAGCCTGCGTGTCTACTGCCAGAGGTTGCACCGAACCCCCCCTCCGGTTGCACCGCCGAGGCCACTCCACACCTTCTTGTGGCAGTATTGTGCCGTCCACCGCCGCTGTCGCCCTGGCCGCATGCGGCCGTGCCTTCTCTTTGCCTCGGGGCCATGGAGCCGCACTGATCTCTCCTGAGTCTGCCATGTCGGCCAAATGCTCTCCCTGAAAGAAAGACAACAGGCCCGGTGTGCTGTTAACACCCCGCTCACTCACCTGCACAGTCTCCGTCACCCAACGCCAACTACCCAGTCACTTTACCTATCTGGATGGGGATCCGCCTGTCCCCCGTTGTAACCCCGAGCCCGCTCTGCATCCACTCCCCTTGCTGCAACCCACTGAAGTCTACCATAACTGATGCCTCCTGTCGCCCCCCACCACCCCTGCTACCTGCTCTAGAACATACCCTCATGGGGCGGGGTCTCCTTTCCCCGCCCTCCAACCAACGCCTGACTCAGTCACCCTGCTTATCCACGGGATCCCCTTCCTGACCCGCTTCTTCCTCTTTGCTCCATTCCAGCATTGCCGCTTCAAATGCAGACGCCGGGCCCTTAATGGCCTCCTGCAGCGGAGCCCCTGACATCCCTTCCTCCTCTCTGGATGTGGCAAGGTCTATACTGCGCACCTCTTCCACGGTGTCACCCCCTATTAAACCCTTCTGTTCCCATCGCCGATGTACCACCTAAACTACTCCACGCAGTGACATTTGAAAATACCCCTAAGCTCACTAAGCACTAGGCTTGCAAAAACGCTAAGGACCTAGTACCAACCACTGTATCACCAAGACACATTGGTGGCTGGTCACCTGGAATGTCTACCTATATATTCCTTGGGCTATAAAATAGACCAGTAGAGCCCAAACCGCCAGCAGGCTACGGACTGCTCCATTCCTCAATAATCCCAGGGGCAGACCTCCCTGTGGTCGGCTGCCCCTTCCCCCACCCCAAACCCCATTAACAAAGTTTTGCTGTTTATATAATACACATCGGAGCAAATAGATAGTTTTACTATTTATGCTCCATTTATAATAGAAGACAGAACATACACATTTCCCTCAACGTTTTGTTTTTTTATTTTAATTTTTTATAGTGGTTAGAACTGACTTAGGGCCTGACTTAGGGTTTGGCTGAGGGGTTGCTCTGTGAAAAATGGCGGATACCCTGTCACCCTTACTGCCGTGCATCTATCCAACGGCTCTCGTACTAAGGCAGATGGGATATCTGCCATTTTGTCAGGGGGCCCGGGTAACCCGTCAGCTGAACTCTACATCAGGACCTTACTTCAGTTTCTTAATATGCAAACATTGTAAAATTAGAATGAAGAATTATGGACTACTTAGACGAACTTTGTACAGCAAAACATTTACTACACGAGCAGCTGAAACGGTGCAAAGGACACTTGCTCCATTTTTGCACCGGTAAAAAGTGTATGTGAGATGCTCCAATGTAGGACTTATGTCATATGGAATAATAGCTCATGGGATTGTCTGATTCGCTACAAGGTTCTGCAGGGCTGATCAAGGCCTATCTAACTCGGACGTTTGTATAAAATGAGCAGAGGGGTGCCTGCAATACCTATCACCCAATAAACTTCGCCAAACCGCTGTAAAGTAGAACTGCTACTTTTTGAGACTTTCTTTTGGGGTTAGAGTTTATCAAAATACTAATTGTTTTATCATGCCTCCGTATGCCTGGACATGGAAGTAAGAACATCCCTTTCGCCACTGCCCTTCCACCGCGATTGCTTGCCACAATGCATTTTTTCCACTTGTTGCATTGCTCATCCCACTGCACATCACCACCTGCCTATGACACAGTAAGTGCTTGTGTCCTTCTGTGCACTTCAAGACTCGTTCCTTCCACCCACCCCTACTAGAATGGATTTCCATTCGCAGAACGTCTGAGCTTCTGAGCATTAGGCCACTCTGGGATTTGGGCCTAGTGGGTGGCACCTCGTCCTGGTAGTGACTTCCTTGGGAGAGAGTGGACAACCATGAGGGAAGCTGAAACCTTCATTGAGAGAACATCTCAGATCCCGGATCAGAAATCATCCCTCCTCTCTATTCCCCCGGCAGGAGAAGTGGGGGCTGGAGTGTTGGGTGGCACCCGGACTGCACATGCAGCCAAGACTGAGGCTGGCATAAGAGCGGGCAGTCTGCTTTAGTTCGGACCAAACTTCTGAATAAACAAGCATTGGCATAGCCAATAGGTCTAGCTTTTGGGACCTTATAAGTGTTTAGCCATGCAACAGTTGCATAACTAAATACTTATAAGGTCCCAAAAGCGAGACCTATTGGCTATGCCAATGCTTGTTTCTGTTTATTACTGCTCTGTAGTAATGGCGGCGCACGGGTGCCACCATTACTACATAGAAGTGCTAAAGAGGAAAAAAAAAAACCTGGCTCACGGAGAACATCAAAGCGGCTGCGAAAGTGAAAGTGATCGCGATCAAACATTAAAGCGGCCGCGCAAATGCACTGTAGCTCTATGCTACAGTGGTAGCACTTTTTTGAGCCCTCACAAAAAGTCCCGCCAGACCAGCGCATGCGCTGGGTCAGGCGAGACCTAAAAATGAGTGACAATAATATATACTGTGGCCAAAAGTGGCAACCTCTTTTTATGTTTTGCTGATTTGAGCAGCGCTTTTGATTTGGTTAACCATAGTATTCTTTGGGAGGTTCTGCTTGATGCAGGGGCACCAAGGGAAATAGTGTATTTCTTAGCCAGATTATACGAAAAACTTTCATGTAAAGTCCGCTATGGCACCCATGGCGAATGTACCCCGTTCTTTAAAGTGTCTCGGGGCATTCGTCAGGGTTGTGTTTTAGCCCCGCTTTTATTTTCCCTTTTTATTAATGGTGTAGACCGATCCTTGACCAACATTTTAGCAGATGCCCCCCTGATTGGTGGTAAACCTGTTCCGCTGTTACTTTATGCGGATGACGCTGTTCTTTTATCTCGAACACAGTTGGGCCTACAGCGCCTTATTGATAATTTCACGCAGTTTATTCAAGCTAGGCAGCTTCGTGTGAATAAAACTAAGACATATGTAATGTCATGTGGTCAGGCAGCCAAGCAGGTAAAACATACTTTCTTTCTTGATAAGGAAAAACTGACCTCTGTTAAATCTTTTTGTTATTTGGGAATAACATACAGTAATAGTGGGTCCTGGAATGCGGAATTTGATGCCGTAAAAATAAAAATGTTACGGTCCACTAGTAGTATTTTTCGTTTTGCCTCTAAACTCGGCTCACGAAGCATCTATGATATGATGAACATATATAACGTATGTTGTGCTTCCTCTGCTCTGTATGGGGCAGGGGTATGGGGTCACTGTGAGGGTATTTCCCTGCAGAAGGAGGAAAACAAGTTCTTAAGGAGGTTATTATGTGTTCCCCCTTCCGCCTCCATACAGTTGATCCATGACGAAGTTGGGATCGAGTACATCTCTGACTTAGCAGCAGTTCGGCCACTTTTATTGTGGCGATCTATTTGGGCTAAACCGGAGACCCGATTCACTCAGGATATTATCCTTGACTGTATAGGTTTGGATCATTCCTCACGGGTATTATGGTTAAGATACATCCATCATTGGTATCTACTTTTGTTCAACATTAATGTGTTCCGTGAGCCGGAAAAGGTTGTATCCATTTCAAAAAAAGAAATTAAGATAACGTTCCTTAATTTTCGTAAGGCTGAGCGAGACAAAGCTGTTGGAAATCTTGCTACTTTGAAATTTTACAAAGATTTAAATTTAGCTTCTGGATTGCAATCCTATCTTGTATTTGTGACCCGCCCTTCCCACCAGTATGTATTAACACGGGTCAGATTGGGCATAGTACACCACTTGGTTGCTTTTCCAATCACAAAGACTAGTCCAAACACACCTTGTCCGTGTGACGGTACTTCTCGTCAGAGTAGTTGCCATTTTTTACTTTTTTGTAAATTTTATCAGTATTTTAGGCTTAAATACCTTAAACCAATTTTTATTAAATACAACATTTGTACCACACAAACAGCATTGATATTTTTATCTTTACTAGTGAACGAGGAGATTTGTTTCTTCTTGGCTACTTTTATTTTAAAATGTACAGCTGCCAGGAAAAGTATTGTACTGTAATGTTGTTTACTGACCAGTCTGTACTTGTGTTATACAGCTGCCAGGGTTTATTCATGATGAAATTAATGTTATTATCCCTGTCTGTATACATATGTTTTATTTCTCTTTGAATTTCATACCAATGTCTGTATTAAGGTATTTATGCAGTGCCCCACAGTATAGAATGATTATTTAATAATTTTAATATACAGTTCCCAGTAAAGGCCTAGTAAGTAATTTCTACTGACTCCCAGTTAGTCTATGTAAGAACGTCGTACATTTTACAAAAACATGTTGATCTATAGAGGCATGATTACTTTTCACTTGCTGCACTTTAGCTTTTTCCATTTTTTAGGAAAGATTATTTGGTGATTTTAATATTTCAACTGTGTTTTTGCTTGTATGATTTGTATGTACAAATCGAATAAAAGCTTTTGAACGAACGAACGAACGAGTGACAATAATCATGCCTTAAAGTAGAGAGTTAAGAAATCCAGACATGACTAAATGAGGGAAATGGTGTCCCATAAGCATGGGAAATTGGACACATTTTCAAAACTGGTGAACCCACACACCGATCTACGCAATTGTATGGCAGCGGGGGCAAGAGCTCGACTGATATCATACTGAAAGGGATCCAGGCCTCCAAACATGCACTAGAAACTCCCATAGAGTTGGTTGGAACAGAGGTGACTCTTCTCCGCCAAGATGTTAGAAACATAGTTGATTTTGTTACAGAGACTGAAGGCCGAACATTGGAATTAGATGATACATTCAAAGGCCTAAAGAGCTAAAAACCACTAACCATGAACTCGGCACGTGCTTAGAAGATGATAAATAATGTTCTTGTCACAATTTACGATTAGTAGGACTTCCAGAAGGATTGGAGAGCACATACCCAGAGAGACACCCAGGAAATGTCGCTCAAAACCAAAATACTGGCAGATTGGTTCTCGCCCTTCTACTTACATGAGTGGTCTCACAGGGCCCGGGGTCCATGGCTTCCGCGGGCACTCGCCCAGTCTCCTTATAGCTGGATTCCTGAATTATAGGGATTGATATGCCATCCTACAATTTGCCAGAACATAAAATACATTGCTTCATGAATCAACTAACATTTTAATATTCCCAGATTATACACAGCTGGTCTAACGCTGTAGGACAACATTTGACCAAATAATGCAAAAGCTACATGTAATGGACCTCAGATACATGTTACAGCTCCCGCCAAATTAAACATTCTATTTAAAAGCAAACCTTTATTTTTCAAGTCATCAGAGAAGGCTTGAACTTGGCTTGAGGAACGACCTCCGCTAACGGAGGAAGGCGAGTTGACGCAAAGGATTTGACAGACACATGCCCAGTGGGAGTGGAGGGACCAGACCAGAAGCAGATCTCTTGTAAACAGACTATCAGCAACAAATTGAACCGCCAAGAGAGAGGGTGTGGAAAAAAACAGACAGAAATAACTTGGACTCTGAAGGTCACGAGGCACTGTCACGAAGACTATTCGCCCGATCGAACCTTTGCAGGCTGATCAAGAGACAGGAGACAGACCCTGGTAACACCACAAGGGTGTAGAAGACAGCAATTTAGTAACCATGAATACAATTGTTAGAGGGCGTTCCCTGGGGAGGCTGCGGAATGCGTTCCTGACCACCCTGAGGCCCACCTTTCCCAGAGCTAGGCCGAGCAAGAACAGGGAGGCCCTTCCTGGAAGGGTCTCGTACCTAGGATCACACACGCTGCACTCACTCTCTTCTTCGGATCGAGGGACACCACACAGTAATTCGTTGTACGAGAATAGAATTTTATCGATAGTGGTCAAGGATCTTTATGATCCGGCTGGCAGGTGCAGAATTAATGCCACAAGCGGCAGCGATCTTGTGATGCGGGGTAAGGGGTAGCGGGACAGTCTTTCAATCAGTGTCTCTGCGAGGTATCCGGCGCCCAGCTCTCAATCCTCGAGCTGAGGGGATGTTGCTTCTCTCGGCGATCTCTGCCGATTCTCTTGGAGGAGCGGGCCGCGAGTCACTCAGCAGGCACCGGAGGATCTTAGTTCAGTGAGCCGCGACGGCGTCAGCAGGGCTCAGATGGTTCAGAGTTCGGGGAGCCGCGACAGCGTCAGCAGGGCTCAGATGGTTCAGAGTTCGGGGAGCCGCAACAGCGTCAGCAGGGCTCAGATGGTTCAGAATTCAGGGAGCCGCGACAGCGTCAGCAGGGCTCAGATGGTTCGAGTTCAGGGAGCCGCGACAGCGTCAGCAGGGCTCAGATGGTTCAGAGTTCGGGTAGCGTTCTTCTGTTCGGGGAGCGATCGAGCCGCGACCAAGTCCGCAGGCTCTCGTCAGTCCAGGTCTTCTCTGCCTCCCGTCCCTTCAGCACCCCTTGTTATACTTCCCCTCCTCTTTGAAGTCCGGAGTCCTCGCAGAGAGGGGTCTGGTGCCTGGGGGCGGTGTGTGGGGGTTTTCCCGTCGCTCGGCCCTTTGATCTGTTCAGGTGTGTCCGGGAGGGACTCCAGACGCTCAGCAGGCGAGGCGCCCGCTCACCGGGGGCCTGGTGGTCGATCGAAACCTCCCTCGGGGAAGAGACCAGAGGTGTGACCGGGTCGGCGCCTCTCGGTCTGGTCTGAGTTGGGGGGCTCGCTCTCCCTCGGCCAGGCATGCGTGTTGGGGATCTGGTCGGCCCTCGGGATGTTGGTCCACGGGAGCCGGAAGGCCGTGTCCACGAGGTTCGGCGTGGTTGTCGTGTATCTTGCTGGTCGGGAGGGCCCACGCCACGAGGCCGGTCTCACAACAATGATGTAGGCATTATTAACTCTGCTGGTCACCTACTTTACTCTGATCATCTAAGACAAAGCCAAAGGAAAATGCTACTTACCCAGTAAGCATCTGTTCTTGGCATGTTTGCAAGTCGTTTTTCTTACTGGGTAAGTAGCATTTTTCGTTCGAGGCATGTGATCTGTAGATCTCATGCTTTGCATAGCCTATACAGCAGCCCCCAGTTTGCGAGTGGAATGCGCTCTAGGGGGAATTTGTAAAGTTCTCTTTGCTTTTGCATAGCATGTTTGGATACAATTAACTATCCATCGAGCTACCTGAAATGGGATTTGCTTTGTGCGGTGAAGCAAAACCAACAAAGAGTTGTTTAGTGTTACCGAAAGGTTTGGTTCTTTCTACGTAATATGGCAGTGCTTGTTTTACGTCTAAAGTGTGTAGAGCTCGTTCTGCCACTAAATCTGGTTGAGGGAAGAACACAGGTAACAACAGATTGGTTGATGTGAAAGGCAGATACCACTTTGGGTAAAAGTTTGGGGTTAGTGCGAAGAACAACTTTGTTGTGGTGGACTAGGAAAAATGGTTCTTGTATGGTTAATGCCTGAAGCTCAACCACTCTCCTCAGTGACAGGGGCGTAACACATGCCCCCGTAGCCCATGCGGTGCAAGTGGGCCCCTGGGCTGCAGGGGGCCCCCACAGAACAGTACTCAGGCCTGAGAGCTCTGGATTAAATCCTGAGAGGGGGCCCCTCTGTGTACCTTGCAGGGGGGCCCCTTCAACTTTCGTTACGTCAGTGCTCAGTGAAGTAATAGCAATGAGGAAAGCAACTTTCCAAGTGAGAAATTGTAGTTCGCATTTATGCTACAACGGCTCGAAGGGTGGACCCATTAGTCTGGTAAGGACAATATTAACATTCCACGCTGGAGCAGGTGAAAGTCTTGGTGGAATAACTCTTTTGAGTCCCTCCATGAAAGCCTTGATAACAGGTACTCTGAAAAGGGACAGATGCTGTCTATTTTGAAGGTATGCAGCAAGTTGTAAGCGTATGGATGTGTACGCTAACACTGTTTGCTGCAGATGAAGTAAATAACAAATAATGTTTGGAATGGAAGCATCTAAAGGTTTGATATGGTTGTTGTAACAATATATAACAAACTGCTTCCATTTTGCTGCTTAGCAAGCTCTTGTAGTAGTAGGTCTTCTGGCCTCTTTCATGATATTCATACAGTATGGTGGAAAATTCATATAACCAAACTAAGGGCCTCATGTAGGTAGCATACCAGTTACCACTTCTAAAATACCGAACGATACCGAATCGGTATTTTAGAAGTGGTAACTGGTATGTAGGTAATGAGTCGGTATTTTTTACCGAATCGTTACTAGTCGGTAATTACCGAATCGGTATTTACCGATTCGGTAATGAGGCATACCTTCCCATTGAGGGGAAGGTATGCCTCATTACCGAATCGGTAAATACCGATTCGGTAATGGGGGGAACACATACAAGGGTGGCAGGGTGTCACATTGACACCCTGTTGCACCCCTGATTCGGCCATGTGTGCACATGTGGCACACATACATGCCCTAAGGGCATGTATGTATGCCACATTGCACACTGCTACGCGCGTAAAAATGCATTTACACATACATTCATTATTTACCACCAACTATAAGTTGGTGGTAAATACCGACTCTTAAACACACACACACACTCCCCCTACATCTTGATTTTGCTTTCGGAATTTACCGAATCGGTAAAATTACCGATTCGGAAAAGTTACCGATTCGGTAACATTACCGATTCGGTATTTTTACCGAATCGGTAATTTTACCGATTCGGTAAATTCCGAAAGCAAAATTTGTACCCCTACATACCAATGGCCAAAATACCGGTCGGTAACGGTATAATTACCGAAAATCGGCCGTTACCGACCGGTATTTGGCTACCTACATGAGGCCCTAAATGATTTCAGGTGCCAGATCGCAAGGTTGAGATGTTTGGGATCTGGATGTCTCATCTCTCCATGGCTCTGCGTGAGGAGACTGGATGTAAGATGTCGTTTTTGATGAGGAACTACTAAGAGTTCCAACAGGGTAGTGAACCTGGGTTGCCGGGCCCAGGATTAGCCTGAGGGATGTTTGTCTGAGCTTCTGAACCACTAGTGGAAAGAGTGGGAGCGGCAGAAAGGCGTAGGCAAATATCCCTGACCAGTTCATCCATAGTGCATTGCCTTTGGATAATGGGTGTGGATACCTGGAGGCGAAGCTTGGGCATTTTGTGTTTTGTGTGTGGCGAACATATCTAGCTCTGGGAAGCCCCACATCTGAAAGAACCGGAGGAAAACTTGAGGGTGAAGTTCCCACTCTTGAATTTGCTGACTCTGTCTGCTGAGCAGATCTGTGATCTAATTGTTTACTCCCGGGAGGTGTTCCGCTAGGTGAGAAATCTTGTGGTGTATGGCCCACCTCCAAATGGCTTGTGCAAGGTGTGACAGTTGGAGAGAGTGTGTCCCCCCATTTCTGTATGTAATACATTGCTGTCATGTTGTCGGTGCGTATCAGGACTACTTTGCCTACAAGGTGAGTTTGGAAGGCTATAAGCGCTAGAAAAACTGCTAGCAGCTCTAGATGATTTATGTGAAGCTGCTTTTGCTCCCAAAGGCCTTGAATTGTGTGAGTTTGGAGATGAGCTCCCCAACCAGTGAGCAATGCATCTGCTGTTAGCACTGTCTGTGGAACAGGGTCGATGAAGGGCCGCCCTCTGGATAGGTTTTGTGGATTCCACCACTGCAGAAAGCGATGAGTTCGGCCATCCACCAACACTAGATCTGACAATTGACCAAGAGACTGGTTCCATTGACGTGCTAAACATTCTTGAAGGGGGCGCATTTGAAGTCTTGCATGGGGAACTATCATGATGCAAGACGCCATCCCCCCTAGTAGTTGCATAAACACCAAGCTAGTAATGAATGGTTTAGTTGAAACTAGGAAATTAAAGCCTGAATAATGCGGATCCTGACCGAATTGGGACAGGCTAGAGCTTTCTGTATATCAATGGTGGCTCATAAGTAAGTTTGCGTGTTGGAGGGTTGTCGATGGGACTTCAACAGATTTACTGTGAATTCCAGATTTGGAAGTAATTGTACTGTTTGTGGAGTGTGCTGTAAACACTTTGTGAGAGGACTGGCTTTGATGAGCCAGTCGTCCAAGTATGGGAAGACGTGAATGTGCTGTCTTTGCTGGCGAGCAGCGACTACTGCCAGGCATTTGGTGAATACTCTGGGAGCAGTGGTGATTCCGACTGGGAGCACTTTGAACTGGTAATGTTGTCCCACTGCCACAAACCTGAGATATTTGAGGTGAGTGGGGTGTATTGGAATATGGAAGTTTGCGTCCTTTAAGTCTAAAGTAGACAGAAAGTCGCCTTGTTTAAGGAGCAGGAGCACTTGTTGGAGTGTCACCATGTGAAAATGATCTGATTGAATATAGAGATTTAGGTCTCTGAGGTCTAGTATAGGCCTGAGAGAGCCATCCTTTTTGGGTATGAGAAAGTATAGAGAGTATATGCCGGATCCTTGATATTGTAATGGTACGGGCTATATAGCTCCCTTTTGCAGTAGAGAATGAACCTCTTGTTTGAGAAGGTGCAGATGCTCTGGTGACATTTTGTGTGATCGTGGAGGAATTTTTTGGGGATTGTTGGTAAGCTCCAGGCAATAACCAGATTGGATAATTTCTAGGACCCATCTGTCTGAAGTTATTGTATTCTAGACGGGAGAAATTGAGAGACGTCCCCCGACAGGTGTGGAATGATCAGGGGGGGAGGGTCACTGTTTATTTGCTGCAGGGGGAGTACAGGTTGTGTTACCTCTACATCTTCCCTTGCCATTGTTCCCTCGAAATCCTCCTCCAAAGTAACCTCTTGAAGAGGGTGATTGATTGTTGCCTCTATACGCTGTAGAGGTGTTTGTGGAGATATTCTTTGAGCCTCCCCTATAGAAGGAGCGGCGAAAGGAGCCACAATTGGATAGGTTCTGCAAGGCTCGCATAGATTGTGCGACATATGTGTCCTTCATTTGTTCCACAAAAGTGTACCACAGGTCCAAATAGGTGTTCCTTATCAACGGGTAGGTTTAGAATAGAGGCCTGAACTTCGGGTTTAAACCCTGAAATTCTGAGCCAGGCGTGCCTTCTTAAAAGAACGCTGGTGTTGACAGTGCGAGCAGCAGTGTCAGCTGCGTATAAAGCGCACCTAATAGAAGTGTTAGAAATCAGTTTCCCTTCCTGAATCAAGTCATTTGCTTTAGTTTTGTGTTCATCTGGAAAGAACTGGAACAATTGTTCAAGTTCGTCATAGTGAGCCCTGTCATATCTCGCTAAAGACCTTGTGTGTTGGCAATACGCCAGTGATTGGCTGCCTGCGCAGCTACTCTTTTGCCAGCGGCATCTATGAGCTTGAATTCATTGTCAGGAGGAGGGGCTTCTCCTGTTTGTGAGTTTGTCATTTTGCGAGCGTTAGAAACCAATAGGGAGTCAAAGGGAACTTGACCCTTGATGTAAACAGGATCTGTAGGTGCTAGTTTATATTTTTTATCTACCCTTGGTGTTAGGATTCTTGCACGCACTGGGTCCATTAAAGTTGTTGTCTGCATGTTTAAGCATACACTTAAGCGAATAGGTCTCTTTACAACGTGAGTCATTACATCGCATGCTTTTACAACGCGGTCGTTACAACGACCGTGTTGTTACAATGCAGTACCATTACAACTCAAGTTGTTACAACAACTTGCTCTAGATGGCGCGCTGGACTTAGGAATAGTATAATTTACTATTCCAACTCCAGTGTGTGCAACAGTAGAGAAGGTGGTGGAATAGTAAATTATACTATTCCTTAGTTTAGAGCGCCATCTAGAGCAAGTCGTTGTAACGACTTGCGGTTTAATGGTACTGCGTTGTAAAAACGCGGTAGTTGTAACGACCACGTTGTAAAGGTATTGCGGTGTAATGACCACGTTGTAAAGGTTGTTTCCCCCTTAAGCATGGGCAGTGTATGAGTTGCTCTTTGAGAAGAACTTAAAGTCTCAAAGAGAAAATCCTCTTCAAGAGCTTCTTTGTGAAGCTGAACCCCGTGGTATTGAGCAGCCCTAGGTAAAAAGTCTATGTGCCCTACATTGTTGTCGGGTGGAGAAGGTTTTGAAGTGTATAGATCCGGGTCATTGTCAGTGTTATGATCTGTATTGTAATCAGTCCATGGGTCAGAAAGAATGTCATCTGGGGCATCCCCATCCCCATCCCTGTCCACATCCCCATCCTCCATCATCCTGGTGGTCAGGTGATTGTGGTGGTGGTGAATTTGTAGGTGTAATTAGCAAATTTGGGTCAAGTGGGGAAGGAGGTGTAAGAGGAGGAGAAGGATTAGTACCAAACATTTTCTTTTTAAGGGGAATGTGAGAAGCTTCCTCCGTTTCTGGCTTGCGTTTAACTGGTAGTTTTGCATGAAAATGTCCAGTTTTGGGATTAATAAAGAGTTCTTTCTGTTTCGGGTCCATGTTGGAAGACGGGACGTCGAAACAAGGCTCCTTGGATGGAGGAGGAGCTATTTTGTCTCACGGTGCCAGAATTTTTGGTGCTGAGATTTTCAGATCTGAAGGTTTAGGTTTCGGTGCTGAAGGGATAGCCCCGAGGACATGTTTGGATTTCAGCATCGAAGGTTTCGGTTCCGTGCCCGAATGGGGCGACTCGGTCCCAAGCAAGAAGGCTTTGGTGTGTGTTTAGGTGCCGAGCCCAAAGGCGGGGCGTTCGAAACATGATCCTTGGCCCGAAGGCAGAGGTGGGACCGGAGCCTTTTTCTTGGGCATACTTTGGGGCAGGGAAGGATCATTACTCACGGGACACTGACCCTGCGAACCTCTTCTTCCATGTGAGAATCGGCTACTGACATGAAGATGTGTTATTTTTCCTCGGCTCCTTGTTCGTCGAAAACCTCGTGGTCTGAATCTTCTCCGAAGAGATCTGGAGCGGTGCCCCTATGATGCTGTAGCATTTTGTGATGTCGAGCCCGACAGTCACGGAGCATCTTCTTCGATCGAAAAGATTGGCACGCATCGCAGTCTTGTTCGTCGTGTTCCGGGCACAGACACAAATTGCACACTTCGTGCAAGTCGGTGCGTGGATACTTGGTGCGGCTGTCATGTTCACGGCGCCTGCCGTTTTCCCCGCTTCCCCGCTAACACACACGTTTTCCCCGCTTCCCCGCTAACACACACAGAAACGGCCGAGAGACTCACTTCCGGCTGGAAGATGAGTCACGGTCTAGTCTTTGGACAGGCATAGCAGTTCACGGAAGCACTTCCGGGGGAAACGCTTAAACACCGCGTTTCCCGCCGGCTCCGTGCTTCGGATTTCGCTAGATGTGCTGAACGACACAAGACGCTGTTCCTGCTGCACGGAAGACTTCGGAAGCGGGCTGTGCCTTCCGGACTGGAGCCCCGCTGTTGGTCTTCGTAATCCCTCTGGGAAACAGTTAAGGTACATTCGTTCGATTCCTGTGGAGTCACCGTAACGCGGCTGCGTTATGGGTGATCAGGAGTAAGATCCGCGCAGGAGCGCTTAGAGTTTATTGATTTTGACCGCGCAGGAGCGCTTTATGATGATTTTGTTAGATCCGCGCAGGAGCGCTTAGAGTTTATTGATTTTGACTGCGCAGGAGCGCTTTATGGTTCATTTTGCATTTTGTCCGCGCTGAAGCGCTTTATGATGATTTTGGTAAATCCGCGCAGGAGCGCTTAGGGTTATTTTGTTCTTGTTCGTTCTCCTTGGGTTTCCACCATTTGCTTTCCAGGGATGCCAGTATTTTGTTAGGTCCAGACACGTGAAACTGACGCGCAGGAGCGCTATTCCTTGAGTTCTTTGAGAGCCTAACGCTGCCACCTCGTCTCAGCTGAACCTTCCTTGAAGCGTTATTCAGGGTTCAATAGTTTGCAGCCACTAGTGAGTTCCAGGTTGGGAACAGGGCTTTTCTGTGTGTGTTTGGCGTATCTTGCAACGCTGGAGTTTGGGTCCTTCACTGATCTGGGTCTCTTTGTCTTCCAGTTGGCTCCGAGACACCCTTCACCTCAACCCCCTGCTTTCGTTCTGGCTCCCTTCCCTGCGTCCATCTCATCCCTGCTGGGTTCTACTGTCCACACGGGTCAGGTGGGTACAGGGGCGGGCGCTCCTGTCGTCTCTGCGGACTTGCTCCACAGGCAGAGGTAAGCATTGTGGGGCACCTGACAGAATCCGAAGCCCACGTTTATCAGTCCACCTAGACGACATGGGCGACCCGGAGGTTACCTTACAAGACATCGCAGTCATGCTGGCTGCCATGCAGGCAGAGAACCACAGTCTGCGCCATGACATAACCGCCCTACAGGGCCAGATGTCAGCTGGGGTCACCAGTCCTTGGGGAACCAACCCGAGCCCCAGGGTCAGTCAGGAGGGTCTTTTGAGACAACCTATTTTTACCTTTGGGGGGTCCTCCGCTGCCACCACTCCGAATACAGCCATCCAAGTCATCGCCCCATATTCAGTCCAGTTGGCACCACCTGAACGCTTCTATGGGGACAGTACCAAGTATGGTATTTTCATTCACCAATGCCACCTGCATTTCATGGCCAGAAACACGGCTTTTCCCGACGACGCAGCCAAGGTGGCTTACATCCTGTCATACATGGGCGGAGACGCCGCCCAGTGGTCTATTGCGTTGGTAGAAAACGACGATCCCATGCTACACCACTTGCCCACCTTTCAGGAGTCCATGCGGCGTATGTTCGCTCGTCACACCTTTGTGCAAGCGGCGGACAACGAGCTGCTCAACCTCAAGCAAGGCAGCCAGGACCTCCTTCATTATATCACCACGTTCAGCAGGCTTGTTATCGAATCCCATTGGCCTGAAGACAAAAAGGTATCTGTGTTCTATCGAGGATTGCGCGATGATCTGAAGGATCTCATTGCGCAATTACCCAACCCACCGGATGAGATAGGTCCTTTCATAGATCTAGTGGTGAAAATGAATTTCCGATTACAGGAACGAAGGACCGAGAAAGGGAAATGCAGTGATAACCGTTTCTTATCCTTTGGGGACAAAAGTATAGAAAAAGTCAGAGAGGACCCTGCTTCCGCTTCCCAAGGCGAGACAACCGAACCAATGCAGATCGGGGGCATAAGAGGGCCCTTAACAAGTCAAGAAAGGGAAAGGCGAAGGAGGCAGAATCAATGCCTGTACTGCGGGAAAAGCGGCCACTTCGTCAGAGAATGTCCGGTGAAGCCAACGAAACCCCGGGGCAGAAGACCTTTCGCATTGCCCATCACCAAGACGGACAAGGCGGGAAACGAAAACACCCAGTAGACAAGGGGATCCGTCCTCTGGGTTCTTCGACTTGCACCTTGGCGATCCCTGCGGTATTTGACGGCAGTCACCACGTAGGAATGGAAGTGTCCTTACGGAACCAGGCGGGCAGGACCTGGCAGGTGACGGCTATGTTAGACTCCGGTGCTACAGGCAGTTTTATCGATACTGCTTTTTCCTGTGCCTTGGGCATTGCTACAGTGCCAAAAGACCAACCTGAAACCGTCAAGGCTGTTGATGGTACGGATCTCACCTCCGGTCCTATCCGGCATCAAACAGAGAGCCTGACAATGTCCTTTGCTAATCACCACGCCGAATCCATTAGCTTTGACGTTATCGATGCCCCTCAATTCAAGGTGATTTTGGGATTACCATGGTTGGTGAAACACAATCCCCACATCGACTGGGTGTCGAGAATAGTACACCTGAATTCGGAATACTGCAGTGAAACCTGTTATGCGAAGGACGATCTCCTGGGGAGTCGCGCCATACAAGCACGATCGCTTCCTCTCCGAGGAATGGGGATAGTCTCCCAGGTAACTACACCAGCCATACCAGAGGAATACCAGGACCTAGCCGAGGTGTTCGACAAGAAGGGGGCTAACACCTTGCCACCGCATCGGTCGTTCGACTGCCGTATAGACCTCGTTCCAGGCTCCACCTTGCCTTGTAGCAGAATTTATTCGCTCACGGAAAAGGAGAACATCCACCTTCGCTCCTATTTGGATGAGTATCTGGACAACGGCTTTATACGTCATTCCAGGTCTCCGGTTTCCTCTCCTCTTTTCTTCGTATCTAAGAAGGAAGGTGATCTGAGGACCTGCATAGACTTTCGAGCTATGAACGCCATCACCGTAAAAAACCGTTACCCCCTGCCGTTAATCACCAACCTTCTGGATCAGGTAAAGAACGCCTCCGTGTACACCAAGCTCGACCTCCGTGGGGCTTACCATCTAGTCAGAGTCCGAAAGGGTGACGAATGGAAGACCGCCTTTCGGACGAAATTCGGTCTGTTCGAATACCAGGTCATGCCTTTCGGACTCTGTAACGCCCCCGCGGCGTTTCAGTTCTTTATAGACGAGGTGTTACGGGACTACCTAGACGTCTTCTGTATCGTCTACATAGACGACATCTTGATATATTCGCAATCCATCACCGAACACGTGCAGCATGTGCGTTCCATCCTACGACAGCTGAGTAAACATCGCTTGTACGTGAAACTGGAAAAGAGCGTTTTTCACGTTACCTCGGTGGAGTTTCTGGGTCACATCATCACTCCAGCAGGCATACAAATGGACAGCAAGAAGGTGGACGCCATTCTGTCCTGGCCTCCTCCGGAGTCCGTAAAAGGGGTCCAACGGTTCCTGGGGTTTGCCAACTACTACCGTAGATTCATCACCGGATTCTCCGAGATGGTAGCTCCTATCACCCGCTTGTTGCGCAAAGGAGTACGGTTTGAGTGGAATCAGACAGCAGACGACGCTTTTCAGGAACTGAAGAGGCGTTTTACCATAGCCCCGGTCCTGGTGCACCCAGACACAGAGCAGCCCTTCATTGTAGAGGCAGACGCATCAGAACACGCCATTGGAGGGGTGTTATCTCAAAGGAGTACTAGCACAGGACAGCTGCATCCGGTGGCCTTCTACTCCAAGAAACTGCAACCAGCGGAACGCAACTACACCGTGTCTGACAGAGAACTCCTCGCTATCAAGACCGCATTCGAGGAATGGCGCCACTTCCTGAAAGACGCTAAGCACATGGTTACCATCTACACGGACCACAGGAATCTCCAATTCCTGAGGTCAGCCCGTGCCCTTACCGCCCGACAGCTTAGATGGACTCTATTCTTTAATGAATACAATTTCGTGATCACATTTCGGCCTGGGAAGGACAACGCCAAGGCCGATGCCCTATCACGGCTAGGAGAATCCGACGAGGAGGCAGAAAACACCGAGCCTGTCCCCATCATCGCTGAGACACGCTTCCAGGGCGTTGTAGCATCCTCAGACTTCATGCTTCAGGTACAAAAGGACACGAAGCAGTCCGACCTGGAGGGTCTGGCGGACGGACAAGGAGGGGTAACGTGCGTAGATGGGTTGCTGTTCCATGGACAACAATTGTACCTACCTGGGTTGACCAGTCAGCAAAAGGCAGTCTGCCTGTGCCATGATCATGTTCTATCCGGCCATCCGGGGTACCACAAAACGCTTGAGCTCGTACAAAGACATTTTTGGTGGCCATCGCTGGTGACGGATACCAAGAACCATGTGGCTAGCTGCACCATCTGTCTCTTAGGTAAGAACAAATCAGAGCCTCCTAGGGGTCTTCTACGTCCCATCCCGGTGCCACCGTATCCGTGGCACACCATTTCCATGGACTTCGTGGTGGAACTCCCTCTCACCAAGACGGGGCACACCACCATTCTCACCATAGTGGATCACCTCTCCAAGATGGCTCATTTCGTGCCTTTGGTGAAACTACCCACGGCTGCGGAACTGGCTTTGATCTTTGTACACGAGGTGGTTCGCCTCCATGGAGTTCCATCGGTGGTGATCACGGACCGGGGATCGCAATTCATCTCCCGCTTCTGGAAGGAAGTATGCAGGATCCTCGAAATGGATGTGCGCCTGTCCTCGGCGTACCACCCTCAGACCGACGGTCAGGCCGAAAGAACCAACCACACCATGGAGCAGTTCCTCCGTTGTTTACTGCTTATGGTTGAAAAGGAATGGTCCGAGGTGTTATGGATGGCGGAATACGCCTATAACAACAGTAAACATTCGGCCATCGGAATATCTCCTTTCTTTTGTCTTCATGGCCGTCATCCCCGCACCTCCGCATGGGAAGGTCCCCGGGACAGCAGGTTACCCACAGTCCGGTCATATCACGAGTCCTTGCGCCGCATCTGGCAACAAGCCCGTTTTGAGTTGGCCAAAGCTAAGGACACCTACAAAGCACAGGCCGATGCACACAGACAGAAGGAGCCCAAGTACGGTGTGGGTGATCGGGTGTGGCTGTCCATTCGGCACCTCAATGTGCACGGTCCCAAGAAACTGTTGCCCCGTTTTGTGGGCCCGTTTGAGGTCGAGCGGGTGGTTAACCCCGTGGCTGTGAAACTCTCACTCCCTCCACACATGAAGATTCACCCGGTCTTCCATGTCTCGCTTCTGCAACCAGTCCGTTCTGGTGACTCTCTTCCCTCTCCTCCTTCTCCGGTGGTGGTGGAGGACCATGTCGAGTATGAGGTCAAGGCCATTTTGGGTTCTCGTCGTACTAAGGGTAAACTCTTCTACCTGGTTGACTGGAAGGGGTACGGGCCGGACGAGCGTTCTTGGGAGCCGTTGTCCCATGTTCGCCATGCTCCCATTCTGGTTCGTGCTTTTCATCTGAGCCATCCGCTCAGTCCTCGTCCTGCATCCCCCATTTGAGGTTCTGGCGGGGTTGAGGGGGGACCTGTTTTGGGGGGGGGTACTGTCATGTTCACGGCGCCTGCCGTTTTCCCCGCTTCCCCGCTAACACACACGTTTTCCCCGCTTCCCCGCTAACACACACAGAAACGGCCGAGAGACTCACTTCCGGCTGGAAGATGAGTCACGGTCTAGTCTTTGGACAGGCATAGCAGTTCACGGAAGCACTTCCGGGGGAAACGCTTAAACACCGCGTTTCCCGCCGGCTCCGTGCTTCGGATTTCGCTAGATGTGCTGAACGACACAAGACGCTGTTCCTGCTGCACGGAAGACTTCGGAAGCGGGCTGTGCCTTCCGGACTGGAGCCCCGCTGTTGGTCTTCGTAATCCCTCTGGGAAACAGTTAAGGTACATTCGTTCGATTCCTGTGGAGTCACCGTAACGCGGCTGCGTTATGGGTGATCAGGAGTAAGATCCGCGCAGGAGCGCTTAGAGTTTATTGATTTTGACCGCGCAGGAGCGCTTTATGATGATTTTGTTAGATCCGCGCAGGAGCGCTTAGAGTTTATTGATTTTGACTGCGCAGGAGCGCTTTATGGTTCATTTTGCATTTTGTCCGCGCTGAAGCGCTTTATGATGATTTTGGTAAATCCGCGCAGGAGCGCTTAGGGTTATTTTGTTCTTGTTCGTTCTCCTTGGGTTTCCACCATTTGCTTTCCAGGGATGCCAGTATTTTGTTAGGTCCAGACACGTGAAACTGACGCGCAGGAGCGCTATTCCTTGAGTTCTTTGAGAGCCTAACGCTGCCACCTCGTCTCAGCTGAACCTTCCTTGAAGCGTTATTCAGGGTTCAATAGTTTGCAGCCACTGGTGAGTTCCAGGTTGGGAACAGGGCTTTTCTGTGTGTGTTTGGCGTATCTTGCAACGCTGGAGTTTGGGTCCTTCACTGATCTGGGTCTCTTTGTCTTCCAGTTGGCTCCGAGACACCCTTCACCTCAACCCCCTGCTTTCGTTCTGGCTCCCTTCCCTGCGTCCATCTCATCCCTGCTGGGTTCTACTGTCCACACGGGTCAGGTGGGTACAGGGGCGGGCGCTCCTGTCGTCTCTGAGGACTTGCTCCACAGGCAGAGGTAAGCATTGTGGGGCACCTGACAGCGGCACCCAGAACAGAATTTAAATGAGTCCGTTCCATCGACTACGAGCTGGCCCAATGCGGTTAGGCCCAACAGCCCTGTATGAAGTTCCGATCAAAGATTTCAGAGTTGTTACGATACATGGAGAATGGGGAACGAGATCGAATAACAATACCATCGAGGGTAGTGGATTGCGCACCGAGGGGAACCCGAGAAAAGGTGTCGAACCGGAGTGCCACAATTCACGTCCGAACCTGAAGGCGGAAAAAAAGTACAAGTTACTTACCTTCGGTAACGATGTATCTGGTAGAGACGATTCTAGCCGCAGATTCCTTAACGTAGAATTATCCCCAGGCATGAGACTGGACCCGGAAAACTTTCTTGCCCAGCATCTCTGCGTGCCGGGGGGCGGCACCTCGTGACTCTGCCCGATGTCCTCCGCGGGCCTGACGTCAGCGAGGTCACATAAGCCCCATGTCAGTTTGCTTCGGAGAACATTTCCACACCACAACGCGGAGCCATCACAACAAAACTGAGGAGAGTATGGGAACAGTGTGCGAAAACCCAGAGAAATAAAAAGAGAGAGATAAAAAAAAAAGCGAGGAACAGCACCAGGTGGCACCGAGACGCCAGGAGGCTACAACAGGAAAACCAAAGCAGGGAGAGAGCAGACCACCTCTGAGGAACAACCATGCAAGCCAGGTGGGAGCACCAGGCAGCACAAAAGTACCAGAAGGTCACATCAGTAAAGTCACAGCAGGGAAAGCATAAAGCACCCCTCCGTGGAACCACCGTGCAAGCCAAGGCGAGAGCCAGGCTGGAGGCACAAGCAGCGGAAAGTGCTGGAAGAGAAAGAGAGAGAGAGAGAGACAGCAACCATAGACCACACAGCAAAGGGCCACAAGCCCGGAACAGAGGAGCAACCGCAATCCATCCCCAGACCACACAGTCAAGGAAGGCCAGAGCCTCTGAAAGGAGCAGGAGGCCAAGGACAGGCAAAAGAAACCCCAGCGGAGAAGACCGCAAGGGGATCGGAAAGTGTAACAACAAAGGGAAAAGGAGCAAAAGCAGGCCCCTACACTGGAGAAAACCCAGCTGGAGGGAAGCCCGACGGGCAGAAAGTGAAAATGACCCCCATAGAGGACAATCCACCCAGAGGGAGGAGAGCGCAGAAAACCAAGCTGAGGTTCCTCGCAGAACGGGGAGGAAGGGCGGACCGTGAAGGAATCTGCGGCTAGAATCGTCTCTACCAGATACATCGATACCGAAGGTAAGTAACTTGTACATCTGATAGAGACTACTAGCCGCAGATTCCTTAACGTAGAATAGATACCCTAGCCATACCCAGAAGGGAGAAGGGCCTGCGAGAGAGCCTCCCCCCGAGGAGAGACCAGGGCCCCAGTAGGGGACATGACACAAGAACAAGAAGGAAAAGGTCAGGATAACCTAAGCCAAACCAAGGGAGAGTGCCCAACACCCCAAAGGGGCAGGCAGCACCCCAAAAGCCTCAAGGAACACAAGGGCCACCTCAAACCCAGTGATAAGAGGTAGAGCCAGAGGCAGGGCCCACTGGAAGAAATACAGGCACAGAGATAGGAAAGAGCTGAAACACCTTGGTCGCAAGCAGCGTGCAAGGCCGGAACGGCGCCACCGCCAACAGCACAGGCGGAAGAAGAAAAGCACTCATGCGCAAAGGCCCAGCGGAACCAGAGGTAGGGGCCCAAGGAAACACAGCAAGATCACAACGGTGGAGGAGAACAAGCAGTCCTGCGCGGGCACGCGCTGCCAGCAACAGGCAACACCCTGGAACAGCGCACCTAGGAAAAGGCAGACGCCAGCCAAAGGCAGAGGACAAGGAGGACCAGGACACACACTGACCACGAAGAAGTGAGGAACCGGCAGAAAATAAGAGAGAGAGAGACGGAGGAGGGGCCCAAGCCGGTCACCAAAACACAGAGGCCAAGGAAAGCCAAACTCCATGGAACAGCAGGCAAAGGACCAAGCCAGAACACAGGACAAAAGCGCAGAACCGCCACAACACGATGCCGCAGACAGCAGGCCAGACCGGCCGAGGGACATGGCGACAAGGAGAAGAACGGACCAAGTGCAAGCTGCTCCAAGACAAGAGGCAAGAAGATCGCACCTGAGACATATCGTGACGCCACGGAGAGCAAGGAACTCGAAAGGGTGACCACACCTCCCCAGCACATGACAGAGATATGGAATAGCTACAAGTACCCCACATAGGGTAGGTTACGTCCCAAGAACCATGGGAACACCTCGTAGGAAACAATTTCCGCAGCAGAGGTCAAAACAGAAAAGACCTGCAGAAAAACCCAAGCTTACCAAGCAGCCAATAAAGAAGAGACAGAAGGCCTAATCTCAGGGCCTACCGGGCTTATTAACAGCCAAAACCACAAGTCAACAAAGGGGTGAACCAGCAGCCAACAGCACCAAGGGCCCAACAAAAGGACCCTAAGGGATATCAACCAGACAGAACACACAACCTGGGCTACCCTTTACGAAGCCCCAGGAAAACAACGGGAGAACACCTCCCAAGACACGGACCGACAGTAAGGTCACTGAGGGGGAGGAGGAGGGCGAAGCCCCGCAAGAAACCTCTGAATGGCAGAATCCGCAGGGGCGTGGAACAACAGAGCGCCATCAAAGGGGAGGTCAACCAGCAGTTCTCTAACGTTCTCAGGGAAAACACTATCCCGTAGCCAGGCATGTCAACTAAGGGCCACCGAATTAGCCATGGTACGACCAAGCACCTCCGAAACGTCCAGAGCCGAGCGAAGAATAAACGCCGCCAGCTCCCGGCCATCCAACACATGGTGCCGCAGATCAACGCAGGCACCCTCCTGAGATGCGGAAGACAGAAGAGACTCCACCGAGTCCCACAAGCAAGAAGTGGCTCTGGCCAACACAGAGTGTTAAGGGCCCGCAAAGCAGCACTGGAGGCGGCGAAGAGGTTGCGCCCCCAGGAATCCAACCAGCGGGCCTCCCGCGACGGGGGAGACAACACCGATGGCAAGGAGGGAAAGGCTGTCTGTAAAAGAGGGCCCCTGGTAGAAGGGTGGAGGGAAAGAGACAGGATCATGCGGAGCAGGACGGTGGCGGTGCAGAAGAGGCTGGGGCACTGGGGTCCCCGTGGCAGGCCGCCCCCAGGCCCCAAAAAGAGAATTGTGGAGTGCAGCCTCGAAGGGAAGAAGCAGCTCCCGTCCACCAGAGCCCTGATGGAGAACCTCCAGCAGATGATTAGTGGGGAAATGGGCAGGTGGATCGCCCATGCGCAAGATGCCTGCAGCCGCGGAAACAGCCGGAGCGAAGGCTGCACTCGCCTCCGTAGGGCCCTGCGGCGGGGAAAGCAGTTCCTCCGTGGGCGACAGCTGCAAGCTAAGGCGGCCGTCCCCCAGCCCAATCGGAGGAAGGAAAGGCCAAGCTCAAAAAGGGGAGGAGGACTGATAAATGGGGAACCTAAAGCGCCTCTGGCGAAGACTGCGGGCGCGCTGACGGCAAAGAGCCGTCCTTAGAAGACACCGGGGAAAAAGCCACGACGCGGTGACCCGTCTCCGGAGAAGAGGAAACAAACAGCTGCTGAACCTCAGGAGAAGAGGGGGTGTCCGAAGACGAATCAACGACCAGACGTCGGACCGGCGCCGTAGAGTCCGCCACCGGCGTCAGGTCAACGTCGACCGGCGCCGAAGGGGACGCCAGAACGACCTCCACCACAACACGAGGCGCGGGAGACCGGGGCTGGGTCGGAGCTGCGAAGGCTAAGGAATGGCGCCGAAAAAGACATCGACTCGACCGACGAGGCAGCCGCCTGCTCAGAGGACCGAGGGGGCCCGGGGACACGCCGAGCCCCGGCATCCTCCCGCGACACCAGAGGGACCCCCATGGGGGTTTGCAGTGAGGCAGATGTGCCGTGGTCCTAAGGAGGGAACCCCGAAGGGACACACCCCGATGGCACCACATCCTCCGAATCTGGATCTAAAACCTGTCGGCGCCGGAGCCGCCGGCGATGCCGCAGGAGTCCCCGCACCCGGCAAGGGTTCTGCAGACGTCCCAGGAAGAGAAGGAGAAGAAGGAAGATCCAAAGAGGCCTGCAAGGTCGCCGCATAGGCCTCCATCTGGGCTCTGGTCGCCCCCGCGCCGGGGAACAGCGGATAGGGTGGCGACGCACGAGGTGCACCACCCGCAGAGAACCCACGCCCCCAACAGGCAACAGGCTGGGGACGGGGCCTCGGGGACAAACTGCCACACTTACCAACAGGTGAGCGACACCCTTGCGGCCTGGGATGTTGAAGACGGAAGCGGGCGTTCTTGTAGCCATCCGCGGGGGGCGGACGCGGCCACGCCGCCGACCTGGACATGCGTGCCGAAAGGAGTTTCATCCGGCGCTCCCGCCGGGACTTCGGCTTCATATGCTGACACACCTCGCAATCCGTTGAGTCGTGGTGCTCCCCCAAACACCACATACAGATTGGGTGAGGATCCGTCGCCGACATCTGGCGTGCGCAAGACGAGCACGTCTTGAAGCCCGAAGGCATTCGCACACTGTACCCAAGAAAACGCTAGGCGTAAAAAGAAGGCGTGAAACAGGCCAGGAACACGATCCGGGTGGGGCTTATGTGACCTCGCTGACGTCACGCCCGCGGAAGACGTCGGGCGGAGTCGTGAGGTACCGCCCCCCCCGGCGCGCAGAGATGCTGGGCAAGAAAATTTTCTGGGGCAAGAAAGTTTTCCGGGTCCAGTTTCACGCCTGGGGATAATTCTACGATAAGGAATCTGCGGCTAGTAGTCTCTATCAGATCAATCTAACAGCGGAGTTGATGCCCATGCGCACTATCACCGAAAGGAGGAGTCCTCTACCTCGTGACTGAAAAGACTTCTTCGAAGAAAAACAACTTGCAAACATCCAGACCCACCACTAGATGGCAGGAGTATGCAAAGCATGTGATCTACAGCTCGCATGCCTCGAACATATTCTTTCACGTAGAGTTCACTCTTGACTCATAGGGTGTTGCAATCTTGCTTATAAAATCCTTGTTGTTAATGGTCAAATTGGTCCATACAGATAACCGGTATTAAGATAGAATATCGACGGGAAAATATCGACTAGCAATAATATCGTGGTAAGAATATCGAGTGTGAAAAATATCGTAATAGAAAATATCTTTGTTAAAAATATCGTTTCTTGAGAATGACAAAAATATCGTCAAGAAAAAATATCGATGAACAGAATATCGTTGATCAAAATGTCGTTTCATATAATATCGACAGAAAAATATAAGTTGTTATAAAATTTATAAAAAAATATGTATTATGTTTTTAAAAAACTTACAAAACTCCTACTAGTAATAATATGTGTTAAAAAATATTTTCTACAAAAGAATTGTTAAAATTTTAGTAGCGGGTTATTGGTATTATAGGGGATAAGGGTGGGTAGTAATTTAAAATTTGGTTTTTACAAAATTGCTAAAATATAAAAATATTAGAAAATAATTAAGAAATCCAAATTTTAATTAGAAATTTCGATTTGTTCACGAAATTAAATTTGTATTTAAATTTTAAAATTCCCCAAAAAATTTTTAGGAGCGGGTTATTGGTATTATAGGGGATAAGGGTGGGTAGTAATTTAAAATTTGGTTTTTACAAAATTGCTAAAATATAAAAATATTAGAAAATAATTAAGAAATCCAAATTTTAATTAGAAATTTCGAATTGTTCACCAAATTAAATTTGTAATTAAATTTTAAACTTCCAACAAAAAATTGTAGGAGCGGGTTTTTGGTATTGTAGGGGATTAGGGTGGGTAGTAATTTAAAAATGTCGTTTTTTAAAAGTGTAGAAAATAATAATAAATTAGAAATTTATCATGAAATCAAAATTTAACTTCGAAATTTAAAATTTTACATGAAATTTATTTTGTTATATTAATAAAAAATATTAAATTAATATTGAATAAGCGTTATTTTGGTATTATAGGGTAATAGGGTATAAAAAATAATTTAGAAAGAAAAATTTATATTGTTTACTAACCTGCACATTTCCTGACTTATGTTGGATTGGAGTTAGAATAGTAATTTTTTATGGTTTACTATCCAGCACTCTCCCTGACTTATGTTATGTTTGGAGTTAGAATAGTAATTTATTATGGTTTACTATCCAGCACTTTCTCTGACTTATGGTGGATTGGAGTTTGAATAGTAATTTATTATGGTTTACTATCCAGCACTCTCTCTGACTTATGTTATGTTTGGAGTTAGAATAGTAATTTATTATGGTTTACTATCCAGCACTTTCCCTGACTTATGTTGGATTGGAGTTTGAATAGTAATTTATTATGGTTTACTATCCAGCACTCTCTCTGACTTATGTTGGATTGGAGTTTGAATAGTAATTTATTATGGTTTACTATCCAGCACTTTCCCTGAGTTATGTTATGTTTGGAGTTAGAATAGTAATTTATTATGGTTTACTATCCAGCACTTTCCCTGACTTATGTTATGTTTGGAGTTAGAATAGTAATTTATTATGGTTTACTATCCAGCACTTTCCCTGACTTATGTTGGATTGGAGTTTGAATAGTAATTTATTATGGTTTACTATCCAGCACTCTCTCTGACTTATGTTGGATTGGAGTATGAATAGTAATTTATTATGGTTTACTATCCAGCACTTTCCCTGAGTTATGTTATGTTTGGAGTTAGAATAGTAATTTATTATGGTTTACTATCCAGCACTTTCCCTGACTTATGTTATGTTTGGAGTTAGAATAGTAATTTATTATGGTTTACTATCCAGCACTTTCCCTGACTTATGTTGGATTGGAGTTTGAATAGTAATTTATTATGGTTTACTATCCAGCACTCTCTCTGACTTATGTTGGATTGGAGTTTGAATATTAATTTATTATGGTTTACTATCCAGCACTTTCCCTGAGTTATGTTATGTTTGGCGTTAGAATAGTAATTTATTATGGTTTACTATCCAGCAGTTTCCCTGACTTATGTTATGTTTGGAGTTAGAATAGTAATTTATTATGGTTTACTATCCAGCACTTTTCCTGACTTATGTT
This sequence comes from Triturus cristatus, assembly GCF_964204655.1. Lineage (NCBI taxonomy): Eukaryota > Metazoa > Chordata > Amphibia > Caudata > Salamandridae > Triturus > Triturus cristatus. Next base: position 1,054,924,964 of record NC_140584.1, on the reverse strand, counting down.
GGATTGGACTTAGAATAGTAAATTATTATGGTTTACAATCCAGCACTTTCCCTGATTTATGGTGGATTAGAGTTAGAATAGTTAATTATTTTGGTTTACAATCCAGCACTTTCCCTGACTTATGTTGGATTGGAGTTAGAATAGTAATTTATTATGGTTTACTATTCAGCACTATCCCTGACTTATGTTATGTTTGGAGTTAGAATAGTAATTTATTATGGTTTACTATCCAGCACTTTCCCTGACTTATGTTGGATTGGAGTTAGAATAGTAATTTATTATGGTTTACTATCCAGCACTTTCCCTGAGTTATGTTATGTTTGGAGTTAGAATAGTAATTTATTATGGTTTACTATCCAGCACTTTCCCTGACTTATGTTGGATTGGAGTTTGAATAGTAATTTATTATGGTTTACTATCCAGCACTCTCTCTGACTTATGTTGGATCGGAGTTTGAATAGTAATTTATTATGGTTTACTATCCAGCACTTTCCCTGAGTTATGTTATGTTTGGAGTTAGAATAGTAATTTATTATGGTTTACTATCCAGCACTTTCCCTGACTTATGTTATGTTTGGAGTTAGAATAGTAATTTATTATGGTTTACTATCCAGCACTTTCCCTGACTTATGTTGGATTGGAGTTTGAATAGTAATTTATTATGGTTTACTATCCAGCACTCTCTCTGACTTATGTTGGATTGGAGTATGAATAGTAATTTATTATGGTTTACTATCCAGCACTTTCCCTGAGTTATGTTATGTTTGGAGTTAGAATAGTAATTTATTATGGTTTACTATCCAGCACTTTCCCTGACTTATGTTATGTTTGGAGTTAGAATAGTAATTTATTATGGTTTACTATCCAGCACTTTCCCTGACTTATGTTGGATTGGAGTTTGAATAGTAATTTATTATGGTTTACTATCCAGCACTCTCTCTGACTTATGTTGGATTGGAGTTTGAATAGTAATTTATTATGGTTTACTATCCAGCACTCTCTCTGACTTATGTTGGATTGGAGTTTGAATAGTAATTTATTATGGTTTACTATCCAGCATTTTCCCTGACTTATGTTGGATTGGAGTTAGAATAGTAAATTATTATGGTTTACAATCCAGCACTTTCCCTGACTTATGTTGGATTGGAGTTAGATTAGTAAATTATTATGGTTTACAATCCAGCACTTTCCTTGACTTATGTTTTGTTTGGAGTTAGAATAGTTAATTATAATGGTTTACTATCCACCATTTACCCTGACTTACGTAGGATTGGAGTTAGAATAGTTAATTATTATGGTTTATTATCCAGCATTATCTATTTACTATTTTTAATAAGAATAATATATGTCATGTTGTAATATTCATTTCAACAATATAAATTAAAAACATTTTTATAACATTTTTACATACATATGACAAGTTTCTAAATTAAGAAATAACAATTTTTAGATCTTTTTTTTATTTATATTTTAATTTGTTACTGCAAAGATTTTGAACATTTTATAAAACATTTAACATAATTTTTGTTAACAAATTATATTGCAGTTTTGTACATAAATACAGTTTCAATTATGCATACTTTAGTATATTAAATTTTTATATTTTTAATAAAAATGTAATATATTACATATTTTAAATGACATTGATTTTATCACGATATGTACATAACATAAATTTACATTTTTTAACATCTGAGAAAAATATTTAACAATGAAAAACATATTTTAATATACAATAAACAATTAATATATAATTCTATTGAACATATTAATGTATATTTTACAATATTCATTTGTTTTTTAAGAATAAAAAGTAAATTAGTACTAAACATGGTAAATTTATATTTAAAGGATGGATTTAGCTATTAGGTCTAAGTATGCTAGACCTTCTATACTTGGGTACAGTCTAGTTTTTTGCTGGAGATATTCGTACATATTTAATGTTTGTTTACTTAGTTTAGGGCCAATTTTAGAAAGGGATTGCTCTATTCTGAGTTCTTGGTAGCTTTGTTCTTTTTTAATGCTTTGGATTAGTTTGTGAAGTGTTGGTTGACTTCTTCCTAAAGTGGCTTGGAAGGCATTATGCCATCCTTCAACTGCGTTGTTAGTTTTAGCTTTCTGTGCTATTGTACTAGCATACACATTCCACCATGGAATTTGAAATTTAGGTTGTCTACGGTGGCCTGAACGATGTAATCTTCCAACCCAGGTATCTTCAAAATAGTCCAAGAAGGGAGATAGTATTTTCTCATTGGTGCGGTAGAAAGGGCTGTCAATTAATAAATTGTAGTAGTTAGCTACTTCTGTTGTTGGTACATATGCCAATGCAATCAACTTTTTTATTTGATAAGCAAAGTGACTGTTTGTACAATATTCAATGCTTAAGGTAGATTTTTGTAAGTGCCTCCATATACTTTGGTTGTAGTGATAATAACAACCTTGTATTGAGGTATGGGGATATATCTTAAGGATAGCTTGAATCATGGCTATTTCAAAGTCAATTATAATTCTTTGAGGATAGTAATTATCTGTTAATTCTTTGATCTTTGTTAAAAGTTCAACGTAGGTAGTATTTGTTTTGTTTGGCAGCAGAGTATAAACTAGAGGGATATTTGTCTCTTGGTATTCCCCATGGATGGTGTAAAGTTGATAGAAAGGTTTGGGACAAACTTTAAAAGTCCCGTCCATCATCCATGTTTCACATGATTTAAGTTTTTGCAAATTACTATTAGTAGCAAAAAGTAAAACTCGTTTGTCATGACTCTGGTTGTCGTACATTAGGAATTTATCCTCATTATGTGTAATGGTATATTCAGGATATATTTTTATATCCTTAAAACTTTCTGGCGTTGGTGGAGTTGGATCTGAAGCACGTTTAGTTTTTGAAATTAATCTTTTTAAGTTGGGAATAGAAGGTAGCTGTCCTGTCACATGTTCTGGCACTTTGCTTAAAACATTTTTCAAAATACTAGTGCTTGTTTCTTGTGATCCTTTACTAGCATCTTTCAATGTTTCCAGTGCTTCTCTAACTTCCACTTCTGTTACATTTGGTGGGTGGTTATGCTCACGTACATTTACCACATTGTTATCAACAGTTGTTGCTCTACCATAGCATGCACTTGAGTAATATTTGCTACATTTCCAATGGGTCTTATTCTCTTTTACTCTTTCTTGGGTGTAGGTGTAACCCATGTAGTTCAGCATTAGTTTCCCTTTTTGCGAAGTAATGAAAGTAGCTCCAGTTGCCATGTCTAAGGTAGATCTGTGGAAAATATATATATGTATTTTTAAGAACATTGAAGACGATTTACAGAGATGTGTATAAGAGCAGGAAAAAGCGTGAACATATACTTACTATGTGGCTTCACTGGTAATTCTTTTATTCGTATTTCTCTTTCTGAATTTTCTTATTTTTAAGTTCTGTAGTAGTGTTAAAGAATAATTGAAAGACATGATTTAGTGTTATAGGTGTTTGATTTTACTTTCAGAATTGTTATACATACAGTGACTATACTTACTTGATGTAGTAGAAGATGTTGGTAGTGTAGTTGTAGATAGGTAAGTAATTTTGTAGAGTCTGTGGAAAAAATAATCATTGGGTTACTTATAGTATTTGGATGATAGTAGTTGTTAACATATGAAGTAAATAGTACATTTACTTAGCAAGTTTAAATAATTTTTATCAGCTATCTAAGTAGACATGGATAAGGTAGTTTATAAATGTTTTTACATCTAATTTTTTGGTCGTTGTTGATAAGTTCAACATGTTTTGTTTTCACTCTAAAGAAGAACAGTTTTTAAATTAGGGAGTTTATCTACTTTTTGCTAAGTTCGAATGAAAAAAGCAATGGGATTTTACTTACTTGAAGTGTAGTATGACGTTTTGTAGTTGTAGTCGTAGGTTTGTATTCTCTTCTCTCAGCAAGGTAACCGTTTTTCTCCAAGTTTGCTCCAAAAATGGTAAATTACGTTAAGTGTATAATTGTTTTTATATTAGTGAGTTAATTAATGGTCGCTTTTGATTGGTTCAATTAGTGAAATTTCAAAATCATTGGTCGAGAACGTAATTTTGAATTAGAAAACCGTTATTTTCGTAAGAGTTTGTTGCATCACTATTTGTTTGTTAAAGTACATTGTAAAAAGGTTTATATGTGTTTTTTTGTTTGATATGTAAATAGTTTATATGTAGAAAATAATGAAATGTGTTTCACATTTAGGCCATCGGAGTGTATGATAGTATCAGTAAATGTAATTTTTTTTAACATATATTATATATTTCTATATCAATAAGTATGAGGAAAACTAAATAATTATATGTGTGAATAGTTTTGTAAAGTAAAATAGTAAAAACAAGTGAGTAAAATAAAAGAATCGTGCATATCGAGTTGGTAAAAAAAAGACGATATTTTTTGTATATTTCTATAAGTAGATAGGTCGTCGATGTTAGTGTAGTCGATATAAATGTCTAAGGTAATGATATTTAAAATAAAGTCGATAATGTAGTAGTCGATATTTATGTTGTAGATATTAGTGTGAACGATATTAGGGTTGTCGATAAAAAAAAAATCGATATTTGTGTGAATTCTTGTTTAAGTATAGGATGACGATATTAATGTAAGCGATATTTTAGTGACGATATTTATTTCTGACGATATTTATGTTAACGATATTCCATCATGGAACCCAGATAACCTGATTAGATAGGTCTGGCTACAGGATTTGGCTGCGGGACACACATTGACGAGTGTATACGTCTTTATGTTAGCAGAAATAAAAATTCAGGAACTACCCGGTATATATGGTGGTTGATTGTTATGAATGAGATGCTAGACAAAAGCACCCCCCCATCCCAGATATCGATCTGGTCTGATGCGAACGCTGGGCTGAGGCTAGGGAATAGAGGACACTTGGCATCGATTTCACATCATAGATAAAGCAATTTACAGATTATTCCCCTTCCTACTTCACAACCTCGCACAGATTATTTGTTCCTTCCTGCAAGTGAAGGGTCAGAGGTACAATGCACTCAAATTTTACCCCAGGGGGTATGGGATCATGCACCAATACAATTAACATTGCGTGATAGGAGGAAGGGGGGTGTCAGATGAGTACATTGGTGGATGACAGACAAAACAATTGTATGAGTTACTGTATGACAGGGTTGCAGAGTACTTTGAGCTTAACATTGAATCAGTTTCCTCTGTGGTCACCCATGGGAGGATTTAAAACCGCTAATAGAGGTGAGGGGTGGTTTAAGAGGGGCAGGGAGATTCAAACGTGCGACCAAAGCTTAAGCGTTGTAAAACAGAATTCAAAGGAAAGATGTTTGGGGAGGCACAGGTGGCCCGGTTGGTTGTCCCAAACAGCATATATACAATGAGGGATACGTCGGGAAACTGTTACATTGGCTCACTGCTAAGGAGCAGCAAAGAAGATTTGTTACATCAATTCAAAATTAATTAAGACAGCTGGTGACTTATTATGAACGTCTATATGCACAAGTCACCCCACCATAGAGAGAGAGGGACAATCACATTGTGAAAGGCCTTGCCATTTGCACCTTATCAGATATTGATCGACAAGATGGATTGTCTGATCACGGAGGATGAAATCCAGCAAGCAATTATAGCATTGCCAGCCGGTTAAACTTCAGCTCCTATTGCCTTTCCCCTTCAGCTTTTTTTTTTTTTAAAGGTACTTCTCCCTTTTATCCACTCATATTCAACCTCTATTTGAAGAATTCCATCAAAATATCATGCTACTGTGTGAACACTGGGGATCCATGATTTTGGTAATGCCCAAATTTAAGTAACGCAGTTGTAGAATGAGGGTCCTACTGTCCCATCTCCCTCATTAAATTAGAAACTAACATTTTGGCTAAGGTATTGGCAACTAGACTATCAGAAATTATTTGCTTTCTCATGCATGATGACCAAGATTGTTTTACGTCAAACAGAATTATGAGAGAGAGCCTAAGATGGCTCCATGTCTAGTCTAAGAAAGAAAGAGTATGCTGTTCCTCCTGGTCAGGGGAGGTTGTGTGAAGTGTACACTCTACCCCAAGATGAAGACAAAGTGAAAGATGATATCTAGACAGACTGAGGACTTAAAGCACGTGGTGGGTGGGGGAACCCACAAGGGTGGAACTAAAACCCTCACACACCCAGCAAGCTAGGTGTCATGCTTCATCATCTGGGTTTTGCTCCTCGTCGGGTCGGCGCTGCAATTCCCAACAGGCACCCAAAGATGGGGCTCTTTATCGGAGATCTTTTGTTCCTCGCCGAAAGTTGAGTGCAACTGAGGGCCAGGTAAGTGTAGACGTTGGTGAGTGTATTTAAAACAGGGTTGGTTAGTCTGAATAACGAGTTTATTGGGTCAGTAAACCATCCTATTTAAAAACGATATGAGTGGCGGTAGTCTGGACACAGTGGGTCAAAGACTCGCTCCGCTCAACTCAGATGGTCAACATGTTTCTCGCCTAATGGTCAGGAGGATCCAACGGCAATTCATCAGGACCAATGTGGTGTAAACTATCTACAAACGTGAGGGTGTATAACAGGATATCACATTTATGTGTTTGTGCCTGGACAAATCTACCCTATGAAAGTGTGGAAAAATCTAACACTTCCGCATAGGAGTGGCCTAAAGGAAAGGGAGAGAAAAACATAACAGGCCAACACAAAACATTAAAAAACACTTTGTCGTGTATATACATGGTAATATGGAGCCGAAGACTCCTCGTATGCATGCCCTATACATGAAGCAATTGCGCTCGAATATAGTGATCATGCATAAGTGGATGCAGTGTCAAACAACGTGTCAAGTGATCTAAAAGACTTAAATCCAGGGCACCCCGAATTATAGTAACGAGGTCTAAAACGCTCACCTAAAGATTGAGCTAGTACCGCTCCAGTCGGTGCGTGGCGAGCCTCTTGGGATGGCGTAGTAGCCTGCTGTAATGTGCATTAAAACAAGAGACTCAACTGGGTAGGTATATTAACACAATACACCTGCTGAATGCTAGGTGCGGTCAAGGGAACAGGTAGGCTACGATCCCCCAGACCCCCGGCAACTGGGAACCACCGCTCGAGGAGCGATCCACCCCTAAGCCTAATGTGCTGCCCACGGAAGTCGGCAGCCCATGTCAGCGCTAGGGTCGGTCAGTCACATGAACAGCGGTCACCCGTCTACCAGCGTCTAGGGATCCCAGACCGTTCGATCATTGTTACGTGATCCAGGCAGTTGTTTACTTACGATTCTGTAGCCCAAGGGTGGTTTGTGAACCTACCCCGCTCCGACGAAACCGGGAAGTGGTGTTCACTATCCAGTGCTGCAATAAGAACCGGTTGGGACAAGTGTAGGTGTACACTGATTGGGCGTCTAGTGTCATGTGACTCGTGTAGGAAGACCCACCCAAGTATTGTAACTATGAGCGCCATCTTGGAACGGGGTGCTGAATCAGTATCAGGTCGCAGTTGGTATCTCTCAGGGGCTCAAAGAACCCCAGAAGGAGTAATATTACTCACTTCAGTAAGGTCCTGTGTAGTATAGTTTATAGGGTATGGGTCAACTCGACAGAGTAGGTAATGTGGGTTGTATGCATCGTGGAAAAGACTATGTAATGCGAGTTGGACCAAGGTATCTCCGGAGTTATTGTTACACTGTTCACGCACCAGGGGAGTCCAATTGTTGGTGCGGGACATTCGGAGGTCACTTCCGCGACAGTAAATAATTCGGTCCACCCGTTATCTATCAGGGGCGGTACAGGGCTGTGGGGTCATTGAAAATACTGTGGAAGAGTGTTGATATATCAGTGTGTTAGTGTACCCCACGGTATATCGTCATTCAAACCTCTCCTATCAGATGAAAGTCTGTGAACCCATCTTTGTTCGAGTTTGAACAGTGCTTGTGCTGTAATTCTCGGATATGACTCCAAAACGACCCATCTAAGGGAGTCCGGTGTATGGTGTAAACTCTTAAAGTGGGTATACAGTTTTGTGGTCTCCTTCAAGCATCTTATATTACTCTTATGCTCGGTGATGCGTGTTTTAATAGCTCGTGTCGTCATCCCTATGTAGATCAGTGCACAGGGGCATTGCAATAGGTAAATGCAGTTGGTGGAATTACAATTCGTGTGGCGTGTCAGTGACCAAGTGAGGGTGTCGGACAAGGTAACCTCCTTGGTAGTGATCGTCTGTTTACAGGACGTACAATTGCCACAGGGGAAGTGTCCAACAACTGGTGGAAGCCCCCATAGAGTGCCCTGGGGGTTCTGTGTTTCTTTTCTGGCAGGTCTTGTATGGATCAATATGTCTTTCAGATTCTGTGTCCTCTTAAAAGCGAATCTGGGTTGAGGTAGAGAAAGTTCACCAGAAGATAAGATACCCCAGTGTTTTTTGATCTCCTTTTTCATTTTATTGGAAGAAGGGGTAAATGAGGTAACGCAGGTCAGGATGTCAGTTTGTTCCCTAGTCCTGGTCTCTAGCAGTGCTTCTCTGGGATTATTCCTAGCGCGTTTCATAGCTCTTGTAATTGTGTTGGTTGGATAACCTCTTTCTTTTAAATTGATCGCTAGGATATCCGCCTCTTTTTTGTAGTCCACTACTGAGCTACAGTTTCTCCTCAAACGGAGAAACTGACCGAAAGGTAAGTTATCCATCAGTGCCTTGGGATGGTGACTGCTGTAAAGCAAGAGGCTATTCCTATCGGTTGGTTTTTTGTAAAGGCTGGTTGATAGAACCCCAGAAGCCAATCTGATGTCTAGGTCCAGAAATGCTATGTGAGTAGTGGAGATGTGATTAGTAAATTTCAAATAAGGGTTCTGCACATTAATCCATTGACAGAAATCATCACATAGTGTACACGGTCCATTCCAAAAGATGAGGATATCATCTATAAAGCGTCTCCACATGATCAAGTTGTCACCAAAAGGATTGGTGGGGCTCCGGATGATCTCCTCTTCGAATGCGGCCATGTGTAGGCAGGCCAGGCTAGGGGCAAATGTACTACCCATTGAAGTACCCTGGCATTGGTGGAATAGCTCATTCCGGAATTCAAAAAAGTTCTCCGTCAATGCCAGGGAAGCCAGGTCCATGATGAATGACACAGGTGTGGGTGATGACCATTCCTCATTGCGTAGGGCCGCTTCAATCACTGTGAGGGTTGCCTGTTGTGGGATATCGGTGTACAAGGCCTCCACATCTAAAGTAACCAGGAGGCTAATCTCCCCATTAGGTTCAAACCCTTCAATAGTTCTGAGGATGTCACTGGTGTCTTTGATATATGACCAGTGGTTGTAGGAAGTGGTCTACAAATCTGGACAAAGGCTCAAGGACAGAGCCTATCCCGGACACAATAGGTCTGCCCGGGATCGGTGAGGTTCCTTTGTGGACCTTGGGTAACGTGTAGAAATATGGTGTTACATGTCTAGTCTGGCAGCTGCGTTTTGGACGTTCTGTTTCTTAAGCTGTTTCTCGGTGACACCGGCGTAGAGTACGTTGCCGTAGTTGAGTCTGCTGGTGATGAGTGCGTGGATGACCGTCCTTCTAGATTCTGTGGGAATCCATCTGAATGCCTTTCATAGCAGGCGGAGCCTGTGGAAGCTGGCTGAGGAAACTGCATTGATTTGGTGGTTCATTATGATTAGGGCTCCCGGTTTTCCGTTTTTACGGATTTCTACATATAAATACAGACGGAAAACTATTTTTCCTTTGTCTGTATTTATATTTAGAAACGGAAAAATACTAGTAAATCTGTGCATGGATGAGGTCGCCTTCTGGCATTTGCTAATCAGCAGTGAGGCAGCACACCTCGGGCGCACGTTAAGCTCCTCTGCTACAGTCTAGTCACTCGCCTCAAAGACACTCACTTGCAGCGCACGTTATGTTAAAGGCAGACGGCCCATTGTCATTCTAAATGTGATAAACATCTGCAGTCAGAATGACAATGGGCTGTCCACAGCCTGTGCGAGGTCGGGAAGGGGCTGTTGCATCCTGTGGAGTTCCAAAGAGAAGTGCGAGCTGGCCCCAAGAACTTTTTATCTCCTGGGGCTTATCGCAGCTAAGCTCCCCAGGTGCTCTGATAAAAACTGAACAAAGCACGGGCCTTGAGAAAGCTGACACCAGCCCATTGTGCCTGCTGCCACCAGGCCCTGGTGCGGGGGTGCCAGGAGCTGTTTACACAGGAGCTGTGGGTTCACGCCTTGCCCTCCAACAATGGACTGCCAGGGACGGGCATTTCTTCCTGAACTCGATGTCATGAGAGGCAGACAAGGCCTGGTCTGTTCGGGGAATGCCAGGCGTTTCCTCACCGTGAAGAAAGGCCCCCTGGGCTGAATCGAGACACCGAGAGTGAGGCGTTCTCCTTTCCACCCCTTGCCATGGTTCAAAGACACGGCAAACACAAGCTACAGAGATGCGTTTTCCAGCACAGAGTGTAATGTGACAACAACGTATTCATTTATATAGCGCTTGCTGTTTCAGGTTTGCAGCTTCGCAGAGCTACAAATAACTACTGCCACAAACGCCCAACTATATCTTACTCATTTTATTGCACTCAGAAGGAGTGTACGTGTACACATCTGCCCAAGAGCACACTGCACCTGTTGAACTAAGGTCGTGACCTGTTTCCCCCTCACTCCTGCAGTACTTGCAGCACCTCGTCTGCGAAGGTGTCACCCAGAACACATTTTTGGGGGCCTGGACTTACTTTAATCCAGAGCAAGATAGGGACAAGCTGAAAACTGAGAAAGAAGGAAGAGGAAAGTAGGACAACAGTGACAAGAGTGAGACAGACTAGAAGTGCAGATGAGTGGGAGAATACCGAGACTAGAATGTAATGGAGAAGGAAATATCCTTTCCCCAGTCAGAGTACTGTGGGGAACTTGTGGCCTTGTGTAATTTGCCAATGATGTTCACTGATAGCCCAACATAAATCAAGTACATTAATCATGGGGGGGCAAGGGGGTTGGTACCTTCCTGTTGGCAGGGGCTGTTTTTCGGCCTACAGCACTCCTTTTCCTTACTACTTTAGAGACACAGAAAGGCCTGTATCCTTTCGAGATGGTTTCCGTCCAGCAATTAAAAATCAGTGGGGGTTCGACGTTGAGAGCACATCCAGTATAGGAGCTCTGTAGATTTTAGCACTTGCTCGGTGTGCTCTGGGCTGTTTGATTTTATTTTTAATCCAATGACAAGCAGTTTAAAAGAGAACAGGGGCCCTGAATGAACTATGGCTACCAAAGCACTGGTAAGGAAACATTAAAAAAAAAAAATACTATGAAAAATGCAGACGTTTTTACTGTGGGAATTGCGGCTAATGTATGTAGCACTCGAAAGTTGGATCAATTAATACTGTGTTACTGACAAATGCAATGCATTTCTTGTATATTATAGAAGTAGTACAGCACTAAGTTTACTCAATGTCTTCAACTTCAAGTGTAAAAAGGCATTTTATTTTCGCTGTGTTTTCAATTTACATAAAAGTGGAAAAATACTAGCTGTAGCGTCGTCTTTTGCATGTGGCAAAAATTAATGTGGATAAATACAGAAAAAATGCCCAAAAAATAAATACAGATAAATACAGACGGAAATGGCAAAAAAATAAATACCATAAAACCGGGAGCCCTAATTATGATCGACGAGCCCAGTATGGATCCAAGATTGCGTGCGTGGTCTGTTGTGGTGAGGGGAGACCCCAGAGTGGCTGGCCACCAGGAGTCATCAAAGGTGAGCCCCAGGATGAGAACTTCGGTGGTGTCCAAGTTGAGCTTGAGGCAGCTGTCATTCATCCATGTGGCAACGGCCTCCATTCCACTGTGGAAGTTGGTTCTGATGGTTGTGGGCTCATTGGTGAGGGAGAGGATCAGCTGCGTGTCGTCGGTGTAGGAGACTATGTTGAGTCCGTGGCTTCTGACGATGATTGCGAGGGGAGCCATGTAGACGTTGAATAGGGTGGGGCTCAGGGAGGAACCCTGTGGGACTCTGCAGGTGATCTCCATGGGTTCTGAGAGGAACAGTGGTAGTCTGACTCGCTGGGTCCGGCCGGTGAGGAAAGAGCGGATCCAGTTCAGAGCCTTGTTGCGGATGCCGGCATCATGGTGTCTGGCAATTAGGGTGCGGTGGGAGACGGTGTTGAAGGCGGCCAAGAGGTCTTGTAGGAGGAGGGAGTGCATGTCGTCTGTGGTGGCAATGAGTGCAGCCTCTGTGCTGTAGTTGCTTCAGAAGCCGGATTGGGAGGTGTCCAGGATGTGGTTCACCTTGATGAACTCGGTGAGCTGGGCGTTGATGTCCTTCTCTATAACTTTGGCTGGGACGGGGAGGAGGAAGATCGGTCTGAAGTTCTTGAGGTCTGTTGGGTCTGAGGATGGCTTCTTCAGCAGGGGGTTGATCTCGGTGTGTTTCCAGTTGTCTGGGAAGGTGGTGGATTCGATGGAGCAGTTGATGGCAGTGCTGGGGGGATGGCGGGGGCTGCACTGTGGAAGATGTATTGTATTGTATTGTATGGAATGGAATGCTTATATAGCGCGGCTGTCACCCAACGGGTATCCTGGCGCTTAGAGACCTGATGAATATAAAATTAGGACAGCGGGAACCGACTGTGGTAAGGGAATGGGTCCTTCGGGGCTCCTGAGTGAATGCTCCTCATGGTCTTGAGCACGTCCTTTGTTGTGAGTGGGGTGCAGCCTGTTGAGGGGCAGCTTGGTTGTGTGCGATGGTGACACACGTGGCAACTGGGTCTAGGGTGTGGAATCTGTCACTGATCTTCCTGATCTTGTGGTGGAAGAAGTAGATTACTGGCTGTTTGGTGATTGACATGACTCTGTATCATGGCTGGAGTTGGAATTGCTAGGGACACAAGTTGATGGCTTTATTATATGGTTCTAAAGTGCCCCATGCCTTGCCCTTGGTTACCAGGATAGCGATAGCCTGCTGGTATTAGATGGTGAAGCACATTAAATGGCATGGCACTCTGACTGATTACCTCACTGTGGAGAGATTCATGGCTTTCCTTTACAGCAATATTAGCTGGATTCAGAGAATGAGATCTCAGAGGTATATCACCACTGGGGAATGGCTGTGCCCAAGATCATATTAATTCCTATGTTGAAATATAGACAGAATTTATGCTTCACAGGTCCCAATTCTCCGGCTACCCGCAGTTACTTTTGCCTTTGGCCCCTACTGGGACAAACTAAAGGCAATACCCGAATACAGTCCACTACAAGCCAAATTGTTAATTGAAAAATTAGCGGCCAAGGTTTATTTCAAGCATATATATTGTTCACTAATAGCAATGATACAGATGGTAGGAGGATATAGAAAAAAATGGATGGTGGTAGTGAGAACCCTAGCAATGCCTTCCTGCCTCAGACCTGTCCAATTCAAATAAACCCACATGTTCTACAAGAACGCAGAAAGAGTGTGGAAGATTGGCCGCGACCCAGACCCACAGTGCCAATGCTGCAAAGTATCCAAGGGTACCTACCTCCATGTGTTATGGGAATATTCAGTGATATCCCAGAACTGGAAGGATATAGCATGTATCCTAGGAGAATTGATAGGACAGGAGGTCACGTCAAACCCAAACACAATGTTATTGGGTATTATGGATGAATGGGGAGGTCCAAACTAAATTAGAACTTCTATTACAAAGGAACTACTGGTGACCAAGTGGGATATCTCCAGGCAATAGTGTGCGTTTTAGTACAAGAATGGACTAGAGGTATGGATTATTGCGCCACAATGGAAGAAATGGGGTACAGGGCCAGGGACTGCCAGAGGAAATACACCAAGATATGGAGAAAATGACTGGAACACCACAACTCCTTTAATAAGATGCACAAGAAAGCTTATTCAGTAAAAATGGGGGATTATGCTTGTTTTTTCGCCACCCTTTACCTACCATATAATGGCAAGTACTGCAATGATTATGGACATGAGCGATATGTATGGACTATACCCGCAAAATAACCAGAACTAAAACTCTCACAGAAATCGTAAGCATAATCACATGCACAGCTATCCCTCACTCTCCTTCGCCCCACCTGATGAAAATGAGCAGTTACATGATCACAGTGTAGCATTCAGGAAACAGAAGAGTGAGCGGCTGCACATCAATCAGAACATCAAAACACTCCCCACTCCTACTTTCTCCTTTAACAAGACCTCTCAGACAGCTCAATCCACATTCTCCTCCGGCATGCTGGCTATATCTCGCTGGATGGAAAGCAATTTCCTCCAGCTGAATGCCGGAAAGACGGAAGTTTTGCTCTTCGGTGATGCCCCTCTCTTGTGGACTCCTCAATGGTGGCCCCCAGAATTAGCCCCCCCCCCTACCCCGGCAACCATTGTCAAGAACGTCAGAGTTCACCTCGAACAGACTCTCTATGAAGAAACATGTCTCACACACAGTGGGCTCATGCTTCCACATCCTGGGCCTTCTAAGGAAAGCATTCCCCTATCTCCCGACTCTACTAGAAAGACCCTGACCCAGACCCTGGTACTGAGTAAGCTAGATTACTGCAATGCCCTCCTGATCGCAGCCAATGAGTCCTCATTGGACCGCTTGCAGATGATACAGAACACCGCCGCTTGCCTGGTCCTAAATGCGCCCTACAGATCAGCCTCGCTACCTCTCCTTCACCAACTACACTGGCTGCCCATTCGACAATGCGTGAAGTTCAAGATATGTTGCCTTACACACAAAGTGATTTCGGGCATTGGCCCCTCCCATCTGGCGGAGAGACTCCATCATTACACCCCTCACATGACTCTGCACTCCAGCTCCAAACCGCTTCTATAAATCCCCAAGATAAAAAAAACAAGAACGGGAGGAAAAAGCTTCTCTTACCAGACTCCTCATCTGGAATTAACTTCTCCTCGCCTTAAGACAATGCCCTGACCACTGGAAGTTCAGGAAAATCCTGAAAACTGCCCTGTTTCTAGCCTGAAACCCCGACCAATGCTTCATTGCAAATCCAGAGCGCTGAGATACCCTCTCGAGGGTGATTCAATGCGCTATATAAGCATATAAATCAAATCAAACATAGTCCACACACACAGGCCATACCATTCCAACCAGGCACAACAATATCAAAGCTTCAGCGGTCTACCACTCGTCCTCTTTGCTACACTATGCTCTCAAGTGCTGCGACATATGATATGACAAGATAGGGACACCAAATTTGCTCATCACAGACAACACCAAAACACTCTCACATAGGTCACACTACAAGAACTCCCTTCGGATTACCCTTCTACCCACCTGCAAAGTGTTTCAGTGCGTTGGGAGGCCTATGAAGAGCAATAGAAAGCAAGCATAATACAACACACCTTTATCCCCATCCCTACAAATATGCTGTCTGGGAGGAACAAGGCTGTAAACATATAAATCAATATGCTCCATACTGATAGACTCTCTCTCTGTTTATAAACTTTGAAACCATCAATATGGACTAGTCATGCCTGTTGCATACCGCAAACAAAGGTTTACTCAGAAAACGAATGTCAAGAGATTGAGAATCTTTGGTCACTGGTTATTAGTGCCTCAGGTATCGGTTACTCGGGGGCAGAGTTACCGGGGACCTCCTGCAATGAGTTTTGAGTAAAGACGATTGAAAAAGAAGAATAGAAATGAACGAGAATATGACGTTTGAGCATGATATTTATTTACTACATGTAGACATAAATGGTACATTAAAGAGCACATTAATCCTTGCTTTTCTTCATCCAAGCTCTCAGCTGCTCAATCTGCAAATTCACACTGCTTTTTGCGGTTCCGCCTGCTGCAGTGTACTGCTCCACACTGTTTGTGTAGTTCCACACCTGAGACACGTCACTCTCAAACAGCGGACTGTGATGAAACAAAAGGCAACACATTAACGCCAATTCTTTTGTATGCATAGTCATTTTATATTTTTAGGTCAAAGCTTCTATTTAAGATTTTTCTGCCGCAGTACATAATAGAAGAGAGAAAGGAGAGCGGAGCATGGGGAAGAAGGAACGGAAAATGTGCTATAAGCTAAGGTAAACATCTTGCAATAATATGATTTTTAGAAATGCATTAACACTATTGTCTTCTTACATTCTTGGAATGGTTTAAATAGACTAAAACTTTTATAGGTAGGTATACGAAATCCCCTTAGAACAGTTCAATACATGTAAAGTATTATGCAATGTATTTCGTATGTAGAGCAGACGAGATATAAATATGCATACGTAGGGTCGTAGACATAGTAAGGTGATGGGTTCTTGAGGTGTACAGCATTGGGGAAGGCACATTGCTTTCATAATATTACATTATACATTGCTTTACATTGACACTTATAGATGGAACATTCTCTTTTACGTATTTTTCACGTAGTACTAGCTTCTTCGATACTGTAGGTTACAACAGAATCTAATTTTTGTGTGGATTTTGTCGCATCTAAATGCAAAGCAAATGAGAGACCAACTTTTTTGTTTATGTAGTCAGTTTGGCTACTTACAAATGCTGGTTATGATTTTTAGTGCTGTACCCCTTAGGACATCTCTATTTAGGGTTGGGGGAGAGTGGGGGCGTGGGGCAGAGGGATTGCCTTGCTGTCTCGTAGCACTAGGACAGGTGTGATGTGAATTCTTATTGTAAATGTAATTTGCGTTCCAAATTAAGCCAGAGAGTTTGTAAATTCCCGACTGGATGTGTGTATGTCCTAAAGTATCAGCAGGTAGGTTTTGGTAATACCTTCATGTTTTAGTGTTCAGCTGGTGTTAAAGCGGATTGCCTATCGAAAAATATCTGAAACACGAGTTTAATACAACTGCTGCTATCTATGTCTCTCATGGGTGGCATAATGAATGCTTCAGCCCATGGGGGACCTCTGGGGTACCTATGCCGTGGGTACCTTAGTTCCATATACTAGGGACTTATAAGGGTACCCCAGTATCCAATCTTAGATGTTCCCAATTACTGAACCTAACAATGCAAGGGAGAAAGCAAAGAAACTGGGCCCCTGACTAGCAGAATCCCAGTCACACTCTAAAAAAACAGCTTAGCACCAGGCAAAAAGTGGGGCTAACCATGCAGAAGGATCCTACCTTCCTACATAACCCCCCCAAACGAAAGGGGATAAGGCTAAGCTTGCCAAGTTGAGTCTTTATTCCCTAAGTGGCCATATAAGGAAGGTCCTGCACTAGCATGGGTACTCCCTATCCTATGGTCCAATGAGAAGTTCCTCCCCTGTAGGGTCTTGGACCCTCTCAAATGTTTGTGGTGTCTCCTGCCATCTCTTTGAGCCAAGAGAGAGGCTGGTGGGGTGTCCGATTAGGGAAGTGAGGCCCTACCAGGGTTGGTCACAGCTTCCTCAGAACACTAGTCACCATTGAGGCCTTTATCTCCATGACTGACTTGTGCCTATCCTTAGGGGTCAACCCCTGGCTGCTTATAGCTTTTGGTTGATCGTGTCTGGTTGGAACAATGGAGGGCCAGTGAAGGTTTGGGACTGCCATGTCTTACTTTGCCCAACAGAGTCCACATGGGGATGTCATTTGCTAAGGGTAAGAGGGATCCCTCAGATTGCTCAGATTGCTGAGCATTATCCACCTGGCTAGTACTACCAGGCTGGGGGTCCACCATCTGTGGATGAGGGGATTCCTCTTGGCAGTGGGCCCGGGGGGCCTGAGGCCTGGTAGAGAGGGGCAGGATACCTGCTCCAGACTGGGTACCTCCTTGGAAGATTCCCCTGCCCTCAGTGGCTCTGCCAGAACAGGCCTGACATCTTCTGGGGAAGTTTCTTCACTGGGATAGCATCAGTTCCCTGAGGAGGCTGACCCTCA
This sequence comes from Triturus cristatus, assembly GCF_964204655.1. Taxonomy (NCBI): domain Eukaryota; kingdom Metazoa; phylum Chordata; class Amphibia; order Caudata; family Salamandridae; genus Triturus; species Triturus cristatus. The sequence goes on along the minus strand of NC_140584.1, from coordinate 1,054,907,151 downwards.
CCTAAAGTCTGGGGGAGACTTTTCCTCCTCCCCTTTGCTCTCTGGTGGAGCATAGTGGGCCATGCTTTCAGGCTACACTGCTCCTGAATTTCCCTGTGGTTGGACTAGGGCCCTAAGGGTCAAACCAACTTTCTCAGGGAGGCCTAACATTTCTAGATGGGCCTTCAGTTCTACTGCAGCTCAGGCTGAAGTTTCCAAGTCATAGCCCAAGAGGCAATCTAAAGTGAAGTTTGAGGACACTGTAACCCTTTTAGGACCAGTGACCCCTCCCCAGCTGATATTGCCTATGGCTATGGGATGATCTGTTCTATCACCATCAGTGTTGGTCACCTGGTACATGTATGCAGGTAAAAGCTGAAGGAGGGACATCAGTTTTCCTGTAACCATGGTGACACTTGCTCCTGTGTCCCTACAGGCTACAGCTTTCTGATAATTAATCAGAGGCTCCTGTCTGTACTTGCCCAAGGTATTGGGACTTACAGTAAAAGTGGCAAACCCCATGCCAACATCACAGACTAAGGTGACCCATGTGGGGATCTGGCTAGGCCAGTATCCATCTCAGTACCCCATGAGAACTCAACTAAACCTCTGGGTGTGCTACCCGGTGGATCACTACCTGGGGCACTAGGGGACTGCTGTAGTAGTACTAGTAGTAGTTTTCTTATTGCTGGCCTTGGGGCAATCAGAATCATTTTTCTTGTGGACTTGCTTTTAAAAAAAAAAAAAAGTAATACCGTTTCTTTCCAGGGGAAGCAGGAGTTTGGGACCCACCCCCAGAGGAAGTCTTTTGGGAACCTTCAGAAGACTTCTCTTTAGAACTATCCCCACCTTTCTCTTAGGATTTGGAAGTATCTTTCTTCTGGTCACCACCACCATGGTTCTTCCACTTAACTCTGGTTCCGACCCATTTACCTGCCTTCTTTCCTAATTTTTGGGAAGAAGTCAGCTCTGAGTCTACCAGGTACTGGTGCAAAAGCTGGATCTGAGAATTATTAAGGATCTGCTCCTTCATAATCAATTGTTACAATCCTTGGTAGTCATGCACTTTGCTGCCATGTAGCAAGCCTCCCAGAGCCTTAATGGCACTATCTACAAAAGCTACCCAGTCCTGGGTCAGTGCTTTCTGGGTGTCTCTGAACTTAATCGTGTATTGTTCAGTGGTTAAGCCAAACCCATCAATGAGAGCACTCTTCAACACTGAGTAATTATCAGCATCCTCTCCTCTAACAGTGAGGAGCGGGTCTCTACCTTTGTCAGCAAAGGAGAGCCACAAGATAGCTGCCCTCTGACTTTACAGACCCTTTCCAAAGCAGTTATCCATTTGTGAATGTCATCCCCAACATGGTAGGGAGGGACTATCTTGTTCAGGTTCCTATGGTCAAAAGAAGTTTCTCTAACTCTAGGGACCTTGATGCTGCCACCATGGGACTCTAGTCCCAATTTCTTCCTAGCTCGCTTGACGTTGAGGGACTCTTTGTCAAGGGTAAACTGCTCTTACCTGAGCCTAAGCCTAGCTTTCACAAGTTTAATAAGTTGATATTCCCTATCAAAAGAGTTTTCCCTTTTACTAGATATGGAGGTCCTTATTGAATGTCCTGGGGCATTGGAATCTCTTGAGGAGGATCTAGACCTCCTTGGTCTACTCTGCACTCTCCCAGGAGGAACAAAGGGGGCACCCTCTAGGCCACCTGCAGTATTCTCTGGGAAATCTGGGTTGTCCAGGTGGGAGTCATTAGGCTCCTCTTGGCAAGGGGACCATTTTCTTTTTTATTTTCAAAAATAAATTTCCATTCTGGGTTTTCTTTTTGAAAAAAAAGAAGAAAAAACTGTTTGGTGCAGGGCTCCAACCTACATTGAATGCACTGCCCCCAGGGAAGCCATGAAGTTGTGCTGCCCTGGGGCAGCTCATTCAAGTGAAAAACAGAGCGGTTGTGAAGCAGGAGCTCCATATTACACTGTGCAGACAGCAACCCGCCTGCACTTTTAAGAAGGGAGAGGGATCCCCTTGCATGTGGTGCACTGTCAGTGCACCTCCTGACAGCTTCTTTGCCTCTATAATATGGCGCGGGCTCTATAATACAGCGTGGGTGCAGAGGCGAAAGGGATTCCCTTATTTGCATGGGACCACGCCACCAAGCAAATAAGGAATCACCCTCCGGTGACAGCGCTGGTGCTGTATGTGTGAAAACCAACAACAATGTCTCAACTGGTATCCTTGAGGAAAGCAAGTATCGATAAGTTACTTACCTGTAATCCTAGTTCTCTTCCAGGGGTATCCTCATCAAAGTCATAAGCACTAAATATTCCCGCCCATGTGCGGGGACCCCGGAAATAATAAAATTATATATGAAGAACATATATATCCAGCTCTGTATAAGTATACACATATATTATTTTTTCCAAGCAAATGCAGCCCCCATAGAAGGCTAAACAATGTAGATACAATTATCCAATAATGCACCATAGGTATAAAAATACACCTAAATCTCAATTTTTTTTTAATGAGGTAACAAACTCATAATAAAGGAAAAAAGAACACTGTGCAAAACACAGATCCACCAAACATTGTTAGCCTGCAGGCTGCATTGCAATACAATACCATAGAGACTGAAAAGCCTTGTACAGGTAAAAACTGGCACCGTGCCTTTAAGGCAGCCCTGACTCAAATATCCATCATGCCTCAGGGGTGACAGTTGGGTCAGTTGTTCTTTGCGGGACTGTAGTCCTACATACAAAGATATATTTCCTCCATGTTAAATAATACAAACCTCATAATTGCCTGGGGAGGCGGGTGGGTTGCTTATGACTTTGATGAGGATACCCCTGGAAGAGAACTAGGATTACAAGTAAGTAACTTATCCTTCTCTTCCAGGGGATCCTCACCAATAGTCATAAGCACTGAATAGAATAGCAAGCCCACCTTCCACCTGCAGGCAACTGAGAACTGCACTATACATGGAGTAATAAACCATTGACAAATTCAGTTATTGAACAGATTCCTCAAGGAGGTTTGTCCTACTTGAGTGTCTGCTCTGGTGTCCGAATCCCGACAATAATGCCTCGTAAATGTGTGGACAGATCTCCAAGTGGCTGCCTTGCAGATCTCGGAGAGTGGGACATTATTGAGAAAAGCAGCAGTAGCCGCCTTCCCTCTTGTGGAGTGCGCTTTAGGTCGAGCGACCAGTGGCTTCTGCTGATAAGCCAATTTAATGGCTGACACAATCCACCTAGCAATGGAACGCTTAGATGCAGCAAAACCTGTGCGGACAGCACCATAGTTAACAAATAAGTGGTCAGCCTTCCTGACAGCCTTAGTCCTATCTAGGTAGAACTTTAGAACGCCCTTGACATCTAAAGAGTGCAACGCCCTCTCAGCTGGCGATGAGAGGTTGGGAAAAAAGGTAGGCAAGGAGATAGTCTGGTTAATATGGAAATCTGACACCACCTTTGGTAAAAAAGATGGATGAGTTCTCATCACTACCCTATTCAGATGAAAAATAGTGTAGGGCTCTTTAGAACAGAGGGCCTATATTTCACTCACCCTACGTGCTGAAGTGTTAGCTATTAAAAAAGCTGTTTTCCACGTAAGGTGCTGCAAAGTAGCTTTATGTATGGCTCGATACTTTCTTAAGCGTCAGACGAATGTGTGACGTCTCCTGGTATCCCACCTCGGGGGACCGTCTCGACGGTGATAGGCCTATCACCGGAGACCTGGACTTCGACGCCGAATGAATCACCGGCGATGTGTCCTGCCTCGACGTCGAGAGTCTTGTCGTCGACGGAGGGCTTGTCCTGGACGGAGGTCTAGAACCCAATGGGGAATCTCGCCTCGACGTCACTATCTTCTCTGAAGATCTGGAGAACTTAGACGACGGAGGCTCCTGCCTCGACGCCGACCTCGACGGAGGCTCCTGCCTCGATGCCGACCTCGACGGAGGCTCCTGCCTCGACGCCGACTCCGACGGAGGCACCCGCCTCGACGCCGACTCCGACGGAGGCACCCGCCTCGACGCCGACTCCGACGGAGGCACCCGCCTCGACGTCGACTCCGACGGAGGCACCCGCCTCGACGTCGACTCCGACGGAGGCACCCGCCTCGACATCGACTCAGACGGAGGCACCCGCCTCGACGTCGAATGTTGCGACGATGATCTTTGCCTCGGCGTCGACAGCACTTTCGAAGAGGATCGTCTTTCTCTTGACGGCGAATCATGTCTCGACGTCGAAGATCTTGCAGGATCTTTTGACACCGATCTTTGCCTCGGCGTCAACGCCTGCGCTCTTCCTGCGACGTCGACTTCTCTCTTGGTGTCGATTTTGACGTTGAGAGATGTCTTGACGTCGAACGGTGTTTTCTCGACGTTGATCGGCGATGAGCCTCCTTCGATGTCGATGGATGTTTTCTTGACGTCGAAGTAGCCGACGACGAACAAATGCGCTTCGCCACCGGATCGAGCGTCGACGTGGACTTTCGTTTGGAAGCATGACTCCCCCTGGACTCCTCACCTCTCAGCGACGTTCCCGCCGCTGGAGTCTTCGACGCCGAGCCGGACGCCGATGGAGAACAGACAGAGACCAGCTGCTTCGACGTCGACCACTCCGAAAGGCCATAAAGCCTAATTCTCTCTCTCTCTTTCAAAGTCCTCTTTGAAAGGTCCTTGCAGTGACGGCAGGATGCAGGAGAGTGAGAATCTGGTAGGCAGACGATACACACCTCGTGTGTGTCTGAAGAGGCCTTCTTTTTGCCACAGGATGGACACGGCATGAATAAAGAAGGCATTTTTCTGACAGAAAAAGTTGCTAAATTAGTCAGAAAACACAGATGTACGCTTCCCTGACAGTTTAAGCAGAGGAAGCCCAAAAAATTACTAGAAAAGTAACAATTCTTGACTGAAAAGTCAAAAAAGAAGAGAGCTGAGTTCCAGGGTCCTGACAGAAGGAGCCGGAAAGAACAACTGACCCAACTGTCACCCCTGAGGCATGATGGGATATTGGAGTCAGGGCTGCCTAAAAGGCACGGTGCCAGTTTTTACCTGTACAAGGCTTTTCAGTCTCTATGGTATTGTATTGCAATGCAGCCTGCAGGCTAACAATGTTTGGTGGATCTGTGTTTTGCACAGTGTTCTTTTTTCCTTTATTATGAATTTGTTACCTCATTTAAAAAAAAAAAAAAAAAAGAGATTTAGGTGTATTTTTATACCTATGGTGCATTATTGGATAATTGTATCTACATTGTTTAGCCTTCTATGAGGGCTGCATTTGCTTGGAAAAAATTATATATGTGTATACATATACAGAGCTGTATATATATGTTCTTCATATATAATTTTATTATTTCCGGGGTCCCCGCACATGGGCGGGAATATTTAGTGCTTATGACTATTGATGAGGATCCCCTGGAAGAGAAATATGCATGTACAAGACATTACAAGAAGGAAAAGGGAGACTCGTGGTATGTTTTAGAAAGTGCTCTTGGCATCATATATTTGAAGTAACAAAAAAATATAGAACAGATATATCAGCACTGTATGCAACAATGCAAGGGCAACCCAAAACGTACTTGGTGCACTAATGTGCTCGTGACACACAAAGGCGACGGCGGAAGTGACAAGTGAGAGAGCAGCGGAAGGTGCAATGTGACAAAGTGAAAAGAATATATATACAGAAATATATTGTTCAACAAAGATTATTTACAAAAGTTGGTTGAGGTTTGGTTAAACATTTTATGTCAACCATAGTTGAATTTGCGCTGTAGATTGAGCTGAATGGTCGACGGCGTTTCGATCCTATTCAATCAGGATCATCTTCAGGACCAGGTTGCCAATTAAGGGTTGCTGTACAAAAAGGAAAGGGGAGAGATCAGGGAGGGTTAGGATAAGGAAACCGGTGCTTATTGGGAAGTGAAGCCTGCGCAAGGAGGGGTGAGGAGTGGCCTACCTGAAGGAAGTAGAGAGTGGGCGTCAAGGGGCAGCGTGGCTTACTCAATGAAGACCCAATACATATTGTTTTTCAAAATGAAGGTCTTCAAGCTTCAGTCCTTATTACTGATATAGGAGAAGGTTTCCAAGGTTTCAAAAACACACTATGTGTAATCGGAATGGAACTAACTTCCACGGTTACAACAGCACACATCACATAGCACTGTGCTACTGATTAGAATATTCACAATACCATCCTGAATATTGATTGCAATATTAATTACTTACATTTTATCTGTCATTACAGGTGCACTGATTTTAGCACCCATTGAGATTAAGGTTTGTGTGTATATAAGGTTTATGTGAAGAACTAGAATTTACTCAGGCAAATCTTCAGAATGTCCCAGAAGTGGGGAGGGAAGAGATGATTTTCTACACACTATATGGGCCAGTGACTTTTGCAAGCGTATTGGCAAAAAGTGACCAGTGAGTTATGTGATACTGTAAACCTTACTATTGAAATGTCATGGAAGTACTGTGATCTTAATGTTGTTGCTAGGCCTAAGAGATCAAGAATTAAATATAAATTTGCCATTCAGTGGCCTAAGAAATGCAGCATGCCGAAGGGCTCCTGGGAGATAGTTCTCTTAGAATGGGCAATTGCAGAGGAAATTAGGATGAAAATGGTCCTGCCAGATGATAAACTACCTGATGATTTGGACACCTGGTCCGCAATGCTTCACACACTGATGCTAGCGGCTGAAGAAGAGAGAAGGGGGATGGAGGTGTCGCAACTGAATGATGTGAATTGTTAAATTTGGTTGATATTAATGTAAATGGTCCATGCATTCAACTGACACTTTTTATATGTCACTATTATAACCTTTTTTCTGAATTACCTAGTGAAAAGCATCTGTTTGGAGTCAACCGTGGTGGCCCCCTGAAGCTGGAACGTGTTCAGTGCCGGCAGCCAGAGTAAGAAATGTGGGTGTCCTGATAGACAAAGACCTCACTCTAGCCCCACAGATTAACCAGGTGTCCTCAGCCCGTTTCTACACCTTGAAGGTCTTACCCTTCATCCCTTTCTCATTGAGGAAAACGGTGGTGGGAGCTTTGGTGCTGTCAAGGCTGGATTATTCTAATGCTCTATAGCTGGGAGTAGGGGCAGCTCAGCTTTGCAAACTCCAATTGTTACAAAATGCAGCCGTAAGAGTATTACTTAATCTTCCAAAGCATCACTCCACATCTGCTGGGGTAAAGCAACTACACTGGCTTCCAGTCAAATGACGGGTGGATTTTAAGGCTCTGTGCATAGTCCACAAAGCCTTTTACGGTGGAGTGGCATCTGATCTACAAGCTCTGTTCCCTCGCTATAACCCATTGCGCCATCTTAGATCTTCTAATGCGGGATTGGTGTTATGTCCTAAGATAAATAGAGTGAGGTGGGGAGGAAAGCGATCTTCATATTTAGCTGCAAAATTGTGGAACTCACTTCCGACACCACTCCGACTTCAACCAAGTAGAATACTTTTTAGGAAGCAAATTAAAATCTGGCTTTACTCTCAATGCTAATCGATCTAGTCGCACTCGCAGGTACCTTATCTTAGCGCCAAGACGCCTCGGCATTAGTTGCGCTTTATAAATGTCTCAGTCAGTCAGTTATAACTGCTTTTGTCTGTGCAGTTACATTGATATACATAGCATATTAATATTTACGCACAGAGTCATACTTATCTTTTCATTAATAAGGTGCAGACGTGTTTACTGTGACGTGTGGCAGGTTACCATTCATTCAGACATCGTCTGCACTTGCTCAACTAGTTCAGCGTCATATCATATTGTGTATTTCACAAATCATAAGCACTAGGGGCAGATGTATAAAGTACTGGTCGCTAAATACTGGTTTGCGACCAGTATTTTTTAAACCAGTGTGATAATTTGAGGATCAACCTATATACTAATAGGTTGATTTGCAAATTACCGTGTCCCAGTGGGTCACAAACAGACTTACCTCACCAATATTAATGAGGTAGGATGCATATTGTGATCCATTAGGAACCTAAGCCATCACAGGGACGGTGGCCTGCTGGTTTCAGCAAACCACCATGTTTGTGAGTGCTTTTAAATAAAGCATTTTTTAATGCAACCAGTCTTACCTAAAGTAAAACAGGATGCATTTAAAACAATGAAAAGTGCGAGTTTAATTTTAAGAGTAGGCAATGGTACACTTTAAAATGTTTTCTCAACATTTACAAAGGGGAAGGGGACCCCTTACCAATTGCGAATGGTTTACCACTTCCTTTGAGAAGGTAATAAAAGATTCATGTTTTGCGACCGGAATTCGGTTGCAAAACATCAATACATACCACTTCAATTAGGAATTTAGAAAGGGCGCCTTAAACACCCCCCTTTCATTTTTTTTTTTTATTTTTTTTTTATTATCCATGACAGTTCCTTTAAATTAATACATCACGTAAACATTTTGGCAGTGAAAAGTAACATTGATTAAAAGCATACAAAACTTAATTACTGAATAAATCCCTTGTTTCCAAATTCAACCATTCTCTAAGAAATTTGTTAACGCTCCCCAAATTAATAGACCAATACGTTTTTTCCGGGCTCCCCTCAATGCATACAAATTCCACTCAATTTCATAAATACGATACAGCTTGGATCTCCAAATTTCAAAAGTAGGAGCATCAGATGATAACCATTCTGAAGCAATACATATTTGTGCCACAGTCATTGCAAGAAATAAAAAATACTTATGATCTACTAAGTGTCTATTTGTTTTTTGACCGATTCCCAGTAGCATAAGTGTAGGCGAAATTTTGAAAGGACATGCAAACACACCCCTTTCAAATACTGAATAGGTATTAAGTTGCAAACCCAAATTGTGATTTAGTAACTTCTTATCAAATTGCAATTTGAGGTTTATTCATAAAAAAAAGGATTTTTGCGAGTTGCTTGAAACCGCAAAAATGCTTTGTATATCTGGCCCCTAGTATGGTGAAACAGCATTCTCCTCTTTTTTACTAGATCAGTGCCATCTTCACACCAAGGGCACATTAGTGGTATGGGGTTCTAATACATTTAAGTATTATACCAGCTTACTTCTACCATTCCTACATGTTACATCCAACAGTGCTAATTCACACAGTTACCCTCCAAGAATATCTGGGAACACAAACCTGATACCCCTGAGGTCTTCCAAAGAGAGGAACTTGACAGAAATACCCTTCGTCTCAGCCAAGTGGACTGCCTTCCCAGAGACTCCATGAGCTTGTCGGAATGGCATCTGCAATGAAAAAGTACATATTGCTTTACTAGTACTCAGGAGTAATGCTTAAATTAAAAGTCGGACTGAAAGAACAGTAATTCTAACTATGGGCCATATGTATCAAAATGTCCTTTTGCGATTCTCAAATAGCTATTTTTTGCGAATCGCTATTTGAGAATCTCAAAACGTTATGTATGTAGGATTTGCAAATAATTTTGCGAATCCTACACATTCCTTAATTGCGAATCGCAAACTGTGATTCACCATTAAGGAATACCTCCCCATTCATTCCTATGGGCCTAGAGGCCCATAGGAATGAATGGGAAGACATTCTCAATTTGCAATTCTCAGTTAGAGGATCGTAAATTGAGAATGCAATTTCAAGGGTGCCAGGGTCTCAAAAGAACACCCTGTTGTATCCCTGAAATGTGCATGTGTGCACATGTGGCACACATACATGCCCTAAGGGCATGTATGTACACCACACAGCACTTTGAAAAATGCAAAAAAGAGCATTTTTCAAAGAAATCGCAAATTACCACCAACTTGAAGTGGGCGGTTATTTGCGATTCCTTAAGGCCAAATTGCACTTTTTCTGTGCTTCTTACATTGCATTTAAGGAATCGCAATTTGCGATTCCATAAATGCAATCGCAAAATAGGGAATCGCAAATTTTGCGATTTCTTATTTTGCAAGGCAGTTTTCCATTAATACATACCACTAAGCCCAATTGCGATCGCAAACGCCGAAATTCTGTGAATTTCAGCGTTTGCGATCGCAATTTGAAATTATACATATGGCCCTTTATTGGAGTTAAGGTAAGAAACATTTTCTAACAAAAATATAATTTTAGATTTGAGTTACTTATACAAGCTTCCCAACAAAAAGAATGTAAACAAAGCTGGGCCTTCAGTCTTTCATTCAACCGAAGCAGATTTGATTGCGGTCATAATTCCCAGGTAAAATCACTGCACCTTGTACAGCCAAAGTTCTCCTCTACAGATTGCCCTATGGGATTGTGGAACCAACTGTAAGATCAAGTAGGATGTGTGAAGCAATGTCCTAACAACATATCATGTTTTCAGAGGAACAGGAGCTCTACCCCAAACGTACCTATTCACAAATGCAATGATTTTCAAACAAAACTGTTCATGGTCTGCGATTCGATACAATCTGCACAGAGTGGATGGTACATGACATTTTAGCCACTACCCTAGTGGTCCAATTCTGTGTTTTTGGAGGTGAATACTCAGTCTTTTGGGAAACACCTTGTACAAGGATTTGCACGAGTCCAACATTGAGCTGGGATGATGCTGGCTTGGGTGGATATTCCTTTTTTTTATAAAAAAAAGAAGTTGGCGGGAATCTAGTAAATTTACATAATAATAGCGGTTACTGGTAATTGATGTTTCATAATCCTAGTTCCGTCAGGAGTGGGAACAGCACTGTCCTCGACCTTATTTTTTTGGTATTCTAGTGTCCTATGAGACCATCTCCACTTCCTATTGTCAGGAGGCCAAAGAGTGCGATTAGTGTGGTATTTTCTTCAACGCATGTATACAGTATTTCTTTAGCATGAACCAAGCCAAAACGCAGCGGACAGCTGTACTGAGTCAAAGACACACAAAGTCAATGAGTAATAGGAGAGGTAGCTGGTTTGTGGATTGTTAATGTATGGTGATGAAGTGTTCTTTAAAGAGGTGCGTCTACAACCCTGCTAATGGGGGGCAGTGTTGGGATGGCCCTGACGGATGTGGGGGTGCTGTTACAGATCCTGGGTGCACAGATGGAAATGTCCTGCTGCCTTTGCACATATTAGGGCATTCCAAGTATGATTCTCCAGGAAGGCACGGTAGTGAACCTTCATTGTACATCATTAGGTAGTTTTCTGCACTTTTAGTTCAATGGCAATAGGAAGCTTAAAGTATATGCATACTGTCTGTCTGCACTATTACAAATGCTTTTCTATTTCACTGGAAATCAGTAGCTCAGTGTATTTGTGTGCTGTCTGGTTGCATTATTTTAATAACTGACATGGCTTTAATAGCTGACGCGGCACCTTATTTCCTTACCAGAGTGGCTCCCGGTACCTTCTGAAGTGTAAATATGGGTTTTCTTCTTGGCAGGACAAATTATGGTGAGATTTTGCTACATTTGCAGTCCTACAAGATCCGACAATCAACGGAGCTATTTTGGCACTGCAACCTTAAGTATCTCCCTATGCTCCTCCGCACTGCTATCCTTACAAGCAAAGGGTAATGGTAATTTTTCCTGCAGCATCCTCTTTGAAGGAGGAACACAACAAAGTAGTTTGAGAACAAGGGGCCACCATGTGACATATGTTCAGTGCATTCAGGTTTATTTTATCGTTAACAGAGCACATATCAGGCTTGGTGTTATGTTTCATAGGCAATTTCATGCCGCATTACTGAGTGCATATATTGCTGGACATTTGAGAAGGAGTAGTTTCTTTGCTGTAACTCCAGTTCTGTAGTAGGGGTATCTCTGTTATAGACATTCCAGACCCGGGTGCGAGAGGCTCCTCAGGTACCAAACGGGTGCTGAGCAACGAGGGCGGTGTGCCATATGCTCACACTTCCCTCCCAGGATCCTTGAGGCTTCACATGGATATGCCTCCGAAATAAACTCGTTCCTCTCCTCCACTATAACTTTTGGCGGATTATTCACTGTATATATTTTTCACACTGTGAGTCCACGGGAGGGTGAGCCTTAGCGCGCTCACACCACCGGAACTCCGCACCCCCACTCTGGTCCTGACGAAAGCCTGTTAATCATACATTAAGGCAGAAACATGTTGACCGCCACAGAGTGAATCCGGTCTTTTATTTTTTAACCCTCACTCTCTTTTAATAGTTCCAATTAGCAAAACAAATAAAACTGCTTTTTTGACTCAATTGGAAGTTTTTAAATTCACTGTCACCTCACACGAACCCCGCTCCGCAGTAACCTGGCATTGTAGCACACTGGGATGGCATTCGGCCATACCCAGTGGAGCCCGATGATGAAGCATGTCACCAACCAGGTTGGCGAGTGAGGGCTTTATATAAAACCTATAAAACCTATGTAGGTTTACTTTCCTTTGGAACATTATACAGGATTGTAGTGAGTCAGCAGACCCGTGCTCCGTTGACCTAAAGAGGCCCTGTTTAACACACACGGACTTTGTTGCTTTTGAGAAGTATCTCTGTTATAGTCATAATCTAGTGAATAGTCCCGCCCATGTGCGTGGACCCCGGAGCAATAAAAATAATCTCTTAAATTGTCAAGCCATGCAGACCTTCATCTACACTTAGAGAGAATTCAAAGACAGATAATGCAGCCTATATCCACAGGCTACACTGTCCAGTACTTCAACTAGAAAATTCCACCAACATCCACCAACAACACTGCCTGCCCAGCTTTTTCCACAGAGAAAAACCTGCCTCTACCAGCAAAAGCCTCTGGAATGATAGAGAGGGAGGAATGGACAGACAAGCCCCATAGGCTGCCATTATGTGGCTCAGAACAGGATACTGTGCCTTTAAGAAAACTTTCCAGAACTTTTCCAGTATCCCAGAATGCACAGCAGGTCCCTTTTACTTTCAGTTCTTTTTGAAGGCGTAACACGCCAGACCTGTAGCATTCCTTACAGTAACATGTATCTCTCCACCGGGAAGGAGGGCGGGCGCTTATGACTATAACAGAGATACCCCTACTACAGAACTGGAGTTACAGAAAATAAACTACTCCTTCTGTAGTAGGGGATCTCTGTATATAGTCATAATCTAGTGAATAGAATGGCAAGCCCATCCCTACACCAAAACGGCGGTGGAGAAAACTACAAAATAATACCACTATTGTGCGAACAGATTTTGCAGCGAAGCCTGCCCAACCTGAGCATCTGCCCTGGCATCCGTGTCCAGACAGTAATGCGCAGCAAAGGTATGGACCGACCTCCAAGTGGCCGCCTTGCAGATTTCTGCAATCGGAACATTACGCAGCAAAGCAGTCGTGGCAGCTTTGCCTCTGGTGGAATGAGCCTTAGGTTTACCCCCTAAGGTCTTATTAGCCTTTTGGTAACACAATTGTATAGAGGACACAATCCACCGAGAGATGGATGGTTTGGAGGTAGCAAGACCGGTCCTGACTGATCCATAATTGATAAACAATTGGTCTGACCTACGAATATCTTTGGTCTTATCAAGATAAAACTTCAACACCCTCCTAACATCCAGGGAATGAAGAGCCCTTTCCGCTGGAGAAGAAGGATTCTGAAAAAACGTAGGTAAAGTTATGGTCTGGTTGACATGAAAATCAGATATAACCTTAGGAAGAAATTTAGGGTGAGTACGCATAACAACCTTAGCAGCATGAAATACCGTATAAGGTTCTAGGCAACACAACGCCTGAAGCTCACTCACCCTGCGGGCCGACGTAATGGCCACTAGGAACGCCGCCTTCCAAGACAGGTGCTGCAACGAAGCCTTGTGAATAGGTTCAAAAGGCTCCTTCATCAATCTGGACAGCACCACATTCAATTCCCATGAAGGCGAGGGAAGTCTGACAGGAGGGAACACTTTCTCCAAGCCTTCCAAGAAATCCTTGATCACAGGGATCTGAAAGAAGGAAGTCTGTGAAGGACATTTCCTGTAAGCAGTCAAAGCAGCGAGATGGACCTTAATGGAATGGAAATTAAGGCCAGACTGCGCCAAATGCAAAAGGTACGGAAGGATGACATCTTGCTTACATGTCGTCGGGTCAAACTGCTTGGACTTGCACCAGATGCAGAACCTCTTCCACTTGTAAGCATAGGACGTTCTAGTGGAAGGTCGCTTAGCCTCCTTCAGTATATCCATACAATCTGGTGGTAGATTCAAATGGCCATATTGCACTATCTCAGGAACCATGCCGCCAAACTCAAAGACGAGAGGTTGGGGTGCACCAACTGCCCCCTGAACTTCGTGAGAAGGTCAGGCCTGCATGGCAGCCGTATGTGAGGAAGGAGAGACTGGTGAAGCAGGTCCGTGAACCACGACTGTCTGGGCCATTCCGGGGCAATCAGGATCATCCGCGCCCCGGACTGGGACAACTTGATGAGCACCGCCGGAATCAGGGGAATGGGTGGAAAAGCGTACAGAAAGCTGTTCGACCAGTCGATCCATAGTGCATTCCCCAGCGTCCCCCGCTGGTAGTACCTGGATGCGAAGTCTCGGCATTTGCTGTTTTCGGCGGTGGCGAACAGATCTATGTCTGGAGTCCCCCACCTTGCGAAGACGTCCCCTAGTACTTCGTCGTTTATGACCCATTCGTGGGTTTCCTGAATCAGTCTGCTCAGTGCGTGCGCCTGAACATTCTGCACACCTGGCAGATGCGTGGCCATAATCGTCAGTCCTCGGGCCAGAAGCCAGTGCCAGATCGACTGCGCCTCCTGCGACAGCGTGCGTGATCTCGACCCCCCCTGCTTGTTGAGGTAATACATCGTGGTTGTATTGTCCGTCTGCACAAGCAGCGAGTTGGTCTGGAAGGACGGATGGAAGGCCTTCAATGCCAAGTAAACAGCTCTGAGTTCCAGGAAGTTGATGTGGTACGTCGACTCCAACTGGGACCACTTTCCTTGTATTTGTAAGTCTCCGGAATGCGCTCCCCAGCCGTGGAGAGACGCATCCGTCACGATCCTCTGCATGGGAATGTCCTTGTGGAAGGGAACCCCCCTGAGGAGATTGTCCGCCGAACACCACCACTTCAGCGACTGAAGAGCATGCAGAGACAGCCGTATCTTGTCGTCCCAAGAACCTGTCCTCTGATTCCACTGATCCTCCAAGCACTCCTGCAGTGGTCTCATGTGCAGCCGTGCGTGAGGTGTGAGGAAGATACATGAGGCTATCGATCCCAGCAGCGAAGACACCTTCCTCACTGTCGTTGGATGCGCGGTCATAAGAGCCTGAGCCTTCGAAGGAGTGATAACCGTCTCTCCTCCGAAGGAGACACACTTGCGGACAGCGTATTGATGGAGGCCCCAAGTACTGTATGCACTGGACCGGAGTCGGGACAGACTTGGACATGTTGACGTGCAACCCCAGCTTGTTCAAGAGAACGCACGTCTTCTGGAAGTGCGCTTGTGCTTCCGAGAAGGAGGAGGCCTTGATCAACCAATCGTCCAGGTACGGGTAGACAAACACCTTGTTCCTCCGCAGGTGTGCGGCTACCACTGCCATCCACTTCGAGAAGGTCCTGGGCGCAGACTTTAGCCCGAATGGCAGTACTGTGTATTGATAATGATTGGCGCCGACTTGGAATCGCAGGAACTTCCTGTGCTTCTGTGTAATGGGCACATGGAAGTACGCATCCTGTAGGTCTATGGCACAGAGCCAGTCCCCTCGTTGCAGCTGAGGGTAAATCTGGTGCAACGATAGCATGCAGAATTTCTCTCTGTGAATCCATTTGTTTGCTTGCCGCAAATCCAGAATGGGCCTGAACTCGTTCTTGTCCTTCTTGCGAACCAGGAAGAACTGAGAGTACAGACCTCTTCCCCTTTGAGACAGAGGTACGTCTTCCAGCGCCTTTTTCCTCAACAGGATGTCTGCCTCCGCCTGGAGCTCTCGCAGTTGATACCGTGAGCTTACCGGCGGAATCGCTGGAGGCGGGCTGATGAACCGAAGACTGTATCCATTGCAAACAATATTCAGCACCCACTTGTCCTGAGTAATTTTTCTCCACTCTGCCAGAAAAAATTGCACTCTTCCCCCCACTGGAGTGGGTAACGGTTGAAGGGGAAGTAATAGCTTAGGGCCGAGACCCAGCCGGGCCCTTGGTCGCTGTAGCGGACTGCTGGCCTCCCCTACCCTTCTGGCGCTTCTGGAAGGGTTTCCGGAACTGCTGCTGCTGTTGTTGCTGCTGTCCCGAGGCCTGCCCACGCCCTCTGCCTGCTGCCCCGAACCGTCTCTGGAACGGGCGCTTCTTCTCAGGCCTCTCCAACCCGACAGCCGTCAGGGTCTCTGCCTCCGTCTTCATGCGGGCCATTTCGTCGTCCGCATGCTGGCCGAACAGGGTTTCCCCCGAGAAGGGCAGGTTGGCCACTCTTTGTTGTGCCTCCGGTTTGAGTGAGGTAAGGCGAAGCCAAGCGTGACGCCGTTGGTTGATGCCATGACAATATCCATGTGCCGCCAACAGAGACACATCCGCCGCCGCGCTGATAATCTGATTTGACACCAGCATCCCCTCACGCAAAGTCTCTAGAAAGTCCTCCTTTTTGTCGCGAGGCAGCAGCTCTGCGTACTGCTGGAGAGACTCCCACAGGGCACGGTCGTAGCGCCCCAACAGAGCCCCGGCACTCGCCGCCTTCATGGTGGTGGAAGCCGTCCCACAGACCTTTCTGCCCGCCGAGTCCAGCCAACGGCTATCCTTATCCGGCGGCACTGTCGAGGAAGGAGTGGTAGCATGCTGCTTCCTAGCCGCCGTCACAATGACCGAGTCCGGTTTCGGGTCCATCCTCAGAAAGGTCGGGTCCGAGTCCGGCGCCCGATACTTCTTCAGGAGCCTTGAGGGGGCTAATTTTGTCACCGCCGGAGTGAGGAACAACTCCCGAGCGGGCTCCACCAATCCCGGTACTAGTGGCAGCAGGGGGCGAGACAGGTGCTTCTTGTGCAGCGTCTCGAAGATCACGGACGTCGTAGGTGTTGGCACCGTCACCGTGATCCCTAGCTTGGCCGCACCCCTCAGTAGCACCTCCTGGAAGGAGACTACATCGTCGACAGGCGATACACCCGTCACTGGCGAGTCCGACAGCGTCGGAGAGTAGTCCCTGGTAGACGATTGGGTGCGGGATCTGGCTCCGCGCCTCCTGCGGCGTCGCCCAGATGTCGACGACGACGGTCTACGGCTCCGCGATCTTCCTCTCGGTCCGGAGCGGGAGCGCGATCTGTCTGTCTTCGGCCGCCCAGCCGGCTTCACAGGCGCAGGCGACGGTGGCGTAACCTGGTACCGCGGATATCTCGACAACGACACCGACCGTGGCGGGGCCACAGGTGGGCCCGACGGTGTGTGAGGCGGAATGGGAGGAGGGGGAGGGGGAGGAGGAGGAGGAGGAGGAGGAGGAGGAGTATACACCACTGAATACACAGAGCTCGGTGACTCCGTCCTCTTCCCTTGCGACCCCGAGGGACTCCTGGCGTCAGGACTCCTCCTGTGCTGCCTCGGTGTCGACGAACGCCTCCTCGATGGCGAACGCCTCCACGACGGCGAACGCCTCCTCGACGGCGAACGCCTCCTCTTCGTCGACGGCGAACGGCGATCCCGCCTCGACAGCGAGCGCCTACGCCGGGGCTGGTCTCGACGCCGATGACTCGACGGAGACGTCGCCGGCGTCAACGAAGATGCTGATGTCGTCGACGGCGGACTGCTCAGCTCCCTCGATGGCGAGCGTCAACGCCGTTTCTCCCCAGAGCCCTGGGGAGACGGCGAACAGACTGCAGCCATCCCCCTCGACGCCGACGTCGAAGGAGAATGGGGACGTTTGCTGGGTTTCCTGCCCCTGGGGAGCCCCCCAGGGGCCTCAGCATGTCCTGACCCACCTTGTGCCTTCAGCCTTCTGTCCTCCAGGCCTTGGAGCCTGATCTTCATCCTTTCTCTCAAGGTCCTGGCAGAGAAAGATTGGCAAATGTCACACTCCTGTGGAACATGGGACTGGGGAAGGCAGACGATGCACACCCTGTGTGGGTCCGACTTGGCCTTCTTCCTCTCGCACTCTGGGCACTTGTCAAACAGGCCAGGCATGTTGACAACACAGAGCACACACAAGAAGGAAGGCAACAAGGTGCGTAATAAGCACTTGAAAAGTGAACAAATTCCAAATAAACCCTTGAAAAGGGAGAGCTCAATGCTCCAGGGTCCTGCTAGCAGGAGCCGGAAAAAAGAACTGAAAGTAAAAGGGACCTGCTGTGCATTCTGGGATACTGGAAAAGTTCTGGAAAGTTTTCTTAAAGGTACAGTATCCTATTCTGAGCCACATAATGGCAGCCTATGGGGCTTGCCTGTCCATTCCTCCCTCTCTATCATTCCAGAGGCTTTTACTGGTAGAGGCAGGTTTTTCTCTGTGGAAAAAGCTGGGCAGGCAGTGCTGTTGGTGGATGTTGGTGGAATTTTCTAGTTGAAGTACTGGACAGTGTAGCCTGTGGATATAGGCTGCATTATCTGTCTTTGAATTCTCTCTTAAGTGTAGATGCAGGTCTGCATGGCTTGACAACTTAAGAGATTATTTTTATTGCTCCGGGGTCCACGCACATGGGCGGGACTATTCACTAGATTATGACTATACACAGAGATCCCCTACTACAGAAATTATAGTTTAGACCAGTAACTTTGTGTGAATTGCATGGATAACTAATTCTATCAGTAAATTGGTAAACAATTTCCTTTGTCTGCTAATGGAGAAAGATTTCAGAGCTTATAAAACAAACCAGTTCACTTTTTATCTTGGACACTTTCTATGATCACCATTTTGGCGGAGCAGTGAACTTGTATAGTAAGATACAAGACTTAATATATACCTGTCTATGTTGTTTTATTCTAGATGTGGAACAGTGAGGGCCCGATTCACAGAACTAACTTAAGACAAAATCCTAAACTTACTACCATTTTGGTATTCACAGAAGGCACTTACTCATTTTGGTATTCACAGAAGGCACTTACTCATTTCGGTATTCACAGAAGTTAGGAGTCCTAACTTTAGGACTCCTAAATGCCTTCTGTGAATACCGAAAGTCTTAAAATTAGGATTTTTCTCAGTTTAGTAGTAGTATAGTTAGGACTCCTAACTTTAGGACTCCTAAATGCCTTCTGTGAATACCGAAAGCCTTAAAATTAGGATTGTTCTCAGTTTAGGAGTCCTAAGGTTAGGACTCCTAACTTTACAACTACTAAACTGAGAAAAATCCTAATTTTAAGGCTTCCGGTATTCACAGAAGGCATTTAGGAGTCCTAAAGTTAGGAGTCCTAAATTTAGGACTACTAAATTGAGAAAAATCCTAATTTTAAGACTTTCGGTATTCACAGAAGGCATTTAGGAGTCCTAAAGTTAGGAGTCCTATCTATACTACTACTAAACTGAGAAAAATCCTAATTTTAAGACTTTCGGTATTCACAGAAGGCATTTAGGTGTCCTAAACTTAGGAGTCCTAACTTCTGTGAATACCGAAATGAGTAAGTGCCTTCTGTGAATACCAAAATGAGTAAGTGCCTTCTGTGAATACCAAAATGGTAGTAAGTTTAGGATTTTGTCTTAAGTTAGTTCTGTGAATCGGGCCCTGAGTGAGCAACACAATATACAGTCATCCTTGTTAGATAACCTACTGTCTATCACTCACCATAGAGTTCCCTATCTCACTTAAGACTAGAGATTCATAAGTTTCCTTCCTCTGTCTTTTTTAAGTGAAACCAATAGGGTGGGTTAATTGCTCTACAGCCACGAGGGAGTTGCACCTCCTTCATAGGTAGGCTATTAGAACTAGTGTTGGTGGCATGAACAGTCTTTGGAAAGGTCACAATCTCAGGAGACATGTTGCCCTTTCTCTGCAGGTGAACGCACAACTTGTGCGTTACTGCTTTGCCTTTTTAATTTAAATTTTTTACTTGTTCATGACCCTTTTGCCAGGTGGCTATTGGATCATCAGCAAGTGTTTCACTTATTGCTGTGAATCAGATGTTTATGAGTGATGGTGAGGTCTAAGATGCCTCTAGAATCATGCAAACAGCAGCCTGGGTTCCACCAGTAAGAGTTGACTCATGCTTTCCTGGTAGAACAATAAAGAATCATTTCCATCAACGTTACCCACGAAGGGGGGCGGCGGGTAGCTGGAGTTTACCACAGGTAGAAGTGACCGAGGGAACGGGAAAGGTGCCACTACAAGAGCTATTTGGTGGATTCCTTGTAGATGGTAGCGAGTCCTATGGCCCAGTTAATGGTTTCGGAAGCTAGCCCTGTCACCTTTTTCAATCTAGATTGTAAAATTATTAAACAACTAAAATATTGTACACCATATCACCGTTATAAACAACCTTCAGGGCTGAAACTCAACAACATAAGTTATGTATCCAAAAATAGGCTTGTCTTGGTATTCTTAAAAATACAAAGATTTAATAACCGTTTAGGCTAACAAAAATATTACGCTAAAGTGGCTGAATGCATGCACATACTCTGAAACCAAAAGTGACTTCTTGAGTTGAAATATCACTCTTTAGCAGAATTAAAAAAGCTATCTTAAAAAGGACTATTTGCAAACAAAACAAAATGCAAGAAAAATCTGCTGATGTAACAAATAGAAAAAAACAATAAGGCCCTGATTCTGATTTAGATCTTGGCGGACGGGTTACTCCGTCACAACAGTGATGGATAAATGCCGGCTGCCGAAACATTAATCCCATTTTATCCTATGGGATTTATATTTCGGCGGACGGGATATCCGTCTCTCTTAAGACAGAGTAACTTGTCTTCCAAGATCTAAATCGGGCCCTAAATCACTAGGCCGAACTTGAAGACAAGGGAAGACCCTGATGCCAAGTCCTTGAGAACCCACCTGAACTTAAAATCTATAAGTTAAGTCCTTGGTCATTTCAAATGTTAGTTTAAATGAGAAGACTATAAAAGTGTCAACAATACAGATATTTCTAAACTATGCACTTGGTATAGGGAGGTATGTATGTGATATGACATCGACCATAGACCTGAACAATGCTACTGTGAACAACATTGGTGCAAGGTCTAAAGGTATCTACAGAATAGAGTCTGCCAGATACATGGCTATCAGCTTCCACTTCTAGATACAGGCGGCAAATAATAAAGAAAGACTAGATAGGTGGGATGGTCCCGATATCTTACATATACCAATGTCAATATCTATAGAGATTTTCTGTTTTGAGAGTAATTTGACAGTTGATTCAACACTGGCTTAACAATCATACCTTTTTATTTAAAAGACTTTAAATGGAAAGTCCAAGACAATACAATATATTTTTTTTCAAAAATATCGAAATAGGAGTTTGCCATTCAAATACAACGCTGCAATGTCTACAAACCCTCAGAGACACTATTTATGCCTACATTACTCTACTGTTAACTGTAGCATATTTCTATATTCTTTTGCATGCTTTCTGTCATTATCTTAAACTAAATCCATTGCATGCTTCATTTCTGTTCCTGGCTCTGTTCTTCTGTTGTGTTTTGGTGTATGTGAGCTCTCCCTATGTATATGATGTGGAGGAAGGACCTCGGTTCTTCTCAGCTTTGCTGCTTTAGTATCAGCTCCATCCTATTTGGACATGGTTATGAAGACCCTAGTTTCGCTTTCGTTCTACCTGCAGCTGATATTCTACCACAGCTTTGAACTGAACTGAATATTTGTGGAGCGGAACTTTCACTCCCTTAGGAGCATCTTGGCGCTATGCGGGTGAGAGCAGTGTCTTGTGACACCAGGGGGGAGAGAGGATGATGATATTATCGAATGAGTGCTTGGCACATTGCATCAGTGGATAAGAATATCCAAGTTTTAAGATATTTCTTAAAGAGGTGCTCAGAGTTGATATATCTTATTTGTTTAGGGAGTTGCTTCCAAACCTTTGTTCCTAAGACTGGAAAGGGTTTCCCACTTTTGGTCTTGCAACTAATTGTAGGAGGTTTAAGAAGATTAGCTGAGGGGGATATTGGTGTGGGGGAGGGGATATGGTGAGTTAGTCTGGAAGCTTTGTATTTGGGACCTATTAATCTATATGCTCTGAAGGTTAGAAGGAATATTTTAAATAAAATTCTCTTGTGTATAGGGAGCCAATGGAGGGTATTGAGGGCAGCTGAGGCAGAGGAGCGACGTGTAGTTTTAGCAGGAGCCTAGCGGCTTCGACAGCGAGTGTCTGCTTTGCAGTCCAGATTCTGCACTGTTAAATCAGCTTTTAATATTCTGTCTCTATATCTTTCAGCTCATCTTTTTCTTTGCTTGAGCCTTCTTTGTGTCTCAGCATGAACCCTGCTCATAGTGTGCTGCATTTTGAGTCCTTCCTTTTTCTGTGCTATTTTTAGATCTGTCTCTTTGAAGGCTCCATGTGTTTATGCGGAACCATCTTCATGTTTCTAAAAGGAACCGCTGACCTAACGTGTGGAATAATTTACAGATCTTTGTCAAACATAAGCCCAGTGAAGGAGCCAAGATGGCGACCGGGACGGCAGCGTAGGCTCCCGGCTCCGTGAACCTCCACATCCCGCACAGATATCCTGCATGTGATCCTCAGCCTGCGCTACATGCCCGTGTTGGTGATCGAGAGCGGCAACCGATCGTGTGATCCTGAAGCTTCCAGCGGCGGTACCGCCCGAGAAATGCTCATTTGAAGTTTGCGGCCTGTGCAGCCCTGGAGCCGGGACCTCGGGTGGACAACATGGCCGGGCGGCAGTTTAACAACAGCGGCCATTGGTGACCGGGTGGAGTCGGACTGCCGAAGCGGCGCGAATATTAGCCTGAATCTCGCAGTAGTCGCTCCTATCACCGAGAGTAGCGTGACGGGTGCATACCCGGGGTGACGATTCCAGGGGTTTATCGGCGATCGCCTGGACCCTCGCCAGTGAACTGATCGGACGCGGCCTGTGGCTCGTCCCGATTTGCGCGGGCTGCGCCCG
Organism: Triturus cristatus; assembly: GCF_964204655.1. Taxonomy (NCBI): domain Eukaryota; kingdom Metazoa; phylum Chordata; class Amphibia; order Caudata; family Salamandridae; genus Triturus; species Triturus cristatus. The sequence continues at coordinate 1,054,884,299 of NC_140584.1, read as the reverse complement.
GTTTTCGCGGACACTGGCCCAGGGGGAGAACGACTGTTACCTGTGGCCGCACACTGTATACACATTTTGCCTGCCTCCGGACCTTTGTTTGCAGGGATATGGAACTTGCTGCGCCCGTGCCTGAGACCCGGTCCCCATCTGGGATGGCCCTGCCCTGCGGCCATCTTGATGGGATGGACTCTGTCATCCTGTACACTGGGTCACAGCAAGATTGGGAGTGTGTGGCGCAAAGGAGGGTGGCGGAGCGAGCGCGGGGGACCGTGCTGGGGTACGGTGACCTTCTAGATGCTCTCGGAGCCCTTCATTCCACCCTGGTCCACGGCGTCCTGGTATTGGGGAGGAAGCTGGATGGTATTGCGTCAGCGTCGGAAAAGTTGCGGTCTGCCTGTCCCCAGGTACATAAGGCTCTGTCTCACCTTCCACAGGAGGAAAGTACTGTGACCGCCTCTGTGGATAAGGGACGGATGGAAACTTTGGACACTGTGGCAGCGTGTGGTCGGCTGGCTGTGGGGTCGGTCTGTTCCGGAGGTTTTGGACTTGAGCAGACGGTGGTGACTTTGTCCCATGCGCGGCCTCCGGCGACCCAGGCAATCTTCACGCAACGATCGCCTGCTCTGGCCGATTTCTCCTTCCTGGACCTTGTGTGCGGCGCGGGCCCTGGGGCAGTACTGGGAAAGGTGATCTTCCATGACGATGACTGTGCTGATGTTTCGAAACGTCCTCCCCACATGTGTGTGTCCCTTCCTAGTCTTCTCTGGACGCTCCTCTTCCTTGTAACTTTGGACATGATGGTGGGTCGATGGGTATGCACTGGTGGATTCGCAAAGAGTGGCCAAGGATAAGGCTGATCCTTCCGAGGTGGTCAATTAATAGGCGGGCGGGCTGGGGGGTTGTGTGCTTTCACGACGTAACTAATAGTGTAGCCAGTGCATAATGCTCCCCATTTCTCTTAGATATGGCCGACTTTTTGCTGTTTACTGTTTGCGCTGGGGAGGAATATATTGTGCGGGAGGGAGAAGCCGGGGGCATGGTTGAAGGCCCTCCTCCAGTTTATTATTACTCTCTCCCCTTTTCTGTTAGGGGGGGTTTCCTCTCTTTCCCCTTTTTCTCTGTTTCTTCTATATTTCGGGTCTGGTTCTGGGGCGACAGGCACGCTGCGGGGGGGGGGGGCCGTAGTCATCTGCAGAGGTGCAGGGTGGGGGGGTGGGGGAGGGGCTTCTTTAGTCCTTTACTTTGTTTCTATGGCCTCCTTTTTCTTTTCTTATTCTTCTTTGTCTTTTTCTGGGGTCAGTGCGGTAGGTGTCCTTCGTGGCCAATCATTGTTTTTTCAGTTGTGCCTCATTTCAGTGGGGTTTTCTGGGTCCTAGGGCAGGAGACTGCAGGCGCAAACGGCTCGTGATATTCCTCCACATCCTGAACCTTCTGTTTCTGCGCCATTGACTTGATAGCTTGCCATTTATTGTTGACGTTCAATATTCTGCTTGCCTTTTTTCGCTGCTGAGAACTTGATTGGCACCTGATCCTTCTATCCCTTATTGTAAAATGAAAACCTTTTATATCCTGGTTCCCCTCTTGGGCTATTCGGTGGACAAGAGAATACTAGCATGGAAAATCTGCTTCCCGAGGTGCTACATGTGATTAAAATCTGTTTGCTGTTATTTTCACTGCTTAGTGGCCGGCCCCGAGGGTTGTAGGCCCATACTTGTCTTTATTTGCAATGTCAATAAAGGTTTTCCAAAAAAAAAAAAAAAAAACATAAGCCCAGTATGTTTTGCTGTCTTTTTGCATCGCCAGAAGGTGTGGCACTGAAACCGACCAAACATCAGGGATCGAAAGACGTTTAAGAGCTAAATACGACCTCTTTATTGTAAGACTATGTATTTTGTATGCGAGTCAATTGTGGAATTTGTGATCCTACTTTGGGAGCGATAGAGCGACGAATTAGGTCAAGAGCACAGGAGATTGTGATCAATTACAACGAGGCACATAGCAATGGGTTATCATGTAGGGTGTTAGTCTATCAACAGGTGGGTGCTCTTGTGTTTGAATTGTGGAAGGTCTAAGATTTCCCATGTCCAAAAGGATTTTGTTTCAGGCTTGGGTGAGTAGATGGAGAAGCTTGGCTTACTGGTCCTTACCTTCTTGTATTTCTTCGTCTCCAGTTTGGTGATGTTTTGGCTTCTCTAGCGGTGTTGCCTACCAGAGGTGGTGAGTATCTGTCAGGTATGTAGGTATATTGTAGCCGTATTGATTTGGATAGCCTTTGAGGTGATACAGCTGGTTAAAGAGGATTTGATGGGAAAAGAATGCAGTTCTTACAGTGATGGGGGTGATGAGGTCAATCTTTTCAACCCTTTGATAAGGCATTTCCCATCACCCATCACAGGAAAGGACATCTCCGCACCCTGCACTCCTCCCCACTCCCAGTACCTACTTAATGGCAGCTGCAACACAGACACATAGTGGACATAGAGCTGGCGTGCCAAAGACAAGCTTGTCTGCACCCACACTGCGCTCAGAGTCAGGAACCATTCACCACACAGCAATACTTCACAAGCCAGGAGGAGGACTCGCTACCATCTACAAGGAATCCACCAAATACACAACATCACGGAGAACGCCACCCCATTCATGGAACACCTGCCCTTTAAGTGGCAAATGTCTAAATATGTAACCCTGAACGGAACCCTCGCCTACCGACCACCTGATCCACGAGCCACCTTTACCAACACCTACTTCGTCGCTTTAACCTGAAAGACCGAAATGACCCCTGCTCGACAGCACTCCTCAAAAGTTTGAGTAACATCGGACTCCCACAGCTCGTCTCAGAACCAACACACACAGCAGACAACATACCGGACCCCATCTTGACCAAAACGACAGGCTCAAAATACAACTCCACCACACCACTCACATGGGCTGACCACTCAATCATCCACTTCCAAATCAACACACCTCAAGTCAACACCCTAACCAGGTTCAGCATTCCAAGCCATAGCTGGGGCAAAATTACAGAAGCAGACTGGCTCAGTGCCCTCAGCATGAATCAACCTAGCCCCACAGACAACCTCACAGGCGCAGCAAAAACGTTAAAAACTGGAACAAGAACTGAGTGGACCACCTCGTACCCATCAAATTCAACATGCATAGTCGATCATAGAAGCAGGCCAGCTGGTACACAGAAGACCTCTGGGACACCAAACGACATGATAAGCAGCTAAAACAGGAAATGGAGAGTCAGCCACAACACCAATAACAGAGCTAACTACAAGGCTGCACTCACACGCTATCACCCGCAAATAAGAGACACTAAGAAAAAAGCACTAGAGGACTGAATTGAAGGAATCTCCAACAGTTGCAAGGAGATCTTCTCGATCATCAAGGATTTCAGCTCGCCTTCAGCCACTGGCAATAAGTTCGCTGCCTCCCAACGATTCAGCAACAACCTATCCAACTTCTTCCACAGCAAATCACAAACATCTACAGAAACTTCGCCTACCAACCCAACTCCAAAGAACTTATTAACCATCCCACCACCAATCAAGATGGACACTTGACCGAAAGGACAACCCGCACCAGAAACAACACCGTTGCAATCATGTGGAACATCCACTCATGGGCCCAAACAGACCTATGCCCCGCATCACATCTGCAACCTTGGAACATCACCAATCAGTACCACCCTGACCCACATCAACTCCCCCATCACATCCCCCACTTTTCTGGATAAATGGAAACTTGCAGAAATCAATGCCCTCCTCAAAAAGTCCACAGCTGACCCAAATCCAGCTGCGGCCCATGCAGGTAAGAGCAGTGGGGCTGTGTGCAGGGTGGGTCGGATTTTGACAGCCAATGACGAGGGAAAATTAAATAAATAAATAATTTTCGCTCGTTATCATCCATCGAAATGTTCCCCCAGCCGGCCCCACCGCTCTTACCTGCACGGGCCACAGCTGTCCAAATGAACTGAGCAACTTCCAACCCATCTCCCTGCTCCCCTACCCAGCCAAAGTGATTGAGAAGGCCCTCAACAAGCTACTCACAACCCACCTTGAACTTCACCATCTTCAAGACAACACTCAATCAGGATTTAGAAAGAGCCACAGCAACGAAACAGCACTCATTGCGGCCACCGAAGACATTCGAAACATCCTGGACAGAGGAGAAACAGCGGCCCTCATCCTGCTCGACCTCTCTGCGACGTTCGACAATGTCTCTCACAACACCCTCAACAGAAGATAGCAAGAGATTGGCATCTGTTCCTTCCTCATTGGAGGAATCCAAAGGGTCAGCCTGCCACCCTTCACATCTCAGACCAAGAAACTGATATGAGGAACCCCACAGGGATCGTCCCGGAGCCCCACCTTTTCCATATATATATATATGACACCGCTCTCCAACATCATCCGTTCACAAGACATCACTGTCAATTACTACACCGATGACACACAACCCATCCTCTCCCTGACAGACCATGGTAGCAAACTGGATGCGAACCAACTGCCTGAAGCTCAACTTCAACAAGAAAGAAGTATTGGTCTTTAGCAACAAGGCTGCCGCATGGGACTCTACCTGTTGGCAGTCGGAGTTAGGACCAACTCCAAACAACTCCTACACAGACTGCTAAATATCAGGAACTCATACTCCAACTCCCATGCCATACCCACTCACAAGCACAGCCAATTCAAACTTCTCATGCACACATACAAAGCTCTACATAACAGGACCAGAATACCTGAAGAGCTGCATACACTTTCACCAACACACCTGACACCTACGCTCTGCCTCACTCGCACACTCCCTGCATTCGCGAAAGCAAAACTAGAAGTCGCTCATTCTCCTACATTACACCCAAGGCATGGAGCCACCTCTTCCAGTACATCAGAGCCTCCTCCTCACCAGGGACATCTTAAGGATTTTGGGGGCCTGTCCTCCGAATGTATTTTGGGAACACCCTGCTTGAAACAGCTTTGAATTTATGATACAATATTCAGGGTTAGTGACAGTGTGTTTTCAATATTGCAACACAGTAGCAGAGCACTAACATAGCTGCAAAACATTAATCTGTGACACCCTCCCATTTCTCATGGGTAAGGCCAAGTTTTGATCTAAAAGAAACTTTTTTAGGAATGTTGCATGAAACATAAAAGGAAAATGCTATTTACCCAGTATGCATCTGTTCTTGGCATGTAGAGCTGTAGAGTCACATGCTGTGCATAGCCGGTCATCTAGAATTGGGTCTGAATGTTTGCACTTTGTTTTTGTTCGAAGAAGTCTTTTTCAGTCATGAGGTATGTGACTCCTCTTTTCGGTGATAGTGCCCATGGGCATCGACTCCATTGTTAGATTGTTTGCCGCAGAGGGTGATAATGGAGTTAGTAAGAGTAGTAAGAGATGTCCATGTATATATGTATCTAAGTAAGATGTAACTGCAACAGGTATAGGTACCCGGGGAGGCGGGTGGGTGCATGTGACTCTATAGTTCTACATGCCAAGAACAGATGCATACTTGGTAAGTAGCATTTTCCGTTCGAGGCATGTGAGCTGTAGATCACATGATGTGCATTGACTATAAAGTAGTTATCTCCAAAAGCGGTGGCTAACCTGTAGCTGTTGCAGTTGTCTGAAATAGCGTAAATAAAACTGCTTGGCCCACACTAGCTTGATGTCTTGCTAACGCATCTACACAATGATGTTTTTGTGAATGTGTGAGGTGTGGACCATGTTGCAGCTTTGCAGATATCATCTATGGATATATTTCCTAAGAATGCCATAAGCCACTAGTTGGTGTTTGAAGTGCGCTCTAGGAGGAATTGATAGTGTTCTTTTCGCTTTTGCATAGCATATTTGAATGCCCTTGACTATCCACCTTGCAATGCCGGATTTTGATATAGGATTGCCTTTATGTGGTGCAGCAAAAGCGACAAATAGTTGTTTTGTGTTGCAGAAAGGTTTTGTCCTTTCTACATGATAAAGAATAGCTCTTTTTACATCTAAAGTGTGTAAAGCACGTTCTGCCACAGAATCTGGTTGAGGGAATAATACAGGCAACTCAACAGATTGGTTGATATGAAAGGCAGAAATTACCTTTGGTAGAAATTTAGGGTTGGTCTGTTTTGGTGCATTTGTAAGAATGGTTCTTCTATGGTTAGTGCCTGAAGCTCACCCACTCTACTCAGGGATGTGATAGCTATGAGGAAACCTACCTTCCAAGTGATAAATTGTATTTCACATCTATGCAATGGCTCAAAGGGTGGACCCATTAGCCTGGTGAGGACAATGTTGAGATTCCACACTGGAGCAGGTGGAGGTCTTGGAGGAATAATTATTTTAAGTCCCTCCATAAATGCTTTAATGACAGGCACTCTAAAAAGAGACAGATGTGGCCTGTTCTGTAGATATGCAGCTATTGCAGCAAGAATACGCTAAATTGGAACGCTGCAGATGTAGTAAATAGCAAATGATGTTTTAAACTGAAGCGTCCAGTGGATCTATTTTATTGTTATTGTAGTATATCACAAATCGCTTCCACTTTGCTGCATAGCATGATCTTGTGGTAGGACGTCTATTCTCTTTGATAATATTCATGCAGTCTGGCAGAAGATCAAGGTAGCCAAACTAAGATTTCAGGTGCCAGATCACAAGGTTGAGATGGCTGGGATCTGGATGTCTTATCTCTCCATGGCTCTGAATGAGACGATTGAGGTGTCTTTTTTGGTGAAGAACTACTGAGAGCTCCAACAGAGTTGTGAACCAGGGTTCTCAGGCCCAAGTGGGAGCAACTAGGATTAATGTCAGGGACGCCTGTCTGAGCTTCCAAACCACGAATGGAATGAGTGGGAGAGACGGAAAAGCGTAGGCATATATCCCCGACCAATTCATCCATAGTGCATTTCCCTTGGACAATGGGTGTGGATGTCTGGCTGTGAAGCTTGGGCATTTTGCGTTTAGGTTTGTGGCGAACAGATCCATGTCTGAAAAACCCCACATTTGGAAGAATGGGAGGTTAACTTGAGGGTGGAGTTCCCATTTGTGGATCTGTTGCCTTTGACGGCTGAGCAGATCTGCAATCTGATTGTTTACTCCTGGAAGGGTTCTGCAATGAGAAACATTTTGTGACGTTTGGCCCATCTCCAGATGGTCTGTGCTAGTTGTGACAGCTAGAGAGAGTGTGTACCCTCCTATTTTTGTATGTAGTACATTGCTGTCAAGTTGTCTGTACAGACCAGGACAGCTTTGCCTACTAGATGAACTTGAAATGCTTTGAGCGCTAGAAAAATCGCTAGCAGCTCGAGATGATTTATGTGAAGCTGCTTTTGCTACAGGCTCCATATGCACTGAATTGTATGCGTCTTGAGATGAGCTCCCCAACCAGTGAGCGATGCATCTGGAGGAACCGGGTCAATGAAAGGCCGCCCTTTTGAAAAGTTTTGTGTATTCCAGTACTGCAGAGAGCGATGGGTGCAGCCGTCCACCAACACTAGATCTGATAACAGACCCTGAGCCTGGTTCAACTGACGTGCTAAGCACTCCTGAAGGGAAGCATCTGGAGTCTTGCGTAAGGGACTATTAGAATGCAAGACGCCATCATCCCCAGTAACTGCATGAACACTCGAGCTGGTAATGAGTGTTGAGGCTGAAACTGACAGAGTAAAGTCTGCATGTTGCGGATTCTGGTGGTATTGGGGTAGGCCAAAGCTTTTTGTGTATCTATTGTGGCTCCCAGATATGCCTGTGTGTTGGATGGCTATAGATGGGACTTGGACAGGTTTACTGTGAATCCAAGATCGTGGATGTGTGTGTGACGGAGACAGCTTTCATGCGAGCTGGCTTTTAGGAGCCAGTCATCCAGATATGGGAAGACGTGAATGTGTGGTGTTCAAAGATGAGCTGCGACTACTGCCAAGCACTTGGTGAAAAGTCTGGGTGCGGTAGCTACTCCGAATGGGAGCACTATGAACTGATAGTGCCAGCCTGCTACTACAAACCTGAGGTATTTGCGGTGAGCAGGGTGTATTGGGATATGGAAATAGGTGTCCTTTAAGTCCAGGCTGGACAGAAAGTCGCTTTGTTGAAGGAGCGGGAGCACTTGCTGTGGAGTGACCATGTGAAAGTGGTCCGACGGAATGTATAGATTTAGTTCTCTAAGGTCTAGTATTGGCCTGAGAGAGCCGTCCTTTTTAGGAATTAAGAAGTACAGGGAGTATACCCCGGTCTGTTGAACCTTTAACGGGACTGTTTCTATAGCTCCTTTCTCGAACAGAGAGAGAACTTCTTTTTTTTTAGAAGGGTAAGATGTTCCTGTGACATTGTGTGTGATCTTGGAAGAATGGTTGGGGGAATGTCTAAGTTCCAGGCAGTAACCAGTGGGGGAGAGGAGTCGGCCTAACGGCTAGGACGGTCGACCTAGAATCTGGGGAACTGGGTTCGAGTCTTGGCAATGAAGCTGAACATCCTGTGATTGTGGGCAAAACACTTAATCTCCCTGTGCCTAACAAAAATGAATGTGTCCTCATGTAATGCAACTGGTGCTATGTAAAGCGCTCTGATACCCGATTCGGGTCAGGTTCGCGCTATATAAAACTCATTTGTATGAGGTGATGGTGTTCCAGACAGGGAGAAATTGAGAGAGACGTTCCCTTACACAAGTGGCATGATCGGGGGTAGTAGAAGGAAGTCACTGGTTGTTATTTGCAGGGGAAGTGCTTGTGGAGTTACCTCTGCCTCTTCCCTTATTATTGTTACCTCTAAAACCTCTTCTAAAATAGCCTCTTGATGATGGCGATTGGTTGTTTCCCTTGTAAGAGGAGAAGCGATTTTCTGTGGTAAAATTTTTGGAGCCACCCCTGTAAAAGGAGCGCCAAAAGGAGCCCCTACTAGCAGGTAACTGTAAAGCCCCCATGGACTTTGTGACTTCAGTGTCCTTCATCTTTTCCAGCGAGGTGTCAACTGCTGGACCAAAGAGGTGTTCCTTAACAAAAGGATGATTGAGAATGGAGGCCTGTACATCAGGTTTGAAACCTGGAATTCTCAACCATGCGTGTCTACGTAGTAGTACGCTGGTGTCAACTGCGCGCGCTGCTGTATCTGCTGCATCTAATGGGCACTTGATGGAGGTATTGATGATAAGTTTGCCTTCCTGGATAAGATTATTTGCCTTAGATTTGTGCTCATCAGGCAGAAATAGCATACGTTTTTCTAGCTCATCGTAATGAGCCCTATCATATCTGGCTAGCAAGGCCTGAGCATTAGCAATGCGCCAGTGATGCATCAATTAACTTGGACTCCTTATCAGGAGGAGGGGCCTCACCGGTGGTCTGCGAGTTAGCTCTCTTGCGAGCATTAGAAACGACAAGAGAGTCTAAGGGCAGCTGGCCATTGATGGAGGCAGGGTCAGTAGGTGCTGGCTTATATTTCTTCTCAACCCTGGGTGTGATGATTCTTGCCCTTACAAGATCTTTAAAAACCTCATCTGTCTGCTTAAGCATCCCATTAAGCATTGGTAGTGTATGTGTAGTTTTCGGAGTGGAGCTTAAGGTCTCAAACAAGGAGTCCTCCTCTAAAGCCTCCTTATGTAGTTCCACCCCGTGGTAATAAGCAGCCCTATTGAGAAGCTCAATGTAGCCTATATGGTCATCAGGTGGTGATGGCCTGGACGGGTATAAGTCAGGGTCAGTATCTGTGTGTGGATCAGTATCATAATCCTCCCATGGGTCAACATGGGTCAACATCTTGTGGGCTAGTCTCATCTCCATCCCCATCCCTTTCATCCTGTGGGTCAGGTGATAGCAGTGGTGGTGAATTAGTGGGTGTGATGAGTAATTGAGGATTAGTAGTTGAAGGCAGTGGCACATAAGGTGGTGAAGGGTTTGTACCCACACTCCTTTTCTTCAGGGGCATGTGGTGCTCATCCTGTTGGCCCGATTTCCTTTTTTTCAGGCAATTTGGCATGAATGTGTACAGTATCTGGGTTAATAAGCAGTTATTTTTGTTCTTTTTGTTTCAGATCCGAAGGTGGAACATCGGACCAAGGCTCTTTTGTCAGAGTCTTTTTATCTTTACTTGCAGTTTTTGGCATCAAAAGTTTTGGCTCCAAACTCTTCGGTACCGAAGATTTAGACTTTGACAAAAATGTAACGTGGACCAGGACGTGCTTGGATTTCGGCGCCGAAGATTTCGGTTCGGCGCCGGCATGGGGCTGACTCGAGCCCGAGCCAGAAGGCTTTTCTTTGTGTTCTGATGCCGGGCAGAGGAAGGACCGGAGCCTTTTTTGTTCTTGGTTGTTGGGGCAAGGGAATTCTGTCCTCACAGTACGCTGACCCGGTGTAACTCGCTCCTCTTCTTTCATGTCAGAGTCGGCCTCGGACACGGAGACGTGTTCTGCTTCCTTGGCTCCTTGAGCATGTTGTTCTTCTCGATCGGAATCTTCGTGAAGATGTCCGGTACGGAGCCGCCTTGATGTTGCATCTTATGACGTCAAGCCTGACGGTCACAGAGCGTCTTCTTTGATCGAAACGATCGGCACATGTCGCAGTCTTTCTCATCGTGTTCCGGGGACAAACAGAGATTTCACACTTCGTGCAGGTCGGTGTGCAGAAACTAGGCGCGACACCCAGGACAGAGCTAGAATGGTGTCTGTTCCATCAACTGCTATATAACCCCGGCGCGAGTATGCCCAATGGCCCTCCACGCATTTTCTGATCGAAGATGTTTGATTGGAAACGATACACGGAGAATGGTGAAACGCGATTGAGAAACAATACCGTCAAGGGTAGCGGATAGCGCGAAGGGAACACGAGAAACTGTGCCGAACAGGAGCGCAGCAATTCACATCTGAACCCAAGGGCGGAAAACAATCTAACAATGGAGTCGATGCCCATGCGCACTATCACCGAAAGGAGGAGTCACCTACCTCATGACTGGAAAAGTCTTGTTCGAACAAAAACAAAGTGCAAACATCCGGACCCAACACTTGATGGCAGGCTATGCACAGCATGTGATCTACAAATCACATGCCTCAAACACAGCATTTCTCTGCAAAATTTCTATAATAGACTTTATCATATCACTCGCAATAAAAACAATCTGTTTAAGAATTCCTCAAGGTCATCAGGGCAAGACTCTCTGCAGAACAGAGCTGGCACTATCAGGGGGTCCCCCAAGAGGCTGGGTCCTGGGTCCGAACCCACTTTACCCATGCCTTAAAACCTCTCTGCTCCTCACTTCTCAACAAGAGAGTGGGTCAGCTAAGGCACCAAGAGTCTAATTGAAACTACTCAGTCAAAATGTGACGATTTCGATATACAATCGCTTAAAGCTAACTTGTCATTTATCCAAATACACCATGTTTCCCGCATACTGGGAATCATGCTGCATTTTGCATGGGCTGCTTGGGTGAGCATGCACCCACTCTTGTGTGCTAAATAACTTAAGCATGTTTACTCTGGTGTTGTCTCATAAGAGGGATGGGTTAACAAGCCCGAGAAAAGTGTGCAGATTTTATTTTGGTGTGTTTGTGTAAATCATAACCTTTAAAACAACCTATGTATATACATTTTAGAGCCCCCAGCTAGTATCCTAGGCACAGAAATTCCATGTAAACCTAGGATGAAGAGGACCAGATGCTAGGGTATGTGCCACACTCGTGTGTCTTATGGAACAAGATCTCTCCTACATGCACAGACTGTCTCAATGTATGTAGATGAAAAACCAATATACTTATATGGCGATCCAAATAAATGAACTTCCACTACAAACAGCCCAATAATCTAGATCCTTCTGCAATTCATTGTTGTTCTTAGTAAACCTGGTCTTGGTGAACCTTTGCATCTTCACAATGAAGAATCCCCAAACCAATGGCAGGGTCCCACACTAAACAAACACCCTCTGCATTCTGGGGATGAAAGGCCTTCAACAAAACCACCTCAATCAAGCACAGATGCATAGACATTAGTCATGGTGCAGGCCTGACTCTACCAGTCATATCTGTGTGACAGAGTACTGGGCCACGAAAGAAGAAGGTTACCAGAAGCCAGAGCGTAGATGCTTGAGTGCAGGGCTGTAGAGGATTGTCACTAACAGTAATTCTACATGCGACAGTCCCAGGTGTAATCTTATTGTAACAGTGATAATATCATGAGTAGCTCAAGAAGATTTTCATGGATCAGAAGTAGCTCTCACCAAAGTAGAGTTGTAGACCCCTGTTCGAAATTCTTCGTCAGAATCACCACAGATGGTAATCCAGGTACAATATACTAATATTAGCCAGAGCAAACAAGGGGGCTCAATATTCTCTCTCGCTACAGCCCAGTGTAAATCCAGTGGCAGCTGGGCTTTTGGGCATTGGCCAGTTGAGAAGCAGAGTCCAGAGCACACATAATTTTGGTTGTCCACGATTTGGCCTACTCTGCATTCACAGCAGAAAGCTTGCCTATTTCTGGTGAAAACTATAGTTTCTGAAGGAAAATATTGCATCCTGGGCAACATTTATGTGTAAACATTTACATTATAGTGCAAACAGATGCTTACATGGTAAGGAATATTTTCTGGTTGTAGCATGTTTGGCTGTGTAAAGTCTGAAGAAAGCAGTGTACACCGTAAGCTGTGGGTAGTGAGTAGATGTAGATGTCTGTAACAAACTTCTCAAAACTTTTTGGCCACCATGGCCTGATGGTGTGATATAAACGTCCAGACAGCTGTGCTTAGTAAAATTGTGTGGTGTTGACTAGGCAGTCCTTTGGCAGATGTCAGCTTGCGGAATGTTCCATAAGAAAGTCATGGTTACCCCTTTCTGATGAGTGGTTTGTGCCGATAGAGGTAAGGCTCTCTTAGATTTGTGGCAGAAAGTTTGTATGCACTTGACTATCCATCTTGCTTTGCCTGCTTTAGAGCTGGATGACACATGTAAGGTTTCGTGAAGTCTACAAAATAAAGAGTTGATTGTGCTTGCGAAAAGGCTTGGTCCTGTCAATGTAGTACATAAGAGCTCTTTTGACATCTAGTGACCGGAAGGCTCTTTCAGCTACTTGATCTGGTTATGGAAAGAAGACTGGAGCTCTGATATGATTAAGGTGAAAGGGGAAACCACCTAAGGGAGGAAACTTAGATGGGTCCTGAGAACAACCCTATCTTTTGTAACCTGTATGGATGGTTCTAATAAGGTCAGTGCTTGCTGGTCTCTGACACACCTGACGGAATTTTTGGCCAATAAGAAAGCTACCTTCCAGAAATGGAACTGTAAGGGACATGAATGTAAAGGTTCGAAGGAAGGCCCCATTGGCCCCGGGAGGACTATGTAGGGGTTATGCGAGGGAGCAGTGGATATTGAAGGAGGTATGACTCATTGAAGACCCTCCATGAAAGCCTTGATTACTGGAATTGTAAAGAGGGATTAATGATCCCTGTTTTGCATGTAAGCTGCTACGGCAATGTGGTGTAGGTGAATTGATGTCTAGGCAAGGCCTGACCTCTGCAAATGTAAAACATAGCAGACAATATCCTGGATGTTATGCTTCCAGTGTCTATTTTTGGGAAGGCAGTAAAGGACAAACCTTATCCACTTTGACGTGCAACAGGCTCATGTCGTGGGCCTATGCACCTTAGATATCCAAACTCCAGGACCTCAGGTGTCAGATTACCAGGTTGAGCTGCCTAGAGTAGGAATATCTGTTATACCTTTACTCTGGGTGAGGAGGTCTAGCCGGAGCAGAAGCTTTGCCTGGGGACTGATGGACATTCCCATGAGCATGGACTACCAGGGCTTTCTGACCTACGTGGGGGCCACTACAATGAAGGTCAAGAACACTTGTTTCATCTTCTTCACCATATGCAGGAGGAGTGTGAGGGCAAGTTCATCCATAGTGCATGACCAGTTCATCCATAGTTCACTGCCCCATGGATTTGGGATTTCGCGTTTGAGGGCTGCGTACAGGTGTATTTATGGGGTGCCCCAATGCTTGAAGTACCTGATTAGGACTTGCAGGTGGAGTTCCCACTGATGGAGTTCTTGATAAGCCTTGCTGAACTGAAAAGCTGCAAAGTTGTTGTCCAATCCCAAAAGTTATTCTGTTACAAATTGAATATTGTGGAGGATCGCCCGATGCTAAATCCGCAGCGCTAGTGCTGAAAGTGACCTCAACGGCTTTGAAGGCTACACATATGGCTAGTAGTTCTAGGTCATTAATGTGGTGGGCCAGATTTTGTGAGGCCAACACACCCTGCATTGAGCCGAGATGCACTCCCCAGGTCATAAGGGAGGCTTCTGTGGTAATGGTCATCGGCAGAAGAGGGTCTGAGAATGTTCTGCCCCATATCCAGTTGTTGCTGTTTCACAGATACTAGGAGATTGCTGGAATTCACCAACACTAGATCTCCTCAGTGAGCCTCTGCTGGTGACCACTGCCTCACAAGGCACTCGTGTAGGCAGCGAATATGGAGCCTGGCATGCGGTATGATGAAGATGCGCAAAGTCCATTATGCCAACATTCTCTGGTCGTTGAGGTAGGCTTTTCCTGTAAGTGCGCTCATCACAGATCACAGGAAGGGTTGGGTCTGTTGTGATTGTCTGTGGAACTAGGTAGCATTTACGATGAATCGCAAACAATGAAGCAGAGAAATCACTGCTTGAGTGTGTGCTAGGTGTTACTGTCTGCTTAGGATCAAACAAACATCAGGATGAGGAAGATGTGAGTGCCCCCCTTCTGAGCTGAGCAATCACCAGCACTAAAAATTACATGAAGACCCTTGGAGTCGTGGTGACTTGGAAAGGAAGTACTTAGAACTGGTAGTGATGTCCACGTACCACAAACAGAAGATACCTGTGTGGGCAGGGTGGATGGGTATGTTGAGGTACAACACGATCATGTAGTGACCTTTTGGAGCAGAGGGATGGCGTCATTTTGAAATGTTCTGACAGGATGCATCTGTTGAGAAGACTGAGGGAGCCTCATTTTCAGAATGAGGAAGTACACTCCTTTCCCCTGATGGCAGGGGGGCACTTTGTATATCTCCCACCTATTGAAGCAGCACTTGTGCCTCTTCCTTGAGGAGCTGGAGATTGTCTCGGCTCAGAGAATGTATGTAGGGTGGTATTTTGGGAAGTTTGCGGCAGTAGCCGTGGTGAACCGGTCTGATGTAATTTCGTCTCAGCAAGAGAGGAAATCTTGTATTCTACCCCACAGGTATCTTGTGATAGGAAAGTAGGATGCACCACTACTTAGGGAGGGAAGCTCCTTTTCCAGAGCCACATCTGCCGTTCACCTGATGTTAACTCTGTATGTACCCCCTGCCCACCAGTTGGTGGAAGGTCTGTTGCTGAATTTGATAAGGCTGGTCTGGGGATGTAGCTTTGACTTCACCCCTGGGCAGTTATTTACAAAAGTTCAACTTGCAGGTGGTGTTTGCAGAGCACCATTGTCTTTGCAATCTCTGTGTTCTTCTGTATCTCTTCCAGAATAT
Source organism: Triturus cristatus (assembly GCF_964204655.1). NCBI lineage: Eukaryota > Metazoa > Chordata > Amphibia > Caudata > Salamandridae > Triturus > Triturus cristatus. Next base: position 1,054,868,843 of record NC_140584.1, on the reverse strand, counting down.
CATCAACATGGGGGCCAAACAGATGCGGACTACAGGCCATTGCAGGCCTCTCTTGTTTTGTAAAGCACTGTTACCTACCATGTGTCCTTCCACGTGGAGTCCAACTTCACTTTAAGTGACTTTCAGTCAGGCTTCAGATGCCGAGAGGTTCAGGGACCACCCTATTAAACATTAGGGAAGGACTTCTCAATACACAGAAATAGCGCCATCCCTGTGCATTGAGGCTGTTACACCACAGACCACCAGGTGCTAATCGAAAGAGTCAACATTGTTGAACATCAGGAAACTGCGTTGTCATGGTTCACGTTCTTTCTACAATAGTGTTCTCATCAAATTGGTAACATTACTTTGTAGAATAGCAGGCATCACATGCAGCATCCATCAGCGATCTACCCTACTGCCAGCGCTATTTAACACTTACAAGGCACCCTTGGATGATATCTTAGACTTTTACATGATAGGATAACACATGTACGCAGATGATACACAGTTCCACCCAAACCTGCCAACCTTCCTAACTTATCTTTTTGCATTTGCCAGGTTCATCGGTGAATGCAGAATATTAGGCTCTACCTGAAAGGTAAAAATAATGAAATCCTCCAATGTGTAGCAGTCCTGTTCAATGGCTAAATAAACTACTTCCCTATCTGTAAATAAAGCACACAAATTGGGTGATGTATCATCTACCCCTCAGATACAGCCTCCAAGTAAGCTTTCCACTATCTTGCCTGCTCAAATGGGTTATGCCGCTGCTCCACTTCTTTCTCAAAATTACCCTAATCCTCACTGTGGTCATGTCATGCCTGGATTACTGCAACCCCTATATACTGGTTTTCCCAGAATACCTCTCTCGAAATTGCCTGGTCTGAAATGACCCAGCCCTAAAATTGTTCCACTGTATGAGAGTGAAGGAAGAGTGCCCTTTAAAACAGTCTGCCTCCTACACAATGGTCTCCATGGCCGATTACAGAACAACACTGCAAAACTGTTTGTCCCTTACCAACCAACCAGAAGTCTCAGATCTGCAAAATATGCCTACTATTGACATTAGCCTACTATTGACATTACTGATCACCTATAGGATGTTTGTCCACGTTCTGCTTCCCTCCCTCTGGAATTCTCCACCTATTTGCGTGGGACTAGAAAATAACCTCAAATTCTGAAGCTTATTAAAGACTCGTCTCTGACCTCTGGCATTTGGATAATCATATTCTCTCTGTGACAGCCCTCTCCAGCTTGATCAGAAGCTTAAGGCAGAATTTGACTCTTCACCCAGGCCCTCAGGACTCTTGCTCTTTTTAAAACTTTTTTAATCTTATTGAGGTTTTCTCCAGTAGGTTTTATCCTACATACTGTCCAGGGCTGCTGAATGATAGACCAGTTCTCTACACTGGTTTTTGCAACCATGTTATAATGCAATTCGCCATTCTCCCCTTTAGGAACCTATACTACTATCTACCTATACGGAGTGCCCTCAGATTACTGCAGGGTGATTAGCAAGACTCTACAAAGGGTCACAACCATCTCCACCACTCCGAATCACATTACAAATACAGCTGCATGAAGCATGATAGTAAACATAGGTCTCAAGTAAAAAGGTCTATTAAACTGTTTTTATACACTACGGGATTCAACAAATTATTAAATAGATATCGTGAGGTTCCAGAGATGGGGGGAGGGCCTTCGATTCATTTAGAAACAAAATCCTAGTTGGCAATCCCCGTTCATATTAGGAGAGAACTCTTTTTATTTATTTTTTACCCCGGAGTCATGACATGTCAGACTGTAAGCATCATCACAAAGAACACTGCATATCAGGGAGACTCAACAAGAATACAAACAATGGTCCTATAAACTCATGCTGCGGAGTCAGCCTTGTAACATGAGTGGGGTATAGTCCAGTGGTCTAGTACAGATGTAGTGACCGAATCATGCCTCCCCATTCTTCTTATTTAGTGTCCCACCCAATATGTGACCCATAACTCAGAAGATGCGAGGCCCCAAGTGTGTACCTGTTCATTCCAAGCCTTATTGTCATGTAGACTAGAATTTAGGGACAACGGAAAGGGGAATCGAAGAAGCCAATATATGAAAAACTAAGAAAAAAGGTAACCAAAATGTCTCAGGCATCGTACAAGTTAGTCAATAAAGAGGAAACTAGAACATCAGAGAGGGAGAGGTAGGATAGCCACATGGAGGCCAATGGGGGAATTTAGGTGATAAGAACAGTAAGCAGGAATTCACTGGGGAGATTGGGGGGGAGGGGCGTAAGTCAAGTAGGACTACAACAAAAGGAGGTAACAGGGTAACCCAAGGGTACAGCAGATGGCCTTACCTAGTGCCTACTGCCATCCTCATTAGTGCTTTCCCTGTCCCTCTTAGCGGGCATAGCCTGTCCGTCGATATTAGGAGATAACTCTTTGCATAGGGGTTAGCCAGGCTTTACCAAGCATCTTCATAGAACAAACATTAAAATACCTTTTGATTTCTTAAAAATACTCACCCCTTTCCTAACTAAGTAATAGGCGATGTCTGTGGCCAGCATGTCTGGACTGAGAGCTTTCTCCATGGACTCTTTGTTTATCTACACAAATAATGGTACTAGTTAGAAATCTGTTCCTCATTACATTTAATACATACATGAACATTAAAAATTTATTTTTGTTCTTCTCTAACCAGTAGTGTTGAAATTACTCCAGTTGCCACCTGAAGCACTGCGCAGATGGTATCGAAAACATCAAACATGGCCTCTTTATCTTCCTGTGTGAAAAAACAGACGAAAATTAATTTACACAGAATTGTGCTCTGGGACACTTGATACATTCAAAGAAGCTTATCCTCCCCTCTCCCCTTTGAATAGGTCTCGCGCCTAGCGTTGCAGTGCAAAGCACTGCTCGCGCAGCGCGAGACGACTTGTAAGGGGGTTCTGGAAGCTGACCACACGCTCATGCGTGTGGTTTTGTTTTTGTCAGCTGCTATTGGCTTTAGCTTGCGTCTTTGTGAAAACGGCGGCACGCCATTGGTTAAAGGTGTGTTAATGTCCCAGCTTCTTTAGAAATGTAACCGCCCATTTCCAGCGGTGTCTGTTACGTGCAGCAGACATGTGTTTCTAATTAGCGCGTTCTCTTTGCTGCCGCGCTCCCTCGCCCCCGCTCCTCCGCTTCACCGCTGCTGGCCCGGAGTCCGCTGACGTAATTGTCGTGCCGCGCTGAGGTTGGTCTCAGCCTTCAGGAATTCCCGCATCGTCATTGCCGTGCCGCGCTAGGATTGGTCCCAACCTCGAGAGCTTTACCACGCTCGTTCCAGGAAGCGGAGCTCAGCCTGAGGCCGGGGAGCGTCCCGAAGACGAAATGGCCCGGACTGCTGAGCCCCGCCGCATTGCACTAAGGTAACCGGAGCTACATTTTTTTCAAATATTGCACTTGTTTAATATCTGCAGGTTTGCTGTGTTTTATAGCGCCGCGAAGAGGCTTTAATGTGGGATGTTGGGTCATGATGGTTCAGCTCTGGCAATCAACCCTCCCCCTTTTCTTCCTCTCCATCAGTATCAAGCTTGGGCAGATATTGATATTTCCAGGCGGAAGTGCGTGATTGATGGGGCTGCTGGGAGTGTGAGTGTGAGTGTGAGCGACGGTTCCCATGGCAGAAGGCGCTTTATAGCGCAGCAGTGGCACTCGGTCACGAGGAAGGCTAGAGCACTCCCAAACTCATGTTTGTAGCAGTGCAGCAGGTTCTTCGAAGAAGTACAGATCACTTAAACGTTGAAGTACATGGTTAGGACAATGGGGTCCACTATTAGCAAACAAAAGATCTGATCAAATTCTAGGGTATTGTCTTCACAGTATTTAGACAGAAGAGAAAGTTTCAAAGCAATGTTAGTCCAGGAGGTGTTGGGGACCCTGCCTTTGGATTAGAGGTGCCCACCGCAGCTCTAAGAGGGCTGCATCCAGGCCACGCTTTCAGAATGTCTACATAAGATCACCGGCGTACAATGATGATAAATCGAAATCATTAAAAAAAAAAAGCATTTGCAATGCAATAGGTCTCGCATTATTAAAGTTTGAGCTATTGGCATTGCTAATAATAATGCAACACCAATATCTCAAACATTCAGTAATGCGAGACCTATTGCATTGCAAATGCTTGTTATGTGTATAGTGAGTGCACAGGGGATGTCTCCACATCACATACACCCGGAGGCCAGCGTGACTGAATGGATAAATAAATGGAAGTGGGACCACTCATTGCCTGTTCTACACTAGCACTTCCTGCATCTTCATCATGGGTAATGTGCCCACTTCACTACATGCACCTCCCAAGGAACGCCACCACGCTGGCGATCAATTCAGGGTTGACATGTACTCATGGGGGCTTACATGCAACCTGTGACGCTAGTCTGTTGGGATCACAAGATCGAGAGGCCACTGTGGGTGGAGGATGGGCCAGGAGGCTCCTTATGAGCCGGCGATTCTTTCCACAGCACTGGACACGTACCTACAGCCTGTGATGCCAATCTGTGGGGGCCACAAGGTCAAAAGACCGCTGCGGGAGGAGGAGAGGCCATTAGACTCCACATAAGCCAGTGATTCTTCCCACAGCTGTGCCTGGGCAAAGACTGTGACTAGATTGGCCTGTCAGGGGCTGGGCCATCCCCCTTGGCTCTACCAGGGGGATAACCTTAAAAGGTGTTTCAAGGTTCTATAGATCTAACCCTGAGGCATCACCACCTAATGAAGGGTAAGCGGAAACTAAATAAGGGCAGAGAGAGCAAGACTGTTACAGCATCGATTAGAAATTTTCTGATGAGCACTGTGTAATAGTTAAATATACTTTCTGTCTCTGCAGAGACATTCACTCTAACATCCTGTTTGGAAGCTCTCAATGTTCTAGAGTGTTTATGTTTGTTAGAGTGTGTTAACTCTAGAACCACAGAGTCAGTTGCTGTTGTGTGGATAGGACGTTCTTCATTGTACAGATGAATTTCAAATAAAGAAGTTTATATTGATACCGGAGTCTTCACTGCTTCTTCACACTTGTGACGAGGATGGGATCCGAACCCACATGTGCAAAGCACAATGGCATCATTGTGGAGACAGAAGCGAGGGATTGGTTGGCTTCAGTAGTTCTCGCGTGCAAGGCTTCTGGTGAGGTGAAATTATGTGTGTACCTTCGAGTCCTCAATCGGTTATTGACGATAGATATCCCCGTCCCAATATTTCTGAGATGTTAGTACAATTGGAGGGGGCGTAGGTTTTCTCAACATTAGACCTTAAGGCCGCTTATCATCAGATCGGAATTGATGATGATTCCATGAATTTAACGGCTTTCATAACTCCATTCGGAACATATAAATTCACCCTTTGTTTGAATTCTGCAGCCTCTGTGTTCCAGCGGGCGATGGCAGATGTTTTGAATGGGTTGTCTGGGGTTAAAATTTACCAAGACGATGTCTTGGTTCATGGTTCATCTCAAAAGGAACATGATGATAAACTTAGGGCTGTCTTGGAAAGATTTAAGTCACAGGGTTTGACTTTGCGAGAAAACAAGTGCAAATGTAATCTTTCAGAAATTGACTATCTGGGTCACAAACTGACAAAGGAAGGTGTTAGACCTAAAGATCATCTTGTGAAAACTATTGAAGATCTTCCTGTGCCACAATCCAGGGATGAGCTCGTCACATTTCAAAGCATGGCAGAGTATTATAATACATTTGTTCCTCAGTTTGCTTGTCGCACATTTGCATTAAGGTCACTCCTAAAGAGAGGTGAAAAATGTATTTGGTCATCTTAGTGTCAAAATGAGTGTGTGGATGTCATGAAGGCACTGAGTTGTGCACCCTCCCTGCAGAGTTTTGACACTGCTGCTCACTCTATTTTAATTACAGATGCCGGCTCTAGGTTGGGCGCTGTACTCAAACAAGTAAAGGGTGACAAGGAAGTAACTATCATGTTTTTATCCAGAGCACGTGTGGGCTCGGAAATACAAAATTCTGTAATTGAAAAAGAAGCTTTATGCATTTTGTGGGCCATTAAGAAGCTAAAGAAATTTATTTGGGGGAGCTCTATGGTGGTCCGTTCTGACCACAAACCTTTGAAAGATTTGTTCTACAAGAAGAGCTTGGATGCTGTGTCATCAAGGATTTGTAGGTGGGTCATTGCCATACAAGATTATGATTTTGTGGTAAATTACATACCTGGTGCAGAGAACAAAGTTGCCGACTGTGTCTCTCGCTTAGTTTCAAAAGGCTCGGGGGTTGCATCTGATCTCCCAGAGAGTCTTCGGGAGGATGATGAATACAAAGTGTGTGAGATTATCGAGGAAGTGATCAGTGAAGAGGAGTGGAAGAAATCCATAAAGAGTGATACTGTGGTCCGTGAAGTGTGTAGATTGGAGACAGAAGGTTAGAATGGTATAAAGAATTTGAGTGAGGAAGTGCGCAAGCTCTGGAATGTAAGAGATGAACGGTCTGTAGGTGGAGGTTTACTTTGGAGGGGTACTAGACTTGTTCCTCCATCACTGTCTAGGATGAAAATTAGCCAGGTCTTGATCTTCTTGTGGAACGTGTGGTAAGAGACTGCACTGAATGTAATGCATCTGACAAGACATACAAGACCAGGGTTCCACCTATGGTGATACGTGATGCCCCTACACACTGTTGGGAGGAAGTTGCTTTAGATCTCTTAGGGCCAATATCTAGCAAATCTGGTCAGTCTTATGTGCTGGTCTTAATGGACATGTTTTCAAGATGGCCAATAGATCAAGGTTACACAAAGCATTGAGATGAGAGATGTTGTCAAGTTTTTAGATGAGATATTTTGCAGGGAAGGGCTCCCGGATTGTATTCTAACGGAAAATGGCGTTCAGTTAGTCTTGAAAGAAATGGAGGAGTTCTTGATTAAAAGAGACATTAAGCACAAACGTTGTTCCCTCTATCATCCCAAAACTAACGGCATGGTAGAGAGGTTCAATAGGGTGTTAAAGGAGTGTATCCAGTTAGCTAAAGTTCAGGGCAGGGACTGGAAATCTGAGATGGCAGAGCGTGTGATGGTTTACCGTCTCACGCCTCACTCCATTACAAATAAAAGTTCCATTTGAACTCTTTAGGGGAAGAATTCCCAAAACTTTTATTGTTCAATCTTGGATGAGGGGTAAATCTTCATCTGTGAAGAATTCTGATTTCGTATCCCAAAACTTGAAGTACATCAAGAGAAAATAGAATTTTGATGCAAAACTTGCAGTTTCTCACACGATGGTACGTGTGGGTGACAGCGTGAGAGTGCGTTATCCGCAGAAGTGTGCTGTTTCTAAATATTCCCCTCCATTTAAAGTGACAAAGTTGTTTCAAAATGCTGTTAAACTTGATGATGGTCGAATTTGGAATCTTAATAGAATTGCTCCTATGCGTTTTGATGGTCATATTAAAACTGACATTCCTGTAGTGCTCCCTGATACTTCATCACCTGTACGCAGGAGTTCTTGCTCTTTTAAACTCCCTGAAACGTTACGTGACTGTTTTACACTAAATTTATTTATTCTTGTGTTTTAGTTTCCTCCCTGCTGTATAGAGGGAATATGTGTAATAGTTAAATATACTTTGTCTCTGCAGAGACATTCACTCTGTAACATTCTGTTTAGAAGCTCTCAATGTTCTAGAGTGTTTATGTTTGTTAGCGTGTGTTAGCTCTAGAACCACAGAGTCAGTTGCTGTTGGGCTGTCGTGTGGATAGGACGTTCTTCATTGTACAGATGAATTTCAAATAAAGAAGTTTATATTGATAACGGAGTCTTCCCTGCTTCTTCACACACTGTGTGGGCAATACATCCAGAAATAGAACTGGTAGAAGAGAGACTGGGGGCCATGTAAACCTCTGCACAAAAATCAATTATTGGCCCCTTTTCTTTGTGGGGATTAGTGCATGCAGCCAGATGTCTAACTGAAGAGTCTTGGCAGCAGTCAGACAACAGGGCAGATGGACCCTGAAAGGGATTTGGTCAAGGAGCAATAGCAAATTCCTGCCTATATATTCTGATGCATTAACTATCAGCCCAGATAAAATCCCACCCCTGTCTACTCCACTCTGCCAGCAAAGAAAAAGAAAAAAAGAGCCCACTCAACCACCTCAACTACTAAATAAAGCTGTGAAAGCACCAATTTTGTTCAAAGTCCATACATTTACTAACAGAGAACCTGCTGCTCATAATTTCAATCTGGGCCAAGAGTTTGTCACCCACAAATATCAATTAGTGGACAGTATGGATAGTCTGGAATGAAATGTCAAAGATTTGAGCGACCCTATGTTAAACAGACTGAGCAGCCTAGAGTCAACTATGACGGATTTCTTGGAACAATCTAACTTGGGAGAACTGTCCAGTCAACGAAATATTTAAAAAATGGATGGAGACCCATAAATGCAGTAGAACAACAGTCAACTATCTATGGGGGGAGGGCGAGATTTGGTGGGACTCAATCTAATACAGCCTCAAATGCCCTAACTGCTTCAGGTGTAGGCAATTTTTGGTGCAAGGTGCAAACCCTTAGGCAGAACGCACTTTCAAGCCAGGGAAAAAAGAAGGGGCGACTATTGGAAACCAGGTAGTGTTTCAGCTGCGTCCGCCCCCAACACCATATGTGGTTGTGCTGAAAAACGTAGACTCGCTGGACCCAAACCAAAGAGAAAGTAACCCATTGGAATAATTCAAGGCTGGGCCCAAATCAACATCTAAATATGTTATGTTAAAAAAGATTTTCAAGGTGCACGTACACCGATTAGTTTCTTGGTGCTGGTTTAAGGATTAGTCGCATCTGGGGGAGAGGTAGTTATTCGTAAGCCTGTACAAACAGCCCACTTTTCAGGACCTTCCTGAAACTTAGTAGGTCAGTGCATGAACGGATCTTCAAGGGGAAATAATTCCACAGTCTTGGAGCGAGAGGAGAATTTGCAGCCTCCCGGACGTTTCCGCTTGAACGTGGGGGTAGACAAAAGCAGAAGGTGCGCTGATCGTAGGTTACGTGAGGGAGTGTACCTTAGTATCAGATCGTTTATAAATTTGGGGCTACGACCGTGAAGAGATTTGAAAATAAGGCAACTGGTTTTGAAGGCGCAGAGTTGGGGAATTGGGAGCCAATGCAGTTTCCTCAAAAGAGGGGTGGCTGATTGCCACCTTGGTTGCTGGATAATCAGTCTGGCTGCCTGGTTCTGGACCAGCTGCAGCCGCTTATTTAGGAAGAGTGGCAAGCACAGGTAGACCGAGTTAGCATAGTCTAGGTGCGACAGCACCGTGGCTATTACGACTTGTGTCAGTGCTTCCTGCGTGAGTAAACGACTGATCTTCCTGATCTTACGTAGCTGAAAGAAACATGTTGACATCACCGATCCGACTTGCGTTCTTAATGATAGATCATTGTTTAAGATTACACCCAGGGTTTTGGCAGATGCGGAGGTGGTGGGAGGCGGTCCTAGTTCCGTCGGCCAATAGTGTGGGCCCCAGAACTTATGACTGCCCCCTGTCAGGACTAGCTCCGTCTTACCTGGATTGAGCTTTAGGTGGTTTTGGTCCATCCAGTGCCAGATGTGCAACATGGTGGTCTGAAATTCGGTGACTGATTTTGGTGAATTGTCGATGGTAAACACCAGTTGTAGGTCGTCGGCATAATTAAAAACAGTCATGTTCCTTTCCTTTAGGGACTGAATCAGGGGGAAAAAGGTAAAGGTTGAACAAGTGGGGAGAAAGTGAGGAACCCTGTGGGACCCCGCAAATTGTTCTGCGCTTGGGAGCTGTGAACTGGCCCGAGCGGACTGCCTGGGAGCGGTCTGCCAGAAAGGAACTGAGCCAACTAAAAACTGCCCCTGGATGCCGGCCATCCTGACACGGTCGGCCAGTATATCGTGGTCGACCGTGTCAAAGGTGGCAGAGAGATCCAGTAGCACCAGGGCCTGAGGGAGCCACTATTAGCTTTTCCTCGCAGGGTGTCCAAGACCGCTAATATCACTGTTTCCGTGGAGTGCGTGGGGGGAAAACCCGCTTGATGGGAGTCAAGGTAGTTTGACTCTTCCATGAAGTTGGACAGGCACATCACCACATGGGCCTCCAGGCGGTAGTTTGATGGGCTCATAGGGTCTGCTCCAGGTTTTTTCGGGAGAGAGACCACTATGGCTTCTTTGAAGGCTGTAGGAACGCGACCAGAGGAGAGGGATTCGTTCAAAAGGGCGAGTGCTGGGTTCGGGAGGACGGTAAGGGCGTCTTTTAGCACACGTGGTGGGCAGCAGCTCGTGGGAGCTCCAGATTTGACTTTGGACAAGAGTGTTGTAATCTCTCCTTTCTTCTCCTGGTTCTTTCCTCTGTGGTGTTCTTATCTTTTCCTCCCCTAATGGTAGCTCATTACAACACTGGCGACGAACTGGCGAAGGGGGCCACTCCTGTCATCTCCCCTTTCAGTACTCTCTCCTTTCTACATGCCGAATGGGAAATTCTTCAGCTCAGTGCCAGTGAAGAGGCAGAGCGGGACATTTTCCTGCAATTGATGAAGTGCACGGAAGTTTCTTGATTTGAGTTCCAGTCAATCGTGGACCCCACGTATCCGGCTTGGAGGTATTTCCAGTTTCCCTTTTCTCCGTCTACAGCTCCATTAGAGACCGGTTGCTGAGTACTACGGAGTTTTGGGTCACCACATTTCGCCTCACGTGTGGTCTGCAGTCATATCCTGACACTCTTCCGTGTACAGGGGTCTGTTTTATTTGACTGGCTTCCACTTTAATGCTCAGCCTCTGCGTAATCAAGTGAGCGCTTTCCTGTGTGTTGCTGCTGTTGGGAGTATAGGCTTTCTGTGGGCCGGCGCCATATGTGGGGATCCTGCCTGTTTGACTGTGTATGGGTCGTTCCTCGAGCCTGCGCAGCTTGGGGGTTCCCGGTGTGCAATTCTTCAATGAGGACGCGCTGAGACAAGCGCCGTGTGGGGACACTACTCACATTTTCACCCACAGTGAGCCCGCGCTGCAGTAGCTTTTCAAGAATAATCCTGTCAGCTGTAGCGTTGAGGCAGGCGCTGGGTCAAGACACTTTCCCTTTCAGTGTGCGTTCCTCGAGCCTGCGCAGTGTGGGTTTCCCTGGTGTAAATTTCCTCAAGAGAGGACGCATGGAGGCAAACGCCGTGTGGAGACACTTGTTCCAGTTTCCTTTGTTGAACCTGCGCTCCGGCAGCTCTTCACAGTAAACCCTGTCAGCAGAAGCGTTCAGGCAAGTGCGGCGTGAAGGCATTTTCTTCCTGCATTCCTCAACGAGGGCGCTGTGTCAAGCGCCGTGTGGGGACACTACTCGTATTTTCACCCACAGTGAGCCTGCGCTGCAGCAGCTTTTCACGAAAATATCCTGTCAGCTGTAGCGGTTTGGCGGGTGTGGTGTGAAATCGTTTTCAGTAGTGCTAGTAGTTCTCTCTGTGCGCAGCAAGTTCATTTTCCGGCGCACCAGCAGTTACGGGCCCGTTCTTGTCCATGTCATCCAGCCATATTCTATTACTTCATTGTGTGTTTCCTGTGGTGATACACACACCTACCTTGTTCTGCATATCCAAGATTTTTATCCACGGCTTAGACACTAAAGAGTATTGCCCTTCCAGCTTCGTTTTCCCTAGGGCGTGATCAATCACAGCTAGTGGTGGACTTCTAATCGGTACAACCCCGCCCTACTTACTCTGTCCACCCTGTTCTAAGCATAGTGTGTGCACCCCTACAAGGTGACCTGCACACCTTCATCTTTGGACTCTGGTGTCTATAATGTCATGCATGCTTCTTTCACCTAGAGTGATCAAAAGTGAAAATACTACCATGTGTGTGATGAGCTTCTGAGGGCGTATGTGCTCTCTGGGTACTGCGTAAATAGCTTGTGTTCCACAATGCTTCATGGTCTAGAGTATAAACAAAGTTTTAGACTTACTGAGTAGCTCCTACAAGCCAAGTGTGCCTGCATGCTTCTGGTTAATGTGTAAGTAGAGTATGTAGGGTACCTATACACACCTGGCTGTAATCGCTTAGATTGTGTTTCTTAGTTGCTTTGGTACGCTTTTAGATAGCTATTTAAATATTTTCTCCCCTTGTTCTAGTGTAAGTTCCCCTTATTCCCCTTGGTTACATTTAGTACAGGTGCCTTCTTCCGTCCAGTGGAAATTCTGGTTCAGCCTGCCTGGATAGCTTACTCCTCACACCATGTCTGGACAAGCTATGAGCCAACCTCCTCCGTTCCTCAATGAAATCGGGGAGCCGGAAATTCACTGGAAGGAATGGGTAAATTTATTCGCCTCAAACCTCATTGCCATAGGTGGTGAAAGGTATTCCTCAGTTCGCAAACACATTTTGGTGCATAACCTGGGCGTACAAGGTAGGAAGATTTATGATACACTACCTGAACCAGAACTAGAAGAGGATTAGGACGACACGGATGAGTTTAAGGTCACACTGTTAAAGTTGGAAACACATTTTGGGGATAGAGTAAACGTAGTTCTGGAGCGACATAAGTTCTTTAGTCGCATCCAAGGTAAGCAGGAATCGGTCGTCAATTATATAGCAGCACTTAGAGGTCTGACTCAATTATGTGAATTTGGTGAGCTCAATGATTCACTCATCAGGGACCAACTTGTCAGGTGCACAAACAATAGTCGGATCCAAGAAAAGCTACTAGCAAAGAACCCCACTTTAAAAGAAGCGGTTAGTATAGCAGTCTCTGTGGAACACACTGCTAAGTGTATCAAGGAGATGAAGACTACCAATGACATGGTTGCCAATGTTAGCAATAGCAGTGACGCACAGGCAAATTCACTTGAGAATGAAGTGTTCAAAGTTAGACCTGGAGAGGTCAAAGACAACCATTCTGTAAGTGAAAAGGGGAGATGGAAATGCTATAGATGTGGCAGCAGTAATCACCTTGCAAATGATGTATGGTGTACTGCCCGGAATGTCACATGTGTAAAATGTAACAAGAAGGGGCACCTGGGTAGAGTGTGCAACAACAGTGGAAACCCTCAAGTAAAAGTAGTACACAGTGGGGAGGACTGTGTTCCCAAGTATGTTTTCCAAGTAAAAGCTAGGGAATGTCAAGCTTTCCCAAGTTATCAAAAGCATTTCAGTGACTACAAGCCTATTGAACATCCTAAATGTACCGTCCTTGTGAATGATAAGCCCATAGATGTGTTGGCCGATTCGTGTGCCCTGGTTACCATATTCAATATAAATGTCATAAATGGCATTTTTGATACCTCTTGTCTCAAAATGATGGAACCTGACATTTCAGCAGTAGGGTACGCTGATGAGAATATTCCTTTAATAGGGATGATGAGTGTGTGGATTGAATTCAAAGGAAGAACGACAAGGGGCAAAGTATACATGGTAAGCAAAGGGTCTAATCTGTTGGGTTGGCAGCACCAAAGAGAGCTGGGGATTGTACTCGACCCGAATAGTAAAGATCAAGTTCTTGTAGCTGAGGAGGTGGGTGGAACCAGCAGGGATGTATGCAGTTCTCTTGAGAAGTTCACTAGAATAGGCCAAAGAGTAAATAGCATGGCCTGCGACGTACCGCCCATGGCAGTGTTTAACATTTCTAAACAAAGCAAAATCCCTGTAGAGGAAGGGATGACAGAATTGAGTTATGATGTATCAGGAACGGATGTTGTTAAAAGTTTGTCTGCAGAGAATAAGTGTAAGATGCCTAACGATTCCACAGTAGTTCCAAAAACTCCATGGACTAAGTTGGCATTGAAGATAATCTGTCCCATGGGACGGACAGGAGTCAGAAAGAGTTTTTTGATTGTTCTCATGGATTTCACATCGCACTGGATTAGATACAAGTGTGTCTCACGGGTATCGACAGATGTTCTTATCGAGTTTTTAAGAGATTCATTCGCGTGTGAAGGTGTGACAGCTTGTATAGTCACCAACAATGATATCAAATTCTCATCCCATGAAATGAAGACATTCCTGGGCGAGTTGGGCATCAAGCATGAGGAATCTTCTGGATATGCCCAAGGAGACAATGAACCCATTCGGATGACAATGGGTTGGATCAAAAATCTCAATCATCAAGCTTGTACCAGCAATATGGATGTAGATAAGGTGTTAAGAGAAAGTATTTGGGCATATCACACCTCTTCTGATTTGAGAACGGGGATTACCCCTTTTGCCGCCATCAGGGGAAGAGATCCGATTGCCAACTATATAACCTCCTGAGTTGTTCTTCAAGTTTCTGTTTCTTTATTTGCATCTGGGTTGCTCTCCTGACTACTATTGCGGGCACCCCGCCTCCCGGTGTTAGGGGGTTCTCACTTCTTGATATGTTAAGCTTTATACTCATTGGTTTCCCCATGCTCTCCTCTCCTTTTTCTCTCAGTTTTTCCCTTGTTTTTCCCTTTCCCTCCGTAGGGAGATGTGTTGTAATCTCTCCTTTCTTCTCCTGGTTCTTTCCTCTGTGGTGTTTTTATCTTTTCCTCCCCTAATGGTAGCTTCCCCTCTCCCCCGCCCCACCTCCCCCTTGGAACGTTCCGCCAGAGTTCACATTGGAATGTTGACAATCTGTCAGTTGTGGAGAGTGGATGACAGAATAAAGACGTTTGAACTTACCTGCTTAAGTTTCTTCTTCATTACAACAAAGAGGTCTTGGAAGGCATGAGAGCTGATGGCCGGGAAGTGATCGAGCGTACAGTTATTGCTAAGTGTGGTAAAAGGAGTCATGTTGGGGGAGTGTTTAGGTATGCTGGCTTTAATGGTGGAAATCTTTTCAATAAAGTAATCGTTCAGGGAGTCACACAGTGCTTGAGTTGGGGTGGCTTTGGGTAGAATTCTATCTGGGTTGATCAGTTCGTTGAAAATTTAAAAGATTTCTTTAGAACTCTTGTTGGAGTTAAGGATTCTTTTTTTTTTTTTTTTTTTTTTTTTGAAACCGTTTATTACAAGTCTTAAAAGTATACAAGTATGGGCCCACAACCTTCCGGCCGGCCGCTAGCAATGGTAGGAACATACGACATACATTTATGGAACACGTGGCATTACAGGAGGAGCATTTCACAGTAGGTAACAATGTCAAAAGCCACATCATCCAGGCCCCATTATGCGGTTTCATTTTAAATTAAGAACAACAAAATTTAAAACCACACCCACAAGGCAACCCACAATCAAAAATAGCAGCACGTGCTCCCCAAGAGGGGGGATCCCAACTATACACAGAAGTGTGAGGAGGGGGAAGAGAACAGAGCGAGGACTGGGGGAACCCAATGCCCGGCAGCGGGGTAATGAGTCGGCTAAGGGGATGGGGCTGGCGAGGCATCAGGCAGCAGCGGTGGTGCGCAGATACCCCCTCGTTAGCCGTTCCAGGGGCCCCATACTTTCACCCATGTCCCAGGCTTACCCCTCGCCACATACACCACCTTTTCGCGAAACATGCACCAGTCCATGTGTTCTTTCCAGGCCGAGACCGTCGGGGGCCTCTGGGATCCCCACAGTTGAGCAATATCACGCTTGGCTATCATATATCCCAGAGTCACCCACCACGTCTGCGGCGCCGAGTAATCAGTCGGTTCCCACACATTCAACAGGCATCTCCTCGCTTCAGGCAACAGCGCCACATGCGTAACCAGTCGCAACACCTCATGTACACCACGCCAGAACCCCTCTACCTCCGGGCACTCCCACAAAATATGCATAAAGGTCCCCAAAGCACCACACCCACGCTTACACAACCCATCTCCAGCATAGCCCATACGCAGAAGCTTTGGCCCCGTCATGTAGACCCGGTGGAGTATCTTGAGCTGGACGAAGCGAAGGCGAGCCGGTATGGCCACCTCCTTCGGGGAGGCCACCGCAGAGGTCCAGTCCTCGTCGTCCAACTCCAGCCCGTCGGCAACCCAAGCCGCACGAAGGGCAGTCAACAGGCCCGAGCGGTCGTTTATGAGCTTTTTGTATATAAGTGAGATCGTGCTGTCCGGGACGTGCCCATCCAGCATTCTATCCTCCAGGGGGGAATATTCCGGGATGGAGGCAGCGTCCGAGAAGACGGAGCCCAGCGCATGACGGACCTGCAAATACCGAAAGTATTCACTGCCCTGCAACTGAAATTCCGTCTGCAGCATATCGAACGTTTTAAATCCTCCCCTCGTCCAAAGATTCCCCACTTTACTGATACCTATTATGTCCCACTTCTCGAAGCCCTTAGAGGTCCACAGGGAACCTAACCGCTCAGACGCGTATAGAGGTGATGCCCGGGTCAAACGGTCCTTCCACCCCATAGCTGCATTGGCCGCGTGCCAAACTTGCACCATAACACGCGTGGGGCCCGTCAGACGAGCGTCGGGCGCGCTAGAGTAGAGCGCTCGATTGTAGTCGCCACCTGGCAGGAGCATCTTGTCCATTTCAAATGCCGGGTTTAAGGCGGGCCCGTAGAGGCCATGGTTAATGGCAGCGAGCTGGGAGGCCCAATAGTACCGTTTAATATCCGGGAGGGCAATCCCCCCGTCAAACCATGGGAGCGTCAGCTTAGCCAGAGCAATGCGCGGCCTCCCGTCCCAGAACAGGCGGCGTTGCAGACTCTCCACCTCACGGAAGTAGCGCGCTGGGACCAAGTCCATAGTGTTCTGCAAAGCGTACAGAAAACGCGGCAGAGACATCATCTTGAACAATGCCGCCCGGCCGAGCGGCGAAAGCGGCAGGCGCCGCCAGCGTGCGACATCTACCCGCAGACGCTGGAGGGGGGGAAGCAGATTCCGTTCATACCGGGCCTCCGGGTCCAGAGTAATGAAGACACCCAGGTACCGAAATCCCTGCGGGGCGATCTGGATCGGACAGCCCCGCGGGAGAATAGGAGCCTCCCCAGAGAGAACATACACACACGATTTAGCCCAGTTGATGACGAGACCGGAGTTACGACCAAACGAGTGTAAAACATCAACTAGCACTATAAGTGATTTACGTGGGGAGGCTAGGTACAGAAGGATGTCATCAGCGTATAGGGATACGCGGTCCTCATACTCGGGGGTCCAACGGAGACCATCGATGGAAGGCTCCCACCGCAGCCACTCCGCCAGGGGCTCCAAGGCAAGCGCAAAAAGAAGCGGCGACAAGGGACAGCCCTGTCGCGTGCCCCGGCCCAGCTCAAACGGGGCCGATACTCTTCCGTTCACGACCACCTGCGCCAATGGGCCCGCATACAACAGTTTGACCCAACTGATGAATCCTGGGCCAAATCCGAACTTCGCAAGCATCGCCCAGATGTATGGCCACTCAAGCGTGTCAAACGCCATGGTGGCGTCTAAGGACGCCAAAATGGCTGGTTCCCGTATAAATGGGACGCGCGCAAGCACCCCATGCAAACGCCGCAGATTAAGGGCTGTATTGCGATGGGGAATAAAGCCAGACTGGTCCTGATGAACCAGATCTCCCACCACACCGACCAGCCGATTGGCGAGTACCTTAGCGAGAATTTTGGGCTCCGCATTCAGTAATGAGATAGGCCGATAAGAAGTAACCCGATCCCGAGGTCTCCCCTCCTTGTGGATCACCACGATTGTAGCCGGACGCTGGTCAAGCGGGAGGGAGCCCAGCGAGTGGGCCGCGAGGAACATTGCGCGGAGGTGAGGCGCCAATGTATCCGGTCGCAACTTATACAGCTCGATAGGGATACCGTTCGGGCCCATGGCCTTGCCAGAAGCGACCGAGCGTATGGCGAGGGCGATTTCGTCGGAGGTGGGAGCGGCGTCCAGCGACACCCTGTCCTCCCCGGACAGGGAAGGCAGCGCGATATCCCTGAGCAGGGCACGGGAATCCTCTTCCGAGCAAGAAGAGACCGGGGAATACACCTCGCGGAAATACTCCGCGAAACAGGAGACAATTTCTTCTGGCTCAGTTACACACACACCATTCGTTTTCTCAATCAGCGGGACCACACGATTCGCTCTCTCCTTTTTATCCAACCACGCTATCAGTTTACCAGCCTTATCACCCACATCATACAGTCGCCCCTGTTGCTCTCTACTAAGGCCCCTGGCCGCCTCCGTAACGAGGGCCCTATAAGCCGCCTGTTTGAGCTGGAGGACATGTAGTGCAGCATCCGTCACCCCATCTTCTAGATTACCCTCCAGCTCAGCTATTTCAGCCTCCACCCGGGTCACCTCCTCCCGCTCGCGCCTCCGGGCGTGGGAAATAAGGGATAGGGCCTCCCCTATAAGTACTGTTTTGAAGGCCTCCCACAGGGGGATAGCTGAAGGCACTGACCCCACATTCTCCTCAAAATAGCGCTGGAGGGATTTAATCAAGTCAGCGCGAATGGTGGGGTCGCGCAGGTACCAGGAATTGATTGGGACCACCCTGCTCTCAGCCCTCGGAAAGACATCAAAATGCAACAATAGCGGGGAGTGGTCCGAGATACCCCGTGCCAAATGGCGCACCTCCCCCACCCTCCCGACATGGGCCGCCGGGACAAGGACATAATCAAGCCGTGAGAGACTACCATGGGCCCCCGAGTGGAAAGTGTATTGCAGCTGCGTGGGATGTTTTAAGCGCCAGCAGTCCACCAATCCCAGTGTATCCAAGAGGCCGGATAGCCACGCCTGTGCCCGGGGGAGGTCCCTAGGGCGGTGACGATCCACAGTCCCAGAAACCACCGCGTTGAAATCCCCCCCCACCACCAGAAGCCCCCCCGGAAGGCCAAGGAGGAGGCGCCCCAGATCTGCAAAGGTGGTCGACTGCAACCCCGGTGGGACGTACACTGACACAAAGACAACCACTTTGCCCTCCATTCTACCCACCAAGACAGTGTAACGTCCCCTGTCATCGTGGAGCACCTCATCAATTTCTAACGGGAGCGAGTTCTTTACCATGATACCCACACCCCTCGAGCCTGACGTGAAGCCCGAGTGGGCCACGAGGCGGTAGCCACGCCGATTCATGGCGCAGAAGGAATTGCCAATAAGGTGTGTCTCCTGCAGGAAGACCACATCAGGCGAGAGTCGCTTCAGATACTGTAGGACCACACCTCGTTTGATCCTGTCCCCCAGTCCATTGACGTTCCAAGACAACAAAGTTAATTCCCTACCCCCCATCATACACAGAAACCATCATTCGTCCCCCCGAGAGCACAGTAGAACCAACACAAAAAAAGGGTTGCCTTGTGATAATAACGAACAACACCCCATCCCTGCCCACCCACCCCAACAAAACTCCCCCCTCCCTGCACCCCTGCATGAGCCCAGACAGCCCCCCCAACGTGCAGTGTGCCTGTCGCCCCATAGATAGTTAAACTAACTAGACCCCCAGAGGAGGAGGGAGAACCCCCAAGAGACCCCACACAACCTCCATAGGAGGGGAACTTAAGCAATCCGACGTATAGTCAAAAGTGGCATCATTTTTGTCCCGAGCGAGGCCTAATATTAGTCCCTCAGTCTTGATCCGGCGAGCCCTCTCCCCCGGCCGCTCCCCCCCCGCCACCCCGATCCCGATCTCCGGACAGAGTATCCAGCCAGTCCCCGGCCGCTTCGGGACGATCAAAAAAGTGTGTGCGACCTTCCACCTCCACTCGCAGCTTAGCTGGGAAAAGCATGGCGTATTTGAGATTTAGGTCCCGAAGACGGCGCTTGACACCAAGGAAGCTCAGTCTCTGCTTCTGGACCGCAGGGGTGAAATCAGGATAGAAATTAATGTCCATATTGTCAAGTCTAATCGGTCCCTGTAGTCTGGAGGATTGCAGGATAGCGTCTCTGTCCCGAAAATTAAAAATCCGGGCGATGAGAGGTCTCGGAGCGGCTCCGACCTTAGGCCTTCCCCCGGGAACCCTGTGGGCCCTCTCCACAGCAAAGAATTTACTCAGCCCCCGTGGCTGGAGATGGGTAACAATCAGGTCTTCCACGAAAAGGTCCGCCGCCGCTTCCTCACGTCCCTCAGGCACCCCGATGATACGGATGTTGTTCCTCCGGGCCCGACTCTCGGAGTCCTCCAGGCGACGATCCATCAGCGCACTCGCCCGAGCAAGCCGGCGCACCTCCGTTTGCAGGGCCGCCACATCTGTCGTAAGGCCCGATGCGGTGTGGGCCAAAGAATCGACTCGGTCGTTGGTCTTGGAGAGATCGGCCCTTATCAGGCCAACATCTACGAGGACCGAGTCGATCTTCTGCGCCAGTGTGTCAAAACGCTGGCCCACAGAGGCCTTCATCTCGGCGATGGCGCCCATGACATCCCGCAGAGTCAGATCCGTGGGCAGATCGGGGGCATCAGTAGGGCCCTCGGGGGACCTGCGTGGCACCTCAGGAGATCCCTTCTGGAGGGTATAGCGATCCATGCTGTTGGACTGATGGGCTGCGCCACGCCGGGTCGATTTTACCTTTGCCCGATCGCCATCTTGTTTCGTGGCCATGGTCCCAGTCTCCCGATCGCACCAGCCACGTCGTGAAGGGCGGGCAAGCCGGTCCACGGGCTCCGGGGGGGTGCCACCCCAGATCTGCGGGGCGGATCACAGCCGGCGGGCAGGCAGGGTCCCCCAGCGAGGCCACACCAACACCCAAAGCCCCGCGACCCAACCTCGCATAGACAGCAAGGAGGGTGCGAAAGCGAAAGTGAAAGTGTGGGTTACGCGAGCCACCAAGCCCTATCCGCCGCTGTTATTCACTTCGTCACTGGATCGCCCCACAACGCAAATCCGGGGTTCGGCTAGGAGAAGGCCGCAAACCTCAATCGGTGCTAAAGTCGGTGTCCGAGGTCCGATTTGGAAGCGGAAAACGGGCGCCACCTCAGCTCGGGCTCACCAACACAGTCCCCTCATCTGGGACAGGATATGTTCAGGATAGTCATAGGAGGTCGCGGAGGTCCTCGGGAGCCTCGCACCTACGCGGCCATCTTGGTTGCGCGCTAGGCTCCTCCCTCGAGTTAAGGATTCTTGATGAGAAATAAGCGACTTTTGCCGAAAAAATGGACTTCTTGTATTCTTTCCGTGCCGTCAGGTAGTGGAGTTTCCTTTCAAGAGAATAGTTCTGCCTCCACTGCCTTTCCACTTGGCGAAGGGCCTATTTTTGTGATTTCAGTTCGCATGAGAACCATCTATGAGCATCAGAGCATTATGGTCTCTTGGCTGGGCTACAACATGTAGATGGAGGACGAAGACAGTGTGGTGGTAATAAACTTCAGAGATCCCGCAGAAACCAGGTTCTTCCTTCATAGGGCATACTCTCTGCCGGAAGATGTTAATAAAATCAAAGCATTCCCCCTTGGATACTTTTATCGCCCAAAGGACTAATTCGGGAGGGAATCAGTGGCTGCCTGTGGTGGCAAGGGTGGACATCTAAAAATCAGCTATGACACTCCACTATTTAACTCATTTGCACCACTACCATAGTTAGAAGATATAGATTGACAATCAACTAGTGATGCAGTAGAATCTGGGAGTGATTGGCAAAAAGTGACAGAGACCCATCCTCATACTGTGGTCAGCATTAGTTCCTGCCACAGTACCCTATGTAGCTTGCTCCTGATGATATAAAAATCCCAACCAAAATTCCAAATAGGAGAACGTCTTGTTTTTAATTCCCATCCTGAAAGGTAGCATAGCTGGCCAACAAATTGGTAAATCGAGACTGGCTAAAATTAATAGGTCACTATGATTTAATATACTGTTGCAAAAGACGTGGTCTACAGAACCAGTTTATCTTGTCTTTTTCTACAACGGCTATAACCTCTAGTAGAGGCAGAGCAAAGGGGGGGGGGGAGGGTGTAATAACAGGAGATAGGTACTTGTAATCATGTAGTCAAGTAGCCAGTAGTGTAGAAAATATGAGGAAGATTTATTTAAAATTCTAGATAATAGGTAGGTAAGATGATAAAAGCACAGCCCTACCAGGAGCAACTTCCTTCATGCTCAGCTCACTCACACTTGCTGACACATTGCTAATCCACTGTGCTATGTCATGTAATATCAATCCTCATTGCCATTGTAGTAACGAAGATAGATACTACTAGACAGGAAGTCACGTAGCCGATAATGTAGAAAATAAGAGGAAGATTTATTGTAAAGGATAAATCTAGGTTACAGGTAGATAAGATGGTAATTGCATAGCCCCACTATGAGCAGCATTCTCCTTTCTCAAACCACTCACAGCAACTGCCTCATTCCCACCAGGCACTCATCAACATTCTATGACATCACACTCACTGAGCAGCAGGGAACTGGTTACCAAGGAGAGGATGCATGGCAACAAATCAAGATCCCACAAATGGCTTGTGGGTTTTGTGTCCATTTACTTACATCATAAGGTTTTATGGTCAAATTTGGACTCAACGCTGTATTAGTTGTTGTATATTCAATTTCGGTATGGAATTGACAGGAGGTGCAATGATGGCATGCACTTTTACCACAACACTTTGGATGTACTCCTAATACTCTATTGCTAAAACACAATCCAGCATACGCGGTGTAAATCCCCTCTTAAAATTGAAGGCTTAGACTTTTTTAAGAACACGGAGGCTACAAGAAAATGGGTGAATATTGATCAATTTATTATTTTGAGCCCATTTTCTAATGGTATTGGCCCTTGAATGAGATACCTTGAGGATGATTCTAGCCCTGCAAAAAGTATTACTTTTTTTTAATACGAAAGGAGTTAGTTAGGTGTGGTGTCCTGGATATTCCCATGCATCACATTTTTTATGTTCTGGAATGTGGGGTGCGTTGCCAGGCACTAGGTTGGAACTGCTTGTGTGGCAGTTAAGCTGGTTCCTTGACTGGATGGGGTCTCTGCAGCTTCGTGTCCTGAATAAAGCTTTCTTCAACCCAACTTTGGTGTTTCCGGTTGTACTTACTGAAGAGACCTACCTCCACATTTGGCCCATCCTATGTTTTGCGCCCCTAACAGATCAGGATATTTCACATAAGTGGTGTAACCAGTTTTGTACACAAGCACATCATAAGTCTCTCAGCAGCCTCAAAAAGAGAGACACTTACACTATTAGTAGCACAGTCTTGCATGAAAGCTACCCTGGTCGTAAGAAAGTAGTATATCAGAGAGTAATCCTGGAAGGCTTTGCTGATAGCGAGTTAGCCTAGAGATCAGGAGAGTTTTGGGAAGGTGATAAATGCCCTCTTTTTTTGCAGAAGATCATACGTCCAAGGTAGAGCATCTGGCCCCACGTGAAACCTGGGTTAACCATTTTAAGGCTAGCTACTCCTCAACCCGGCTGAATTATGGGGTGAACAGCCTTATCGGGAACAGGGAGATAGCTAAAATTAGTCCCATAGAGATTTCTGAGGTGGAACCTCTGCAATACAGAAAGAGGCCCTAATGGGGATACCAATGGATATATTTTTGGGAAATATTCCTTTGTAGACCCCATTACTTACAAATTTATTTGGGACGGCAATCATGTATGGCTCACGGTCACAGGTGATTGTAGTACCTATATTTAAGAATGGAGCCCTGAACGATCCAACCTGTTACCATCCAATTTCCCTCCTGTACTCTTTGGTAAACATTTTGGAGAAAGTTCTGCTGGATAGACAAGAGGCTTGGGGAGGAGAGAGGAATACGGTTAGATGTTCAGTATGGGTGCAAACATGAGGTTGGTATGGTACAGCAAGCCTTCGATCTCAGCTTGATAAGTAAATATGTCTATGCGAAAAAAGTCTCCCACCTACCTAGCATTTATACACCTCAGCTCTGTATTTTATATTGTTGACAGATCTAGGGTTGTGGGTATTGATGCTAGAGATGGGACTAGAGGAGCCACTGGTCAATTTATTGAGGTAAATGCATTGGCATGTGTCAGTTATGTTCAAAATGGGGAACTCACTAATCCATTTTGTATAAACCGGGGTGTGCGCCAAGTGTATGTGCTGGTGCCTTTCTGTTTTCACTCCACATAAATCGACTAGAAGTCTTTCTTTTGCAGAAAGGTGGTGACTTCCCTCAAGTCAGTAGAAGACCTATTGCCATACTGCTATATGCACATGACGCTGTCCTGCTGGCCAAGACTGCAAATGGGCTACAGAAATTATAGCAAAAACAACAGTTGATGGACAGAATGCAGAACAATGTCATACATTCACCCCAGTACAGAGATCTGGGCCTAAATCCATCGTTTTTTTGCTCTCCATGCCATTCCAGTTTGAACCTAGCCATATGCAAATCAGTCTTGACCCTGTGCCTCATGGGAACAGTCCAGCCCGGACTGCTAAGCCAGGTCCTCCCTGGACTGGAACCAAGCATCCTAGGACCGGTTTCGGGGTTTCACCCCTCTTCAGCCAAGATAGCTTGATTCCAGTGGCATGGAGAGCACGAGACTCACGTCTGAGCATACCTGTCCCACTCGGGGTGACAAATGCAAAAACAACAATTGATGAACAGAATGCAGAACAATGTCATACATTCACCCCAGTACAGAGATCTGGGCCTAAATCCATCGTTTTTTTGCTCACCATGCCATTCCAGTTTGAACCTAGCCATATGCAAATCAGTCTTGACCCTGTGCCTCATGGGAACAGTCCAGCCCGAATATAACGGATTTTGTGCAATTAAAGCGGACTATTTGGCAGACGATAGACTGATAGAGCTAATTTTGGGATTACACCACGCCAGAGCTTAATATCGGAAGATTGTGACAAATAGAGATTGCAACACGCACTTGAAATATAAAGAGGAAGATAAGGTACTTATGGTGGTGTTCTACCATTAATGAGGAATTGAACACTAGAAGCTTTAAGCCCTGAGGAAGTGGGTGGTTTTCCTTACCAATCATCATTCCTTACCACAGCGAAACGCGTTGGCATAAGGGATTGGAGTCTGATGATATTAAAAGAAAAAGAACAACAAGAGCCCAATTGATTATTTCTTGATTTTGTTTCACAACTGTAATTTGATAATATGTGTGCTCCAAAATATTGTTAAAATATTGTTCAATCCTTGGATTGTATTTAGGGAAGTAGGGTGTTCTTCTTCCCTCCTGTTTTTTGGAAGCATCTAAACCTTATTTATCGTGAGAGTGTATGAGGTGTGATCACTATATAAGCGCCAGTATTTCCTGTACACCCGGTGGTAGTGACAGAGTCCAATAAGCCAGCTTTTATGTCACATGCTATTTCATCCTCATCTGTAATTGAATATTACTTTAAGTATGTGATGAGCTCCCAATCAAGGTACTGTATGATTTGATTTAGGCTAAATGTTGTCCATCGTTTGGTATCTGACCTGTTGGGTGGTTGTAGGTGTAAAGAGCTAAAGAAATGTCTCTGTGACAATGTTACGAACCAAAGCACAGCACACTGCACTTTACTTTAGTTTGTAAATTGTATACAGGCCAGAGAAAAAGATACTACCAATTCTCCATACAGCAAATTTGAGACAGTGCCACCTGGCAATGCTTTCCTCACCAATTATTGCACCATCAATTGTATCATTTATTCAGGCTGGTATTAAGATATGGGAAACAGTGTAAAGTCTGTACTACAGTTTTATGTATGAATTAGTAAGATTTATCTTTCATAGATTATTTTTAACATTTTATTTATATATCTGGTTTTATTTTTTTTGGGATATGAATACTGTACTATACATATTCTTTAATGGTTGTGATTGACCGAATAAAGATATATTAGATTTGATTTGAAGTACTGCTTCCACATTACTCCTCTACATCTCAGCACCGTACCTGCTACTCACCAACTCTGAAGAGTGCTCGAGCACTGGCTACCAATACGGCCACGCAAAGAGGTACGACTGCACGGCAGGCAGAAATTACCACTGGCGTGCTGGCTGTAGCCAGATGGGAGAGGATAACAAAAGGTGAAAGCCAGCTCAAATCGAAAAGCTGAGAAGCTGCAGAACGACTTAGTTGCGGTCTCCTATCACTGCACCCAGCAATGCAGTCGTCTATAACCAAAAGAAGAGTGCGCACAAGCACACTAAGCTTCTGCCAGTGTGAAACCACCAGGAGCCCCCAAGCTAGCTCTCACAGTGAGGAAATAATGAATTTGGTTCTTATTGCCCGGTGGCTGACTAGGAACAAGGGAAACTTTACGATGAGATATCTGCATGGCCTGCACTAATAGTCACCCTGTGAAAGATGTCTGGGCCCAAAAAAGTCAGGGTGGCAGCTCATCGGTACTATGCTGGTTAATCCTTCACGAACCGGGGATTAAGCTGGAGCAAATGGTGGTATTAGCTCGCTCTCATTAGCTCTTGAATAGAGCAGCAGAGCAGAAGGGAGCGGCACTGTCAAGATTGGCCCTAAAAACAAGATCCGCTCACTCCACAGCACGCAGAGAAAGTTGTCGCTCCAGAGAAGTGCAAATGACCACCTCGAACTGCTGCAGTACCATTTGCCTCTTCAGACCAGTTCAGCAACTGTGGCCTAGCACTACCCAGCCACTTAATATCCAGTCCGAGGCAAGATCTGCTTCAAAGGTGACAGACTGAACCACTTTGCAAGGAGGAGAAAGAGAGCGAAGATACAATCAATGGACAAGCAAACTCCCACTAGTGCATACCATCACAAACAACGCTAACCGACAAAGACAGACCCCCAACACCTTTCTAGGGAGGTGGTCAGAAGAAGAAGAAATCTTCTTGATACCCTTTGCCAGAAAGGGGACAAGCATGGAAAGACGACAACCGATGTGTGAAGTGATGGAAACAGCAGCCATGACCGTGATAAATACTGGGCCATTGGTGAATTTGATGGGTTGAAGCCAATTTCAGGCTGTGAACTCACGCTCCACATTAAGTCCTACCCACATTAGAATCTACATTTACAGTGGGTAACAACCGTTACACCTGGCTGGGACATATGAGAGATATGTACACCATGGGGAGCACACAGTCAAAAGCAAATTTTAAAGAGACCACATTAAACAGCTGTCACACCGCTGTGGAGTTAGGGGTGGTCTTCTTTGTGAGGCAGATAAAAGACTGTCGAGCAGAAACATCATCAAGGATTTTGAACACATTTCATGGTCTATGTTGCTTCAAGGACTACACAGTCAACTTACACATTGACAAAGCAGTACAACGAATTCCCTACTACCCCTGGCTGCAGGCTGAAAAGAACTGGAGGGTCAGGAAGCAATGGATGCCATTGAAGAGGGGTCTGCACAGTAAGCAAAAAGGACACACTTCCAAAGTGGAAAGAGGTGTAGTTAGCCATCTAGCCACTGTGTGGGTTACGTTCCCATGGCACATATACCTAGAGGCCAGGATAAATAAATGGAAGTTGGACAACTTGTGGCCCATTCATCACTAGTACTCCATATGTGTGCATCAGGTTTACTGCACCCGCTACCCTGTGCGCACTTCCCAAGAACTTCCACCACTCTCTGTAGAAGTTGAATTCTGATAACACTCTATTTTGCGACCACTACTTTCTCTTTAACATTCCTTTTTTCTGCATCTTTACTGATTCTGGCAGGTATTTGATAAATGGCTGAAGAGTTTAGCAATCTCTACCCAATAAATGGTTTCTGATCCATATAAGATGGATTAAAATTTCCAAACAGATTCTATCATTTACAGTGGCGTCTTAAGGGTTTGTGGGGCCCAGGAAAAACATTCTGGGGCATCCTGTTCGGAACAACTTTTAATCTATAACTAAATTTCAGCTACTTTAAGTCCTCATGAAGCCAAACAATACTCAGTTATATGACAAAAATACAGCCAAAAACTCAATTTGCCCCCACGTGGACAAAAAGCATAAAAGTCTTGTTGCCAAATAGTACCAAAAGATATCTTGAACAAGCTAGTCCTTTTTG
The DNA here is from genome assembly GCF_964204655.1 of Triturus cristatus. Lineage (NCBI taxonomy): Eukaryota > Metazoa > Chordata > Amphibia > Caudata > Salamandridae > Triturus > Triturus cristatus. The sequence goes on along the minus strand of NC_140584.1, from coordinate 1,054,841,093 downwards.
TTCTTGGAGCAAGACTTTGTCTTCCAACAGCAACATTGTACATGGAATTGCGCATCTATGCAGCTTTTTACTCTCAATGTAGAAACTACACTGTAAATGTGGCGCGGTGGGTATTAAATTGACAAGTGCATAATACTGAAATAATACATGCACAAAGTGCTAGAAATTATAGATCCAATTGCTGGATAGTCCTAATCACAAATGAATCCCCTTCACAAAATGTATTCCTGCTGAAACAGGGTAAATCAAAGCACTGCTGCAAGGATTTTTACCATTGCCTTAAATTAAATCTGATTAATTCTCTTCCCCCCGCTTTGTCCTTTCTATTTCTGTGTATGCTTCTCTGATTAGACAATGACCTCTGACTGCTAAATAAGCGAAATGGGAGGGATCAGGAGACAGAAGCGAAACAGAGAAGGAAAGAGAGCAGTATAGCAAAAGTGAAGTAGAGGGAGAAGGGAGGTAGAGACAAAGATGATTGAGAGAGATAGATGAGACATGGAGAGACATAAGGAGAAGAAAGGAAAGTGACATAGGCAGAAAGAAAGATATAGACAAGTAGATAAATAGATATGGGTATGATTTTAGAGGGAGTAAAAAAGTTAATAGAGATATGTAAAATGAAATGTGGAGAAAGGGGGAGGGTTAATTTTCATGAGGTAGAGGAAGAGATAAGAAAGAGAGAGAGAGAGAGCGAGAGAGAGAGAGAGCGCGAGAGAGCGCGAGAGAGCGCGAGAGAGGGAGAGAGAGGGAGGGAGAGGGAGAGAGAGGGAGAGGTAGATAAGTCAAGTAGTGGTAGAAATATTGAGAGCTCCAACGTAAGAGACACAGGACAGAAAGTAAGGAAAGATGAAAAGTGAGGTATGGAAAGACAGGTCAGGTAAAGAAAGTAGTGAAGGCAGAGAGAAAGGAAGAAAGAGTTGTCATGGCTAGAGAGATCATGTCTGTAGAGAGAGAGGAGGAAGTAGATGGGCATATGTGAGATAGAGAAAGAGGTACAGCTGATACAGTGCTGGAGAGGGAATCTGATAGAATTGTGATGTACAAGGAGGACTATAGGCTGACAAGTGAGGTAGAGAGATACATAACAATATAGAGACATAGGTGAGGTAGAGAGGGTGAGTTCCATTAGAGAATGAAGTCCAGGGAGATGTAGAGAATGTAATAATAGAAAATAATAAGTGGTGGTAGAGAATAATAAGGGTAGGAGGAGAAAGGGAGTTAGTGGGAAACAGGTGCCAGGTAGTGAGAAAGAGAGGGAGGTTGAAGCAGAGTTAAGACAGCAAACAATGGTGAGGTAAATTGAGTGGTTAGGTAGTGGGAGAGGCTCAGGACTGGGTAAAGAGTGGTTGGCCCCTGTAAATCAGTCAAATTAAACTAAATAGATTGTCTACATCTAGACATCTTTCTCACTCTTGCTCTTCTCCTCTTGTAGAGTTTGAAATCCAACATTTTGAAAAAGGACACTAGCAAAACGTGGTGACAACTCAAAGAGCGAGTTGGGAGTGACTATCTTTCTAAACTATTCACTTCCTTCATACGTACAACAGTGGGAGCCTTGCTTCCAAAAATCCTAATTAATACATTGTTCTTACTTATTCAATACAAATAGAGTATCTCCGTACCTGTAAATCTTTATTGTAGGTGCTTGGAAGGCCCTTCAAAGTCATAAGAAATCCTGAGCACTAAACAAACAAACAAACAAAGCATTCAGCAGCGTAAAGAAACTGTAAACCTCTTAGAACACTAGATCTTTGCATGCTGACAGTATTAAAAGCCACATGAAAAGAAACTTTATAAGCAGACAGTAGATCACTAAAAGTTTCAAGGTCCAGCTTAAAAAAAATAGGACTAACTTAAGAATTGAGAACATTAAAAATATGAATGGATGGCTTCCATGGAAAGACATTGGATACAAGAGAACAATAATACCATGCAACTGTATTTTTTCATTTCATTGGTGAATGTATCTCGTCAGAGAGAAACACAAGATTGGGAGTGAGGATTCATAGGACTGTATGTCACCGGGGTTAACGTTTAAACCTAACAAGACACTAACTCGTCACACCTAACCTCTGCCTCACACATCAGTCCCCTCCTTTTCCATTCATACCTAACATCAAATTTTACCAAGTACCATTGAGAAAGGGTGAATTATTAATGTGATATCATGAATATGTGATTTAGGGTCATTATTACTAAGAAAAGATTGCCTATTTTGTCCGGCATCGTTTTTTACTTGAACAAAACCCAATAAAACAAGATCCACCAGGGGTGACCACCAAGGGCTCCCAAGTATACCCTACCAGGAACAGTTTCTATGCCACCATGCTCATTTATCAGGCGGTGTTGCCAAAACATTAACCATTGATGACGCCCCCTTCTGTGCGACTCCTGCTTCCAGCATAGACCCGGGCATCTCATTGACCTTGATGAACTTCATGGTCTTGAGGGTTAGTATACGTGTGTGCTTTACCTTGATGGATGACATTCAGCCTTGCCAGGTACAGCATGGCACAGCCTCGTGCGGGAGCTTCTTCTTCACAAAGTGTCTGCCCTCCTCGTCCCTTGTGCAGCGACTGTGCGATTGAGGAAAAGAGAGGGCAGAACCCTCCTCTCCTTGGCCATGCACAGTACTGCATTGTAATCCCTAAAGTTGCGTTTTGGGGCCATTATGGCTCTCCGGGGGATCCCTGGCATCGTAGGGCACCAAGAAGCAGATTAAGACAGTCAAGATGCCCTTTCTATCAAACAGTATTCTGAGCGGATTTCCCACATATGTCTGTTTATAGATTTATATAGCGCGGCTTATCACCAGTGAGGGTGTCCAGGCGCTGTCCATGGGCACTGGAGGATTAAATAATATGCTCAGAATCAAAGGATGTTGCACCGATGCCAAGACTTGAACCCGGATCCCCAGTTTCCCGAGTCAGCATCTCTGGTCACTACAAAACATCCTCTCCCCATCCTGTTTACATCCTGCTGATGTTTGTGGATTTTGGAACACCTATGATCTGAATGTTTCTGGAACGGGAACTGCTTACCATATACTAATTTTAGGCTCGGATAACCACCACTACACTCTCCATTTTAGATAGCTTTTTATCTCTCACCCCTGCATCATCCTTTATATGTGATATATACATTTCTCTCATGCTGATTAGTTCAGTGTGTTTATTCAGACATTCTGTCAAATGATCCATGTGCGGGCATTCTCTAGTTGAAAGATTTTTAGCTGTTTGTTATCTCTCTATCCCTACAGTAAGTGTAGGCCAGTCCCCAGGTACTCCCCTCAAACAGGTGTGAGTGCCTGCAAGTAGCCAGTTAATGTCCCTTATAGCCCAGTCAGCGTAAACAAAACATCCAGCTAAGGGCTAGCCGTACACTGGAGATCAATGACTCGCCTTCATGGGGTTCATGAGTTACCCTCCTTCATTACAAGCCTTTGTGTCCATGTTAGGCCAATCCAGCATTTCTCATCAAGAGTACCTGATCGGTATTGTAGCACAGAACTTAAGTAAATAGCACTTGATGTGCCAGAAGGGCGGTCACCACTTTGAGCAAGAATACCAGCAGCACCCTCTCTACCAGCCTCTGGCACCTCGCAGCATAGTCAATCTCCACACCCATTGGACCTCCCCGGCGTACTCACCTTCAACTGCCTTGCCTTGAAAGGCAAACCGTGGCACACCAATAATGACAGCACATGCCAGCCTGCCAGCTGGGATGGATGCTGTGCCCAGGACAATCCTCTGGTCCTGCCTCAAAAAGCTCCCCACTCCCGTGGGCCAAATGAGTGTGACTCGATACAGGAACCACCCGCCTCACCCACAGATCATACGTGTCTGGCAGCTGGTATAAGCTGCACTACATTTCAGTGCCAGTTCTACCTCCACCCCTTCATACGCCATTGCTGGGGAGGAGGGCGGACTGGAAGCTCCAGAGCAGGCAAGAAGGGCCAGGCTGTCAGCTCAGTTCCCTACCAGGGAAAGGCAACGGCATCAGATCACCAATCTTGATGGCGGTGATGCACGGCCATGCATCCCAGGTAAGGTAGGTGCATTTTTTAAGCTATGATGGATTTAAGGTTGCGCCCACGTAACCTACCTCGGCAGCAGCCATGTCCTATCTGGCCATTCAAAACTGTCACTTGTGTCAATAAGTGAGAATGCCAACAAATACAAACTAGATTACATATTATTGAGGTGAGCAATTCTCTACAAAGCGATGACTTTATTGTTGTGCCATTTGAAGGGATGAGAACTTGAGGTGCAGCAAATGTGGCAAAAGATTTTGGTTACTTTCTTGCTGACTCTACATGTTTAGTCTCACGTATCAAATGAGATAATGGAGTACAACTTACACGCCCGAAAACACGTCCCGTCTTGCTGCGAATAAGTTCCAAGCTATCTGGATTCTTCTTCTGTGGCATCAGGCTACTCCCCGTGCTAGGAAAAAAGAATTAAGATCAACATGGGCCACTGGAATCTAAGGGCGGTACCCTTGAGGGCTACAATGAGAATCTTCTCACTATCTGGTGAACATGTTCTAAGCAGCTACAAACCCATCCAACAGTTGTAATCGTCCTACCCTTTAACGCCGTCCACATCTGTCCTTCCTTCGGCAGCAAAATCCTGCACTAAACTTCAGTATTCCTTGTTGCAAAATCTTCCACCCATAATCTCTTCTTGACCTGGTGGTGAAAACCCTATGCGCCCTCTACAGAACCTCCTTTAAAAGCGTGTAGTCACCTGAAAAACGCACCGCAGGTCATAGTGATGCATAATGTAGACTAGAAGTAATTAAAACATCTAAATCCAAAACAGGTAAGAAATGTCACTTGCTGTTGATTTATTCAATTACATTAAACTACATCGTGTAATGCCCACTGAGTACAAATAACTCGATTTCCATTTGAAAACTGCAAGCAATAGGATGCCTCAGCATCTCCAGAATGGCCCTGACAGAGGGCATTTCAATTCTTAAATATATTAAAACATTTTTGTACGTTCTAAGAGTAGATCAGGGCTAGAGCTTAATTTGAGCCACTGTTTGCCGGTGCTCACCACTGAACTTTTTAAAGAGGGCTCGGCTGCATCTTGCCAAAATGCAGACCGGCTGCTCAGGCTGGGCTTTGATGGAGGCATGTATCTATATTGTGGTCGCTGCAGGAGTGCCTTTTTTATGCTGATCTTTTTTCCAGTCGATCTATTTAGGTTCCCTGATGTGAGTCAATGTCTCGTGCTACCCCTGCCAATCCCTGTGCTCCCTGTCACACCTCCAAGCTCTGGCTGCCTGTATTTCAGCCTCCCACAGTCTCACATCCACTGGGCAGAGAGGAAGTCTGGCACTGTGTTAGCCCTCAACAGTGACTAACTCTTGCATGACAAGGAGGAAACCTAAAACAGTGCAGGCAGCTGTAGTTCTCTAAGGCCCAATGGTTCCATGCAGTTCTTCACCATTCCCTGAGTCTCACTCTGACCAGTATCTCAGCTTTCAACTCACCCTGGCACCATTGTGTGGTGGCTATCATGAAACCTGGAGGAGGGGAGCAGGCCTCACTGAGCCTGGGGTCCAGAGGCTCGTGTGCCGGGCCCAAGGTCCTACCGCCCCATATGTGGTGAGCTGAGACAGAGCCGAGCCAGCCCGACATATGGGGCTGCCTCAAAAGTACTCACCAGGCAGCAGGTGAGCGAATTAAGCGGTCACCTGTTCCTTCCCAAAGCATGGCTGTAGTGCATGTGTGTTTCCCTAAAGAATACATTTTCATTCTCCCTTGCTGCCATGTTTTGTTTTTACCAAAGTGTTATACTGCTGTAGATGCCGTGTGTCTACCCATGATGTTAGCATGGTTCACGTGTTACATTTCAGAGGCACTCTATTGCAAGTGAAGATTGCAGGCCTATTTTTTTATTGTATTTAGAGTCACATCATTTTTATTTAATATATCCAAAATATAAACACTACAAGTCTCAAAATATGATGGAAAAATAAAAGACTGGATGAACTACTCACCCCTAACTTGAGACAACTGTAGAAGTCAAACTGAGACTTTCTATGTTTTTCATCATAAGGGGCCAGCCGACTCTCGTTTTTGCAGGAAGAGATATACTTCTTCAGAACAGTGCAAAGTTTGGAGAAGAGCCACATCCTCATGGCTTTGACTACATATGCAGCAGTGGGATCTCAAGTTCCTTCATGTCAGTCATGTGCACCTTACACAGTCCCAATTTTTTGTGCCATTGCGATAGTTCTCCTGCTTTTCCCCCATTAGATGTGCAGATCTACAAGTACCAGAATGCAAGTAAAACCTCCACTGCACCAGCTGGGCCACCTGGTAGTGGTGTGCTAGCAGCCTTCCCGGTAAAGCATTCGCCACCACGGGTGTTGGCACCAGTTGTGGACCCCTGCACTTATTCTGTTTTTATTTATTTTTACAAATTAAGCACTGGTGAGGGGAATATACCCGACTTATTTAAAACAAGAACACTAGGTGTCAGCAGCTGCTCTCTCAGTGTCCACCAGTTAATGTCTCACAAACTGACTCTTTTTAAGATTTATATGGGAAAGACGCTGCTCGGGAAGTAGTAACATAACATTATGTACATTCGTAACATATGGAGTTCTTCACATGTTATCTACAGTAAACCATAAGCTCATAAATGCCATCTTTCCTTTCACAACAAAGGGGGGACGGGATACCATAGTTCACTGTCAGCACATCAAACCCAAATAACAAACACAATGAAATATGAACGCTGCGCTACCTAGGCACTATGGAGCTATCTATACTAACACGCATAAAGCAGTGATTAACCATATTCCATCATGATGAGATGACAACCAAACATGTGCTCACCAGTCATCAACAACTAAGGATACACTACAGATGGCAACTCATCTCACCAGTCTTAATAAAATTGGAAAACAGAATTATGTCCAATCAAACCTCTCATTTTATTAAGGTATTTCCACCTGCATTGATAGACTGCAGGCCTCAGCTAGGAGATGTCATATGCCATCACTGCATAGTTAGGAACAAATGGATGGGAGTGATCTGATAAGAAAAGGACCACTGAACGAAGCAAAGTCTCTTTACTCTTGCCCTTTATACCCGGTCCCAAGTCCCCAGTGACCGCCCCTTGTTCCAGTCACTAATAATTAGTCCTTGCCATCAGTCCCCAGTGATTGCTCCTAGTCCCTGGTAGTCAGACCCCAGCGATCTCCCTTTGTTCCCAGCCCCGAGGGAGTGCCCCTAGACCCCAGTCAACAGTCTATGCCCCTTGTCCCCAGTCACTAGTCCTATGTAATTGCTCTTACTCCTTAATCCGCAGTGACCCCCCCAGACCATTTGTCCCTAGTCACCAGTCCCCACCGACTGCCTAAAGCACCAGTGATTGCCACAAGTCTCCAGTCCCCAGTGCCCTCCCCTTTTCCACAGTCACCAGTCTCCACTGGTCCTTAACCCCAGTCCCCAGTCATTGCCATTAGTGGCCGGTGACTGCTGCTTGTTCCCAGTGACCTCTCTTTGTCCCCGGTCAGACGCTCACACCTTGAGATGCTGCAGGTACCTGTACGCATCAGAGAGAGTCACAAAGCCGAATTCCTTTGTACTGTAGATGATGAGATCTTCAGACATCTTGCTCAGGTGGGTCATGCACAAGGAAGCCCAGAAGAGGAATTCAGCTGCAGGAATTTCAGAGAAACGATAAAGATGACATGTAGCATGAAGTCATCAACAAAGCAAACAACCCTAGACCAGCAAATATTCATATACATCAAGTGGAGTGTTGAGTGGACAAAATCTATCTAGTTTGTGTCTTTCGACCGGTTTCTTCATCTGCAACTCTGTAGCTGTAGGCAGACCTCATAACACAGAACAAAGCAATTATCCAGAGTCAAAACAACTCCCCTTACAGTAAGCCTGCTTTGAGTCCGTCAGCAAACTAGGCTATCAATGAGGCGTTTGAAAATATTCCTATCTCCCTTTTTATAAGTCAGCACTATCAGTGCATCGCCGCCTACCCTCTGCTTTGAGTGCTGTTAGGAAACAATGCAATGCAATAATATCTACCCACGGTTTCCTCTTTCAATCTGCTGAGCACAGTGAAGCACTGGCAGCTTTGGATCTAGACACACTGTCCTCGATTACGAGGTGGCTGGATTTATGTGCGGGGATGCCAGGTAGCTGGGACTAAAGTTTCTGGTGGTATACCCATAAATAAATCCAGATGTTACCAGTATTTGCCCCCAAAAGTGTAATAACCTAGGACCCGAAATTATCAGACCCAAACTGCATGCAGTATCCCCATTACAGGGACAAGTCCAATTCTATGTCTATTACCCACTTACTCTTAGCAGCCTCATGTGATTTAACACCTGGGAAATCATAGGACTACCGCGTTATCCAACTTATAATCGGCCCCATTTGTGTTTTCAGCTCTTCCCTTTTAATTTGGAACTTAAATTTGAAAAGTACAAATACTACATCCTAAAAGTACAAACAAACAATCTGTAACCAGTTTCAAACTACCTTTTCCAGTTATGTGACTTTGACACTTTGGATATCTTGTGCCTGATCAGACTGTCCTAAAAAGTTGCTTAATTTAGCTAAAACCCTTAGACACATTCTTATGCCAGAGTAGCTAGTATTACCCCACACCGTTTAACAGTCTTCCTCGAATACAAGAAGAAGCGAGGAATGCCTGGATATTTAAGAATTAAACACAACAAAGATCCACCTAAGACATCAGAACCTCTCCTACTATACGTATGTTATTGTTTGTACCCCAAAGTAACAATTGCTGAACCACAGATATGGCTGAATGGTATGCCAGAGAAAACTCTTGACCATACAAATCATAATTTACATGAATGTTGTGGTCGTATCATGGGTTCTCGAATTGCATTGTGGAAAGAATATGCGCCTCATGCATTGTTATGTTATGGTTTTGTAGATCAAAAACAATATATATATATATATATATATATATTTTTTTTTTAAAGTAATAAGACAGGACACACAGTTTTTCCTAAAGAGATCATTGCCAGGTTCCCAGGCTTTGCAGCCATCAAAGGTTTCCTGGGAGATCCTTGGAAGATGATACTGAAATCCCTTTGTTGTCGGGGGGGTTGAACTAGTGGACATGAAGTGGAAGTGGGATCTGGAAAAAATGCTCCTCGGCAATAGCTTTGTTCTCTGCCATCTTGGATTTAGAAACACACAGTAAATAATGCGTATTCTATTGCCACATAACTACATCATTCTGGAATACAAGAAGGCGTGGGGTCTTTGGGAATGTTTTACAAATGTATTGAGCGTTACTCATCAATGGTATTCTAGTTTCTGTTTACAGAACCTCTATTCTTTGTGTCGTAGTTCATCCCTACATGTCGGGGAAAAAGGCAAGTCAGTTTATTGACTTCTCCCCCTCTCCATTCCTCCTAGCATTAGAACCTTTGGCAGCAGCTGTCACAAATCAAAAGAGGGAAAGAGGTAGATATGACCACTGGCCAATCCAAGCTACTGCTTTATGCAAATGACATCCTTTTAGCTCTTAACGACACAGGTGCATCTCTTCCCAATTTAACAACTCTAATAAATCTCTTAAGCATCTTTACCTGTAATAGAATTAATTGGGATACAAGCGAAGTATATACCACTTACTAGGAACCACTATACGATGTCGGCAAAGAGGTTGGGGTACAAATGGCAACTGTTTTCTTTGAAATATCTTGGAATACTAACCAACAGGGAAGTAGACAATATCTTACCTCTGATTAGGAAGACTAATACTTCTTACAGTGGTCATCTCTACAACTGTCTTTGTGAGGAAGTTACAGGTGGTCACAATGATAGTGGCTCCAAGATACAACTACCTGTTGGGCATTCTGCTCCTCCCAAATCCTTCAACGTTGCTGACATTTATGGTCAAAGTGATAAGGAATTTCATGTTGCCCGGGAGGAAACAGAAGCTTCGAACCTCGAAATACAGACTGTCACAACTAGGCCTAGGCCACGAGCCGCGGAATTCTTTGCTTGTTCATGCTTTCAAAATGCGTATTTGCAAAATATTTTCCCCCCGAGCACGCAAACAGCGTTCGCGAACAGGAAAAAAACATCGCGAATGGGCAGAACAAGCAATTCCGCGTGTTCGCGGAACTCAGCGTGCTCGCAGAGATTTTTTACCGTTTCGCAGAGCTTTGCGTAGCGAAACTACGCAAATTTAGCCCACCCCAGTCACAACATTGAGCAGCCTGAAGCTCCAAGACATGATACTGTACCACATAGCCCCCCAATTATCCTAACTATCACACCTGGCTCCTGACTGCAAATAACTTGCCATGTGGTATCTCACTGGCTATACTTGCCTGTTTTATAAACGAAAAAGGTTATATCCACCCCCAGCCGACAGTCTACACTATTCTGGCCTTGTGGAACGTGGCACACAAATAACTCATAGTACATAGTCACATCTTCTATGAGCCACTGTATTGAATAATTCCACCTCTAGGTGGCAAGCATGGGGGTCACATGGCAGGCACACTATTGATGACCTAATACAGAGAGGTTCACAAATCATTTGAAAATCTCCTTCTGGAATTTCACCCTACCCTACTTCGAGGATGGAAATACTGACAACTCATCCATTGCCTGTAAGACACATATGGGAATTAACAGATTATACTTCAAGAATCCCCAGTCCTCTGTGGGGAACGTACAGAGGGATGATTTCTGTGATTTACAATGTCCTGATCACCCACTTCCATCCCAAGACAGTGACATGACGTGTATTTGTAAAGTGCACATTCACCCAGAAGGGTATCTTGGCGCTGAATAACAGATGGTTACCCAAATCAATGGTACTCATTTTACCGACCTCAGAAGGGACCATAAGAAATCAGATGGTTATTGGTCACCTACCTGGCTCAACAGGGCGAAATCAAAAATTTGGTGGATGAGATTTCACAAATCAAACAATAAACAAACTCACATTTTGGATGTGTGTTTCATCTAGAATATTGTCAATGACGATTTTTTTATCCAATTCCTGACATACTCTCACTTACCAGACAAGCATAGCACGTTTGTTCTGTTTGCTAAAAAACGCTTGGTTACCCAGATAGCGATTCTAATGATGCCTTAAATAGACAGAGATGCCCCCCCAGGACTGTCTTAGGTCAGTCACACCTGAAGGGAGCGGAGGTCATCTCACGCCCACACACCCAGCTCTGAACTCAGGATCAGCTTTAACTCCAGTCATATCAGTAAGCCATATGTCAATGCTACGGCAGGTGCCTGTTTTTCCTTGTTGAAAAATTTAAGCAAGACTCTAAAATTCCTGCCAGAACACTACATAAAGATTATTATTCATGCATTGATCGCTGCAATGCTCAATTATGCGAACGTGCTGCTTTTTTGAGCTCCCCCAACACTGTTAAACAGATTGGAACGGGTTCAGAATTTGGCAGCCAGATTGGTACTGAATACTCCTAAAAGGCAATCAATCCGAAATGGTCTGAAAAGCAAAGAATAAAATTACAAGCTCTGAGAATAACATTCTGGGTCACTTAAATGAAAGGCCCAACATACATCTCCAAAAAATTTAAAAGAACCTTCCCCGCAGAGCATTGCCCTCAGCCAACTGTAACTTGCAATGTATCCCTAAGATTAACAAGGTCAGAGCAGGTGGGCGTTCCTTCTCTCATCTGGCCCGCGAGCTCTGGAATCTTTTACCTGAGCACATCAGAAGGGCTACTACTGAGGTTTCATTCAAAAGCCTTCTGAAGAACAACCATTTTAGAGAGACCTAAATTGGTTGGCCCCACCTCTTCTGATTCCTCTAGTCGGCAACTTACTAATTCCTAGAGCCGGGACGCTCCTTCTGGGAGCATCTGTGTGTACTCTATAAACTTATTCATTCAAAGACCTTCACTCTGGTGGCTGTGACACTACCGAAAATGTATTTGGGCTGACTGCCCAATATAAGTTTATTAGCCATTCAGAGGCGGCCCTACTGTTAAAGAACCCAATTTAAACATTGGCAGGTTCATGAAATGTATTAAGAACACATCAAGCATATCATAGACATTTTAAACCAGAGTACTGGAAATGTATCCTATCTTGATGGTACATTTCCAGAAGTTGCATTTGTGAAGTCACTTCCAACATGCTGTCAAGGCATTGAGGCCAGCCACAACTGTGATTTTCCCACAGTCGGCTTCTGCCATGGTTGGGGGAAGCTGGCGTGACTGGAAAAAGCGGACACCACTGCAGTGAGAGTCTGAAAATATGATGCGGTTCAGCTTTGGTACCTCAGCAATACAAGTATGTTTTCACCTACAAAAGCCTAACTGAGGCCCTAACATTCTTAATCGCCCCGTGCACATGATCTCAACATATAAAGACATTCCATTTTCAAGTTAAAAAGAATGTCACATGCACACACCTAGACAACTAAATGAAGGATACTCGTACACACAAACAAGATCATACATATTTCAAAACATATCCAAGAGCCGTCACAGTGTGTTCAACCACTAACATTATGATCAATGTCACATGAAATCAATGAGTTACGCCTACCTACAAAGTCACGGTCACTGGTTGCGTCCATGCTATTTACGCTGATGTCATCAAAATGAAGTTCTGCAATACAATGTTAAAGACGAATAAAGAGTAAGTACTTTAAATTCAACACCAAGAATACTAAGTTTGATGATTCACAGTGACTCATTTTTACATTCCGTGGTTCTCTATATGAAGTCAAAACTCTGAAAGGTTTCTATGGAGTTATCATTAAGAACTAATAGTCACTAATGCATTCTGAATTTTAAAACAATATTAATGCTACTAGGCCTTGCAGTGGCTTCACAAAGAAGCTCTGTGATGTTCAAGGCAAATTATTTGTAGTTACTGACAGCATCTATCATCAGGACCTTTGACAGTTGCATGTTTCACAGCAACCAACTGATTTGTACTTTGTGTGACTACATACATAGTTGACACTTTGTGAAAGGTTTCCATGGTATCACCAGTATAAATGGATTGTACGGTGATCCATTCTGCATTTGAAAGCACTAAGCCCTATAAAGGCACAATAATTTGCTGAAAACCAAAAGGATTAAACTGCTGTTCAAAATCTGAAGCATGTTTTATTTCCATCCTAGATGACATTTCAGGGCTGAAACGGTTTCTCGATAACAGTAAAATGGACAAGCTTTTGTAGCAAATGTGTTCGGTCAATTTAGCCCCCCTGGAATGTTTGCTTTTGACTACCTGTTCTTTGGACTTTTGCGTGAGTGAGTCTCACTAGCTGAGTCTCACTCACAGTAAATTCTGTAAAAATGGATTGAGAGTGCTAACCGCCAGTGTCCGCCTTTTAAGATAAGGCTGCTGCACAGCGAGGGTAATTCATTCCTTCAATTTACACTCAGTGAAAACCGAATCAGTTATCTTCCGCTCAGGTAATTTCCTTCGAGTTCCTGGTTACTGCAACCTGCAAATCCTAAATGGATTGATTTGCCAAAGTCCACAGATCTTATACTAATTTCTTATAAGTCTATAAAAGCACACATTGTAAATGTAACCAAAACCACCTGCACCAAAATCATGTAGTGCTACAGATTCATAGCAAACCACTCACATGTACTGATGATTTCAGGTCTCGACTACCTGTCTTAGCACAGCGGTCTCCAACGGGTAGCTTGTAAATTACTAGGAGCTTGCCTGGAGCCAGCTAGAGGCTCACTGACATGTAGCTCAGCCCACCAGACAGAGGGCGAGGAGCTGCCACATTCTGCACATCCAGGAGACAGTGCCACCCAGTCCCAGACCCTCTGAGCAGTAGTCAGAATAACAAATGGCAGGGTCCTACACACACTCTCTCTCTCTCTCTCTCCTATAAATATATACACATTGTGACTGATAATAAGAGGCGTGCAACATGATCATTTACTATGCAGCATTCCAGGCCATGCACATTCTATGAGACTGCATGTGTGCACACAGAGTTGCAAACAACATAATGCCACCAATAGCCAGGGCAGAGCGGCTGAATTATGAGACCTTAGAGGTTCCAGTGTTTTCAATTTTCAAGTTTAGTTTATTAACTTTGATATTATGCCGACATGGCAAAACAAACTTTTAAAAATACAATTATACTATAGTTACAATTTATTTTAAAACCAGTAAACTAGTAAGTGAAACCCCATGAACCCCTTCCTCCAATCATCAACCTTAACCCAGAGAAGAATTAATATGCATCCTCAAAGATAATGAAACTACAATAGCTCCATATATACATCATCTTATCATTCTACAAGTTAGAAACATATTATTGGGTCTAGATTTACTATACTAATCATAACCTTAGTGTAGGTAGAACAAGCCTAGTCGACAATTTAATTATAAACCTAATAGCATAAGGTTAATAAAGTGTATTTAAAACTTAGCGACAAGAGGCAATTTTTTATGTACATACAAATTCTTGTTTAGTCTACTGCAAGCGCACAGGTGCATTATTTGACCAGCAGCATCAGTAGGTTTGTATAAAGTGCATAACAAAGTCTTATCTTGTAGGCTGTCTCTACCGCAGTAACCGCTAAGTAGAAATTAATTATATCAAAGATTAGCATAGTCTAAGGTACAAAATTCATTCTCACAATTCATTTACATAAAATACATAGCATCAATTTTTATAAATCTCAGGACCGACAAATATTTTAAAATAAATACAGAAGTTCTTGTTAGGGAAAACCCAAAAACAAGAATGCTTTTATGTCCTGGCAGCATCAAACAATTATATAAAGTGCATATTAAGATATTATCTTGCAACCTCCCTCTACTGCAATTGCCTGTATCCTTGATCTAATCATGTCAAAAATGGGCCTACTAAAACACAAAGATACATTTTCACATTGCATAGTAAGAAAAGACAGAGTGGTGATTTTCCTAATCCCCAAAGGTCTAAAATATTAAAGGGTCCTTCTTTCTTGTAAGAAAGCTGTGCAGAAGACTAATAAGTGACTTTGGCAGATTTAACAGAATGGGTGTATTTTAGAGTTTTCTAATTGGGCATTTGTTCTAGTTTTCAACATCTTCTAATGCATAAATTGAGGCACCTGTCCCAATCTAAGCTTCAAAATCCAACGTCTGATGCCCCTTGACTTTATATCTTCTAGATTTTACTGCATTTTACCTATCACCACGGAGTCTAACATGTAGGCAAGATTGGGACGGCGATGCCCATCTATCAAATCATCAAAACAGGCCAATTCCTTGACCCTTTTGGATCCACAAAACTTGTGATCATGCCCATATTTGCCATCCAAGGCAATGAGGGTATTGACTGGAGGTAAGATTTAAACAGATCCCGAACGGTGCAATTTAGTGCTTCCTCAGTTCCTTCTCCGTAATTTAAGAGCCGTTGGAAGTATTTAAATTTAATATTAAGGAGGCAGAGGGCTAGTCGCAACACTGAGTTAACTGACCCCTTTGGTAGACCCAATCAAGACTTCCAAATGTTAATTTTCATTATTATAAAGCGTTGGATGTCTTTCGATACCAAAATTTCAGAACCATATAATAAACAATTTATAATGTTCAGGTCTATATCTCTCTCAACACCTCCACAGAACTATAGCCTATTCTATATCCAGTTTGGCCAGCATGCCCGGCACTGATTTACTTTGCTGTTCCTTCAGTCTGAAATGGTTTTTAACATTCAGATTCTGACTAAAAGCCATGCCCAGATGCTCATATTCTGTTACAAACTTGACCCGTTGCCCATTTTATCATAGTTTTGCTTTCGGATTTTGGGCAGAGTCCGAGAGAAATTAATTCTCAAGTCTTTGCACTCGACACATGGATTTCCACTGGAACCTCTGTGCTGACAGAGTAAATCGAGGACCCTGAAGTAGCAGAGGTAGAGTTGGAGACACATATATGCCCTACTTGCTGTAGTAGAATGAGTGTAGGACATGCAATTAAATGCTTGTGTACTTGCACACATTCATTCTTCATGTACAATCTGTGTGTGTGTTCGAGCATACTTGGTGTGAGATGTATTCCTTAGTACACAGAGTCCTTCTCTGACACTAGTCACTGCCATCAGGAACCACCAGTGGCATCTGATGGCAACCTTGGCATAAACAAGTCATCTGTGCAACAATGAGGGCCATTCCTCACATAACAGTGGCCACACATGGAATAATGTTTATCTTTAACATTTTTTGAGAATCCTGAACCAAATCATGGCAATACCTGATAAAGCATAACCATCCCTGGCATAATTTTGGCCACTCTAGACTATCCACAGCATAATAGTGACCACCTCTGGCATAATGATAGTCATTATTGACATTCCGTGGGCATCTTTGACATTGTTTCCAGACGCTATATTACGGTGACTATTGTTACACTTCATGGGCATTACTAATTATGTGGAGAACAATGAGAGAGCTAGGGAAAAGGAGAGGTACGTCCGTATCCCCTGAATGTAAATAAGTCTTATCAATGGTGGACGGACCCAATGTAGTGTGGTACGATCACTGTGAGAGAGTGTTTGGGAACCCACTAGGTAGGTTAAAAGACCCCTCACACACCAACCTGGTTGGTGTCATGCTTCATCATCGGGGTCCCAACCGGGTGGCCGAATGCCCCCCGGTTGTGCTGCGACGCCTGGCTACAGCGGAGCTGGTGTGGTGCAAGAGTGTGATGAAGTGATAGTTAAAAATATATCTCTGAGAATCCTTGCCTTTGGGAAATTTATTACCGGCGGCTCAGGATAAGGATTAAAATGCAAGATATGTGATGCAACTACGGAAGAAATAATTATCTACTAGTTGTCTGTGTTGTAGGTCTACATGTTTCAGCTCTCATATAAAAATGTGTAGCTTTCGTCAGGACCAGTGCAGTAAGTGAGTGGCAAAGTGCCACGTGGTAAGTGAAAAAATAAAAAGGTTGTTTACCTACACACTCGCTAAAGTGTGTGGACCCAGTGTCGGCACAGTTGCGGACACTGCAGCGCAAAACACTATGGCTGAGTGAGTGCGCTGTACAGGAAACGGGAGGGGGGGCGCTCCCCACGTCAATTTTGGTTGAGGAGCTACCATCGCCTGGCACCTACTGTGGTCTCCCGATGTCCCGGGAGACCACAGTAGGTGCCAGGCGAGTGGCCTGTCTGAGATGCGGGGAAGGAGAGGCACACATACTCCATATGTTCTGGGACTGTCCTCTATTGCAGACCTTCTGGGGAACATATGGCAGGTAATAGGCGACCTGATTGACAAAGAGCTTCCACAGACACCAGAACATTTCCTATTGTGGTGGTTTCCTCATACAGCCAAGAACAAGGTGACGGGGAAGTTTCAGGACCTTGCCTATGTCCTAGCCAAGAGGGAGATAGCCAGGAACTGGAAGGCCCCTAGAGGACCACAGATTACCACCTGGAAAAGGGAGCTAGGGAGAGGACGGGAGCAGAAAGCAGGTTATTATTGCGAGAGGCCAGCTGGGAAATAGGCAAGATGGAAAGAGCTAGAGCCTGGGAAACCCTAGTAGATGAGCTAGTAACATCTGGGCAGGAGGATCCTAGTGAGGCAGGTACTCCTGGAGTGGTGGAAGAGGTCCCGGACAATGCACAGGAGGGACAACAGGCCTAAAACAGCCCAAAACACTGGCGCTGCACCACACGACCTTCGAGACCCCCATGCACAGACTTATACTGGCAAACAGACAACACATTCTAATTGTTAACATACACCTCAAGTGGGGAGGGGGGGTTAGTTTTGTTTTATGGGAAGGTTGTCAATTTCACGCCAAGAATGTTAGCAGAACATCATATACACCTGTTAAGAGAATCATCTGATCAGAACAATGCATGTATCAGCGCTGTTTAAATGACAATAAAATAAGGTTTAAAAAAGAAAAATCACTAGAATAATTGTGCCAAAAATTTGTATGGGCAACTTTGGCTTTATGATGTCCAGCGCTTACACAAAGGTGTCCCTGACATAATTGTGACCATCCTTAGCATAATGATGGCCATTCTTGGTAAGCAAAATCAATACATGGACATGTAAGACAGAATCAGATCATGTGGGGCAGTTATTTATCCATATTTATTTATTGTAAACTGGTAAGTAATGCTTTGGTAACTCAATCTAAAGTGCTGGTGTGATATACAGAGCTAGGGTGTCCTCATGTAGCACAACAGGTAAGGAAATGTTCCTCAAGATCGCCCATTACTGGTACTACAGCCCGGTGCAAATTGCAAAGTGGAAGGCGGGTGGGGACCCCAATGTGGGAGAAGCTGTGGGAAGGAAGGCACACTAACATATTTGCTCTGGCAGTGCCCAAAGATCCAATCATTCTGGACCGCAGTACTGTCGGCCATAGACACCATTTATGATACCGAAATACCTTGATTCCCAAGCTACACACTATTGGGACTCTCCAACAAATTGACTTTCCCTCTTCGATCCTGTCGCGGGAGAGCTATTGCGCTGGATCTAGGTGCAGCCAAGCAGACACTTCTTGCTACATGGGGCACATAGGGGGTCCCGACCCATTTGGATTGGTTACACCAAATGTGGGACCTTGTGTGTATGGAAATGCTTGAGGTACCTGAGAGTACTGCTCCTCACACAGACAACCCACATGGAAGAATGATCCAGCCTCTAAACTCCTGTGATACAACATCAGACGCATAACAGGGTTAGAAACTCTGATTCGATGATATATGTTCCCCTCTTTGTTTTTCCTTTCTTTAAAAACATTAGTTTTGTTAAAATTCTGTAAATGTTGATTGCTACGGTACTCCACCCCACTGGCCTATGGATGTAGGTGGCTGCTGTTGTTATCATGTAAAATACTACTACATACTGGTCTGATATGGTCACGATTGTAACAGTGAAATATATCCTGGTAGATCTGAATTCTTCCCTTGGATCACAAGTAATAATAGAAAAGGGTTGAAGAATCAAGCCTTGTCTCCGCTCACAAAAATGATGGTAAAGCTTTTCTATCTGAGCTTCCCATTGTCGATGGCACCATGGGCAGCCATGCTCTCCTACTGCCCCCTAATAATTGACATAAAACGTAGATAATTTATCTCTCTCCCTTTATTGGTCCCCACTATACAACAAAGAGTGACTGAATTACTCACAGAGCTGCCCCCCCCCTTCCCAGTCATCCCATCGTTTACAAAAACTATCCACTGAAGGAAAGAGGGCACTCAAAAAGTTAACACCAAACAGCACTTGGCACTCAATAGATGCAAAATAAGATTACACTAAAAAATAAGGAAGCATACAGAAGCTCATTAACCAAGACATACATTTTATCCTTCTACAAAAGGTGTAATGATAGACTGCAAAGTTGCAGGGAGAAGGTTCCAAGATTTAGCCACAATTACCCAATAAGCCTGATGTTAGGAACCAACACCAAGGCTTTTGAGGCAGAGCAGGGGGCTGATTCTGGATATATTTCTTTTTTCGGATCCCTCTCCCTGTAGAGCCTTGTGAACTAGGCAGATGGTTTTAAATTGTATCATCTGGTTTGCTGGTAGCCAGTGTAAATTACCTGTATCCACTGTATTATGATCACACGCATGCATACTGCAGCTAACCTCATGAAAGTGTTGTGAAGAAGATGTGATCGACTGAATATCTTACCAAATAACCCCATATAATAGGGATTAGCAAATCGATTCTTGATAGAACTTCATCAGCTACTACTATAGGCTTATATTTATGTGAAATCACCATGAAGCTCTTCCTCAATAGTCTAAGCTGATAGAAAAAGAAGATACAATTAAATTAATCTGTGCCTCGAGTGATAATTCCTTATCTTGCTTAAGGCCTAATTTCCTTAACCACTGCGATTGGTGTGGGAGGAGGGCCGAGCCTGACTAGCCAAAAATTAGCTGTTGAAGAAATCCCATAGCCACATATCAAAAGCTCAGTCTACTCAGGGTTCAGTTTGAGCTAATTATTGCTTGGCCAATATTGGACGACAGAGAGCCCAGATTAAATTGATTTTGAAGTTCATCCACTGGACAATTGAAACAGAAAAACAGCTAATTCTTTTATAAATTCAATTTTCACAAAAGCAAATATATATTTGTATATCTGCTCATAAGTAAAGAGTGAGCAAGTGCAAATGAACTTGCTAATTGCCCATCCCTGGAAAAAGATTTACTCCTGTCCTTTACCGGGATAAGTCACTGATCATGGTCAGGATAGGAATGTGTCATGCACACAGTGGTTTGTGAGTGTACCTATTTATATCCTGACATTCGCACTCCCCACCTCTGGAAGCATATTTGCCTCTGCATAATATGTGTGTAATATTATGTTTGTGTAAACTAGTTTATAGTGTAGCTATATATTTTGTGAATTTGTAACATTAATTTATACAAATAAATCATGCCATTTGTGTATTTGTTGAACTTAGGTGCGCAAACGGTTTTATGAGTGGTCTTCTACGGCTCCGAAATTAGTCTTTTCGCTGCCACTCTCAAAATCTGGAGCGATGTACATCTATTTTACCCAAGTGTACTCATCTTCAATAAGATGCTAAAAATACACCTTGTATGGATTTCTTTTGATCTCAACTAATTTTATACCGCCCTTTATTCTCACCGTTGCCACTATTGGCTGCTGACAGTAACATAAAAATGCATTAAAATGAGGGTTAGAGAAAGCAATCCAGAAAAGCAAGTTATCTTCGGTCTATATGAATTTGAGTAAACCTGTTGCTGTGAACTGCACATGTCCTACTGGACTTTATAAAAACTGAATATGCTACTTACCAGTATGCATCTGTTCTTGGCATGTAGGGCTGCTGACATTCATATCTGTGCATAGATCGCCGCCTAGTGTTGGGTCCGGATGTTTGCACGTTGTTGTCCTGGAAGAGTCTTCGAAGTATCCTTGGATAGGTGACTCCTCCCCTGGACTACAGTGCGCATGGGCATCCTCTCCATCCTCAGATTGTTTTTCGCCATTGTGGCAGTGATGGAGTAGATACAGAAAGTGATGACCATGCTTGCAATAATTCTGAGAGCTGCAGCTGCGACAGGCGCCGGGGAGGAGGGAGGGCGATATGAATGTCAGCAGCCCTACATGCCAAGAACAGATGCATACTGGTAAGTAGCATATTCAGTTCGAGGCATGTGGGCTGCTGAATTCATATCTGTGCATAGAATACATAGCAGTGCCCTCTATTGGCGGCGGCTACCCGTGCCAGCTGCAGCGGTCTGAAAAAGTGTTTTGAGAACAGCCTGTCCTACAGCTGCCTGCTGTTTTGACTGCACATCTACGCAATAGTGTTTTGTAAATGTGTGTGTAGTGGACCATGTGGCTGCTCTGCATATATCATGCAGGGGAATATTTCCTAGGAAGGCCATGGAAGCCCCCAACTTGCGTGTTGAGTGGGCTCGTGGTGGAATAGTTAATGTGCGTTTTGCCTTTTGATAACAGATTTGAATACACTTAACTATCCATCTGGCTATCCCTGCTTTGGAGATGGCGTTACCTTTGTGGTGTGGGGCAAAGGCAACGAATAGTTGTTTTGTCTTCCTGAAGGGTTTAGTCCTGTCGATGTAGTACATGAGGGCCCTCCGTACATCTAGTGTATGTAATGCCCTCTCTGCAACAGTTTGTGGGTTTTGGAAGAAAACGGGCAGTTCAATAGTCTGGTTCATGTGGAACTGCGATATTACCTTGGGCATGAATTTGGGGTTGGTACGTAGTACGACCCTGTTGGCGTGAACCTGAATAAATGGCTCTTGAACGGTTAGTGCCTGGAGTTCACTAACTCTTCTTAGGGAAGTGATCGCTACCAGGAAGGCTACTTTCCAGGTAAGGAATTGAATCTCGCATGAGTGTAGAGGTTCAAAGGGTGGACCCATCAGGCGTGTGAGGACCAAGTTGAGGTTCCACATTGGAGCCGGTGGGTGACTAGGTGGAATGACTCGTTTGAGTCCTTCCAAGAATGCTTTGATGGCAGGCACTCTGAAGAGAGAGAGGTGCTGCCTGGTTTGCAGATAGGCTGATATTGCGGTCAAATGGACACGTATAGAGGTGTACGCCAGATTGCATCGGTATAGGTGTAAGAGGTAACATATGATGTTGTGGATGGATGCGTCCAGCGGGTTAATGTCATTATTACCGCAATAAATGACGAACCGTTTCCATTTGGCTGCATAGCAAGCTCTTGTAGTGGGTCTCCTGGCCTCCTTGATGATGTCCATACAGTCAGGTGGCAGATTGAGATAGCCAAACTCTAGGACTTCAGGAGCCAGATCGCCAGGTTCAGCTGTTGCGGATCTGGGTGCTGAACCTCTCCATGGTTCTGCGTCAAATGCGCGGGTTTGATCCGCAGTCTTTGATGCGGTACCACGGAAAGTTCGAGGAAGGTGGTGTACCACGGCTGGCGTGCCCACGTGGGAGCAACTAGGACGAGTGTCAGGGAGTGTTGTCGGAGTTTGCGAGCCACCAGCGGTATCAACGGTGCTGGGGGAAAAGCGTACGCAAATTTGCCGGACCAGTTCATCCATATCGCATTGCCCTGCGACTGCGGGTGTGGGAATCTGGCGGCGAAGCTTTGGCATTTTGCGTTTTCGCTTGTCGCGAATAGGTCTATTTCTGGGTGACCCCACTGCTGGAAGTACGGTTGGAGTACCGATGGGTGTAACTCCCACTCGTGCATCTGGTGGCTGTGTCTGCTGAGCAGATCCGCCATCTGGTTGTCCTTGCCGGGGAGGTGTTCCGCCATGAGGAACATGTTCCTCTGAATGGCCCACTTCCACATGCTCTGAGCCAGATGAGACAACTGTGGAGAGTGTGTCCCTCCCTGCTTCTGTATGTAGTACATTGCGGTCATGTTGTCCGTCCGGATTAACACGACCTTGTTGCACAGATGTACTTTGAAAGCCTTCATGGCCAGGAAGATTGCCATCAGTTCCAGAAGGTTGATGTGCATCTTCTTCTGTTGTGTCGTCCATAGTCCCTGCACTGTGTAGTGGAGTACATGAGCTCCCCATCCCTGGAGAGACGCGTCCGCTGTCAGTACTATTTGTGGAACAGGCTCTTGGAACGGTCGGCCCTTGCAAAGGTTTTGTGGATTCCACCAATGCAGAGAGTTGTATGCCCGACCGCTCACCAACACTAGGTCTTTCAACTGTCCTTGAGCCTGATTCCACTGACGTGCTAGGCACTCCTGAAGTGGGCGCATATGTAATCTCGCGTGCGGGACTATGAAGATGCAGGAGGCCATCATGCCTATCAACTGCATAAACACTCGCGCTGGAAGCGAGTGGTTGGGTCTGAACTTGGAGATCAGCGTTTGTATGCCGTTGATCCTCACTAAATTTGGCTGAGCTGTGGCCGCCAGAGTGTCTATAGTCGCACCTAGGTACTGTTGTACGTGTGCGGGCTGGAGATGAGACTTTGGGTAATTTAGTGAGAATCCCAGACTGTGAAGAAGGTGAATGGTACGGGACACGTGGCTTGCACATTGCTGGGCTGATCTCGCTTGAACGAGCCAGTCGTCTAGGTAGGGGTAGACGTGTATGTGCTGTCTCCGTAAATGTGCCGCCACCGTAGCTAGGCACTTTGTGAAAACCCTGGGCGCTGTTGTCACGCCGAAGGGAAGTACTTTGAACTGATAGTGCTGCCCCTGAACAGTGAACCTGAGGTATTTTTTGTGTGAGGGGTGGATGGGTATGTGAAAATACGCATCCTTGAGGTCCAGTGATGCTAGGAAGTCTCCCTGCTGGAGAAGCGGAAGGACTTGCTGTAGAGTGAGCATGTGAAAGTGCTCCGAAAGAATGTACTGGTTCAGGGGTCTCAGGTCTAATATAGGCCTGAGCGACCCGTCCTTTTTTGGAATTAAGAAGTAGAGGGAGTAAACCCCCGTGCCCCGCTCGTGGACGGGTACGACCTCGATAGCGCCTTTTAGAAGCATACTTTCTACCTCTTGCTGTAAGAGCGTCAAGTGCTCTGAGGACATAGGACGGTTTCTTGGTGGTATTGTGGGTGGAGTGGAAGTTAACTCCAGACAGTAACCGTATTTTATAATATCTTTGACCCACCTGTCCGTGGTGATGGAGTTCCACGTGGACAGGAACCGTTGTAGCCTTCCCCCGACAGGTGTTATGTGGTCGGGAGGAAGGGAGAGGGCGTCACTGCCTGTTCTTGGGGGAGGACCTGGTGTTGCCGTAGCCACGTCCTCTGCCCTTGGTACTGGAGCCACGATAGCCACCTCGGGTGTTCTTATCGTAGGTGGTCTGCGTATTACCCTTGTTATATGTTTGTTGTGACCCCTGTCCTCTGCCTGCTCCCTTGTTTCCGGGGCGACGAAAGGAGCCGCTCCGAAAGGACTGAGTTTGTAGGGCGCCCATGGACTTTGCAGTGTCCGTGTCCTTTTTTATCTTCTCGAGGGTGGCGTCAACCTCAGGCCCGAACAAAAAGTCGGGGTTGACGGGCTGATTAAGTATATTGTTTTGTACCTCAGGCTTGAATCCTGAGATACGTAGCCAGGCGTGACGTCGTAGGATGACGCTAGTGTTGATGGCCCTGGCAGCCGTGTCAGCAGCGTCTAGTGCACATTTGATGGCAGCATTTGTGAGTAGCTGTCCCTCTCTGATAAGGATTTCTGCACCTTCTTTGTAGGGGTCAGGGAGGTGTTGAAGGAGTTGCTCCATTGTGTCATAGTGCGCCCTATCGTAGCGAGCGAGGAGCGCTTGAGTGTTAGCTATGCGCCATATGCTTGCAGCTTGTGCGGCAACTCGCTTGCCGGAGGTCTCCAGCACCTTGGACTCCTTGTCCGGGGGAGGAGCGTCACCCGTTGTCTGCGAGTGTGCCCTCTTGCGGGCATTCGCCACAACGATGGAGTCGAGTGGTAATTGTCCTCTGATGTAAGTAGGATCCCCAGGTGCTGATCTGTATTTCTTATCGATCCTGGGGTTTATCACTCGTGCCCTGGTGGGTTCCCTGAAAATGTCAGTGGCTGGCTTAAGGACCCCCTTCAACATTGGCAGAGTCTTTACATGTCTTTCTGAGGATGCAAAGGTGTCCATTAGAAAGTCATCTTCGATGATATCAGAGTGAAGCTGTACATCATGGTTGTTCGCCGCCCGTTCAATCAGAGCGTTGAACGCCGCAGTATCCTCTGTGGGTGACGTTTTTGCCCCATATAGTTGTGGGTCCTGTGCATCAAGAGGTGCACTGGGGTCTGCAGGGTCGCCCCAAGTTTGGTCAGGGTCCTGCTGGACATCAGGGTCCGTGTCCACATGGTAGGGGACTTGTTCACCCATGTAGTCCTCCAATGCATCCGTGTCGGAGCGTGTGGGGGAGGCCCGGTGTGGATCCTGGTAGGGTGAATGAAAGGGTTCATACAGGAGAGGTTCTGTGTCCACAGGCAGCTTCCTCTTTAGCGGGATCCTGAAAGGTTCCAATGGCGGTTCCGAAGTTATCCTTCGGTCGTGGAGAATCATCCTGCCAGTGTCGGCGTCGATGACGCGTGACGGAGACGGCTCGACAGGCGTAACCGCAGTTTTGGTGGCCTGTGTCCTGAGTTGAAACGCCTTCGGGATTGTGGATGGAGGCAAGCCGAAGGTAATGCTGGTCGGCACCGACGAAACCGCTGGATCGATCGAACCCGACTGGTCCTGGAGGGCAGCCTTGGTTTTGCAGCCTGGCATTGCGCCAGGCCGTACTCGGGGCGCCTTAGAGGTCGTGGCCCCCGCCAGGGTCGTCGAGGCGGCTGCAGATATCTTCTGCGCCCGTGGTGCATCGAGCCGAGGTGCGGAGATCACCGTCGACGTCTTCGACACGTGAGGTTTCGGTGTCGTCGAGGGAGTGCTGCGAGGCGTAGCAGGCGGGACGGCCCTCGGTGTCGGTGGCGTCGACGCCGGTAACCGAGCAGGTCTTTCGGCGCCGATGGCCTTCTTCCGTTTGTCGACTCCCATGTCGCCCGTCTCGAGTTCGGCACCGAAGTCCCCCTTGGTGCGGTCGGTGCCGACACGGTGCGCCGGCGTCGAAGGTGTTGAAGGCCTCGATCCGACTAGCGCCACTTTCAGTTTCGGTTTCGTAGGAACCTGAGCAGCTTTCGGTTTCGGTTTCGTGGAAGGGAAACCAGCTGGTTTAAGCGGTAATGGCTGCCGCTGAACGTCCGAGGCCGGGCCCGAGGGCGGGGCCGAAGGACTGCGTGATAGGTCTCGGGTAAGGCCCGAAGGCGATCCCTCGACCGGAGCCATAGTCTGTGGCACTGGTGAATTCTCGGTTTGAACAGGTAGGCCTTGTTCATCATCGGAGCTACTCTCTTCGGCCCCTAAGGCCTCCTCGTCGTCTCCTACCTCGGTGTCGTCTTCACCTCTGTGGAAGAGTGACTCGTCGGCCTCGTCCGATCCGGGTTCTTGGTCGGAAACGGGACTGGAGGGTAAGACTTCTACTTCTTCGACGTCGTCCGCGTCGTCGAAGATGTCAGCTGGGGCCGGTGCCGCGTGCTGCGCTTCGAGCCTCGCCGCTCGACGATTCCGCAGAGTCTTCTTTGAACGGAACCGGGCACAGGCCATACATGTCGACTCGTCGTGGTCCGGCGAAAGGCATTTGTTGCACACCGGATGGACGTCGATGTGTGGGTACTTCGCATTACATACCGGACACCTTTTGAACGGCGTCCTCGATTCCATCGTCGAAGTAGTTGATGGACAGGTAAATGCGAACAAAGTCGGTGCTGAAAGTTAGTAAACTAACAGAGAGTATCGAAAACCGATCGATAAACAGTACCGACGCGAACTAAAGGCCTTGTGGCCTCGACAAAATTTTTTCCTAACTTGAGCTAAGATAGCACATCCGAACCCAATGGCGGAAAAAAACAATCTGAGGATGGAGAGGATGCCCATGCGCACTGTAGTCCAGGGGAGGAGTCACCTATCCAAGGATACTTCGAAGACTCTTCCAGGACAACAACGTGCAAACATCCGGACCCAACACTAGGCGGCGATCTATGCACAGATATGAATTCAGCAGCCCACATGCCTCGAACACAATAATTATTATTGGGGGCCTCGCCAAGAGTTCACAAGGCCTTTTTTTACTTCTTAGCCTGCTCTCACCCAGCCATAAACTCAACTTATTGCAGGGTAACTGCTCAACTCTGAACACCCTATAAAGATACCTTTTTCACTTGGTCATCAAATAACAGTACTTAGAAACAAACTGATGTAGTTGAGTCTTTTAAGTATTCATGTACACAGTCATAATTTCAACAATATTTTACACTTTCATTTCATTTTTGAGGTCTTGCGAGGTATTCTACTCGCCCCCATTGTCTGTTGTGTGTAACTCTTGTGGATTGTTTCTGCTTCAGGTTCTTACCTTCATCAATGTTTCATTGTTTTTTCCCTCACTATACAAGTTCAGGCTTAGGTCTCCTTTTACCCTTAGTGTGTTGTTGTCCCCAGTTATTTTTCAGTTCTCATTTTTTTCCCCCCTCTTTGTGATTCTCCACACACTATTGTTCTCCTGTCTATTTCCCTCGCACTTGCTGGGATCTACATCAACTGTCCTTTCTCCCTCTATCTTGGGAGAAGGTTGGTTTCGTATTCCTTCTTCTATGGTTGTCTCAAATCTCGTCTATTTTGTGGGCCTATTCTCTTCATGCCGGTCTCTCACCTGGTGAGCTTGAAAGCTTTTGTCCAGCCCGCTAGATCTGCCCTAAGTTTGTCATATTTTCTGGTCAGTTTTATGAGCCGCTCCTCTGCAACCGCCAATTCAAGCCTCCCCAGCTATTTAGGCCTGGGGCTTTTTTTCTCATCCACTCTATTGTAATGTGGTGTTTCACCAATATTGCTGCCATGGCAATAAAAATGAGTCTCATAGTTACCTTTTGTTCGGCTTTGGAACTATGCAAGTAGGCTTTGAGTTGATGTCCCCAATGGTATGCCTCCTCCAACTGTGTAGGCATTGAACTGGGTCAATTGAAATCTCTCTACCGGGTAGTCTCTTGACCTACTGGCATACCCGGCCTCTGTCTCCATGTGAAAAACGTTTCTGACATTCTTCTTTTCATCGTCCTGTGCAGCATCTAAGCCACTGTATGTAGGTTTATGGCTGTTTATAGACGTCTGTCACCCACCACGGTAGCCCTGTCCTCAGGGACTGAAAAGCAGCATAGCTGCCAGATCAATGAGTATGAGTGAAAAGGAAAGTGTTCAAAGATTTCCTGAAAAGAACATGGTTATCGAACAAGTGAGTACAAAGTGAGAGTTTTGCAACGAGATATAACAAGCAATGGCATAGCCAATAGGTCTCGCCTTTGGGACCTTATGTGTTTAGCCATGCAAGAGTTGATTAACTAAATACTTATAAGGTCCCAAAAGCGAGACCTATTGGCAATGCCAAGTGATCGCGATCAAACATCAAAGCGGCCGTGAAAGTGAAAGTAATTGCGGTAAAGCGCGGCGCGCCCGCGCACATACACTGTAGCTCTAGGCTGACCTGGTAGCACTTTTTGGAGCCCTCTCAAAAAGTCTCGCCAGACCAGCGCATGCGCTGGGTCAGGCGAGACCTAAAAAGGAACATTCACCGTGGACTGAATGAGATTTTTTCGGAAGGGTTAAGAGTTGAAGAGAGGAGGAACACAATATGTATGAGGGACAACAGACTACAACAGTCTTAAAGAAATTGTGGGCCTGGTGTACGGAAAGCACAGCAAACACACTGCATGATGGGACAAGAACCCAGCGAAGTAGAAACAGATCGCAAGCGAGGTGAGCATGTTTTGGTAGGTTCAAAATTAATCGGGCACCAGCATGCTGAATGCAGGGGAGACAATGAAGGACAAAGTTTGCTAGGCCCAGGAAAAGAGAATAACAGTAATCTAGATGAGGCAGTATTTCTGATTGCACCACAGGGTGACAGGCGCAGCGAGGCAAAAAGAGTACGATTGTGCGTAGTAAACATAAGTGGAAAAAGCAAGGGGAGAACATTTTATTAATATGTGAAGCCAACGAGACAGTGATCAAACCAGAAACAGAGACTGTGTACTTCGAGCGGTTGAGTGGAAGGCTTACTTCTGTTGGTCACCTGGTTGAAACATCTGTGAAGGTGAATTTGCCACCAATCGGAATCTCAGTATTTTATACCCCCCTTTTACCCCTCCCCTTCGAGGCCAGGGTCATCGGAGACAACCACCTACAATAGCTCTTATCCTAGAGATCTCAGATTCCATCTGGCAAAGCCTTGCAGCCTAGGCACCTCCATCAGCAGAGTTTTTTTTTTGTGACCCTTCGTTTCCATCCCAGGTTTGATCATACCCTGCCTCATGCCGTCAGGGCTGGCCGGGAAGGGGCAGGCAATACTAAAGTAGTGCTCCCAGGTGGGCTCAACCATGGCACACCAGTACAGCTGGACCACCGGGTCCCCTTACGAGGCGTGTATCCAGATATTAATGGTCAGAATATGGTAGGCCCAAAAATACGCCAGCATGTATGGCAGGGCAATCATCCCATTGTACGCAGATTGGTACAGGGTTTTAAAAGCTTTTTGGGGCGCTTCATCCCATTAACAGTAGTCTCACCATCCTGACAAGTCAGAGGTACTAGATTTTGGGGATAATGTAGGGTGTATTCTACAAAGCATGTAAGAGTTTTGGTATAATTATCATTTTTAAAATGGCCACTCAGCCAAGCAGTGTTAGCAGCAGTTTACATCATATAGCCTTGTCATTTTGCATGCCCATCAATGGTCTCCTCACATTGGATTTCCGGAACAGCTACAGATTTATAGTGACAAAAATTCCTAGATTTTTGAAGCTTCTGTCTACCCCCATAGGGGAAGTCTGGACAATATATTCTGGGTCGCAGGCTCCAACCCGATACAGTTTCAACTTGAGCCAGTTTATTCTTTACCCGGAGTACTGTCAGAAGATCTCCAGGAGGGGATTCAACATTCTTCCGAAGATCTGATAGGTAAAGAAACACATCCACATCATCGGCATATAGGGAAACTTCTCCCATTCTGCCCGGGCATTGCCACTGCTAATTTCCCTCTGATCTAATACAGCCCGTGAGTGGCCCAATGCACAAGGCAGAGAGGAGAGGGGAAAGGAAGCGACTGTCTGGTCCCTTGCTCCAGTGGGATGGTGTAGAACACCTTCTCGTACACCTCCTTGTTCACTCTCTGCGCTGCTGTAGGATTCGCATAGAGCATAGCCACTGAACTTTAAAAGTGAGGTCCGCATCCGCAGGACCTGAAGACCAGGGATAGATAGGGCCAATGGACTGAATCAAATGCTTCAGCATCAGTAGACACCACGGCCACAGAAGCCCTAACCTTCTTCACTGCGTCAAGTCAGTAATATAGTTGCTTTAGGTTCAGTAGGGTAGATCTACGGGGCATGAACCCGCTCTGGTCTTAGTGAACTAGAGATGTTATAACTTTATTGAGCCTATGGGTCAATATGACTGCCGATTTCTTGGTCTCAATAGTGAGAAGCGAGATTGGGCAGTAGGACCCCACAGTAATTTCTTGGTTTGTCCTCCTTGTAAATTAACGTGATTAATGAGTGTTGAAGATGAGGAAGTAGGCGCCTCTGTACCGGTGCATCTTCAAACATTTGTAGCCAGTGTGGGCCACAAGCGTCTCCATACTTTTGAAGAGCTCCACTGGTAATCCACTGGGTCCAGGTACTTTCCCACTTTATATTACTGAGAGAGCCTCCGTTAACTCCTCGAGCATTAGTTCCCCTTCCAGCAATTCAATGTCCTCCTGTGACAGAGTTGGGAGGCGCAGCACTCTCTGGAATCTTTCTAATTTCTGGTCATCTGCCTGGGCTGGGCTGTACCTTATAGAAAGCATGGTAGCATTGGGTGAATTTCCGGACTATGTCCTTACTGCAAGTTGGTATTTCTCCTGCTGGGGTAATACGTTCCCCCAACCACTGTGCCACTTCTTCCCTGAGTAAGTGCCCAGACTTGTCCCCCCCTCCTTGGTACCATAAACCACCATGATGGCGTCCAGCTGTCAAAGTACCCTCGCCTCGGGTAGTGTCACCACTTTCCTCTCCAGTTCTAAAATGCACCGTTCAGGGGTGACGAGCCTGTCTGTGGTGGCCTGTTTTTTGTGCACCACCACCGTTTTTACTTTGTCACGTAGGACCACCTTGTAGGCCTCACACACAGTAATGGGACAGTCTACGGAGTCTTTATTTTCCTCAAAGTATGTCTCTGATTCTAATCGTACCTGCTTCACAGTTTCTGGGTCTTGGAGTTCCCAGGCATTAAGCCTCCACTGTCCTCCTGCCTATTGCCCTCCACTTCCCAGGGTGACCAGCAGTGGCAAATGGTTGGAGGTACCCCTCAGGAGGTATTTTGGCTCTCATATGGCCGGGTTCTCTCCCAAAAGCATACACAGGTAGTCTAATCTGGTCTAGAGAATGTTCCACAAGCCCCAGAGAAGAACAAGTGTGCTCTAGCTGCCGGATCTCGCAGACCCAGATATCCACCAATGCCCACGCCCTGGTGAACTGAGACAGTAGTGTAAATTGTGTACCCCTGCCGGACAGTGTCCTTGTCCTGTCAAGGTCCTATGCGAAAACATCATTAAAGTCTCCTCCTACTATCGGTACTGTGTCGCTGGCTTCCAATATGATTGGGCCTAGTTTCTCTAATGTATCCTTCTGCAGGCAAGGAGGGGCACATACGTGACAAGGGTGTATCTCTGTGTGCCTGTAGTCCCCTGTATCCCATGGAGAGTGCTGCTCAGCTCTGAGCAGACCCTAGTGGTTTTGAAGAGGGTCGAGAGGTCTTTTTTACTAGGATAGCCGCTCCCCTGGATCCTCAAGAGAATCCTGTGTGTCCAAGGGACACACATTGGCCCCGTCTTAAGAACCTAAATTCTGTCCCCAGCAGATGTGTCTCTTGCAGGAAGACAAAGTCGGGAGCCACCTGCTTAATGTGCTGCACCACGACTCTTCTTGTGATCTTGTTCCCTAGGCCATTCACATTCCAGGTAAGGAGTTATAAGCTTCCAATCCCTTGATCAGTCATGGTCCAGCAACACAACAACATCTGTACCTCGGGCCCCCTCGTCAGATCTTAAACTCGGCCCCACCTCCTATGTGACAACACTGTGATACCTGCGTCTGCTCTGTAACTTAGAAACCTATGATACTGCACCCGCTCTCCCACTCCACTTTTCCTAACCATAAGCCAAACAGTGCTTACCACCCAACACCGGTGGGGATGTGGGGGATGGGGCCTGGGGGGCAGGACAAGCAAAGGGGGGCCTATCTCCCTCTATCTACAGGGCTGTTCACTACTCTGGGGATGGCCGAGCGGACATGCCGCTTAACTGTCCTCCGCTCCCAGAGCTGCCATATTGGATCCTCGTGACCGCACAAGGACCTGATAGGCTAATGACAAGGTCCCAGTACTCCCGTCTGCAGAGTGGTGGCCTTAGAAGAAAGGATAAAGCAGCAGTCGGGCCGTACCATTAGAGCTCAGGCAGATGTGTCCGACTCCACTGCCGTCTTCGTGTTGACTCTGCTAGGCCAATTGTTTTATAGACTAGAGTGCCTTATGAAATTGGCAGAGAGTTTTGAAAGTTACTATTTCTTTCATTGTGAGTCAGTGAGAGTATTTCAGCAGCAATGTGGTGTGGTCATGTTCTCTCAAGTAAAACTACATACACGCTGTATAGTTTTGAACGTATGAGGGATTTGCAAGAAATGTACTGGGGAGGCCTTTGTATAAGTTATTTCAAAACTCATGCATGACCATTGTGAGGATTAGAGAGATTTATTGAGATCAGGGAAGCAACAGCAGATTCATTTTTAATAGATACAGATGGTGTTATGCCATTTTGGGGACAGCATTTCATTTAGTCGATGGGGGTCAATGATATCTCACTATCGAAGACAACTCCCAAAATAGAAGTCTTTATCCATGAAGGGCCAATTCCTCAGATCAAGGTAAAGGAAAAGGTGTGGAGTTGGCAGGTGTCAGATGCTGGATTTTACCTTTTTCACCATTGGGGTAAAGCCAGCTATGCTGCATCTAGAGGTGAACCCGACAGGGACAGTGTGAAATATTACAGTGGTTACTATGTTTGTCTATAACATAGAGGTGGAGCATAAATGTAATATGCTATTCTTCTTCTTTAATCTTTATTTCGACTAAGTAAAGTCATAAAAGAAATACAATACAAGTACAACCAAATTTTCCACAATAAACAAACTTCTAGGGTGAAAAAGGTTACATCTTCAAGAGAAAAATCTTTCGGAAATAAGAACCACATATGATACAATTTAAAATTCAAATCATCAAAAAAGTTCTTCTGATATTCCATACGGCAGATAAATACTTGCTGACAGCAAATACAGTAGGGGGGGATAAGTCAGATTTCAACAATCGGTAGGCATCCAAGTGGTGCTTGAAACCCCAATTTCTGCAGATGGGAATAATCCACTTTTTCCTTGATTTCAGATAAGATGGACAAAAAAACATTAAATGAATATTATTCTCCAGCTCGCTAGTGCAAGCTGGACAATTTTTGGAAGTAGGTGGGTGCCAACTACTGGTAAGGGCTCTGATTGGTAATGCATTATGTCTCCATTGGAGGAATAGTTTCCTAAGACCAATGGGATTAATGTCATCCAAAACTGTCTCCAACTTGTAATAGTCCTTCACTGTTAGGAAGGTAGTAGACATAGGCCCCAAAGTATTAGTTGCTAGAGAAACAGTCAAATTTCGATCATAATATAGAGCAACCAAGTCTTTGCGGGATATAGAACTGCATGCCTCATGAGGATTTGCCCACAGGGCCGATAGGCCCAACCCCGATAGTTCGTCCTTTATATACTTGAGCCATGGGATTTTACGTAAGGCTGTATGTTGATAAAGCTCCATGAACTCACAACGATAACTCAAAAGTTCAGGGGTTGTCCAGAGTCGTCTCCAGAAAGTGAGGGGCTTCACACCTAATACTTCCTTTATTGGTCTTAGTCCCAGATCAAGCCTAAGGGGAAGAAGTGGTGTACTCGGCGGTAAAGCGGCCAAGTTCCGTAAGAACTTGTTTTCCGTTGCAACAATGTCGTGGGCGCAGTTGTTGCCCCACAATTCACCACCATATATTACTGCGCCACGTGCCTGCAATTTATAAATTTCGAGTGGCGAGCCAATAGGATGTATCATGGATTTTTTCCATAAATTCAAGATGCCCCCCGCCTTTTGAGATAGATTTAAATTAGATTTTATCTGATGGTGGGTCCATGTCATCTTTTCGTTCAGGGTCAATCCCAAATACTCGAACGTGTGAACTCTCTCAATACTGGTACCATGGATAACAGGATTGGGGCGAGTTGACCTAGGAGGATTAAAGATCATAAATTTTGTTTTGGCCGTGTTGATTTCTAGCCCCCGATCAGCACAAAAGGAGACGAAACCGTCCAAGACTCGTTGGGCACCCATAGGTGTCTTAGCAAGTAACAAGGTATCATCAGCAAACATAATAGCTGAGATACCTATACCAGCGAGTCGTGGAGCGTCGCGATTTGGTACTTCATTCAGGTGGGAGATGAGTCCATTTACGTAGAGGCAAAACAGGGTCGGTGCCAGGACACTGCCCTGCCGTACCCCCCTTTCAACGGGGAAGCTAGCTGATAGGCCTCCTTCTCTCCCACATCTGACCTTTGCAAAATTATTGGTGTGAAGGCGCACTATATAATCTGCAAAAGAGGTGGTGGGAGGCCTAGTTCCTGAAACACAGTCCAAAGTTTCGTGCGTGGAACCAGGTCGAAGGCCGCACGTAAGTCAACAAAAATAGTATAGAGTGAGCCCCCCTCCACCCTGACTGTCTTCCAAAAGAGCATGCATAATCTAAAGATCTGATCAGTTGTTGAGACGCTCTTTCTGAATCCAGCCTGGTAGGGGCTCAGGATCTCAAATTCCTCCATCCAGTCCATGAGATGGTCTAGGATCAGCCTTGAGAAGAGTTTCTGGGCAACATCTATCAGACTAATAGGCCTGTAGTTACCAGGGAGCAAAGGGGACCCCTTTTTGAAAATAGGGACAACTTCTGCACCCAACCATGTAGGGGGAATTGGCATACCTCCGAGAATTGCATTAAATAATGCAGTAAGATATGGGGCCCAGACTCTGGGTTCGTGTTTGTACAAATCACCAGGGACCCCGTCCAGACCGGGAGCTTTGCCCGCAGGAAGCAGGGATATAGCACGTTGGACCTCGCTCAAGGTAAAATTGCCGTGCGTAGCATCACAGCGGATAAATTCAATTGAAGGGGGGTCCCCCCTGTAGAGAGTGCTAAAATGTTCTTCCCAGATTTCAGGGGCAATATTAGGATTTACTGCTAAGACGGGTTCCGTTGCGCCAGTGGACACAATCAACCAGAATCTCCATGAGTCTGCACTGGAGGGCAGATGTTAACCTGTCCCAATTTTCTGTTGCCCACTCAAGTTTGGCATGGTGTATTAAAATCCTATAGTTACGTCTCTTTTGTTGTATATCCTCCCTGTTGGCTTTCTTTTTTATTGCATCCAGCAAATCACTTTTAGCCGATCGACAAGCCCTGTTATACCATTGGGACCGTCTACAGGTCCTTTTAGTACAAGGAACAGTTGGATTAAGTATATCAGCTAAGGTGGAGAATAGCTCTTTATTAACCTCTGCCAGTTTTGGACAGTAATCAGGGGAAGAGTGCTGGTACATAAGATTTAGAACATCGTCCAGTGCACGTCCAGCCCTCACATAGACTTGGGAGAGTTCTCCTTGATTGCCGGCCAATTTAGCCCATTTAACTCTGCGTTTGTTGTTAGTCAGAGTAGCTTTGTTCGATATCAAAGATTTGGGTTCTGAGCGTGGATCACCGGGACACAAACCAGATAGAGATACATCCAGTATCAGGGGATTGTGATCGCTCTCGCCCCTGGAGACCACCTCAAAGTCCAAAACTCTATTCCACTCCTTACATTGGAGAAAAATGTAGTCAAGTCTAGCCTCCCGCCCTGGCTTGTTAAATGTAGGCCTTGAGGGATTATCCGAAGTTGTTCGGCCATTACAGGCCCTGATTGAATGGGTCATGATTTGGACGGCCAAGGGAGCCCAAGACCTAACCATTGGGCCCGTGACCTGTGGGATGTGCCATATTTCATCCTCATCTTGATTTGTTTGGTCCACCAACCCCTGGAGTGGTTCAAAGTGGGAATTAAAATCTCCGGCTATAAGGAACATTATACCCTCAGGGATCTTGGATAAAACATTGGATAAAACATCAATTACCCCAGATTCCGCACATACATTCACGGGCCTAGAATACACATTAATCACGGCTAACTTCGTGCCTAGAGACCAATCTAACAGCAAACAGAGAACATCCTCAGAGCCAGTTTCTAGAATCGTAACACTGCAGCCCAGATGTGTGGCAACCCAAGTGTTTAGGCCTCCTGATGGGCGGCCTCTACCTCCCCACACAGCCGGAATAGAGAAGGTAGCAAAGCCCACACGATGGCATTCTTGCCTTGCCCATGTCTCTTGAAAACAGCATATATGATGGAGGTCTATGAAGGAGCCCCACAGAGGGCAATCGAGCTTACTGGCTAAGCCAGCTATATTCCACGAGAGTACTTTATGTGTAATTGATGAATTTACGGTTGAATCTAATTTTTTACACATAGAGGGTTCACTCTGGATCATTGGAGCAGTTGGAGAGGCAACAGAGGAGGCAGGACAATTGGAGTGTTGGTTAGGGGATAGGATCACTTCAACAGGGGAGTTGGGAGTGCCATCCACTGGGCTCAGTCAGTCAACCTCTTCGAGACAGGCATACCTATTATTGCACGAGTAATCTCCTCGTGTGTGCACATCAAAACGTATGTGCCTCTGACTTCTACTTAGCGAAGTAGGTCCAACCCAAGTCCAATTTCCGTCAATCTCGGGCTCGGGAAAGGTAGTAATTGGGGGGTAGAAGAAAGACAATGGTAGGGGTTTGATAGAGGTAGCTCCAGTATTGCCCAACCAATTACAAATAAAAGATGCAATCTGGGGCTTGCTAAAATTCACCAGGATACAGTCACCCTTAATCTTCTTTATAGTACTTCCCAACCAAGAAACCCTCCTGACCATTAGAACCTCAGAGCTTATATTTGGGGGGAGAGGCCTGTGTGTGTTAAGCCAGCTGGTCACTTTGTTTTTGAGAGAAGCATAGGTCTCGGAGTCGGGGTTAGTGAGCTCTGGGACACCACTTAAGATAATAACATATGGCGCTGCTTCAGGTGGAAGATTGATCACATTTTTCCAACTGAGACCAGCCACTTCTTCACGAGTACGGTTACCAGGGACCCTAGAGGTTCTCCCTGCTTCTATATGGTTTAGTCTAGGAGCTCCAATAGGATTTCTAGTTGGGGTAGGTAGATGACTTTGGGCAGGTAAGGGAATGGAAGTAGTAGAAGAGGAAGAGTTAGAGGTAGAGGGTGGAGCGCTAGGTAGAATAGGATCCGTTCTGGGAAGAAGAGTTGTCGAAGCTGCAAGTGAAAGAAGAGAAGGGGGTTGGGGATCACTCGTGCTCTTTACAGGTGCAATTTGAGTTTTGCCTCCGCTCCCCAGTGGGTTTGCTATATCTGAGATAACCCTTTCTATATCTTTGAGTCTTGCATCGATAGCGTCAAACCTAGCCATCATCGGAGTGAAATATCCCTTAAGGACATTATTAAAGGTGTCTATGAGGGAATGGTTCCCCCATTCAGAGCCTTCACCCTGATCTAAGGCATGGGACAGGGACTCAGATTGGCAGGGGGTTTTCACTGGGGATGTATTGGATGTTACCCTATTAATTGTAGGTGGCCTAGTAGGAGTTATAATCAAAGTGTTTGGGGCAGTGTTGTGGGAGGGGTCCAATCTCGCTTTTTTCCCTCGTTTAGAATACCCCTCGCGTTTTCTTTTGGGAACTGCCCCCTGATGTGTCACATGGGCATGGCACGTAATTGAGTCAGATGATATTTCAAGCCTATGGGGGGGTATAGTCTCGGGAATAGGTTGTAGTATGTCTTTGCCTGTAGAAGTACTGGACCTGAGATCATGTAAAACCGA
The DNA here is from genome assembly GCF_964204655.1 of Triturus cristatus. Lineage (NCBI taxonomy): Eukaryota > Metazoa > Chordata > Amphibia > Caudata > Salamandridae > Triturus > Triturus cristatus. The sequence goes on along the minus strand of NC_140584.1, from coordinate 1,054,802,979 downwards.
TTCAATTGTTTGATCAATAGTGTCCAAGAGAGCTGTGTTTGAATCATCCAAGTTCGATGGGGACCTAACAGAAGCAAGTAAGCCCAACGAAGACCACCTGGTACTATTAATTCCATCAGATAAACGCCTTTCTAGCATATTCAATTCGCTTTGGACAACAGAGTTCGCCCTAATAATAAAATTGTCCAAGGTACCGGCTACATAGGGTTGTGCTCTTGAAAGTTTACCTCGAGTATCCATGATAGCAGTCGACTTACACGAAAGGAAACAGCAGAAGTAGAAGACCAAGAGACGGGGCCCGGTCCGGCCTTGACCGTGCTTGAACGGGCTTAAACGGGCCCGCCCTTTGCCCGGGCTTCGCCCCGGTCTTCGTCCCGCTCGCGTCCCGCTTACGCGATGATGGGCGTGGATTAAATAATGGGAAAAGGAGGAGCCGGGAAGAGGAACCAGGTGCGGTGGTGCAATACGTTTCAAAGCACCCTGGTCCTCGCAGTCCCGGCAACGTTGAAAGCCCAGGGAGGTGTGCAGCGCTATACAAATTGTCCTGTAAGCTCCTCCGTGGCAGCAACAGCTAAAAAGTAGTAAAATCCAAGTCCGCGCCTGCGAGCTGCACCCGTGAAGCGGGGGCCGCGAGGCTTTAAATGGCCGGTGTGAATGAGAGGAGGGGCCGGGAAGAGGAACCAGGTGCGGTGGTGCAATACGTTTCAAAGCACCCTGGTCCTCGCAGTCCCGGCAACGTTGAAAGCCCAGGGAGGTGTGCAGCGCTATACAAATTGTCCTGTAAGCTACTCCGTGGCAGCAACAGCTAAAAAGTAGTAAAATCCAAGTCCGCGCCTGCGAGCTATTCAGTAGGAGTCTAAGTTAACCATAAAAATGCTAAATAATGTTAGTGACAAAACAGAGCCTTAGGGAACGCCACATTTTATGCTACCAGTTCTAAAGACGAATCATAGGTAGCAGGGGTGGTTGGTTTATGCTTTGAAGTTCCACTCTTATGTTCTTCTGATCTTACCTTTGCATAGAAATTGTCTGTCGACACCCAATGGGTTGCCTGCTATGGCACCACTATAAAAGACCAGAAAGAATCATTAAAACCTTAAAGACAATTCATTTTTGACAAGATGTTGTGGCTTCATGAATGGATTAGAAGACATGAAACGGAACACGGACTAAACAAATTAAAGACCTCCATTTGAGATCATGGAGATATTGCCTCGTTTCCTTGAACATTATTTTATACTTCAGAGTCCTGTCACAGGACATCAGCCTCTGCACTCTTTACATTCTATGTGGCCACAACACTCCTTGGTGACTTGAAATATTTTTTTAACTTACAATAGGAGGATATTTGAGCTGCTGAAACAACAAATAGGATATTTGGAGGGGTAGGGAATTTCAGAAAGCAGATTACATTTGAAAAATAGTCTTGTTATGCACATATAAACACAACACTTACCTTCCCAAAGGCAAAACATTCACCCTTCTCTGCAGTTCTTTCAGCCTCTCAGCATCTCTGGACAATGCAACAGCATGGCTACACCCAACATAGAAAAAAAAGGAGATAAATGACTTGGAGACAAACTGCCTTTTATTTTCACATTTTTTTTAAATTACGTTTTTTGTTAACTCTTTTTTTATTATTGAAACACTGCGGGAATTCCAATCATGACAAATCGGCACATAAGATGTTACGGCAATATAAAAGGCACAGTTGCACAATCCGATTGTAGTCAAAGCAGCAAGTATCTCATAACTTATTTCTGTGTGATGTTTCTCTTAGCAATCACCACCCCGAGGGCAGCACAGAGTTGTTCTTTGCTATACATGTCAGTCTGATCCATATATTTAGCAGGCACAGTTTGGGGGTCAGTGGGAGCTCCTTGCCACATACCCATTGGAGTTGGGCCATTATAGATTCCCAATACTGCTGAATGACAGGACAGTCTCATATTATATGGTAGAACATGCCTTTCTGTGTGCACTGTCTATTACAGAACGTATTCTCTTTCCTTCCCATTTTTGCTAAGGCACAACAAGAGGTATGACCAGTGTAATATTTTTATTTGGACCAGTTTTAGTTGTGACGAAATTGCTACCTCTCTGGGAGAGGATAATGCCTCCTGTCATTCCTCGTCCTCTAATTCAACCAAGTTTTGCCTGCCAAAGTTCATGCAGGCGCAAGAATGAGTAGGGAAGATTGTGTAGTACATTTTGATATGTCATAGATATTGCTTTACAGTCCAAATAGTCTGTTACGAGTCTTATCTTCTAATGGGGATGCTTCAGGGACTACAGTACCAGGCGGGATAATCGCCATTAGGGCAAGTCTGATTTATAGATACCTGTACGTTTCCGTGGCTTCCATGTCGTACTCTTTTTGTAGGTCTAACAATGGGATAACTTTCCCCCCAGACCACAGGTCTCCGACCCTTGAGACACCTATGGTATCCCATTTATCGAATCCTGGGCATCGTATTAGTCTCCCTAATTTATCGGCTTCCCTTAAGGGTGTTAGTTGGGTCACTTTGTCCTGCCATGCCATCTTCCTAGTTACTCTGCCCCAACGGATGATCATGTATTGAGTTCGGCCTGTAAGTCGTTGACTTTTGATACTTGTGTTAAGTGCTCTATTGTAACTTCCCGGGCTCATGAACCACCTGTCCATCCGGTAGGTCGGATCATCATGTGGTCTGTGCCTCCACTGATTAATTACGGTCAGTTGTGCTGCCCAGTAATATGCCTGAACATCAGGTAGAGCAATGCCCCCGTCGTACCAACTCTTTGTCAGTTTCTTCAGAGCTATTCGCGAAGGTTTACCATCTCGTATGAGGATTCTTATTTTGCTCTTGAATGTACGAAAGTAAGTGTCAGACTAGAAATGTTGTGTTATGTACGGCATATAGGAATCACGGAAGCGCAAACATGTTGAAGAGGGCTACACGGCCCAATAAGGTTAGAGGCATTGATCTCCAGTGCTGGATATCTGTCTGGAATCGTACAAACGGTACCGAGCATGTTCGTTCTGTAAAACAGGTCCGGGTCTGGGGTGGCGAAGACTCCCAGATAACGGAAGCCATCCCTCTCTACCACCGCCTCACAGTCTAGGGACAGCCGCGGCACCTTGCCATCTAGAATATAGATTACTGAATGGGACCAGTTAATAGAGTAGCTGGAGTACTTCCAGAAATTGGTAAACATTTGCAGGACTCAACCAACGGAGGAGTATGGTGACGCTAAGTATAGGAGGATATCGTCAACATAGAGGGAGATTCTATCCTCTCAGTTCTCAGTCCAGGCAGCCCCTGAATCAGTGGATCTCCCCAGATCCATGCAGCCAAAGGTTCCAACACCAGGGCAAAGATAAAATTCAGTTTTGATCAAGCAGGGAAACAACATTAGTTGACTATCTCCCACAACATAGTTTTAATCAATATTCATTACTTTATTATTCTAATTATCCATTTTGTTTTGATAAATACATTTCACTCCTAATTTTGACTACTATGTGCCTATTCTGCTCCACTGATTGTATAAAAATAACTCATGTTGTGCTTGTTGATGCACGTTTTTTGTTATAATCTTATTACTGCACATTATTTTAACTTAATTGTGAGCACTGGATCTTTTATGATACTATGTGATTGACTTCAAAATTCCTGCAATAGAAAATATGCAATGAATAAATTAATTGCAGTTACAAACATCGTTTTTTGTGCCTACTTTAAACATTTGCCTTGGTACAGTAACTAGTTATCTGGTTAAGAGACCTCGACCAGATTGATGAACCACTGTCTTTCACGATACGGTTTATATCCCCAGGTTCTCTAAAATTGTTGGCAGTCACCCTTCTAACTGAGTATATATATTACGTACTGGCGGTCGCCAGTAGCTAGTTATAGTTAGGACCTAGTTTTCATAGGAAGAGCATTTTCTCATTTGCCAATAACTGTGGCACCGTTTGATGAATCTTCCCGAAATTTGAGATGATGCTCAAATGCGGTCTTAGAAGTTTTGGAGTGATCCCCATCCACTTTCTGCCCTGTAATGCTACATGATAGCATAGGCACATTTCACTATAGGGTTACTTCAGAACTCAAGAAAATAAGGAAACAACCTATACATGACAAAAATTATAATCTCACACTACAGGATCTTCAAACACTAGATTATTTGACCAATGATGAAAACATTATTATTTGCCCTTCTGACAATGTGGGCAATATTGTATTCATGGACAGGGACAGCTACATTGAAGAGGCTATGCACTGACTCAATGATACAACCTTCTATCTAGGCATTGACAAATCTGTTAATGCCAAAAGCATTTCCACTATTTTGGACAAATTTAGTGTTTGCCATTACCAGGGCCTCATAGATTGGGATAAGTACTGCTTCCTTAGGAAGGAATATCCCAAGCTACCTACACTAAACCTTTTACCCAAGGTTCACAAGAGCATTACCAACCCCCCAGGTAGACCAATTTTTTTGCATCAAGGGGCAGTGCTCTTCAAAAAATATCCAGGTACATGGATTCCATATTACGAGAGTTTTTGTGACAATACCTTCACATGTCGAGACACCAAAGATTTCCTGAATAAAATCACAGGTCTGACATGGGAACATGATTGTCTGCTAATGACACTGGATGTGGGCTTGCTTTATACTGTAATTGACCACAAGCATGGGATAGCTCTGTGTGAACACTTCATGTAAGCAAGACACATTAACCAGCGTGCACACACTCAGATGGTACTTGAAATGATACACTATAGTTTGAATAACAACATTTTTCTGTTCAATGGCAGCCTCTACCAGCAGGTTCTCGGGACTGCCATGGGGACTTGTTTTACCCCCAGTCTAGCTAATCTGTTCCTAGGTTGGTGGGAGGAACAGTTGAGTAAAGATATCACTCTATCCAGTGATATAGAGAGGGTTGTGTTGTGGCTGAGGTACATTGATGATCTCTTTATCATCTGGAAGGGGTCGAGTACTTCAGTCACTAATTTTGTAGCCAAATTGAACAGTAACACCTACAACCCTAGTATTCACCTACACCTTCAGCAGAACCAGCATAGAGTACCTGGATGTCGTAGTTGAAATTGTGGACAATAGCATTAAGACCAGGCTATTCAGGAAGAACACGGCTGAGAATAGCCTCCTACATGCCCTCAGTGGACATCCATACAATTTAAAATGGAGCATCCTATATGGAGATATCCTACGGGCCAAACGAAATTGTAGCACTGATGAGGCCTACCTCAGTGAACAGAAAACCATGCTAAAGAGATCCAAAGAAAGAGGCTATCCAGATTGGATTCTAAGGAACGCTGTCACCCGAGCAAGCATCGCACAAAGAGATCAGTTACTGTTTTCCAAGACCGACATAGACACAGAAGATTCCATTCCCAGACTGATACTGACAAATAATAACAGTTCTAAAAAGGTCAAACAGATTCCTAACAAACATTGGTATATTGTCAAAAGGGACTCTCTTATTGGCAAAGAAATGGGCATGCACCCGAACATCACCTTTTGCAGGAGGAGATCTCTCATAGACACATCAGTGAGCAGCAACATCACTCTAACCAGGGGGATAACTCAGCACAATCTCATGGGTTTCTACCCATGTAGTCGCTGCAGGGCATGTAACAACAGTCAGAGTATTAATACCTACACCACTACTTTTTTCTCGGATTAAATTACGGGAAGCTCCGTGTCCCGCAGCCACTGCCGCCCTGTAGGACTGGGTGCCCTCGACGGCAGAGGAGTAGAGTATTTGAAGGAGGAGGGCATAACCTGCTTACTTCCTTGTAAGCCTAAGGATTACCGGCGATTGTTACTTTGGAAGTGAGAAAGGGCAACATGCGAGGCATACACCTTGGCGTGGTAGGAGCTCGACTTGTACATATTTGTGATTTCTGGGTGGCAGCGAGGAACTAATGGATTGTGCAAGTTCCCCCTACATTGAGAGAACATCAATTAATGCCCGTGCTTTCGATTTTTACAACTGGTATTGCAGTATGGACAGACACCATTGTGGCAACACAGGCATTATACTGCAATATGAATGGCATTATGAGAAATGTAGTGTTAAGAGACACAGGCACGTGAAATAACGACTATGTAAACACCTGGGACATGCGCAGTTATGACTTACCTGTGAACAAGGCATTCCGCCGAAACAAGTCAGGTCAAACAACGCTCTGCTGCTGTCAAGAATTCCTGTCATACAAGGGAAACACACCCTTATGTAAACAGGAGAGCTGTTACATAACTCAAGGAAAACACGCCCTATAAAGGGAGGAACCGGGAGGTACAAGGCTGTCGGATATTGTGTTTACACCGACGTACCTGCTTCGTGAAGAGCAGTGTTCCGGAGTGGTGCTCCAGTAAGGCAAGAATGGAGGTAGGTCGAGTCGTTACTCCCTGGGCCGTGTCTTGCCCCATCGTCACCTGTGAAGGACCCGGAAGCTCTACCGGTCAACCATTGAGCTTCGCTTTTTGACTCGGCTGAGTCCAAGCGCAGTGGCGCTTTTGCTGGTTGGAGTCGTAACTCCCAGCCCGACCAGAGACACAGGGACTGCCAGCTGTAACGCACACCAGGAGGTGTTTGCCGCGTTACAGACTCGGAAGTCCACAGGATCGATCGAGCGGCTGCTCTCGGTTCAGTCTTCTTGCTTGTGATTGGGGTATCGGTGACGCATCACCAGGAGGTGACTCCGCGTCCCGGTGCAGTCTGAGGAAGAGGTTGAGCGGCTGCTCCCTTCAGGTAGAGACCCTGGCTGGGTGTTTCCCTGACTCCTCGATTCTCCCCAACACTCTTCGTGCCCCTCACAGCCTACCGATTGGCATTGTCGGCCAATTCATTTCTGCCCTCTGTTGGCATACGCCGGGATCGGCGTATATGCAGAGGACGGTTAGGACCATCCGTGCTGTGGGCTGGTAACGTACTTAGCCTGGAGGATTCCAGTGACTATAACTTTTGTTTGTTCTTTGTATTTTATTTGCCTTCATTAAAAGAACTAACCGTTCACAAGTGGTTGCGTCCTCATTGTCGTGTCTGTTAAACGATCCTGAGACGTTCAGGGCGTTACAGCTGCAACCTGTACCAGTTATATTAAATGTGGTCATTTCCAGATCCGGTGGGGGTGTGTGTATATATATATATATGCATATATACACACACACATGAAGGAGGCATGTATTATGATCGCAGATATGCTCAGCGGAGGTCTAATTAGCTCTTTTAAATACTGTAAGCCTGTAAGGCTGAGTTTAGGCTTAGGGAAGAGAAACACTTCATTTATGGCCAATTGAGACAATGGATAAAGTATTCTGTAGTGAAGACAACAGCCGCAAGTGAGTGCACATTATAGAAATTAGAATGTTAAAGTCTCAGTTGTGGGTTCTTGGAGCACTATGTCTAGTATATATAATAACATACACAACCTATGTAATGCTATGACCTCACAGTGGACTGCTCACAAACCCTGGGGAAAGAATTTCTCACACATTTGGTAGGATACGGTGAAGGGGCTCTAGGTTTCAGGGTAGGAAAGTCCATCATAAGGTCTTATTCAAATGGTATTATTGCCTGATGTTGCTTTATCAATGCTCTCAAAGGATTAGGCCCGTTATGCTAGAAAGGTTGGGCTCCTATGCAACTTTACTCATCTGTTAGGATGGTTGACATATCAGGCCATACTCAGAAGAAATCCCAGTGGTACTGAAGGAGGTCTTTGGTTACCCTGTACCAAATAATATAAGATTCATCTTGTTGAGCTGTCACGCTCACACTGTTGGTACAATCATTGAAAGCAGACAGGACACTAATGTGAAACTGTTTGGGATGAAAAATTACTACTGGCCTTTAACTGGGAACATAAAGAACCACCATCCACCACACATTGGCACGTCCAGCTCTGGAAGATCATGGCCATAGAAGAACGGTCTTGAGCACTGTCAGGCCGCTACAGTCAAGGATTGAAAGGATGGCACTGAATGAATACATGGAGATTCGGTCCTGATGTCATATTACAAAGAGAACGCTTTTTAGTCACCATGCAAACATAGTCCAAGATAGTCACAGAGACGCTAAGGCAGACGCCATTAGCCAAGTCCCATAACATAAAGCTGAATATCATCATTTATCCACTCTTACCTCAGGATCCAGTGACTCCATCTGATTGGCTGAGCTCTCTGCAGATGAGTATATCCAGGAAAGAGGATATCAATTTCTCTGTGCAGAGAAAAAATACAAATCACGCCAAGAGAATAGTCAAAAGCATAATCTAACAACATTCTTTACGTGTTTCTCACATTTACATTGATCAAATAGGTTTTTAATGATTTGTAAGGAGCTGCATTTTCAACATCAATCAGCTTAATGAGTTACTGTCCATCCTTTCTTTGAAGAACCGTTCTCCATTGGTAGGTGACACAGTAACTTCCAAACAACTGCAGCAAGGCCCTTTGTTCAGGAATTTAGAAGATTACCTAAGTCTACAAAAGGTACAGCACACAGCATTTCAAGCAGATTTGGGGTAGAAAAAGGGGACCACATATCTATAGCTCTCCTGATCCAGCACTGGCTTTCAGCTGAACATCCAATTACATTCAGTGCGTTGTGCATAAGTAACTATCAAAAGGTCCCAAGCTACCTGGCCTCTAACATCCATTGTTGGGTTTCCAGCCGCAAGTTCAGAGTTGGAAACCGCCTATACCCCTTGCATAAGTTCAGTTTATACCAATGTTAAGAGACAGCTCAAGGTAGTTAGTAGGCATTATAGAAATGCTGTCATTCACTTATTATAGACAAACGAGTGCAATCTAAACATGTCCCGTGCCATCTAGCTTCTGCATGGCAGCCACATGAACCCACTAATGTGGTAACTCCAGTTATTCCTTGAGTTGTACCTTCTCCACTTCTTGGTGAATACCAAAGACCTGTCACTGTAGTGTTTCTGGATATTTCTTGGGTTGCTTCTCCACTTCTTGGTGACGTTTGCAGACACACTATATTGGTGTCTCTGGTTATCCTGAACCTTCACTTCAGAATGAACATCACAAACCCACTACCAGGGTGTCTCTGGTTGTTGGGTTGCACCATCTCTATTTCTGGCCTAGACTACTGCTCAAGTACTGTTATTTATGTGGTCATTCTTGGGATGGACTAGTAGAATTCCTTAATAGACCAAGCCCAGTTTCTCATATCAACATACTCAGTTGACAGAATGAGTAAACCAGTGTTTAATTTGAGCTGGTGCTTGTCGGTGGGGGAGCACACAGCACTTATTTTTGGGGGAACAGCACTTATTTTTACGCATCGGATATTTAACAAGTGCAACTGAGGAAAAAATACACAGATCAGAAAGACGGAAAAAGAGAAAGATGGCAAAACCGCTACAACGGATGACAGCAAGAACCTGCAAGAGAGAAAAAGGGGTAGGGGTGCATGGTAGTGAATTAACGATTACCTGCCATGGTATTCGGCTTTTAGCAGAGCTTTGGGCCCATAGTTTTTCTTTTACAAATTAAGCACTGGAGTAAATGAGATAAGAAAACTGTGGTAGGTATAAGCCAATAGGACTATCCCTTACATATTTCTCTGCAGCACGCCAAGATTTAAAGAAACTACCTTGGTAACTTCACTGTAATTAAAATCAGAGCACACTTTCAAAACTCATGTACAACACCAACACTCTGCCAACATCGCCCACTATAAGCAAACAACAATGTACAAACCATGCACAACACATGAAGCAGCTACTTTTTCGACGAGTCGGAAAGTGGTTTAGGGTATGAAGATCTCTGTAACAATACAAAGACAACGTAATACAAGTCCTGACACCCAAGGAGTTCACGGAGTATCAGCTGTGTCATCTTTAGAGTATCAGGTGATAAACAGATTTAAAGTCATTTACTTTATAAAAACAAGCATGCAGCGCAAGAATTGGTAATCCTGCCAGTCTTTTCCAGTTGTTTACCTGAGCAGACTGTGCAGAAATTTAACAGTTCTCATTTGAACATAATATATATTTGTTTTTTTAATATGCCAAGTTGCATTTATTGTCACTCTATAGTGGTGGTTGTGTAGTAGGTTACAACTGTAAAGGTGGCATGACCCCTCTACATATTACATCTTGGCACAAGGATCTGTTATTGGTATGTAAATACAGAAATCTGCATGGATCAAGCTGAAATTAGTTAGAATCTTGTAATTTTTAGCAGGAAAATAGTTACATGACTATCATGATAGACAGGAGAAGGCTTTTTGACGTTTCTTGTTTTCAGATTTTTCTTGGTTGGCACCTTTGATCAGGTGGAGGTTCAGAGCTGTAATCCAGTCACCCAGACAGACCTGCCTCTGGGTGACGTATGGTTGAATAAGATATGGTTACAGCTTTACCTTACTGAACCTCAGTGTTCGGCTTTATGCATCCTTTGTGGGAAACATTTCTATGCATTATAGGCCATCACATTCTGGGGTTTGAAAATGCTTTAGAGCATTCTGAACTTTATTTTTTGCGTGGTCAGGAGCCTCTACAGTGCAATGAGAGGCTGGGAGAAGTACTCCGATTTCTCAATGTTGAAAAAAGTCTAGCTGTCTGGTCTTGTAGTCTCTGCAATTTCATAATTTCTTTCGTTGAGGCAGCCACACAGATGTTGCAGTAAATTTAGCCTCGATCCTACCAAGGCTGTGATCAACTTGATACAGTATGATAACTTGGGCAACAGGATGATCTGTCTTTGCAGCCTGAGTTAAAAGATAGTGTGTTTTTACGCACAGCTGAGATTTGATGACTGAAGCAGATATTTGAGTCAAACCACACTCCAAGATTTTTAATGACCTCAGCTTTTTTGGGACAGAAAAAAAGCATTCTTTACCACTTCTATGTTCCCAGCCAGTTTAAGAGCTTTTGTGTTGCTTAGAATGTTAACCCAGAGACTGAAGGGGCCTACAATACGCAAGAAACTTATTGCTTGGAATTGGTTAGACAAGACTACTTCCAAAATATGTTTGATAAAGGAAAAGATTGTAGACTGGTTTGCAGTAAAGTATTATGATGAATGAAGAATTAGGTCACAAAGAAATGTGCAAAATATGTTCAAATGACATTTAAATTGAGTTTGCAATTTCAGAAGATGCTAGTGATTTTTGTTAGATGATCGTTAATGCTACTCTTATGCCTTCCGATCTGTTTTTCGTAATGTTGTGAAAATTTGGTGAATTTATGGTGTCGAGCAGGGTGACTTCATAATTGCAAATCCAGTTCTCCATTAGCCCTAGTATATTCCTCCTCCTTGATCAGGGCATGCATTTCAGCAAATGTTTGGCTGCTACAGACTGATCTTAAGAAATTTTCAGCTTGCGTTGGAGAGTACTGCCAGAGGCAATATGGACAAAACAGTGTTGCTTTTGACAGATACTTTGGGTGGAATGGTGCCCCAGGAGGATATCTCTTTCCAATAAAATTCAAGATGATGTATAATTGAAGAAACAGATTCCATCCTTTATTTTGTCCCTTAAAACATATTTACACTTGAAAATCGTCCAGCCAACGCGTTTCGATCAGGAAAAAGTTTTTTCTGACCTTCCTCAGGGCTTATTAATGTCTTGGTATCAGTAATAGAATCGAACTTCAGTGAAAGTTCAAATACGTGTGCAGTCCATGGGGAATGTGCTCCCATCAAGTCCGCCAACAGTAATTAAATTGCCCTCCACGGGAATCCAACTGTTTAAACAGACGTCAGGCACGCCCCTTTTTCAGGTATCTGTGCCAAGGTTAGTTTTATTGCTCTGTTCAGTCAGGTTGGAGCTGGAAGGCAAACACATTGGGTCTTAGGGTGGGATCCTATGCTGGTGACAACGGTACCTGATCTTTGGAATTAGTTAAGGAATTATGTGGTTTGCTGCTACATCCCTGAAAGTTTGACATCATTGATTTGAAGTTTCTTGTAGGACCAAGGAATTTAGAAGTATGAGCCTTGTGGCAAGAGAGCTGTTAGAAGAGGACTGCTCTGCATCTTCTAAATGGAAAAATAGGGCTGCTCTTCTTTGACGTTTACTTTTTGTCGCCACATAATGTGAACATTTCCATCAAAGGAAGGAATATGCTACTTACCAGTATGCATCTGTTCTTGGCATGTAGAGCTGCAGATCTACACACTTTTGCATAGATCGCCATCTGGTGTTGGGCCCGGATGTTTGCAGTTTGTTTTTCCTCTTGGAAAGTCTTTGGAAGTCAGGAGGTCGGTTACTCCTCCTTTGGATCGTGTTGCGCATGGGCTTCGGCTCCATCCTCAGATTGTTTTTCGCCAGCAGGGAAAGATGGAGCGTAGTAACAACAGTGAAGAAACCCATGTGTGTTGTATCTAAATACGATAGACTGGAACAGATACAGGTAGCCGGGGAGGCAGGTGGGCGTGTGTAGATCTGCAGCTCTACATGCCAAGAACAGATGCATACTGGTAAGTAGCATATTCCATTCGAGGCATATGAGCTGCAGATTACACACTTTTGCATAGACTATATAGCAGTTCCCAACCTTAGCAGCGACCACCGGTATCTGTTGCAGTGGTTTGAAAAATGTTTTTAGTACAGCCTGGCCCACACTAGCTTGTTGCTTGGTTTGCACATCTACACAATAGTGTTTAGTGAAAGTGTGCGGTGTTGACCATGTAGCTGCTTTGCAGATATCATCTAGTGGGATGTTCCCTAGAAAAGCCATGGAAGCCCCTATCTTCCGTGTAGAATGGGCTTTAGAGGGAACGGAAAGCATTCGTTTTGCTTTATGGTAGCAAATCTGGATGCATTTTACAATCCACCTAGCTATCCCTGATTCTGAGATGGGGTTGCCCTTGTGTGGTGGAGAGAAAGAGACAAACAGTTGTTTGGTCTTTCTGAAAGGTTGTGTCCTTTGGATATAGTAAAGTATGGCTAGTTTGACATCTAGCGTGAGCAGAGCCCTTTCTGCAACGTACATAAACACAAGGATCCACCCACAGGTATAGTGAATCAAGAGTCTCCCGTTTATACAATATGTATCCCACAGTCGTGGAGAGTACACATCAGTTGTTAAAATACCCCTCACACACCAAAAGGGCCCTTGGTGTCATGCTTCATCATAGGGGTCTTCCCGCCCCTCTACGGGACGGGGCGTGCTACAACCTACGTTTGTGTGGGAGCACTGTTCTTATTGAGACTGCTATGTGTGGTGCAGGGGTGTGCGAGGAAGGGTCAGGAGTGGATGGAGAGTGATTTAAAAAATACCTGGCTCTCTGGTCTAGGAAAATGTATTCTGCCGTCTAAGCTGGTATTAGTAAAAGGTGAGGGGGAGGAGGGTGTATGCCTCAATGAGCTAGGCCTCCTAATGGTGTCGACATGTTTCGAAGCTTCCCCATGCTTCTTCGTCAGGACCTTAAGGATCCCTTCCTACGACGCACTGTGATGTGTAAAAAATAACAACAAAATAGTGAGTGAGTCGACGGAGCCGACCGGGGTGGTTATTTGGGCAGGACACTGATCCTTGGAGGCGCAGCCTATTTGGCACTCCTACCACTCGGTATTTGAGCTCATGAGGATACTTTTCTCTTTTCAGCAAGTTAATAGGAGTATTTAAGACCCATTGGGGCATTACCAACTTTTGGAGGCTATTTACTTCCATTTTGAATTTTTTTTCACTCACTATTTTGTTGTTATTTTTTACACATCACAGTGCGTCGTAGGAAGGGATCCTTAAGGTCCTGACGAAGAAGCATGGGGAAGCTTCGAAACATGTCGACACCATTAGGAGGCCTAGCTCATTGAGGCATACACCCTCCTCCCCCTCACCTTTTACTAATACCAGCTTAGACGGCAGAATAAATTTTCCTAGACCAGAGAGCCAGGTATTTTTTAAATCACTCTCCATCCACTCCTGACCCTTCCTCGCACACCCCTGCACCACACATAGCAGTCTCAATAAGAACAGTGCTCCCACGCAAACGTAGGTTGTAGCACACCCCGTCCCGTAGAGGGGCGGGAAGACCCCTATGATGAAGCATGACACCAAGGGCCCTTTTGGTGTGTGAGGGGTATTTTAACAACTGATGTGTACTCTCCACGACTGTGGGATACATATTGTATAAACGGGAGACTCTTGATTCACTATACCTGTGGGTGGATCCTTGTGTTTATGTACGCTTTACTGGGAGGAAGTATCCACCTCCACCACTCGTTGAGTGGTACCTCTCTACTCCCCGCTTTGTTTCTCCCTTTCTGCAACGGTCTGAGGTTGCGAGAAAAATACTGGTAATTCTACAGATTGGTTTAGGTGAAAAGGGGAAATGACTTTAGGTAGGAATTTTGGGTTGGTACGGAGAACAACCTTGTTCTGGTGCATTTGAAGAAAAGGTTCTTGTATGGTAAGTGCTTGTATCTCACTGACCCTTCTAAGGGAAGTGATGGCTACAAGGAAAGCTGTTTTCCATGTGAGGAATTGCAGGTCGCATTTATGCAAAGGTTCGAAGGGAGGCCCTATCAGCCTTGTGAGCACGATATTTAAGTTCCACACAGGTGAGGGTGGTACTCTGGGGGGAATTATTCTTTTGAGGCCTTCCATGAAGGCTTCAATGGCAGGTACTCTGAAAAGTGATAGGTGCTGCCTGTTTTGTAAGTAAGCTGCAATTGCTGCGAGGTGTAGCCGAATGGAGGTATAGGCTAGATTACACCTTTGTAGGTGGAGTAAGTAGCATATGATGTGTTGTATAAACACGTCTAGAGGATTGATTGTGTTGTTATGGCAATAAACAACAAATCTTTTCCACTTGGCAGCGTAGCAGGCTCTAGTAGTCTAGCTTCTTTGATGACGTTCATACAGTCAGGGGGAAGGTTTAGGTACCCGAATTCTAGGATTTCAGGAGCCAGATCGCAAGATTGAGCTGCGCTGGGTCCAGGTGCCTGATCTCTCCATGGTTCTGGGTTAGGAGGCATGGTGAGAGGTGTAGCTTTTGGTGTGGTACTACCGAGAGTTCCAGCAGCATGGTGTACCACGGTTGTCTGGCCCACGTTGGAGCTACTAGGATCAGTGTGAGGGAGTGGTGTTGTAGCTTTCGTACCACTAATGGAATGAGTGGGAGAGGCGGAAAAGCGTACGCAAATTTGCCTGACCAGTTCATCCATATCGCATTTCCTTTGGACAATGGGTGTGGTTATCTGGCGGCGAAGTTTGGGCATTTTGTGTTTTCGTGGGTGGCGAAGAGGTCTATCTGTGGATGCCCCCACATTTGAAAGAACGGATGAAGAACCTGTGGGTGAAGTTCCCACTCATGGATCTGTTGTGTCTGTCTGCTGAGCAGATCTGCCACGGTGTTTTGGACTCCTGGGACATGTTGAGCTAGGAGAAAATTTGGGGGGGAATTGCCCATCTCCATATGCTCTGTGCTAATTGAGAGAGCTGTGGAGAGTGTGTGCAGCCTTGTTTTTTAATATAATACATGGCCGTCATGTTGTCTGTGCGAATGAAGACTGCCTTGCCTGAAATCCGTGGTTGAAAGGATTTCAGGGCTAGAAAGATAGCTAGTAACTCCAGATGTTTGATATGGAGTAACTTTTGTTGCGGAGTCCATGTGCCCTGCACTGTGAGGTGTAATAGATGAGCTCCCCAGCCGGAGAGCGATGCGTCCGTTGTTAGTATTATTTGGGGAACCGGGTCCAGGAACGGTCGACCTTTGGAAAGGTTTGTGGTGTTCCACCACTGCAGAGAGCGATGGGTGCGACCGTCTACCAACACCAGATCTGTCAGTTGCCCCTGGGCCTGGTTCCATTGGCGCACTAAGCACTCTTGCAGTGGACGCATCTGGAGTCTTGCGTGAGGCACTATGAAAATGCAAGAGGCCATCCTCCCTATCAGTTGCATAAACACTCGTGCTGGAAGGGAGTGTTGAAGTACGAATTTTTGTCGTAAAGCCTGAATGCTTGCAATCCTGGCCGGATTGGGGTAGGCTATTGCTTTTGAGGTGTCTATGGTGGCACCGAGGTATTGTTTTATGTGGGATGGTGTTAGCTGGGACTTGTGGTGGTTCACCGTGAAGCCTAGTCGGTGAAGTAGTTGGATTGTGGTGGCGGTGTGGTGTACACATTGGTTGTATGAAGTGGCTTTTATCAGCCAATCGTCCAAGTATGGGAAGACGTGAATGTGCTGTCTTCTGAGGTGTGCCGCCACCACTGCTAGGCACTTGGTGAATACCCGTGGTGCTGTTGTGACTCCGAACGGGAGCACTTTGAATTGGTAGTGTTGTCCGTCCACTACAAATCTGAGGTACATTCTGTGAGCATGATGTACTGGAATGTGGAAGTATGCGTCTTTCAAGTCCAGTGTGGTGAGAAAGTCGTTCTGGGAGAGGAGCGGAAGTACCTGCTGAAGCGTTACCATGTGAAAATGGTCTGAGTGTATGTATGTGTTTAGGGGCCGGAGATCTAAAATAGGTCGTAGAGTCTCGTCCCTTTTTGGTATTAGAAAATATAGGGAGTAAACCCCCAAATTTTGTTGATTGACAGGAACGTGTTCTATTACGTGTTTTTGTAGGAGGGAGATTACCTCCTGCTTTAGCAATGTGGAATGTTCTTGTGACATTGGGCGTTGCCTGGGTGGAATGTTTGGGGGGGGGGGTAGATGTTAATTCCAGGCAGTATCCTGACTGAATTATTTGGGTCACCCATTTGTCTGAGGTGATGGTCTCCCAGACATGAAGGAAATTTGTGAGTCTGCCCCCGACTGGAGTGGAATGGTCTGGGGGGAGCAGGGGAGAAGTCATTGGGTAGTAGGCGTGGCAGAACGTGCGTTGTTTGTTTTGCCTCTGCCCTTGTTGTTGTTACCCCTGTAGCCGCCTCTTTGGTAACCTTTTGTAAAGGTGGTCTGCGTAGGGGACTTGTACGATGTGGAGGCTGTGTCTGAGGAGTAGCCTCTGGATGCACTCCGAAAGGATGAGCGGCGAAAGGAGCGTTTGGGCGGGTGAGACTGTAAGGCCCCCATGGATTTTGCTGTATCCGTGTCCTTTTTCATCTTTTCTAAGGACTCATCCACCTTTGGCCCGAATAGATGTTCCTGGTCAAAGGGATGGTTAAGGATAGAGGCTTGTACTTCTGGTTTAAACCCAGACACTCTTAACCAAGCATGACGACGGAGAAGGACGCTGGTGTTAATGGCCCTGGAGGCTGGGTCTGCTGCGTCTAGGGCACAACGTATAGAGGTGTTTGTGATTGTTTTACCCTCTTGAATCAACTCGTTGGCTTTACTTTATTTTTCAGGGAGATGTTGCATTATGCTCTCTAATTCGTCATAATGAGCCCTGTCATATCTGGCCAGCAGTGCCTGAGTGTTTGCTATACGCCATATGTTGGCGGCCTGGGATGCTGTGCGTTTGCCTGAAGCATCTAGTAATTTTGATTCCTTGTCAGGTGGTGGTGCATCACCTGACGCTTGTGAGTTTGCCCTTTTACGTGCCGTAGAGACCACTAAGGAATCTAGTGGCGCTGGTCCTCTGATGTAAGAGGGATCTGAGGTAGCAAGTTTGTACTTCTTTTCGATACGTGGGTTAAGGACCCTGGCTCTCACTGGGTCTTTAAAAACTTCTGCCGCATGCTTTATCACCCCTTTGAGCATGGGCAGTATGGAGGTGGACCTATATGTAGTATCGAATGTGTCTAGGAGCAAATCTTCCTCCACACGGTCACTATGCATGTCCACCCCATGATAATGTGCTGCTCTTTGCAGAAGATGGTTAAACCCTAGTGAATCTTCAGGTGGAGATGGTCTAGAGGGGTAAATATCGTCTTGTGGGACGTTGGGAATATCTGGTATATGGTAATCGTCCCATGGATCTGGAGATCCTGTAGGGGTGGGGTCTTGTGGCACATCCCCTGTATCATAATATGGGTCCCCATGATCATCATCGTCTGGAGATGGAGTAGGAGAACGATGAGGTGGGGGTGGAGAGGGTGGAGGTGGGGAAGGAGGAGGTGGAGGAGCAGGGGAAGGCATTCTGAATGGAGAGGTAGCAGAGTCCTTCCTCTTTGGAGGTGGAGGCGGAGCAGGCTTCTCCAAATGTCTCTTCTTAGTAGAGAGCGTCAAATGTCCAGTTTTTGGATCCTTGGTAAGAGTTTTTTGCAAGGGAGCCGGTGTAAATAACTCTGGTGAGGTAATTTGGTCAGTCGGCGTCGAAGGCGTCGGGCCGATGACTTTTTAGGTTTTTCCGTGCCGGTTTGTTTAGAACCCGGCTTGGGACCCTCCGGTCTCTTGGTCGGCGCCGAGATGTGCTTCGGCTTGGAAGTGTCGGTGCCGGTGGCCTTGTGTGGTTTGGTTGGCACCGAAAGTGGCGTCGGTGCCGAAGAGCTGGGTTTTGACACCGAGGGCTTTGGTGCGGAGCTCGGTGTCGAGGTGGAGGCCGTCTTCTTTTTCGGTGCCGAAGTGCGTTTCTCGGCACCGCTGGCAGGCTGGCTCGAGCCCGAGCTGCCGGAAGGCTTACTTGTCTTCTTCACCGGGCCCGAAGGTGGGGTGTGTGAAGCAGTGTCTCTGGTCTTGCCTAGGCCCGGAGGCGAAGGCGTGACCGAAGCCTTTTTGGGTGTCGGCGCGGGTGTGGGAGGGGGTAGATTGGTACTCATGACCCTCTGCGCCGGGGTGATGTCCTCCACATCTGACTCGTCAGAATCGGAAGCACTGACGAGGTCCTCTTCGGTACGATGATGTTCCGGATCGTCGAGGTCGTCTCCGAAGATGTCAACTGGAATGGACATCGAGGAGTGTGCCATGTTCCTTCTGGCTCTTCGGTCCCGAATAGTCTTTTTGGATCGGAAAGACTTACAGGCCGGACAGTCTCGAGCCTCGTGTTCCGGAGAGAGGCAAAAGTTGCATACCTCATGAAGATCGGTGTGGGGAAATTTGGACCCACATTGAGGGCACTTTTTGAATGGAGTTCTTTCCATGAGCCGGGACCGGAGCCTGGGTAGGCCCGAAGGCCGCCGCCGCCGACTGGAACCGAAGGTTTGTGTCGACGAGAAAGCGCGTTGATTGAAGAGATCGTGATCGAAACTATACAGCGATTGGGGTGAGGATTGCGCGTCGATCGTCGAACTGGAAGCTGTTCGGAACCGGAGCGCGAAGATCACATCCGAGCCCGATGGCGGAAAAAAACAATCTGAGGATGGAGCCGAAGCCCATGCGCAATACGATCCAAAGGAGGAGTCACCAATCTCGTGACTTCCAAAGACTTTCCAAGAGGAAAAACAAACTGCAAACATTCGGGCCCAACACCAGATGGCGATCAATGCAAAAGTGTGTAATCTGCAGCTCATATGCCTCGAACACATGTCTATGACTATTTTGGATCCAAATTATCATTATTTCATATAGTAGCTTGTAAAATCCTTCTCTGAAGATAGATGGTTAATTAGTGTCAGTCCATATTGAATTTTCTCTCTGAATAAGATCTTTAAGAAGTCTGAGGTCTTATTCCAGAGTTTAGTACATGTAGAATAGAAGAGTAGATCAGTTCTCCATTTTCCATTTCTGGTCTGGAAAGAATGATTGACATTTAGACATTCAGTGGTGGTCGAGCAAGATGGCTCTCTTGAATCTGGGTTTCCTTGTGTTCCTGGTTCCCATCCATCTCAAATCTGCAACCTCAATAGGGTTTTGTGTAAAATACCTGAACTTCTTTTAATATGACAAAATTACATCAATATGCTTTTATAACCAATTAAGTGATTGATGGGCAAGTCTAAAATAATTTTGAAGAGATTTCTACTTATGCTTACTACTTTAGGTTAATATTTCCAAAGGTCAAAAGTACAGATAATTGTTGTTGAACCCATTTTAGTGGCCGAGACATAAAGAAACATAAATGAAAATATCAGGCCTGTAAGAAATATTAGCCACGATGCAACTCTATTTCTTACAATAGTCTCCAATGTCTCACTTTATGGAACGCTAGGGAGAAAGACTGTCATCCTCTAGAAAGAGTGGTGTCAGCTGCAACGTTTATGTTTTAACCCCTGACCAATGACCGGCTTAAGGTCTCCTCTGTGATACTGTCATTATAGGTTACATTCCCATGTCGTCATCAACATTCTGCATCAAAGGCAAACCCTTCAAAGGGGGGGGGGGGGGGGGGGGGGAGGGCGAGGCAGAGGTTTTTTTTTTCTCGTGCATACAGTCATCCTTGTATTCTCCTGTGTCCCAGGAGTTAGTGATTAGGTGAATACTGAGGTTCATTCCTATTGATTTCCTCTTATAGGACAGACGTTGGACATGATATTTTTGAGCAACTTTACACTCAGATATAGCCATCAAGCCTAAATCATAGGTGGGCCATGCTGATTACACTGCTTACAAAATCAAAATACAAGCACTGAAGACAAAAGTCCATCAATATACCAATCCCATTCCAATACAATCAACGAACAAGGGCATTGACAACCACATTCCACACTTTGTTTACAACCTCTGCCAGGCCACCCAGCGCGATAAGCCCAGAGTTCTTCTGGACTCACTCCAACACAAAGGACCTAATTACGATGTCAGGCGGACGTTGCAGTCTTGAGACCGACCGAATTCCAGTCGGCGGTACCAACACTGCTATTACAATGCAACTGCACATGGTGTAGTTGCATACTCCCATTTCTCTATGGGAGCTAGTGATGCAGCCGTAAACCGGCCGCAGCACAAGCTCCCACATAGAAATGGGAGATTCTGTTAATTCCTGCACCACGTTGCAGGCACCTTAAGGTGCCTAAAAGGTAGGTACCCTCGGTGCCCTTATGGCCCCTAACCCAGAGGCCAGCAGGGTGAAGGGGAAACTGCTAGGGGCCCCCAAAGTCTCTTTCTGACAGGCTTTCCATGTCGAAAAACCCTGCATTGAAAGCATGTCGGAAACACATCGTAATCAGACGGCAGAAATGGGGTCTTAAGGCATTACGGTGAGGCCTTTGACTGGTCGGCGGGCTCCTTGAGCCTGTTGATATCCAGTCAATGGACCCAGGTCCAAAACCCAGCTTTATTAATACAGCAAAAAGGTAGGGCCATTCAATGGTATCGAATGCCATGGATGCGTCCAAAGAAACTATGATCGCCGGTTCTTGTATCGTGGCCAATCTTACAATTACTCCATGTAATCTTCGGAGATTCAATGCTGTGTTGCGCTGAGGCATAAAGCCCGACTGGTCTGGGTGTACTATTCCGCTGATCACTTTGACAAGACGATTGGCAAGGAGCTTAGCGAGAATTTTGGGTTCTGCATTAAGGAGAGAGATAGGCCTATAAGAGGCGCAATCCGTCTTGGGTTTACCCCCCTTATGAATGGTGATGAGCGTGGCCACCAGTGGTCCAGTGGAAGCTTCCCCTGCTTTTTGCAATCTGTGAACATGGTCCGCAGATGTGGGGCTAGTTTGTCCGGAGCTAGTTTATAGAGCTCGATTGGTAGGCCATTAGGGCCCAGTGCCTTGCCCGACCGGAGGCTCCTAATCGCTAGCGCGATTTCGTCATTAGCAAAGTCACTGTCCAGTAGGTCTCGGTGGGATCCGGCAGGACAGGAAGGACA
This sequence comes from Triturus cristatus, assembly GCF_964204655.1. Lineage (NCBI taxonomy): Eukaryota > Metazoa > Chordata > Amphibia > Caudata > Salamandridae > Triturus > Triturus cristatus. The sequence continues at coordinate 1,054,781,403 of NC_140584.1, read as the reverse complement.
ATGTCTGAGTAGGGACCGGGAATCTTCTTCAGTATAGGAAGTATGTGTACGATAGATGTCGCTAAAATGCGCCGCAAATGTTTTAACGATAGCTTGGGGATCTGTTATGGATTGGCCATCTTTGTCTATCAATTCTGGCACCAACCGGGATGCCAATTCTTTCCTGTCCAACTATGCTATGAGTTTCCCTGCCTTATCCTCCAGGTCATACACCCTGCCGCCGTTTCACTCCCCACTGATTTAGCCCTATCCGTGGCTATAGCCTAATATTCATCCCTTTTAAGTTGCAAGGTATGGAGCTTTCTCTGCGTGACCTCCACTCCCAGTTCCTCTTCCAGCTTGAGGACCGCACCTTCCACCTCGACTAGATCTTTCATTTTTTCCTTACGTGGGCCAGCTATCAGGGAGAGTGCCTGACCCTGTATCACAGATTTAAATGCCTCCCACAGTGTTTGAGGGGAGTCTACTGTGCCCTCGTTTTCTTAAAAATAGTAGTCTATGGCTTGAAGCAGGGCCTTGAGTACTTTCGGGTCCCGGAGATACCATGGATTAATGGGAGCCACCTTGCCTGTCCCAATGTTTGGTTATGTGTTATGTTATATAAATTTATTACGCGCATGGCTACTCGTAAGCCCATATCGGGTAATGATCAGAAATGCCCCACGCCATATGTCTAATTTCATGGATATGTGTGATCTGGGATGCTGGGACAATTAAGTAGTCTATGCGAGAAAGGCTATTGTGTGCCCCAGAATAAAAACGTGTGTTGGATAGTATCCGGGTGGTACGCCCTCCATGCATCCGTGAGACCCAATGCCTCCAGGAAATCAGGCAGCCATCTGGCCGATGCCCCAGTGTCTCGGGGGGGGGGGGATAACGGTCCAGCGTCCTAGAAACCACTGAGTTAAAGTCCCCTCCCATCATCAGCAAACCCTCCAGAAGTGAGAGCAGTATGCCCCCCAAGTCCTTGAATGTACGATTCTGAAAGCCTGGTGGCACGTAAACAGACATGCAAATGAGCGTGCGCCCCTCCCACTGCCCTGTGATGCCAATATATCTTCCAAGGTCATCTGACCATGTAGAGTTTACCACAAAAGGAAAGGAATTTCGTGTTATGATTCCCACTCCCCGTGAGCCAGTGGTGAAGTCTGCGCGAGCTATCAATTTGTATCACCACCTGTTAATAGTGCCCTGCAGGAATTCCCAACCAAGTGAGTTTCTTGGCGAAAGATTAAATCTGGGGTGTGCCTCCTGATATATTGCAAAACCACAGCGCGCTTGATCTTGTCCCCCAGCCCGTTGACGTTCCAGCTCAATATTTTAATGCTGCTACCTCCTTGTTCGCCCATGGGCATATATGTGAGTTAATGATTCTTCCGGCTGTACACCATCTTTTTGTGGGTCTTTACTTTCTTGCGGGTAGGGTCTTCGTGCTTTCTCAACGGGAGTTGTGTTCTTTAGCTCCCTGCCAACCGTCCAGCCACTCCGCTGCAGCGTCCGGAGTGTCAAAAAACCAGGCCGGGCCCTGCCCCGCCCTGCCCTCAACATCCACCCGGACCCGTGCCGGGAAAAGCATGGCGTACTTCACTCCTTTGTTACGTAGTGTCTTTTTGACGGTAAGGAAGGATCTGCATTCCTTCTGGACTGCCTGTGTAAAATCCGGGAAGGAGGATATTTCGGCGTTCTCAAGCCGGAGCGGTGGGGCCACTCTGGCGTTTTGCAGAATCACGTCTCTGTCACGAAAGTTTAATACCTGCACCAGCAACCGCCGCGGGGGAGCTCTCTCGATCACAAAGAACTTGGACAGACCTTTAGGCTGTAGATGGGTAAGGATAAGGTCTTCAACAAAGGGGATGGCGCCAGCCCCTCCACACTTTCCGGCACTCCTAGAATTCTTATGTTGTTGCGGCGAGTTCGGCCTTCGTAATCGTCCAGCTTGCTTTCAGCTAGTTTTCGGAAAAGTTGGAAGTCTCAGACCTCGATTTGGAGTTGTGAGGTGTCCTCCACTAAGCTCCCAGTCTTAATCTCCAATTGCTTGACCTTTTCGTAAATTTTGGTGAGGTCTGCCCTGATGAGCGTTACTTTTAAGGAGATCGTGTCCATCCTTTGCTCCAGGGAGGACCGGACCCCAGAAATGGCCTCCGTGACATCTTTGAGTGTCGGTTCAGGGGAGCTCTCCTCCAGTCCACCTACCGTCTTGTCTCTGGCTGGCTGGTCCTGAGGTGTCGTTTTGGGGAATGCAAAGCAGTCCAATTTACTTTGTTGAACTACCTTGGATCCCTTCGTCCCATACATCGTGGTTGGTTTCAGTGCAGCCCCAGCACTGGGCTGTGTGGACCTACGCAGTTCCTCCAAGTCCCGTTCTATCACCCGTGGCGATCAGGAGGCGATCCACTCCCAAGTTCCAGCAGCACCAGGGCAGTTGATCTGTCTGGCGCGTACGGGTGGGGCCCCACAGGCACAGGATCGCAACAGCACCATTGAGGCGGACCTCCTTCCTAGGCCCGCCGCCGCTTCGGAGGTTTCGCAGCCCCCAGGTCAGGTCAGGATGCGCCAGATGGTCAATACCGGGGCACAGTGTGCAGGCTTTGCAGATACCCACCGCTACGGGAGAATCGACGTCTTAGATACAGGGGGGAGGGGAAAGGGAAAAGATTACGGGTGAGACGTCCGTCTAGGTGGCATACAGGGATTGCAGGCCCCCAATCGATGTAGGCTCGTTGAGGGCTTTGCTGCGATGTTGCACCGTCTCCTCACCTCTGTAGTGGAGATGGCACCGGTGTTTCACGTGGGCCGCTCGTCTCGGCGCCCCCCCTTTTTTCCTCCGAGAGTCCGCTGATTATGGTGGGTGCGCACCCCTGGCTGTTCAGAAGGGCAGAGGCCCAGCGCCTGGTCCCAGGACAGCTGATGTGTGCGTCTCTCTTCTTGTGGGCTGTCACGCCTCCGCCCACCGGGTCACACGCCCGTCCGATCCTTATGCACGCACCTCTCTGTCATTCCGCTTCCAGGGCTGCGGCCGCCGTGATGATGTTGGCCCGGCACCCAGGTCCGCGCCGGACGCTTCCGGTCGTGCGTCGCTACGTCATCGGCTGTTGTGGACACTTCTCAGCCCGGCTGCACCTTCCACCCAGGTCACAAATGTCTTTGGCGAGAACTTCAGTTCCCGGAGCTCTTCAGCAGCGATTTTGGTCTCGATGGGGTCCGCAGGCACGCCGTTATCTTTTACTGTCCTCGGGGACCGGATCAGTGTGGCGGATTTATGGGGATGAGAAGGGTAAGACGGAGCTAACCTATCTGGCGGCCATCGTGCTACGCTGCATAGCCACGCCCCCCAACTTTCCCATTTCCTGTGCTTGTTTATTTGTTCCACAGCAGGGGCTTGTCGAGCATTTACAGGAAGCAGCTCTACATCCTTCTGTTAAACGCCACTTATGGTATCATTGGTATGTTGCACTTGTTCTGTATATCATTTAAATTGACGAGAATCACTGAGACAGGCTATTAATTCTATCGTCTCATCCATAGATCACTAGTGGTTTCACTTCGTCCTGAACACCTGTCTAAGGAATCCGAACAGTTATTTTTCTTTACAGGTATTGGTGCCACACAAAGTGTTGTATAGAGGTCTTCTTGTGCAGCGGGGGTATGTGTACTGATCTCATAGTTATTTGCTCTCGGTACAGATCTCCCTCCCTGCTGACCCCTTCCTTCCCTTCTCTCACTTGATCACCCCATCAAGTCTGTTGTTTTACTCAGAACTTGGGGCTATCAAGAGGTGGACCCCATTGAGCATCGTATGACTTCGAGGATTCAAGGCCTTGACAGGCATGTAGGAGAAAAAGTGCATTGGAGCTTCTCAAGGATCTGGTTCTCCCAGCTTTTGTGAGCTGTTGTCTAAGTAGTTTGGGGAATGTGAGTGAAGGGCTTTGTGGGTGATACAGGCAGTCACTATTTTTTAACGAAGTGGAAGTGCCGGAATACGCAGGGTATCGAAAGCTATATAGCCCACCAAGATGTGTCCCGGTACATTTTAATAAAAAGGACAAGTAATTAGACCTGATGCTGTCGTTTTTTAAAGTTTGAGCAACCGAAAATATTTTAACCGAGACGTGTTCCGGTTTTGGCTGAACAATTAATGTGTGGATAAGGAAAGAAATTGTTAGGCCTGAAGAAGGTGGCCTTATTCATCTACGACCACCGAAAAGCATCGACGCAGTGATTCTTGTTAAATTTGTGGTGTGACAGTGGCCATTTATACAGGGAAGGTCCTAACCTGCTAGGTTCTGTCTAAACACTGTTCAAATTGACAATCTAAAGGCAAAATGTATTGTCTCATATAGTTTCCTTTCCAGGGGGTTTGCTTATCTATGTATTTGGTATCTATTGAGCTTGCTAGGAGCCTTTTTAATCTTTTCTCATTGAGGTCCCTGAATTGACTTCATATTGTGTATATTGTATTTTTAATGTATTTTAGTATTTTTATATCTTAATGTAATTTCTATTTTTTTTATTAAAAGTTGTGCACAAGTACTTTCCCACCTTGAGTAGAGTGGTTCCATTACTATATTTTTATATTATATGATTGGTTTTGGTATGTAACTGTATGCTTGACATAAGGGAAAATGTGCTATTAGTTCTAGAAGGAATACATTGAATAATTCCAAAGGGAATTTTGTTTTTTAACTACTCAGTCTTGTAGGTACATCTTCCTTCGATGGGAAGCCAGTTGAGAATCTTGAGGGCAGGAGTAATGTGTTCAAACCATTTAACATATGCAGCGTGCAGTCTTGTAGGTAAGATGTGAACCATTTTAAGACAGTGTCATTGATACCAAAGCATATCTTCAGTGATTCAAGTGAGGCTGGGTGATTAATGGTATGAAAAGCCGCAGATAACTCGAGTAGGATAAGTAGGCATGCGTCTCTATTGTCTAAGGATATGTGGATATCATTTGAGATATAGAGCATGGCAGTTTCAGTGCTACAGCCTGTCTTGAACCCAGATTGAAAGGTGTCAAGTAGGTTGAATTTTCCTTTATGATGGTTAAGTTGTTGTAAGACACATTTTTTCATAGTTTTAGCTAGGAGCGGAAGGTTGGAGATAGGTCTGAGGTTGTTGAGATCATTAGGGTCAACCCTGGGGTTTTTCAGTATGGGTGTGATTTGTCCTAGTTGGAGCGAGTCCGGTACACAGCCCGAGGGGAGAGATGTGTTGATGATTAGAGTCTAGAACGGGGCAATGATGTGGTTGAGATTTTATACCAATGTGGATGGGAGTGGATCCTTAGTGTGAGCCGATGGCTTTTATTTCGTGATTATATTGAAGACTTCAATTTCAGTCAAGGGTTTGAAGTCACACCAGTTGGTAATGTTTTTCGGTTGGGAGTGATTAAGGTATCCGTTAGTTCCTTTACGAGCCATTTGGTCAATAATGGGTACTAGGGGTGGAGCTGCCAAGGGGGGAGGTGGGTCGGTGAGGATGGTTAGGACAGAGGGAAGAATAGAAACTTGTAAGAAGGATTGCTCAATTTTAGCGACAGTGTCAAAGAAAACGCTAGCAATAACTTCACATTGTTCATTAGTGGCGATTATATCATAAGGGGTGAAGAAACGGTTTGTCGTTTCACAGTGTTAAAGAGCTCCCTGAATCTATTCTTTGACCTGTCCAATGGGTTGCGCAAGAAGGAGGCTTTTTCTCTAAAAATGTGTTTCTTGTATGATAGCCTTGTAGTTCTAAGTAGTGCTAGATGCTTTGTCGAGGGGTTTTGTCTCCATGTTCTTTCTGCTTGTCGGAGTTGTCTTCTTTCGTTGTTAAGATCTGAATTGAACCACGATTTTGATTTGATTGATCTCAGTTGTTTTAGTTTAGGTGGTGCCACTTGGTTGAGAACATCTGAAATCGTGGTGTTATAGTGTGCAGCGAGATCATCAGCGGTGTATGTGAGGGGGTTACGCTGTAGTAGTTCACAAATCTTGGATTACAGTTCAGATATTGAGACTTGTTTGAGATTTCTGGTCAACTGCTTAGGTTTCTTTAGAACGTCTACGAGGGGTCTGACCAGGGTATTGATATTGAAAAGTAGTAGAGGGTGGTTTGACAAGTCATTTTTAGTGATAATCGCATCTAGAGTGGAGCCTTTGATGTGTGTTGGTTCATTGCAGAGTTGATTCAGGTCGTTAATTTCAAGAAAGTTCGTAAGTAGCCAGACTGAGGTGTCTTCTGCGTTGTTCCAATGAATGTTGAAGTCGCCCAGGAACACATCCTTTGTGTCAGTTAGGGAAACAGAGTAATTAGGTCAGATAACTCTTCTATGAAGTGGGCGCCATTATCACCAGGAGGGTGGTAGATGGTATGAAATTTGATAGGAGGGGAGCCTTTGCTTTTAAGTTCAGCAACAAGGTATTTGAGACATGAGTATTCTGCATTATTTAATGTGGAATGTTGTATTCCTACTTAGTGAATTATGGCTAGACCTCCACCAGTTCTTTTAGGTCTCTCATATCTAATGATGGTGTACCCTGGTGGTGTCAGCAGGTCAAGTATGGGGGTGGAGTAGTCAATAAGCCGGGATTCCGTGAGGAAAGCGATCTCAATTTCTTCCCTGAGAATGGATTCCGCAATATCAGTAGCATGTTTGACTGGTGATCTACAGTTGAGGAACATTCATGAGAGAGTGCAGGGCTATTCCTTGGAGGAAGGTAGTGCCTGAATGGTGGTAAATTGAGAAGGAGGTCTGGGCTCATTGACTGTTATGGGGATTCTATTTGTGCTCACAATTACTGGTATTGTGGAGGGGGTTTTGGAAACCTAGTCTGGATCTTAGTACGGTAAGATTCCCTGAGAGCAATGGCTTCAAGATCAGATAGGGTGCAGAGGACGCACAAGATGATTGATCCTGAAGGGCGCTATGTCCTGCTGGCGGGGCGCCTGAACGGGGTAGATGTCATGATAGGGAGTATATACGCTCCAAATGTTGAACAAGGAAGTTTCTTTGACCGCCTGTCTGGAGCCATGGCTGCGCACGCGCCGGGCTCGCTGCTATTGGGGGGTGATTTCAACTCTGTGCTGGATGTCACCATAGACAGGTCACACCCACCACTGCCTGAGTCGGCGAGTGCGAGACTTGTGGATAAGAGGCGGAGATGGCAGTCAAATTGGAACTTAGTAGATATATGGAGGGAGCAGCATCCGCAAGAGCGAGATTATTCATATTATTCTGGTCTGCATGATTTGCATGTTAGGTTGGATGCGATGCTGGGAACATCTGATGTCTGTATTAATGTGCAACACAGTGAATACTTGGCCAAAACATTGTCAGACCATAACCCCCTGCTGATCCACTTGGGATGGCACAAAGAGCGGGCGTTGATTCCAACTTGGAGATTGTGCCCTGAAATACTAGAAGACCCGCCCCGGTATTCCGGGAAGAGCTCCAGCAGGGGATCACCCACTATTTTAATGAAAATGAAAATACAGCGACAACAATAGCGATAGAATGGGAGGCATTCAAGTCAGTGATCCGAGGGATATGTATTTCTAAGAAGGTGGGGGTACGGAAAACCTTACTAGATGATATACAAAGGGCGGATGAGCGGTTGCGAGAAGCAGAGAGGTGTAGTCATACATTGGAGAGGGATCAAAAAGAGGTGATGGGAGCGAGAGAGGAAGTAGCGCGGCAAGTTGAGAGGCTCAGGGCGTTTGATTATAAAGCATATAATGTGCAAATGCATGACGAGGGGGGACAAAACTGGTAAGCTCTTAGCGCGGCTTGTTGCTCTTGATAATAGAGGAGCGCCAATCTTGGGGCTTCGAACTTCGGCAGCTACGATGAAATATACCCAACGGGGAATAAACGATATGTTCGTGTGCTATTATGCAACGCTGTATCGTAGCATGGGGGCAGCAGATGCTGAAGAAATGGAGTTATTTTGGTGGGTTGGTTTGGCCCCAGTTGGAGGAGGAACACTCACTAGCATTGGGACAAGAGATATCGTTAGATGAAATCCGGTCAGCAATTATGCACATGGCCCGAAATAAGACCCCGGGAGTTGATGGGCTACCAATAGAGTTCTACGCCACTTTTGTAGACATACTGGCGCCCCGGCTGCAGGCACTGTATAAACATGCCTGGAAGGCGGGAACACTGCCAACCACGACCCGGGAGGCCATTATAATTCCCATTCTAAAACCAGGTAAAGACCCCGCTGAGCTAGCAGCGTATAGGCCGCTGTCAATGTTAACAGTGGATTATAAAATATTAAGCAGGATACTGGCGACGCGACTGCTCCCTTATATGACATCCCTAGTCCACGGGGATCAGGGGGGGTTTATCCCCAAACGAAGTAGGCCGGCAATATTAGACGCCTCATGCGTGTCTTAGTGGAACAGCGAGACACTAAAACGGGAGCAGCGATGCTGGCTGTAGATATTGATAAGGACTTTGATAACCTTGAATGGTCTTTTTTATATTATGTGATGGGGAAAATGAGAATAGGGGAAAACTATGCGAGATGGACGCGGATCCTCTATAATGAGGCCACGGCTAGAGTGCGAACGGGCACGACAATCTCTCGGGTGTGTAAAGTAGAGCAAGGGACGAGGCAGGGCGGCTCTCTCTCCCCGCTGCTATTTGCAATAGCAATAGAACCATTAGCCATGCTAGCGCGCACGGGAGAGCAGTACCGGGGCCTAGCACTGCAGGAGGATGTGCAATACATCTCGCTGTATGCAGACGATCTATTAATGTTTTTGGAGGACATCGGAGAGGCTCTAACAGCGGCGAAACACTTGCTGACCGGATATGGGAATAGATCTGGGCTGCGTGTCAATTGGTTGAAGTCTTGTCTATTCCCGGTGAGACCGAACCTGCCGGCACCGCCCCAGGTGCAAGGGGTCCGATGGGAAGCACAGTGCCTGCCCTGTTTGGGAATACTCATTTACCATACTCAGGACGGGCTCCTGGAAGGCAACATTAGTCGGGCAATCCGAGGAGTCAAGGGGAGTATGGAGTTCTGGACCACCCTGAAGATGTCGGTAGCAGGGAGGGTGGCATTGTTAAAAATGGTAGTGTTACCGAGACTGCTATACTATTTTAGGACCCTCCCAATATGGATACCTGGGGCAATGTTCAGGCAGCTAAAAGCGATGGTGGGAGATTTCTTATGGGGGAATGGTAGGAGACGGGTTGCTCTGGATACAATGATGCACCCCAGGGCGGCAGGAGGTTGGGCAGTGCCTGACTTTGAAAGGTACTATCTGGCAGCCCAGCTCCAGTGGCTCACACAGGCAGTGGCGAAGACGTTTCGAGGGCCATACCCAGGCAACAACTGCTGGATGCCACGGCATGTGCTCTCCTATATCTTGCTGGGGCAGAAGCTGCGTAGAGACACCATTACGAATGAAGAGAGAACGCTGCAGCGTTGCTGGGTCAGGAGTCATAAAAAGCATGGCGTGGAGCGCCCCTACGCGCTCGAGCTCCCGATAGGGGCATGCACAGCGTTACCCCACGGGGGAGACTGGTCAGCTCTGGGGGATTAGGAGGAGAAGGGAGTATTTATGGTGGGCAACCTCTATGAAGACGGTGCCTTACTGCCGTTCGGGTTTACGAGACAGATATGACCTGCCGAGGGGACACTACTTATTACACGCGGCGCTGGCGGCGGCTATCCAACACAGGTGGAAGACAGGGCTGACAGAACCAGAGACGTCATTAACCTGCCAATATGTAGCTATGGCGACTGGCACGTTTAAGGCCATCACATGCCTTAATAGGAGAATGGAACAAGAGGGGAGGCAACCGATGGATCGACTAAAAGGGAAGTGGGAGCAGGACTTAGAGAGGGAAATCCCGGAAGCTACTTGGCCTAAACTAGTGGAAAGAGCATGGAAGAGTACGCGGAACGCTAGGTTTCAGCTAATACAATTTTACGTGTTACATAGGGCATATATGACCCCGAAGCATATTAAGCAGATCTTTAGGGTGGAAACGGCTGGCTGCCCTAGATGTGGGACAGAAGGAGCGGACTTTCGGCATAAGCTGTGGTCCTGCCCGAATCTGACAGTATATTGGGGAGAAGTAATTACGGCACTGGAGTTGGTAACGGAGCGAAAACTTAACAAGGACATGGGGGTGAGTTTATTGCATTGGTTTCCGCATACAAAGCACAACAAAGTGACCAGCAAATTTATAGATTTGGGACTGATATTAGCTAAAAGGGAGATAACCAGCCATTGGAAACACAACCAGGGACCTAGGGTGCAGAGATGGAAGCATGAACTTCTTAAGTGGGCAGCAAGCGAAAGCGTGATTAAACTACAGCTGGCGCATAGGTTGCAGAAGGAAAAGATGTTGGAACGGGCGCGGGCCTGGGAGGCGCTAGTTGAGGCATTGCGCAGGCCCGACAGAGACCTGGAAGATGAACCAGACCCTCCTCTAGACTGCTGACCATTGGGGGCTGTGGGGGGCCGCGGGGATTGGAAGTGCTATAGACAGGTTGAGTGGCAGATACCATGGGGATGGAGGTCATTTCACAGAGATGGCATATTTTAGGCAAAATACCTATAGATCAGATCACATTGAAAATTGTACACTGAAGTGGAGCACACTGGAGGGTGGGGTCGGGGTGGGAAGGGGAAGTAGTTATGTTGTTGGGGAGGGATGAGCATCATTGGTTCTAGTATGCAGTAATTGTTAATATGCCACGAGAAACTGTAAATGGCTGCCCGGATAACAATATGTAATATTATGTTTGGAATAGATAACAACTCTGAAATTAATGGGCGGCAGGCAGTTAGTAACCGTGTAATATATGCCAAAATATGAGGATGTTATGATGATGATGAATGCAAATAAGAACAAATAAAAAAAAAAAAAAAAAAAAAATCAGATAGGGTGCAGAGAGCAAGGTGGGGATCAGTGGGAAAGGCAACATAAAGGAGTACAGGGCCAGGGGATGCGTTTTAAGGCTGTGGAAGATGAACCTGTGTGTGAAAGTAATGTATAACTCTCAGCGGTGAGACAGCGGGATAACTTAGCCTGACTTGGGATTTCTAGTCTTAGGTGCTCTATATCATTCGCAAGAGAATCAAGTTTTTGCTCCGTTCAGGGTAAGATCTATGTGAATGTGTTATTGAAGCTTACAGCATTGCGTGAGGGAGAATGTGAGGCAAGTCCTAGGTAGAATGGCACAGAATGGCTGTGCTATGGGAGTGCTCCTTATCGTTGGGACCAGGATTGTAGACGGTCTGAGTGGGTTGAATAGATTCAGCAATGGTAGGGAGGGGTGCGTCGGCGAAGGGTTCTGGTGAAGCTGGTCTGATGATGGGGCCCAAGAAACTATGCTTGAGGTGATCAACGTCGCGATTTGTTACCGTAAGACTGCTGGTTAGGGTGGGAACAAGTGAAGGACAACCAGAGGTCATTTGTGGACGGTGTGTGTTGGTGGGGGAGGTAAGATTGCTACTCACTTCAGGGGGTGACTCAGAGATGAATGATGAATTAGAAGGAGGAAGAAGGCGTGGCGGCTCTGGCTTGAATGTCAGAGGTTGGAGGGATGAAGGTGTTTGGGACAGATAGCCCTGTTGTGTGAGAGGTCTGAAAAATGACAGGAAGTGTTGATCGAATGAGGTGAGGGTTGGTCGCTTGTATAAGAAGGTTTCCTGTCTTAAAAATCGATATATGAAGTCCCTCTCTAAAGAATGGGGAGGGGGACGTCATCAGTTTTGTTCCATAGGGTATCTTGATAGTCTTAGTAACTTGTAGGAGGAGCAGGAAGATTTCTTCCATTTTGCCAGGCGTTTAGAACAGAAGACAAAGTTGGTTTTCCTGGCATGTTATGGTAGGTATCAGCAAATAGTGTTTCCTGGTGCTGTTTCAGTAGTTTGTGTTTGAGATTCTTTTTGCGTTATTGGAGACATTAATAAAATATACGATAGTTCATAGTGAGAGCCATATCTGACAAGTGCAGTGTGGAGGGGTTTGTGGGGGTACATTGTAACTGACATTTAGTGGCTGGTTAACAGTTAAGTTGACCGAAGTACGGGAGTGCAACGAAGGCTTGAACCAGGTGTGGTGAAGGAGTGATGAAGAGTAGAGAGCAATTACATTTGATATGGTTAGGTCGCAATAGAAGGCTGGACAGGACGATTGAAGGAGTGGAAATAACTAGTGATCAAAATGATAAGCGAGTTTGAGGCGTATGTGAGTTTCTATTGAGAACGTCACCAACATGTCCGTCAATTGAAAGCAGAGCAGGTAAGTAATAGGCACTTAGTCAAAAACAGAGATAGTTAACCAGTAAGGGTAGGGTAGTGCACAGAACTAAAAGTTCAATGAGGACTCAAAGGCTAGAATGCTCAGATAAGAACAGGACTACAGATCATCCGATAGATAGGAATATTGAGTAAAAACTTTGATTCAGTAGAAAGGGAGCATGAAAAATGCTGTAGAAGTCGGAATCATCATTATGACCAAACAGGCAGTGGAGCTTCAGGCTCAGGCAGAAAATGACAGCATACTAGGTAACGTCGATTATTGTTGCGGCCACAAGGTGGAGCTCCAGGCTTAGACAGGAATCAGAATCACAGGACTAGGTTGGAAGAAACAAGGAGGTATGTGGTAGCAGTGAGAAAGACTTAAGCGCAGTATTATGACCTGCCGCCTTTCACGAGGTCTTCAATACCCCTTTCTAGGGTGGAGCAAAGAAGAAGGAATAGGGACTGGACAGCATAGTTTTGGGACAAAGGAGAAATATAAGGGAGAGGAAGAGCTGGAAAGGGTCTGGAACTACTACATGCAGTGACAACGGTAAAACAATTCTCATATTATATATTGAAAAGGAGAAACTTACATCGCGGCTCGATCAACCATGGCTCGGATCAGCTGCATCAGGTGACTGGCCAGCACAGAGCACGAGCCTCGCAGCCACAGCCGCATGTCCGTCACCACCTGGAAGAAAAGCGTCATCAGAAACATCCTTTCACAGTCACGTGGCCCTATTCAAGATATTTTTAAGAAGATCATCACTTTAAAGTTAGTTCAGAGCAGGCTGCGTTTTTGTTACTGAGTCTATACAACACTGCGTAGCAGCTAGTGGTGCCCCACTGCACTTTATATGAGGTCCATCCCACTTCTGAGAGGCTGTGTCTGAGCTAGACACAAGTATCACGCAATGACTTTCAACGTGGGTTTTGACGAGGCTTAAAGACCACGGTGAGGGTATCCGGGGTTACGTAAAGGTGTCTCATTTACAATTTGAAGATAAAATCTCTTGTTCCCGCCTTTTGGTTCTCCTCCCCTGTAGGTCTGGTTTTATTTGCCGTGAAGAGCTAGGGCACACTCATATGGAGGTTTGGTGTAAGACAGAGAAAAGCTCTTCATAGGGCAGCTCTAAAGGCCTATTCATCTAACCCGTCTGCTTTTACCAAACAAGATGCCAGTTAGATTAGGACATCCTTTGTTGATTTTAAGATTATACTAAGGGAGGAATCCGAGTTAATGAAACCCGAATATATCTTATTAAAATGTAAAACCCAATCAGCTGCTTTAATCAAACAATCATGGCAAGGCGAATAATTCTCTTCTAAAAGGGAGAATTGAGGACTATCCATGGTCGTTTAGGGCGCATCAGGCCTCTTATTTCCTTCCTAAAATCTGCTCTCCCGGACTGAATTACCAATTTATAATCGAAAAAGTCTGCTTAAAGTCAAAATGGAGATTGTGGAGTGCCTGCGGGCAAGTGGTCGAACCATTAGTTGGTACACAGGCAGCACTTTAAAATGTCGAGGTCAATAAATGTTTTATGGTGTCTGAAAAAATGTAAAAAAAATTATAAAATCAATAGATGATTAGCTTCCATACCTAGACAATAAAGTACGTGCATGTATCAACTGGTTAGTTAACACTGAGGGTGGATTTACCGGAGGCCATCAGATTCTGCGACCAGAGTCAACAGCACTTTCATCCCTTGAGTAGTTAGAAGAAACTCAACCTTTAAGATTAGATCACCAAGGGCGTTTTTATTTGACATTTAACAAATTCATTTTGGAGCACTTCAGAAATAAAAATATATTTGAGAGTACTGGAACAACCTCTTTCTTTAATGATGGAACCAAGGAATGATCTGTCCTAGTGAACTCGAGGCAATTCAACATTTTGAAATTGTTCTGTAATGTGTGAAAGGCTTCCCACATCAATGAACACTAACACAAAATGAATTACCAGCGATAAACTGCACAGAGTTACAACTGACCAGGCAAATCTTTTGACACATATGTATATTAATATCACCCATAATCATTAAAAATAAAGTAAAATTACATTTGCATTTATATTCTTTCATAAAAGTGCATAAAGATTTAAAATTAGAAATACTGGTTTTGCTGAGGTTCCCATTCCTAAGTTTAACCAGTAACAGAGGTTGTTTATTTCTAAACTGAAGTAAAATAGCTTGACATTTTGAGGATTTCGTAGCTAATGTCAATATGGTACAATTTAATGACACAGATTTCAAGGTTAATAAACCACTCTTTGTTCTTTTGAAGTAGAGGCTCGAACCAGGAAGGAAAAATGTTGTGTTTATAGAAACAAATTCCTGCTCAGCTGTTGGCATTTCATCATTTATGGCTCCAACATTAGTTAAGAAGCTGAAACTTGAGGGGGCAGAAGATCGGTTCTTACTTGCCTATGAGACAGTTGTAGCTTTCCTTATTACCAAAGTTCACACAGAAGGAGAAACACAGGCTCCCATGGGTGTGGACAGGCCCGGGCTTCATCCATCACAGCCCTGCCGCTTCCCGCACGAGTCCTGTGCGCTGGGAGATGTGAGGGTGCTGCACAGAGCTGGGCTGGCTCTTGTCCTCGCCTCTTGAGCAGATAAGCCTGGGAGGTGATGTCCAGACCATCCTACGCCAGCAGGTAGCAAAGTTAAGTGTCCCAGCTAGCTGGAGCTACGAGAAGGGTCTGTGGCTCTAGGTGGGTCTTGGCCTCCTCCTCTTGAGCAGATAAGCCTGGGAGGTGATGTCCAGACCATCCTAGGCCAGCAGGTAGCAAAGTTAAGTGTCCCAGCTAGCTGGAGCTACGAGAAGGGTCTGTGGCTCTAGGTGGGTCTTGGCCTCCTCCTCTGCCTCCCCTGTGAGCAGAGAAGCCTGAGACTTCCAGTCCAGTCTATCCCATTCCAGCAAGCAGCACGGTGAGCGCAGTTTACATTACTACTATATGGACTCGTTATTCTTACCACAATAATGTTTGAGGTATTTGTGTACTGCGATATTTTTGATTACAATATAATGTCTTAGAAGCACGTGGGGGCACATCACCTGGAGTCCGATCTGAAGGAAGAATTGGTGACTTGTCCTTGAAGCCACGGAACCCTGTCGAGAGGGGGAAGGAGAGGGCGCAGTGCACAGGAGGCTGCAATGGTAAAAGGGGGCTATCCCTGGAGCAGGGGTCCGTCCAGCAGAGCGTTTCAACCTGAGTGATAGACACGGTCTAAGGTAATGACTAATCTGAGCAATTCTGTCTTCAGTACCGCGGCAAGGGCGATATGTGCCTCGCGGAACGGCCGATATGTGCCTGGCGGCCTCTGTGTACTATCCGTCATTGCCATTGAGGGCTCACGCTTGTGTGACCGCGTGGCAAGCTCAACTAAAGCAGAGATTCGTCTCTGGCACCCACTGAGGCACCTAACTACCTCACAGAAGTAAAGGCGGCTATCCAGAGGTGACTGTCCATGGGACCCCTCCACGAGTAGAGAACCTGCCTTTGCGTCGTTTTGTGGCACTATGTGCCAAGGGCAGTACCTGGCAACCGTGATGCTGAACACCTCAGCACCACATCGGGCACTGCTACAGGCCCCTAGGACATTGCCTGGAAGTGAGTCGCTGTCGCCCTGGCCCAACACCTGGAGAAGAGGACTGCCAATCCCCTTCACCCAGGCAGGCGGAAGTGACGGGACTGGGCTTGCTGAACCCTCGAGGCCCGCCCACGCCGAGCGATCAGCAGAGCCTGGAAGAGGGCCGACACCAGAAGACTGCCCCTGCCTCTCTGAGACTGGCAGGGCTGCTCGCCTCCAGCGGAACTCCAGCGTACCGCAGGAAGGACCAACCCGCCGCTTGTGCACTCGCGGCGGGGGAACGGTGCAGCATATACACAGGGGTTCTAGAAGGACAGCAGTTTTTGACAATCAGACTTTCTGACGCCAAGGATGATCTTGGCCTCGGGTATGAGGCAAGGAGGTTTCAGAAGTGTCTAGAAAACATGTTCCAGGTGATGCGTTGCGCGTTATTCAGAGCAGTTCAGATGTATCTAACACAGCACACCTCTGAAAGGAGGGTTTCAGGAGGAACATTTAGGTATCCCTCTGCAGCTGTGCTGGCAGCTGGGGTAGGAAGCTTCGAAGGAGGTTCAGCAAGGAGCTCACCAGGCTCTGGTAGAATTAACTTTACCAACCGCTGGGGTGATCACAAGTAAAGCAGAGTTTCCGTTTTGTGCTTCCTGGAGACCCTTGTGGTCTTCATAACAAGGACAGCTGCACACAACTACACAAATTGTACAAGACCTTTAAATAAAAGCGCAGAGAACGCCCCCTGTCTATAATAATATCATTGTTCTTATGAAGAAAATGTACTTCAACAAAACCTCTGTCGCTCCCTTTGTTCCTCTGAATGTCACAGCAGGGAAAGAGCTATGCGTTCCCTCAGAGGTGAGTCACAGAAGCTCGTTTCTGGAAACTGCTACAAATCGGTTGAGCAGCTGGGATTTGTTCTAGTGTTATAAAATGTCAAAGAACATTTACAATTAGTAAAATATGCAGTTTCTCATTTTTTATTGAAACGAAATGAAGACATTACCAACCTACTGCTTCAAGCAACAAAGGTTTGCTAGTGAGTCAGGAGGGGATACTCTTGTAGATGAACAAATAGCGTGAAGAGTGCATTTTAGTGTCAAATTCTGCCTGCTTTCAGTATTAATGCAATGAGGGCTGGGGACTGAGGCAGCCAATGAAAGGGAAAACAATCTAGTACTCTTGTCCTCTCTAATCCTTGCTCAGCAACAATCACCGGCAGTGAAGAATCAGGGATGACCCCGCCATATCTGCAGGCAGAGCGAATGCCAAAGAGGCCTGGATCAATTTATGTAGAAGGAATTGACACCTCTAGGTATTTATAAGGTACCGCACCAGGCATAGTTCTGGCGTCATCCTCTCTCACCCAGGACCTACCTGCTAACATCCCATTACCTCAAGACCGACTCTCATTCACACAAGATGCCCAGGTGGGATCATGCCTACATCTGATCCAAGCCGCTGTTCACACCTGCGTAGCTCTGAAGAATGCCACCATGAGAGGGACAGCATCACTGTCATCTAATGTCTATCTCTCATCCATCCCCCTGCAGATGCCGCGAGGCTGAGCCTAATTCACGGACTGTGTGTTGGTGGTCCCTCCATAGAAAGATCATTGGGCAATCATGAGCCTCCCTCACGCCCTCCGAATGGAGACGACCCTACCTGCATTGGGCTTGCCCTGATGAAACTAGTCAGCTGGTCAGGGCTGCCAGGATGGAAAGGGAGGTGCAGCAGGTGAGGGGTGCAATGCGTCCCTCTGTCAATGACGGATATGCTATCATCTGATCCTGCCTCACCCGGGGCCTCACATATGTGCAGCAGGAGATGTACGGGCACAGTACAAATTGTGCAGATGCAGCACATGCTGTACAATCACAAACCAGTTCTGTGAATAGGCTATGTCCTCAAAGAACGCCTTCATCTTCATCATGCCAGCAGAGATCAGAAGATGGTTTTCAGGAGTTGGGCTCATTATTTTGATTTGAGGTTGCAACAATTTCAGATCCATTAACCGATAAAAAGGTTACAAATCTTTCCTTTGAGTGTAAGAGAACGTAAAATAGATTCTATACGCAGCTGTACGGCTCCCAGAGGTCACTGTATAAAATGTAAGGTTCTGTGCTTGTGACGACTTGGTGTTCAAAAAGCTGGGCCTCCACTTTCTGGAGTTCCCCGGGGGTCTTTGGAGAGTCTCGCTTGGGATGTGGAAAGGGTCTACAGCAGCACTCCAGAGAACGGGATAGAGCTGGGCATGGAGGCATGAGGAGGACTAGACACGGGCTCATGGTGCTGATTGCGTCACGCCACACCCAGATGTAGAAAGGATTGAGCAGTTTGTGGACCTAAGGGAAAGAGGGAGGTGCAGAGATGGGTCATAATAAAATGCATCGAAAGTATCAAGTGACGGGTTCTTTAGAAGTAAAAGGACAATATTTGCCTTATAATAAGCGGTCACGCTGCCTAAAGATAGAGATGAATTAAGGATGTCTAAGAGGAGAATGATCAAAAAACTTTCAACAATAGCAGTAACCTCATGGGGGTAGATCTGAAGGTGAACATGGCCTACACGAATCTAATGTAGGCTGACCCAAATCAGACCACATAGAAATATGTAAGATAATAGGTATAAAATGGAAGGGGATAATATTAAATTCCTTCACTACGTAACTAGACTCTACCGTACTGATTTTGGAGATAACAAGGTTGGCTAATGGCTCGCATAAAGGGTGAGAGACAGCCTGCGTGGCTGCACGCTGATAGGAGGACAGTTGAACTAAAGAGTGTGGGCATTTATTAGTATTTATTGACAACAGAAAGGATTCTAAATGAATACTATTGATGACAGGTTTCTCTGAAGGAGACTTTATTTAGAGATCAATATTCTGTATTCACATTTTTAACAGCATCGCGCAAGTACATTCAGAACTTTTCAGGAAACGTTTAAGATTGTCAAGCACGTCATTAAACCATGGGGAATGCTTGACTTTATTCCTGAAAGCTCCACTTTGTTCAATGCGGACCAGATAGGAGCACAGTATTTCCCATATTGGTACCAAGTTGGTTTGCAAGTAGACTACTGCTCGGGTGATTTGAAGTGAATGTTGTAAAGTATCTTATGTTATTTTCCTCCAATCTCTAAGCCTGTGCACTTGTGATGAGCGGGGGACGTTTCAGTGGATAACAAGGTGAATTCTATCATAAAATGACCAGACCAGGCTGAAGACAAGGGTCATGATCTGTGGCCTTCATTTACCCTCCCACACGAGCGCCAGACTCCAAAACTGCAGGAAGAAAGGCTGGCGGGGAGCTTGTGCCCTCCGGGTAGAGGCATTGCGTCTTTGAAGGACACACTATCCGAGGCACTTGGGTATAATCCAGGTACATGGGTTTACCATGAAGCCGCAGAAATGTCAGATTTTTTCCAAGTGGCGGCAGTCATTTTGTAATTTTTATGTGTATGTTCTTCAGAGCACCCTTTTCTAGGCAATCAAGATTCATTGCTGCCACAGCCTGGAAGTTGTTGTCATGACGTATGGAAAACTTTGGAGACTGTTAGCGTGTTCTGATGATTCCTTCTGCATTGTGGAAAGGATCTTTATTCTTTAAAGTACTGTTTCAGAGGTACCTTTAAAGGAGGATAAATAAATTTTCTTTTGCTCATCTATTGCTTATTTATGTGAGGAACCAGAAGGCTCCTCATCTCTTTAAAAGACTGTGATACTTTTTAGTATGATGAATAGACTGCATCAAGGTAGTGATGTGAGATTTAGGAAGCAATTATATTATATCAATAAAAACATATATATATATATATATATATACACGAAGCAAAAAGTGCACTTTCAAGAAACCAAAGGGGATTAATATGTAAGTGGAAGGAGTAAGATCATGTGAAACCTTAACAGTGGGAGGAGTAAGAGAATCCCAAATGCTTATTATCTTGGTTTCATTTTTATTTATGTTTCAGTTTTCAGGAATTTCAGGGCTCTTCTAGGGGTAACTACACAGTCCGAGACACAGAGATACTCTGAAGGGATATCCTTTATAATAGCAAGTGTTAGATGCTGCAATACATTGAGATAATACACTAGAGATCTAAATCTTGTCTTGAGATATCCACCATGTTTTAGCGGATATCGGTGCCCAACGGAGTGATAAGTCAGAGTGGTGATATACGGTGTCCTCGTTTTCCCTCTTATTCCTCTTCCGGTTAGCATGGTCGACTGCTAACCAACATATTACTCTCACGTATGGTTGGCTGTGGATTTGTAGCAGTGAGAAAACACCGCTCTTCATGGAGTACAAGGTTAGTGATTTCTGGCGTCAAGATGGTGGTAATGGAGGCCATGCCATAAGGTGCACTAACAAGGTCTAAGATGTGGACACCGGATGGGTGGCTAAAGTCGATAATTAAGATAAGGCACTATTAGGTAACAGCTCTAAAAGGCTGCAGACATCCGGATCTAAAGATATATATGAAAATTAAAATCTACAGTCACTGGAAATGAAAACATTGTGCTAAATGAGGGGATGACTCCAGCGCAGTCATTCATGAAGGCTGAACAATTACTTGAGGCATCATTAACATAATTGAAAAAGTATCTTGAGCTGTGAACTTTACACTAATCAACAGAACTATTTAACTTGAAGGGAAGGGAAGGGTGGAGACAGCACAGGTCAATTTAGCAAAGATAGCAAAACCTCCATCTTGTTTATCACCAAGCTTGTCTGAATAAAAAAAACACACTGTAATTACTAGCCAGAGTGGCTTAAAGTATCAGGTAATCAGACTCCTTTTTCAACGATGTTTCGATAATTACGAAAATAACTACATTGTTTAAGGATAAAGTTATTAATTTCAAGAGTCTGCTTAACTACTGAGTGCACATTGAGCAACGCAGCTTTTCCTTTTTAGGAGGCCTAACTAAATGACCAGGTTTACCGTTATCAAGGGTAATAAGTCTGTGGCATTTTGTAACCAATAAAGAAAGAAATGAAATTGGGTTCCTTGAACATTTTGGCTTTTTTATTAAAATGCATTTCCAGTAAGTGGTTCTTCTTCCGCTTAGTAAGAAAGCTGCACACAGAGTGCCGGATTGTAGCTTAATATTTGGCACTCAGAGCTGTATTATTGCAAGCCCTGTGTTCAGGTGGAGACAGGAGAGAAAACCCGGCGAGGCTCTGGTGCTGCTCGATTCAGAAGACACGGTGACTGCGAAGGCTCCCGCCACTGCTCAGCAGACAGCATGCGTCAGCGCCCACCTGGCGTCTGGCAGCTGCATGGACAGGCAGCATCATAGCACCACACTGACATCAGGTCAGCTGAACAGCTGGGCTAGGGGACACTGTGTGTACGTCATGCAACTGGTGCTGCACTAGCAGTAGTGGAAATCGAGAACAAAATATGGTGCTATAGAAATATTGTACCAAAAATATCAACAATCCCAGCAATCAAAATATTGGGAGATAAGTATGTGTAGGTAAGTATAAGTTTACTTACTGAGCTCTATGTTCATACACACACACACACATATATACACAATAACTTGACAATACATATATATACACACACACACATATGTACGCAGATGTGACATTAAGAATAGTAAATCAATAGGTACGTACATATACTTACCTTGGTGATATTTTGATTGTCAATATTTTTGTAGCACAATATTAAGCACTCAATATTCAAAGTTGCAATCATGTAGGCTGCCTCACTTCCCAACCCTGGATAACAAGGGTGAGGCCATGTAGACCCCTCTATGGCCCTCTGGTGCTACAGTGGTGGCCTGCTATGCATTGTGCACTACTGTCATACCCAGAGCCCAAGGAGCCTGTTTTGGGATTTGGGTCTTGGCCACATCTCGTTGATCCTTGTGAACTGCAGAGCGATGTAGAGTCCACTGAGGCACATCCCACACACCCACAGAAAGCAGCAAGAAGGTATTCAGTCATGCTCCTACTTTAAACATTCATATTCTCGCAGATTCTCTTGCAACATTATGTGACCCCTTAGAGCACTTAGTTTCTTAACGACACTTTCACGCAGGCCTAGATACCCTTCGTTTATGGTTATTGGAATGCCTAAGGTGGTGGCTTACAGGGCACATCTTTATATTGTAATGAACGTTCTGTTGGCCACTTCCCACTGTAGACAACAAATATGCATTTTGCATGTAAAAAGCTCAGTCATAAAGAGTGCGTAGGAATCAACCATACCTGATCATTCCTGCTCCGCCCCGTGTGCAGCTTTCCCGCGGCCTCACCAATCAGCTCCTGTTAAACAGATAATAATTTGGAGTAAGTTTTAACAATAATGTGAGTGCCATCACCACATGCGTCCCCAGTGTGTGCGTTCCTCTTCCGCTAACAGGATTGCACAGTCTTGCTCTTCCTTCCCTTGCCTCTCATTGGACTGTTCACTCTTCAGCGTGGGGCTCTGCTGCATGAAACCCTGTGACGCCAAAAAGAGTAACCGAATACCATACACTCATGCATCCATATTGTTACGCTAGACACAAAAACACTAGACGGCATTGCTTACTGAATATTATAACATTGGAATGTTGAGCGCTCCGCTGAAGACAATGGAGTCGCTTCGGGCTTAGACGGCTGGTATAATCCAGGAGCTCCAACTTTCCAATGTTTGTCTTCATATTTCTCCCTTTTTAATTTAGAACATTCCACCCTCTCTGGGTGGAATGTTCTAATAGCGTTACAACAAACAAATGATGGACGGAATGCTGACAATGCAGACATTCTCCCCCAGTCAAGAGATCTGGGTTAAATCCATCGTTCTTTTGCCCACCACACCACCCCAGTTCAGACATGGCCATATGCAAATCAGTCTTGACCCTGTGCCTCATGGGAACAGTCCAGCCCGAAATGGAATGTTCTAATAGCCTTATAGCCTCTCTGCTTCGGGCTATACCGGTTGTTAAAGGCCCTCTGCCTCCTTATGGACCCTCGCTGGTTCAGGACCTTTAACAAGCGGTATGGCCCTCGGCAGCAGGCTGTAAAGCTATATTAATTGCGTAGGACCAACTGTGGTATGCAATCATAGTAAACCAAAACTAATCTTTGAATAATCTGATCCCTTTGAAAGGTAAAGAAGATAACGCAGCTACTAGCGCTGTTTAGTCATACTCAATAAGGGCCTAGAGACCAATGTAGGAAAACTGGGTGCAAAATATTGAGGGCCTTTATAGGTCGTAAGTCTTACTGCAGTATTCCCGCAGTTGCGTTTTGCTTAGGAGCGTTTTAGGAAGCATTGTGCCTCGGCATCCGTACTCCATTTACAGCGTCATGAGCTACCCCCAAAAATATGAAACACACTCAACCGAGTTTAGGAAGGGTTTTTCTGATGTTTTAATCTGTTATTTTGTAAGTGTGGGTTTATTTCGGACAAAAGAAGATTCTGCTCAATAGAAAGATATTGTGTTCCGCATTGGTGGTCTCTTGATAAAAGTATGTAGTACAATTGAATACAAAAAAAAACATCCATCATGTCTATGGGAGTTTGAAAGGTATTTAAGTGAAATTGAAGAAAACATTTCTGCTGGGGAAACGACCTGCTGTGCAGATTTTTCAACGTGATCAAAGCAGGTCTAACAGTAAAAACAGTGTTCTTTCCTTGCCTATATTGCATCTTCCTGTTAAACCGGTCTGCCTAAAACATGGTCACCTCCAATCAGCTGTCGGAAAATAGCTGCCATCCACTTCTTCACCCCTAAACATTGCCTGCGCTCTCCAAATCAAACGTCCCACCAAACCTAGCTCAGGTTAGTGTTGATTGTGCATTACCATGTCTAAATGATGTTAAAGTATCAACATCTTTCAAATTCTAATGCTAATGCAAAGCCTTCTACAGTGATGCAGAAGAACTGGTCTTTATTGCTCAATTGTACTTTGCCTCATTGGCGATGGCGCTCAACAAATAATTATTTTAATTCAGAGCTACGAACCGATGGCGTTTGCTGCAGCTGAAGGATGCACTTTAGCTCCCATCTTAACAGCCAAGTTCATTACGAAACATATTTGCTGTGCAGGCCCCGGCAGATATTAAGGGGCAGCAGCTGCAGTATAGGGGGCATAAACAGGCGCGCAACGCCCATTGGACTCAAAGGGCTTCAGCCCCCCCCCCCCCCCCCCCCGTCGTGTGTGGCAGCCCGGGATGAGACAGCTTCCCGGGCACACACACAGCCGCACCCAAGTACTACACAGGTCTTTAAAAGACCTTTGGCTTGTGGTTATGAGAAGCCCATGTCACTTCCCACAGACAGAAGAGATTACCTTGAGTGTATCCAAAGCATGGGATGTCTTTGCTTCTTCTCCCTTGCAATAAATGAAAGCCTGGAACAATGGGCCATAGGAGGAATCGAGGATGTGGCTCCTTGAGTATGGGGCAAAGTCAAGACACTGGAGAATATACACCGCCACCTGCCCTTAAACCCCAGCATCCTCTTACTCTCTGCAACTACAAGTGGCAGCTGGTTTGCAATACAGAACATTATAACTGGGAAGTTACCAACACTGATTTGTTGCCCCCGGAGGCATTCCCAAGAACACCAGTAAATAAAAGAGTGAAGCTTGATTTTTGATAGGTAGATATCCACATTTAGTTATTGCCCATGGAAGTCCTCAGGGAAACATCAATGAGAAGGACAGGAACTGGTCAGGTGTCAACAATGAGTGGTTGCCTGCAGATACCGCAGGAAATCAAAGACAATCAGGGTGAAACACGAAAGTTGATGGTTAGGGACGAAGAAAAGAGTTGTGGTCTGCGGATACTGCAGCTGATCATCTCGTTTGGACACGACTATGACCGAGTCAAGCTCCATTTTATGGATTTTCTGAGATGGAATGCAGCCTGGATGAGGGAGGACTGTGTGCCACTGAATAGTGATAACACAGAAATATTGCTGTTTGGCACAGTCCAGGAACTTTGGTCTGCTGAGTGGTGGCCTCTTGAACTTGGTCATTCGCTTATGGCCACTAATGACATATTTTTGGCCAAACTCCAGGAAGTGCAGAATAAGGCTGCTCACCTGTTCTGCAATCTGCCAACAGGTTCAGTCGGCACCTACTTTGAGATCCTTGAACTAGCTTCCGGTCAGAAAGCACATCAATTTCAAGACCTGCTTGCTTACTCACAAGTCTCTGATGAGTGGTACCCCTCCTATCTAAAGGAAAAACTGAGTCACTACTGTCCTGCAAGAATGCTTAGATCAAGTGACAAGGCGCTCTTGACTGTTCCCTGCTTCCGCACCACCGGACTGGGTGGTAGAGCTTTCTCCTTTCTCTCTCCTTCGGCCTGGACCCAACTACCGTACCATCGGCGCTGCTGTTTGGACTTTGCCAAGTTTTAAAAGATTTTTGAAGACTTGGTTGTTCTAACTGTTTTGGTGTTTTGTGCTGGCTCAGCTCGGAGGTATACCTCTGGGTAGGATTTGTTGCGCTATACCATGTAAAAATAAAATAACATAATAATCTGAAACTATATTACTGACGGGTGTTAACAATTAGTTTTTGTCCACAGAACTGTTCTTTGGGATATCAATGACAATGAGAGTGAAGCTTGATTATTGGTGGGTAGGTGTCAAAGAGTTGTTGTCGTTGGAGGTGTTCTGTGGGATGTCAATGAGAAACAGTGATCCTCCAGTGCCAAAACTGAACACATCAGGATGTTCCCACCTACCCATCTGCAACTGTATAAGCGTGAGTGTTGTTTTCCTGTTACATCCCAAAAAATAGAAGACTTTACAGGCTCCCACTGTTGCCAGGTGACAGACAGCTACCTCTGTTAATGACGCAAGCAACTCTTAATGAGGTACAGAGGTTCTAAAGAAGCAGTGGAGGTCAGGCTGCAATGAGGGAGGTGAGTCCTTCAGGAAGTGTCTTGGCAAAGCTCAATTTCAGCAGCAGCTAAAGTTGTTAATTCTCTAGTATGTATTGTTAAAAGGGAGACACACATGGATCTGAAATGGAGGGAATTATACTACTTTCTCATCAGAGGTGCATGACCCCCAGGGCACCTTTGGTAAGTATGACCCATTCAAAACTCACATCCTCAACCTACCTTTAACCGTCGTTCATTGGCTGTATGGATATCCTCGTCACCTTTAGTCACCACAAATTTTCCTTTGGACCATTCTTCAGAGATCTGCAAACATCAAGAGTGGATATCACATTACTAGACACTTCTGTAAGAGTGCTTTCCAGTAAAATGCAGTAGATATTTTCAAAGCCAAGAAAATGTTGCAATAATTCAGTCCATCTGAGTGCTCTAGTAATGCCACAGAGACAAAAAGAAGAAAGTTGTAAAAATAAGGGGTGGCCGTAGCTCAAATAATATGCTATAGTGTAAATGTAAGATTACATGAGATTTAGAGCTATTTTCTAGGCAGAAAATGCACCCTTGCATACCCAAGGAAGCATCACAGACCCGAGGATGCATTTTGCAAAATAGCGCTAAATGCAACAAACATAAATAGCGCCATCCAGCAGTTGCCCATGCTTGTTAAGTTGGTTGTTCCTGTGGTAGGATTTTTGTGCTAAATTACTCACAATTATGTAAACGGGCATAATTGCATAATTTTTGGTAAATTCACGTCAAAGGATTAACGGGAAATTACCCAAATTACTCTGACATAATAAAAATGTCGCCCAGGCATACTGAAAATAAAGGTTTAAAATAAAACAATTCTATTTAGACGTATAGGGAGTAGGAGGCTGAGGGATAACATAATTGGAATGGGGGGTCCATTGTAGGCACCTCCATTTTGGGGATGGGAACTGAGGCAGCTCTTTGACCTCAGTGGCCTTGATTTAGGGCGCATATGGCCTTGCTCAGGGTTTGGTTTAATTTCAGAGCGCCTCCAAATGTGGCATGGATCCTTCACTCAAAACAGCAGGAGCAATGGGACACTGGAAATGCAGGGGAAAACTCTGTAGTGAGTTAGGAAAGTGAGACCGAACAGGTGGAGGCCGTCAGCAAGCTACGCGGAGACAGTAGTGGGGCGGGATTAATCTGTCCGTGGTGCAGGAGGGAGTACCGCAGCCGTGGTGGATAGCAGAAAGAGTATTTAGTAAGGAAACGTCATCGGCAAGGCTGCAGAAGTTTCATTGCTTTGTTTGTCTCTGTGTTTCAGAACTGATCAGTGACCATTTAAAAAATATATATATCAACCTAGATTACGAGAAATTCGGTTTTTAGATTTTACAAAGGGGGCAGGATTTAAAAATTACAGAGGTGCAATAAAAGGCTGCCAGAACCCATTTCCAGAAGCAGTCTAGCTAGAAATCTATAAATGGAGGCAGCATTAGACTAAGTTGCAGATGTCCAGAATTTGAGATAAAATATCCGAGCTCCCAAAATTTGCATCAGGGATGAATCACCTTATCTTGCTGTGCCCCAGCTTCCTTACATGGAAGAAAAGAAAATTGATTCCTACCAAAGTATACCCAAAACCTGCCAAAAATATCAGCGCCACTATGATCCTCATAAAGCAACCCTCATCTTTCCTTTCCATGAATCCTTCCTCAACAATTCATTGAATTGCTCAGTTTGTTAATGGTTCCCATATCTGGTTTAGGGCAGCAAGATACATCAGATAATTGATTCAATAGCCACACAAATCTTCAAAACTCTTCCAATGTTCATGAAAGGTGTACCGCCAAATTAGGTAGAGAACATGTTAATTTACAGCGCTACAAGGTGTCATTGTAATCCATGGACTGACTCCTTTAGGGTCACTTCACTGTCTACACCATTTCAATAAACTCAGGGCACACTCCCCTTCCGACACTTTTTGTGCACATTTCCTAATACTCCATGCGTCAGCTTCACAAGCGTTGAAATTCAATGAGGCACACCAGAAGGCGACTTATTAAGTAGCATGCACATTGTTGCAATGTCTTACATATTATATTCCTAATATCAAAGTTTATCAAATACCCCACTCCTGGCTCCATGGTTATCCTTCAGACAGGGCTGTAAGTCTCTGCCTGCTTCTCTTTCCTCTCTGACATTCTATGCTGAAGACCCAACTCAGTACAACTACCCGGCACCATTCAACAGGTCGAGGGTCCCACTGTCTGTAGGGACGTCAGAAGAAAGGGTCACTTAGGTTTTATGGCATGGCGGCTGACCTATAAATGTTATTAAAACATTGTTTAAATACCCATTTGTGTCTTGAGTCTACAAATCAGCATATATGCATATATGTCCCTTCTCTATATTTTAAGCTCCAACATACCAGGGTATTTCTGAAGGGCCAGTAGTAGGTCTGTGATGAATATTATGAAAAAGTAAGATGCGCGAACTTGTAGTATCTAATGTAATTGTAACCTGCTTTTTTTGCTCAGGTTAACACTGGCCTCAGGATGTGTCAGTCTCTGACGTAGCTCTGCATTGCGTTTTGGCTCCTGAGTTGTGTAAAGTCAAGATGAGTTTGCGCAGCCGAAACAGTTAACTTTTTACGATCTGCCTTGACAGCACAGCTGTCGCCAGACAATTATGTGAACATCACTAGAGAGGGGCTTTCACTCCGCCCACATGTTGGGAGCCAGAAGTACACGTTTTGATTGGGCTGAAGCTGTGTGCCTCCACAAAGTGTTTGCCCTCCATGCACCTTTAATCATGTTGTTTATTTATACAGCTGGCTACGCTTGAACCTTCAGAGGCACACACCACACTGAAATGCTATTAAAGTGAGTTAGATAACTAGATACTTCCTGTTGATTTTCTCTGACAGCAGCATAGTTGGGAGGTGGGCAGTCATAAACCTACGTAGATTTTTATATCTGGCATGACAGTGCAACTGTTTCCTGGCCTTCTAACTTGCACCAATATTAATCTATAGTTCTTTGCTTCCACACAAATACTATTCTATTCCCATGTTATTTACTTGTAATTCTTCACTTTACGATGCAACATTCCTTTAAAGTCTTGTTTGTTACTACCAGAAGACCACTCTCTTTTTCTTGTGATCTCAGCTCCGTTCCTGCTTGTGTTTCCTGTAAGAATTTACTGTGCAGTTACTACTAGAAACGGGGGCACATTAGAGTATACATGTGAGTCCAGTCTTCTTTCTTCACTGACCTTTGGGGGGGGGGGAACCCCTGGCTGGTTGACGCTGTGATTCAAAGACTTATTGTTTTCCAGATAATCCCTTTCAGACTCCAGCTGGTGCTGTGAGATTTTCCCTGACACTTGCATGGCTTAGTGCTACAGAGAGTTAATAAGACTGGACAGATTCCCGGCACACACAAGGCCTTTGTTCCACTCAAAGAGCAGACATTACTGGAAGGTGCAGTACCATCAAGTGACGTGGGGTACCTGCCCCAAGCGGCTGGTTTAGACAAGGCACACTCCCAATTTTGGATTCCACTGGTTCCCCAAGCGTCCTCCCATCACCCCCTTCTGTCAGCGGAGGGCGGCAAGTACAACTGGAGGATTGCAAGTGAACTCAGTGCACGTGGGGCACCCTCACAGGCAAATCACCCTTCTCCTACTGAACCTTTTCCAAAGCTATGATTCAGGTAGGAGGTCTTCCACTCGATACAAAGAAACTGGGATGAGTAATGTTAGACAGCCCAAAAAGTGGTGCTGTGGACCAGTTATATCCATCACCCTGGAGCTACTGCACCTGCTGCACTAATGAAAGCAACACCACTGTTTTGATTCCATGCTGCACCAGACAGTTAAGGTAACGTTATGAAGGCTGTGGAGGAGATGTGGTCTAGTGGCTAAGAGGGTGACTTTGATGGGGGTGGCGCCTGTGAGGTCAATCGGAGCCATCTGACACTTTAGGTCGAGCCTAGGCAGCGCACATCCCTGCTCTAGGAGTGATCTTTAGAAATCGGTCTGCCCTTTTGTTACGCTTGTGCTGGCATCCACCTTGCGGGAGCGAGCTGCGGCACGCAGGGGCCATCTGTTTTCAATTAGCGTGGCCGCACACGCATGTTCTTTCAAAGGCAGAAGCTAGTGAGTATGGCTCATCACAGTTCATAATAACACCGCAGAATTGGAGGTCACTTCAGTAGGTTCTTTCCTAGCAGACTGCTACTCAGAGGTATTTATATTTTCTTTTTATCCAAATAGAATTTCTGTTGTAGCATCTGGAGCAGAACATGTAGACCTTTAGAAGGAAAGCACATCATAGTCTAATGCATTTTATTCAACGCTGTGTTTTAAAAGGGAGAAAGACGTTTGAGCCACTTCGGATCAAGGCCACATCTAAAAGGTTAAAAGCTGTCCAAGGAGATTACAGTGCCTATGAAAGCGAATTAGATTATGTTTGAAGACGGATGGAGAAAACAATAATTGAGAAAGCCTTCCAGCTGCCTAAATGCTCTGAAAAAATCAGCTGCTGTACTAAGAAAGCAGATGCTCGTGTTAACCATACTAAAACTGTTCGGTGTTATCTGGGCTCTTGTTTCTTTTATGCCATCTCTTCGTCTAAGTGCATTTAAATAACTGGAACATGTTCTTTAACTAGAATTCCCCCTATTGATTCTTTAACCTAATAACCCTCCGTCCATTTCCTGGTGCCACAAACATCACATTTCCTTGTCAGTGAAAGAGTTACAGTGCTTTGATTGAATGAATGGTGCAGCTGCAAAATGCATCACAGAAACTGGGCATGGATCTCATGACAATATTATTTTTATTAGCGTCTTCAAGAAGGACCTGAAAATCGACGGTGCATTTTCATCGTTAAAACATTTATTAAATGCGTTGTCTCAGCAAGAGTAAACACAGAATCCAGGCAGCCACCAACGTGTGCGTGCAAACATAGGCCATACTGCACGAAAATGAAGCTAGACGTATATAAGGGGTAATCCTCCACTAGGTAACACAACTGGATGTGACCTAACCGGTCCAAGCCAACACAATGTCAACCTTTTACGACTTTGAGTCCAGTCTCCTGGTGTGTGGAGGGGTTCTAACTTTTAGACCATCCTCACACGCCTTTAGCTGTTAGACCAATACAAACCTTTGACTCTTAACTCAGGGAAACAGTATATCAAATATTTATTTATTTATGCATTTATTTATATATTTGTATTTGATTATGCAGTGCAAAACGGGATCACACAGGAAGCAGAGCGCCTTACATAGGTACAGGAAGTCTGGTGGAATACGTAATAAATGTACTCTGCGCAGTGTTACAGTGAACTCGTAACCATGAAGAGGGTCCAGAATAACACACATTTGTATATTTTGCAGCTTTTTCCATTAGTTCGATTGGAAGAGTGTAAGAGTTTTTATCTCTGCTTTGACGCCCTCCAGAGAAGAATTGGATCTGATTGATGGGGGATGGCATTCTATGCCCTGGGAGCATGTGCTAAGAAGACTTACTGAGGACACCTCTTCTTTTGAAAGGAGGAATTTCTACTAGAAGTGTGTTAGAGCTCCAATGGCGATGTTGACATCATGAGATGATCGGCTTCTCAAACCGATAGATCAGGGGTCTTTGTATGAACAGCTTTGAGAATAATGCAGGACAGCTTCAAGATTCTTCTTGCCTCAATTGGTAGTCAGCTCATCGATATCAAGAATGGAGTGATGGGATAGTATTTCCTTAAACTTGATACTAGTCTATAGCTGAGTGGGAGGGCTGCTTTTAGGGGTGTCAGATGGAGTTTAGATCTAATAGAAGTCTGTTACCACAGTGTAATCTTCTGAGGGTAAGAGCTTGAACCACCCACTAAAAATCCTGAGGCGAGAAGAGATGTTTCATTTGGAATTCCTAAGTCATTTATATAGGCTTCCAGGTTCAGGTTTTGTCAAGTTGAAATTCAAGGGTTAATACAACGGCGGAGGATTGGGAATTCTGGAAGCTAGTGGAATTTAGGCAGAATTGTACCTGCACAGTACTGTTAGAGATTCAGATCAGAAGAAATTCAGTTGTCAGGGTATTCAGTTTGAGGTGATGGTGGAGTATCCATCACCTCAAACATAAGAAGAAGGAATTTTATGACCTTGGGTGAAGTACCTTTCAGGTACAGCTGGGTTTCACCAAAGTAAGAGTGATATGAGATGTTTGAATTGTTGGGGAATGCACCCAGATGCTCCTGGTAGTCTCTGAAAAGGGTGGGTGAGAGGATGGATCCTTGGGGGACACCTTGGTGGAGTGGTCTGCTGTTAGAGGTGGAGTGGTCTGTTAGAGGTGGAGTGTAGAGTTTAGGATTTATTGAACGGAATTGCACATTTCTATAGCGCACAGCTACTCACAAAGAGTGTTCCAGCGCTGTTCGGCATGCCCAGCCGAGGATAGAAGCCATTGTTACCTACTAACATCTAAACAAAAAGGCCTAAATTCCCTTTTAAATTTTGCTTCTTCAGGTAACTGTCTGAGGTAATCTGGGAGTTTATTCCACAGATTTGCTGCTATAACCGTGAAGGAAGCACCTCCCCTACGCTGTTTCAAAAAGTGCGGGGAGACGATAAAACCAGCTGAGCTTGATCGCAGCAATCTCCCTGGGCACTAAGCCTTAATGTGATCCTTTAAGTACCTAGGTCCCATATTGTGGAGGGCTTGATACTTTAGGGTCAGTGCTGGATATCCAATTCGCTGATGAACTGGCAGCCAGTGCAATTTAGCTCGATATGCTGAAACCGACGTGCATTTTGGAATTTTGTATAATAAATGGACTGCTATATTCTGCATGACCCGTAGGCGCTGGATCAGATATTCCGGGAGGCCAAGATACACGATATTAGCATAGTACAGCCTGGATAAAATCAGTGATCTAACCACTGTGATTTGGGCATCATGAGAGAGCAAATAAAGAAACTTCCTCAACATGCGAAAGAGCCAAAAACAGGTTTTCACCACAGCGGACACCTGTGCTCTAAATGCAAGCATTGGCATAGCCAATAGGTCTCGCCTTTGGGACCTTATAAGTGTTTAGTAATCCAGCACAATATCCTTGGTGCAACAACATCAACTGCTGCATGGCTAAACACTAATAAGGTCCCAAAGGCGAGACCTATTGGCTATGCCAATGCTTGTTCATATTTATTGGCAACACTCCATATAATTACCCACACTTTTGCAGGGGAAGTTATAGACTACTCCAATACTGCAGATTTTACCTCACTGTCAAGGGGCACTAATTCTCCTCAGCAGAAAATCATACATATGCTTGCGAGAAAGGTTTGCTAAGGAAACAAAATATTTGGTGCACAGGCAGCAAATATATTTGTGTCACATGAGAAACAGGACCACACAGAAAAATGTAAATTGCAATTCATATGGCTGAAAGAATAAGATCAGTTGTAAACATTATGCCAGGATAATACACGATGTTCAACACTGTTAATTTGTTAGAAAATGGCAAATCACGTTCTCTCTGTCAGAAAACGTGACATGAGAACTGATGCCAATATATGCTAGAAGGATGCCATAATTGTCCAATGTGCAGTAGAAGATGCACACGATTGTTGCTCGCATATTCCACAATACAGTCCCAGGGTGCTAACAATTCTAGTTTAGGGTTATGCTACCATTTCCCTGAATGTTGCTAATGGTACTATGCTCGCCCTACCAGCTTTCCAAGGACTCTGTTGAAATGTGGCAGACATCTACTCATTGTACCACATTGTTAGGGGTTATCACTGATGCTCACACAAGGCAGGGGGTGCTGCATTCTCCCAAGAGTCTGCTCACTGTGCAGAGGGAGAGGAGCCTGGTCAGTAGTCTCAGATGTCAGAACTGTTGTACAGGATGTGAGGACCGCTGCAGGTTCTTAATTATCCTCAGGCTGCGGATCCTACAGGGTTTGGCTTCAGCAACAGAAGTATCCATACTGTGATCATGTGCCAGTATGTAAAGCACGCACTGATATGCCAGTGTCACCACATCTAACCACTGTATGTAACTTGCACACTGCCATGCCATTATTCACATTGCCCTACATCACATAAAGCCTTTCTCCGCCATTTGCTCCAAGGTCTCTTGACTCTGGCCAAGGTTGAGACATTATCTGTCCTGGTCAAGAAGCGCATGCATCCCTACCCGGATGATCGCACTGTAGCCCTTCATCAGACGGGATTATACTCCCAATTACCCTCTAAAGCTTCATCTCGTAGAGGGTCAGATTGCCTGCGAATCCTCTGCGGATGCCCCTGCTTAAACCTGCATCCCTACCACTAACAAATCTCCAGAACACTCCTTCCAGCCACAGGACCCGATAAAGTGTCTACTGCACGACCCACAGAAGAACAACCCTTAACTGACCCCTCCACATAAGAATGGCAATGCATTGTCCCATCCTAAATCATCCTGTATTCACAACCACCTTAGTATGAAGTTCTCTAAATCTGCTGTAAGGTGCTCCTGGACATACACCACAAATAATTCCCTCGGAATGGATAAAGCACTACAGCAAGTAATAATCGCATTAGGGGTGGAGAATACATGCCATGAACTGAAAAGCTCCCTTCCGGAAAAGAATAACTGAGTGACCCTCAAATATGTAAGCATTTTGTCATAGGGTACTACTCCTATAGTATACTGCTCTGCATGAAGAACAGAGCATTGCTCCTTATTTCCTTGCAAATTCCCTTCTATATAGATCTCACAAATACTGAGCGACTGACCGTACTACCTATAAATCGGACCTGGGTAGACACTACAGATTCATCCCGAGGACCAAGAACCTCTCTAAGTTTTACACACGGCACATGTGGGTAAGTTGCGTGAATATCAGGCAAACAAATCCCTCTCCTACACACGTGTTCCTCAAAACTCAACTGCAGTGCACCATACATACAGGACGATGGTGGACATCTAGTTTGCAAGCTTTACAGTTCCTCAACCACGCAGATCTGATACAGGTCATCCGGGCAAAGTAAAACAACATGTTCAATGGATGAGGGAGTAAAACACAGATTATTTTTGGTACCAGTCCTGTCCTATTTACTTATTAAATTAAGGATATTCAAAAATAAATGACATGCAGTTAACACATGCCAACGATTCAGTAATACTGGCGAGGGTGGTAACACCCTTCATGAAGTTCTGAACCAGACGGCTAAACACTTCAACAATCCATAACACACTTTAAAGTGAAAACCCCAAATAAATACCCTGAAAGGAAAGTCCTCTTCAGGGGGCTCGTGGGCATTTTATATTTCAGAGGTTTTAAAAAGCATAGAGTCGAATATTGCCCCCATGAAGCCGTACAGGAGTGAATGTCATCTCTGGTCAACTTTCTACAATGAAACAATACAATCCTACTATTGGTAAATGCGCAGGGAGCATAGCCTTTAGTACAGCCGTGTACAGCTTAAGCTCAGATTTGACAGATCCATACCAGATTTTCAGATTAACCACGAGATACGTCAAATGAATTCAACAGAGCATATATATGTATCTATGTCTATATCACCAAAAACTGGAATGGGTCATGTCCTTCTGCACTTACGTTGGACACTAGCAACTTAGGGCATATGGTGCCATTCTTAAGACTGGATTTCAATGAAGAATGTCACCAGAGGGACTCTTCTTTTTTGACTGTCAATGGTCCTAAATGATAAAGAAAATTGTCAATATTCAGAGTGAGTAATAATGGTCCAACTATTCGTCTAAAAATGTAATTGCGGTAAACTGCAAATTGAACAATGCTTCTCAAAAAAGGCACGGGTGCAATTTCTAGGAACGTTTTTAAGAACATACTGTCATTTTATCTGCAACATATTAGGCTGCAGTCGGTCAACAAAACCCACGAATCCACTGTAATGACTCACGAGGTTGACAATGGATTGCCTTTACTCACCCGCCCAAGAGTCGTTGCTGGGTTCCATACACAATAGGGAACAGTAGGTGCACGGTGAACTTTTTAGGATTCAAGATTTTGTAAAAATATTGTTGATTTGCCCCTATTTAAAACTGGTTTATTGCAGCATATTGTTAATAAAATTAGCAATCCAATCACTGCTTTATAATGCGAAATCTATTACTATTTCTTATATATTCTATCATTTTTAACTGTCTTATTCAAGAGAAGTAAACTGTTATGGATGGTCGTTATACTTGTATGATCTTCAAGCAAAAAAACAGAAACATTTAATTAGTCCAAATGTGCACATTGAAGTAAAGTAAATCGTATGTAATGTACTCTTCCTGTATTGTCCCATTCACCATATATCACCTCCCCCACAGATCACTGTGACCGTTCAACCACTTAGTATGGTAGAAATGCTTGTTTTCACAAATAAATATAAACTTCACATAATGAAGCATCTGCCTAAAAACATTTCTGGCCAGTACTAAGGTGGTTATTCGGCTTTGGCTCAGTTTCATTACCATTATGAGGATCCTGCAAGGTCTTTACCTGAATTATGTTTTTTTTTTCCATTTTATTTTTATACCTATTATTTTGCGAGTGCTCATAAATTGCTTTTGAGCACTAAGAAGTGAATTTGTGAATGAGGTCCAGTGTCTAAGAAAGAAAAAAAAGCCATTAATTATTAAATAAAAGCTGATAACAATTAGTTAACAATACAACTGTAGCAACTAAAACTTTGGTTGCAAGGGCTTTACAGAGACATGTGTTTTTTAATCTACTTTTGAAGATTCTAGCCTCATGTACATCAGGGTAGTTGTTATGTGGGTAGATCATATGGAGTTATGACTAACTTAAGGCTTGGTTCTGGAACAACTGAAGTGTTCATGGCGGTGTCTTGGTGGGCCGATGTACATACTCCTACAGAAGTCTAGACAAGATAACAAAACTGTGTGCACTAATATTTGTTAACATTTTTCACTATGCCATCTTGTGGCCCTTAGTTGCAAAATCCATCAGACTAATCTGACCTACGGTGTGATAGAACAACAAGGGAACTGCTGTCTAAAGAAGATTACTGCCTGATAATGAAAGGCCACAACTTATACAACATCAGAAACTTTAGAAGAAGCATAGTCACAATGTCAACATTCAGAGGATAAGTTGTGAGTCTTAAGCAATGACCTGTGATGATGCATAACGTTAACCTTTTAACAAAAACAGTAGGAAACAGGAAGAAAATAAATACCTGATCAAGTCCTGTAATGATTTGTTCCATCTCAGCCTTGGTCACAAGGCCCGCCTTTTCCAGTGCTTTCACATAAGCTTGGCTTCCTTGGATATCGGCTTCCCACATGCGCTTATCGTAGGAAATCGAGGAGTTGAACATGTCCATGATTGGGTCGATACCACCAACAAATCTCCCACCCCATAATTTATTCCCCTAAACAGGAAGGAAAACATTGTTATAATAACGCTACTGTCGCCTCAATAATACTTTTGAATTTTCTTTTGGAATACTTTTTTTTTAGATGATTAGTCTTCTACTTTCATTAAAGTAACAAAATAAAACAATACAGAGTTAAACTAAATGAATTCTATGACTGTAGAAATCCTATTGTTATAACCGATGTTATATTCAAAGTGAAATATGGTCCTATGCACAGGCATGAAAGAGATCAGCAGGCTCAAATAAAGGGTACTTTACTGTTTCCAGTGCTTAATTTGAGCCGGAGGTTGCCGGGGGAGTGGGGCACTAACACTCTCTTTGGGGCCTGGTACTTATTTTTCTGTGTCAGACGTTTCCGAAAAATAAACGAAGCAGAATGACGATGGAAGAGAAAGACGGAGAAACAGTCATAAAGGGACAAAGTACAAACCTGTTTTTTAAGGTTAACAAGTTTTATTATAGATTGAGAAACAATAAATAACTTCTCATAACAAGAAAATAATATGTAATACATTATATAAATGATGACTATTTGACAATAATGGGGTATTAAGAATATCAGAGAGAAAGGAAAGGAGAAGAAAGGAAAAACAGAAAGATAAGGAAAATACAATATGCAAAGTGGATGTATTAGCAATAAATATATAAAGGTATAAATATGACATAAAACAAAGTAGATCATTCTTTGAGAAACTGGAATACAAAAACTAGAGATACGTGTAGAGGAAAACATTCAAAGAGGCTTAGGAACTTCTTCTAGAAATCGGTAAGGTCCCAACGTAGTGGCCGCAGATGAGTTTATGTAACTAGCAACCGGTGACCAGACAGTACCTTTGCGTATGGTCAGAACTCAGGGGTGAACATAATATGCTCTATCCAGTCTGTGATTATAACAGCCACCATAACACCATGCTTGAAAAATAGCTGACGAGTTTTTCCAATTTTCCGTTATTTGTTGAAAAGCAACAACCAATAACAAATCAATAATTTTGTAGGGCATTGTGATATGTTCCATTCTTCTAATAAACTGCCTAAAAATATATTTTGAAATGAAAAAGGGATATTGGATAATTGCATTAATTTGGGCCCACACCTTTAGCCAAAATTGATGAGCAAAAAGGCAGGTGAAAAGAAAGGGAAATAAATCAGCTTGAGGGAGCCCCACAGGGCCAACATTTGCGATAAATGGTGGACAAGGGTGATAAGAGGAGTCTATTTTAGGTTAAAAAAACAGTGTTTGAATACTATTTTTTTTAAAGAAAGCTGCATGTGTTATTTCTTTGTATATATCTACAGACTCAGCAATCCACAATAGTTTCAACAGCCAGGGGCTTGTCGATTCTACCTCCAGTTCTCCCACTCCAGCCCCAGAATATTCTTCAGGTATCTGAAAAGA
The DNA here is from genome assembly GCF_964204655.1 of Triturus cristatus. NCBI lineage: Eukaryota > Metazoa > Chordata > Amphibia > Caudata > Salamandridae > Triturus > Triturus cristatus. The sequence continues at coordinate 1,054,742,912 of NC_140584.1, read as the reverse complement.
CTGGCCCTGTCCTCATACCAGTGCATACAGCTTGCCCTCACCTTCTGATTCCCATCGAACAGTCCCAGGCTCCTACTCTGCCTTGCAAACTGAACTCCATACTCACCTGCTGCTGACTTCTAGCTCTCATCCTGGCCTGAGGGGTGGAACCTTATGGGGAAAGGTCAGGGATTGGTAATACTGATTTACTTCTCCACTGGCAAACACTACGCGTGCAGGACCACTCAGGGACCATCATGACAGGCAGTAGAACTCTGCGCTAAGATGCAAACCCATTGTGGACAGGCAGCAGACAGTACAAAGACTTGCACACAGGACTCAGCACTCAAGAAGAAGGTCATTATTGGGAAGTACACAGGAGACCTTTGCAGTGGCCCCTAGTCTCAATGTTTGACTGGTAATGCCCAAATAAAGTTGTACACCAAAAACAGAGTCTTTGCAAAGGAACTAGACGATGCTGCATGTTGTAACTAAAATGCATTCTCTACTACTCTGCACAGTACAAACAATATTTCTCGTTCACTAGCTTTTGTTTCTGTACTTGTTTCTATCTAATTACCTATCTAGCTATCTATCTATCTTTGTGCATATCACCCAGTGGTAAGTTTTACTTAGGATCGTGTTTCCGAAGGAAATGCCTTTTATGAGTTGCTAATAACTTTGGCGTGGTGTGACAAATCTTCACTAAACTTTCCCAAAAAGTACTTTTTATTGGCACTTTGTGCATGGAAAGTTTTTTGGGCGATTTGTCAAACGGGGGCCGAGGAAAAGGGTGGGGGTATCAAAAAATGTGTTTTCACCATTCATGTTTCCATTGGGACAAAGTAACAGCCCAAACAGCTGAACGGATTTACACCAAATTTGGCAGAAAGCTAGATCTTGGGCCAGAAAGAGTGCTTTTTGTAATTTTGTGGAAATCCGTTCAGTAGTTTTTGAGCAATTAAGGCTCAAAATAATTGTGTATTTGACTCCAAGGAGGATCAGTGGGCCGACACATCTCATGATGAGATCTGATTGCCAACTACCACATCAATAACGATGTGGTGGCAGCCATCATAGGACTCAGAACTCAGTCCCGAGTCCTAGGAAAAAGGTAAAAAAAAACTATTTGTAAAAAACACCTTAAGAGGGTAGGGATATTTTGACGCCCTAGGCCTGGTGGTGGGGTCTGGGGTGAAAAACTTTGTGAGAAAAAAAATTCTACAAATTTTTATAGAGGTTCTGAGAATCTGCGGTACAATTAAAAAAAAAAAAAAGTGCAGGTTCCCGCACGATAAAAGATTTTTTTTAAAAAACACCTCCGGGGTGGGCCAGGTCCTGGGAGGTGGTGCATGTAATATTTGGGAGGAGGAAAGAGGGTGGTCCCCCTCCTCAAGCCTCAAAAAGGTACCGTGGACCCCATCCTTCGGGCTGACAATTTAAGAAAGGGGAAGGCGGCCGCACCACCCCCGAGCCTAAAAAGGCCCATGGGACCCTATACCTTTGGGTCACACAAAAAGTATAGGTGAAGGGGTGCGTGGCACCCCTCCTCGATCCTCTGAGAGGTCCCTGGACCCCATACCCTGGGAGCCATATTTTATTAAATGAGACTGGCATGCACACCTCTCCAAACCTCTTAAGGCCCAGGCAGCCGCAACTTTGCAAATGGGGAGGAGGGCGTGTGGCCTCCCTCCCAGAGCCATTCAATGGTCCCAGACACGCCATCCCCCGGGCCGGCTCAGGGATTGTGTCTTGGGGTCCCTAACCTCTGGGACACCATCTACTTCTCTGCTCAAGAGCCCGGACAGGTCTGGTAGGAACACAAAGCAGCTCCCGTCAGGCGGGAGCACAAAACTTCTCCCTGCCCACTCTCTCAGGCAGAGAAAAAGAGTGAATTACTCCTGCAGGGTGGTAGCAATGCTGGCACCTTATGCCCTGCTGACAGGGGAGCCGGTGGAGCTGTAGGGGACCTGAGCCTCCCCCTACAGCCCCCACCAAGGGACCTGCTGTGGGGTGCCCCAGGTGGGCACAGAGAAACCCCACTTAAAAATAAAAAGATGCCTGGCTCCTACAGCAGCAGAAAGCTGACAGGGCTGCGAGAGCCCAGAGCCTCCCCTGGTGGTCCCCAACAAAAATAATGGTGTTGGGTGCCTGGGTGGGCACTAGGGCACCGCTTAATATAAAAAACACAAGTGCTGACTACTGAGCAGCCCCAAGAAAAGGGGCTGCTTTCAGGGAGCTGGAGGAACCGTGTGGGTCCTGGGGCTCCCCCAGCAATCCCCAGAGAGAAAAAATATTGTGAAGGCCAGAGCCACTCATTTAAAATGTACTGTTCTTGCAAAGGAGCGCCCCATTATACCTTCCGGAATTCTGAAAGATATTTTTAAACTAGAAGAGATAGGGGCACCACGAAACATGTTTTTAATGATAAGAGGTGCTGCAGGGAGTACAGCAGCCGCCCTGCAGCATTCGAAATAAAAACAATAAGTCTCCTGGCCCATTTAATACATGACCCTAAGAGAGCTTATTTATTTTCTTTTTAAACGCTTTTAGCTAGAGCTCTGTGCTGTTTAGCTAGAGAGCAGAGCCACCTTCTGGTAGGTTATATAGCTGCATTTTGTAGCTTGAAGAATGTTAAAAAAGAAACTCAAAGATATGATGCTTTTTTAATTAAATCTTTATTTTTTATGTCAATTATTTTCTTAAACAATGAAGTGAATTAATAAAAAATATATTTAATTAACCAATAGTTCCACTGTTTATATTTTGGTACTATGATCCTCCTGGATTCTTCCGTCACGGCTAGAAGAGCCATTTCTGTGCCATGTTTAGGACGGAATCCTGTTTGGGTGGAGTCCAGTAGAAGATTCTCCTCGAAGAATTTAGTGAGGTGGAGATTAATATGCTTCTCCAGAATTTTGCTTGCCCAAGGCAACAGGGAGATTGGACGGTAGTTGTTAGGGTCCGCAGGATTGAGAATGGGCTTCTTAACTAATGCTCTCACCATTGCCTGTTTCCAAGAAGGGGGAACCACTCCTGTTTGCATGGAGCTATTGAGTAGGTCCATGAGGGTGGGGAGGATGACTTGGTTGGCCATATTCATCATCTGAGGGGGCGCTGGGTCGAGGGGAGAGCCTGATTTTACCTGATGTGCAAGGGATTTGAGTGATTCCAAGTCTAGTGGTGGGAATTCATTCAAGGAAACTCGCAGAGGGTGTTCTGTAGCGCTTGGAGGTGGTGGTTTGGCAGTGATAGTCTCTGGGCTGGGGGCTGCGAAGGATATGTATATTTTCTTGATCTTTTGAAAGAAGAATTCAGCCAGCTCGTTGCATCGAGCTATAGGATTGTCGGTTGGGGCTGAGGGAGGGGAGATCTCAAACTCAGTAGGTCTGCCTTACTTAAAATGAAACCCAGTTCCGGCGCTCAACCCCTCGCTGCGCATGGCTCATGTGCAGGAGGGGTGGGCTGCAAGACCTGGCCTTGGCCAACACCATGCCAGGCATGGGGGTGTTGGGCATAGGACCTGGTCCACAGCCAACACCACAGCAGTAACAGCTCAAGGCTGAGATCACATGTGTGTGAGATGTTGGACGCATGGCCTGGCCGGGAGCCGAAGGCTTTGCGTGACATGGGGTTGCCTGCCCGTGGGGGTTGTGGCCATCCCCACGCGTTACATATGGTAATAACATATTACGTTTGAATAAAAAGTTGAAATCCACTGTAAAAACACCAAAAGGTTAAAGTTATGTTATAATTATGTACGGTAACAATATCTTACTCTGTATTTTAAAAAAACTTTAAAACTATAGCATGTACACTAAGGTAACTATAGCTTAGGGGTACGCAATGCACTGCTAACTACCCCACATATTACATCTCTCATGACATGTTCTGTGACATCATTGATAATATCACTGTAACATTAGCAATGACATCATCATTGTGCATGGCGGGGTGCGTTTTACAGTTACTTTAGGGCGCACTTTTTAGTTTCTTGAGATAAGTAGAACTGTTGAATTTCAGTAGTTTTGTAAGTTTAAAATGTTATGCTTTAACTGGCATTTTCACTTGACTAACTACAACAGTGTGTGAGTGTGAGGGTGTGTGTGCTTTTCAGCACCTTAAAGTCCACCCTACAATTCATAGGTTAGTGCTTCTGTTGGAATGTTATTTGGTGGGTCAAGGGAAGATAAGCAATGCTAGCGTACATAGGTGTTTATGATACAATATTTTACTGTAGCCATGTTTTACACCCCTACACCTTGGAGAAGGCTCACCATGACTTTATTTTCAGGCAGAAGTGATGTGCACCCTAAGCAAACCCCAGATGCCCTACAGCTCCATAGTCTGATCTTGGTGCAAAAAGGCTGATCCTGGTGCCGTACTGTTTGAGTGTGATCTGCCCTCTGCATTCTTGGTGTGATCTATCTGTCACATATCAGATACGATGAATCACTGGTTGATTACAGATGACTGTCATATTTTGTGCTATCTGCTTTGCTTAGTCTTTTTCTCTTTGTTCTTCGAATGTTTCTAGCTCCTAGCAACTGTGCTAGAATCCTTCAGTTGAATTGGAGCTGCTGTTGCTGTTTTGCGCATGGTCTTAACATTTTTCAGTATCAATTTGATGTCAAGCATGTCTCAATGGACGAGCTGACTTTGTCTCGCTTCCCTGTCAAGTCAAATGAGCTTGAAGATGTTAATCTGCATGATTTTTCCAATGAATACTGTGATGACTGCTTGATGGCAGCGGTGGAGATACCCTGCATGAATCTTTGCTCGGAGAGTGAGTGGATGTGAGCCATAGAGGCGCATTGTGTGCTTCAAGAAGGGTGCTCTCATGTTATATGTGGTTGGCCTAGGGAAAAGACAGTTTCATCTCTTGTTCAACCATTCTGGAAGGTACAAGACGAACTTTCTCTCGAGGATGGTTTGCTCCTTAGAGGTGATAAGTTTGTATCATGTATTCCGTAAGGAAATAATACAAAGAGCTCACGAAGGTCATCTTGGCTGCACTCTCACGAAACGTCGTATTCGTGACACTTACTGGTGGCCAAGAATGGACACCGAGATTGAAGATATTGTCTCGAGTTGTTGTGTTTGTGGTGCGGCTGATAAATGTCTCAAACTCTCTGTCCCTCCTTTGATGCCGATTGAGTGCCCACAGGGGCCTCGGTTGAAACTTGGAATTGACATCATGGGGCCTTATGATTGCCTTCAGGGTGGTTTCCGGTTCGTCTTAGTCTTCTAGGACTACGAATCTAAATGGCCTGAAGTCTAATTGGTCAAAGAGGCCAGCACCAAGTGCATTATCCAATTCTTGAGAGAAGTGTGGTTGAGAGAGGGCTGTCCTGAGGTCCAGGTCTCCGATAATGGCACACAATTTGTCAGTCATTAATTTCAAACTTTTCTGCTAAAGTCTGGAGTCAAGCATAAGAAAGGTTCTCTTTATCATCCCCAGTCAAATGGTGAAATGAAATGAAATGAAATGAAGGGGTTTTGTAAAGCGCGGCTGCTGCCCGAGGGCGTCCAAGCGCTAAGTAGAGGGAATAGAACTGAGGGACGGGGGAGAGATCTAGGGGGGGGGGGGGGGAACTAATTTCTGAAGAGGAATGTTTTTAACTCTATACGGAAGGACGAGAGAATAGGGTTGGACCTTAGTGAGAAGGGAAGGGAGTTCCATAATTTAGCAGCGTTGAGCGTGAAGGACCTGCCTCCTGCTCTGGACCTTTTGACTCTGGGAACTTCAGCAAGGAATGCGTTCGTAGATCGAAGTGGTTTACCGGGACAATAGGGGGTGAGAAGTGTGTGGTTAATCTCAGGACTAACTCTATGGAAGGCTTGATGCGATATGCACAGGGTTTTGAATTTTATCCTTTCCCTGACAGGGAGCCAATGGAGTGACCTGATCCCTGACTTAGCCGATTCTCTGCGAGGGATCTGGAGTAGCGTGCGAGCTGCACAGTTCTGCGTGCGTTGAAGTTTCTGCAGCAAGTATTCAGGGGCTCCCAAGTAGAGGGCGTTGTTAAAGTCGAGTCGGGACTGGATGAGGCCCTGAATAACAACCTGCTTAGGTTCCAAGGGCAGAATCGGCAGGATCTTTCTCAGCATTCGGATGATCCCGAAGCAGGTTGCTGCTGTTTTAGTTGCCTGAATATTAAAGGTAAGGGTTTTGTCCAGCCAGACTCCCAGACTTTTAATGTCCTCCTTCGGGGATGGAGGTGGGGCTAAACGGGAGGGCCATAGCTGGTCAGTGGGGGTGGGAGTAGGGGGGCCGAGGAGCATAATCTCGGTCTTGTCGCCGTTGAGTTTTAATGAGGATGCGGTCATCCATCTTCTAACATCCTCCATGCAGGCTGCCAGGTTGGATTGGGGGAGCCCGCTGTTCTTCTGTGCCAGAGAGACCACCAGCTGAGTGTCGTCCGCATACGAGATGATCTTGATACCGTATTGTCGGACGACCTCAGCCAGCGGCCTCATGTACACATTGAACAGCGTGGGGCTCAGGGAGGAACCTTGGGGTACCCCGCAGTTTAGAGGTCTGCTAGTGGAGCAAGAGTCACCGTCGAAGACCTGAAAGGTCCTTCCGCTCAGAAAGGAACCTAACCAGTCAAGAGCATCTCCTGAGACTCCCAGATCGGCTAGTCGAGACAGCAGGGTTTTATGGCACACCGTATCGAACGTGGCGCTTAGCTCGAGGAGGACCACTGCCACTGACCCCCCTCGGTCCAAGATCCTCCTGGATTCTTCCGTCACGGCTAGAAGAGCCATTTCTGTGCCATGTTTAGGACGGAATCCTGTTTGGGTGGAGTCCAGTAGAAGATTCTCCTCGAAGAATTTAGTGAGGTGGAGATTAATATGCTTCTCCAGAATTTTGCTTGCCCAAGGCAACAGGGAGATTGGACGGTAGTTGTTAGGGTCCGCAGGATTGAGAATGGGCTTCTTAACTAATGCTCTCACCATTGCCTGTTTCCAAGAAGGGGGAACCACTCCTGTTTGCATGGAGCTATTGAGTAGGTCCATGAGGGTGGGGAGGATGACTTGGTTGGCCATATTCATCATCTGAGGGGGCGCTGGGTCGAGGGGAGAGCCTGATTTTACCTGATGTGCAAGGGATTTGAGTGATTCCAAGTCTAGTGGTGGGAATTCATTCAAGGAAACTCGCAGAGGGTGTTCTGTAGCGCTTGGAGGTGGTGGTTTGGCAGTGATAGTCTCTGGGCTGGGGGCTGCGAAGGATATGTATATTTTCTTGATCTTTTGAAAGAAGAATTCAGCCAGCTCGTTGCATCGAGCTATAGGATTGTCGGTTGGGGCTGAGGGAGGGGAGATCTTAGAAAGGCTTTTAACTACTTGGTATATTTCTCTTGGCTTAGATCGAGCTGCCATAATTTTCTCTATGTAGTAATTGGTTTGAGCTGAGTTTATTTCGAGTTTGTATGCCCTAATAGCTTCCCTATACCTGTTTTTTTTCGGTGATGGCGTATCCTAGGCACCACTTCCTTTCCAGCTTTCTACACTGACGTTTTAACTCCCTGAGCTTCTCCGAATACCAGGGGGCAGTTTCTCGTGCTCTTTTTAACATGGTTTTCCTGGAGGGGAGGATGGAGTTGATGGAGTCCTCGATCCATTTTGTAACGCCCTGAACGTCTCAGGATCGTTTAACAGACACGATAAGGAGAACGCAACCACTTGTGAAGGTTTAGTTATTTTAATGAAGGCAAAAATAATACAAGGAATAAACAAAGGTTATAGTCACTGGAATCCTCCAGGCTAAGTACGTTACCAGCCCACAGCACGGATGGTCCTAACCGTCCTCTGCATATACGCCGATCCCGGCGTATGCCAACAGAGGGCAGAAATGAAATGGCCGACAATGCCAATCGGTAGGCTGTGAGGGGCACGAAGAGTGTTGGGGAGAATCGAGGAGTCAGGGAAACACCCAGCCGGGGTCTCCACCTGAAGGGAGCAGCCGCTCAACCTCTTCCTCAGACTGCACCGGGACGCGGAGTCACCTCCTGGTGATGCGTCACCGATACCCCAATCACAAGCAAAGAAGACTGAACCGAGAGCAGCCGCTCGATCGATCCTGTGGACTTCCGAGTCTGTAACGCGGCAAACACCTCCTGGTGTGCGTTACAGCTGGCAGTCCCTGTATCTCTGGTCGGGCTGGGAGTTACGACTCCAACCAGCAAAAGCGCCACTGCGCTTTGACTCAGCCGAGTCAAAAAGCGAAGCTCAATGGTTATCCGGTAGAGCTTCCGGGTCCTTCACAGGTAACGATGGGGCAAGACACGGCCCAGGGAGTAACGACTCGACCTACCTCCGTTCTTGCCTTACTGGAGCACCACTCCGGAACACTGCTCTTCACTAAGCAGGTACGTCGGTGTAAACACAATATCCGACAGCGTTGTACCTCCCGGTTCCTCCCTTTATAGGGCGTGTTTTCCTTGAGTTATGTAACAGCTCTCCTGTTTACATAAGGGCGTGTTTTCCTTGAGTTATGTAACAGCTCTCCTGTTTACATAAGGGCGTGTTTTCCTTGAGTTATGTAACAGCTCTCCTGTTTACGTAAGGGCGTGTTTTCCTTGAGTTATGTAACAGCTCTCCTGTTTACATAACCTTTCAACCGCTAAGCATCCTGGGAGATGTAGTCCGTTTTCGCTGGTTACCGTTTTCCTCCCCTCGCATGACAGGAATTCTTGACAGTACATCCTCCCTCTCAGCGGCTCCCCACGGGTCCAGCGCTGGCAGGAAAACGCCGATGGAACAAGGAGACCAAGCGCGGAGCATGAACCCCTTCAGCCGGTTCCCATGACTGCTCCTCCGGGCCATAGCCTTTCCACGCAACCAGGTACCACAGCTTCCCCCTGCGCCATTTGGACGCCCGTATGCCCGACACTTCATACTCCACCTCCGACTCCACGCATACCGACCTAGGTGTCCCAGACGGCTTGGAGGGTGCTGGTTTGAGCAATGATACATGAAAGACAGGGTGTTTCCGCAATGACTGGGGCAAGCACACCTTCACGTTCACGGGACCCATACACTTGGTAATTCGATAGGGGCCCATGTACTTGGGATGGAACACACTGTTCTTTCGAAACCTCATGTTTCTTGTGGATATCCAGACGTAGTCTCCAGTGCGGTACAGTGGCCCGGGCCTTCTCTTCCTGTCTGCCGGAGCCTTGTATCTTCTCTTGGCCTCTATTAGGACAGCCCTTGAGCGCATCAACGTGTCTTTTATGTGTGCCACCCTGTCCGCTGTGGCGGGAATCCTGTCCTCTCTGAACGGATGTAGAAATGGCAAGAACATGGGATGTTGGCCATAGTTGCTATAGAACGGCGATGACTGTGTGGAGCTGTGAGTGGCGTTGTTATAGGCGATCTCTGCAACCCATAGCAAGTCGACCCATTCTTCCCTGCCCTGGTCCACAAAACATCGCAGATACTGTTTGAGCGTTTGGTTCAGGCGCTCGGTTTGGCCGTCCGTTTGAGGGTGGTAGCTGGTGGACAGGGCCGTCTTAACATGCAGCGCAGTGCACCAAGTCTTCCAGAATTGCGCAGTAAACTGCGACCCCCGGTCCGACACGATCACCCCAGGTAATCCATGCAGTCGTACCACATTCTTTAGGAGTAGTGACGCCAATTCCCCGGCCGTAGGGACTCTCTTGCAGGGGATGAAGTGCCTCATTTTCGTCAAGTAATCCACCACCACCAGTATTGCCGTCATCCCCTGGTCTACAGGTAGGCCCACCACAAAGTCCAGTGATATGCTATCCCATGGTCTATCCGGGGTCGGAAGTGGATGTAAGAGCCCTTGGGTTCGGCCATGGTCGGCCTTCATGGTAGCACACGTAGGACACTCCTGTCCCCACCTCCTGACATCCACTCTCATGGTTGGCCACCAGAAATGCCGTCCCATGCTAGCCACCGTTTTTTCAAAGCCCAAATGACCTGCGCATGGAGAGTCATGGCACCAGATGAATGCTTGTTTCCTTAGCCTAGGCGTGGGTATCAATAGGCACCTGCCCTTCAGGGGTATCCCGTCCTTCAGCTGCCATTCTCTGTGACTGAGGAGCCACCTCCGCCATGCGAAAGACCTGATCCCTCTCTTTATTCCCCTCAGGAAAGTATCCGGTTGGATAACCCCCAATACCATCCTCGGGGAAATGATGGAATGCTCGGTCGCAGGCAATGGTTCCTTAACTGCAGATTGACGGGACAGGGCGTCCGCCTTCCGGTTTTCCGTCCCCGGCCGATATGTGATGCGGAAGTTGAACCCCGCAAAGAAGATCATCCACCGCAGCTGTCTGGGAGAAAGGTGTCTTGTGGCCGTCATGAACTGTAGGTTCCGATGGTCCGTGTACACCGATACCACATGTCTTGCCCCCATCAACCAATGCCTCCATTCGGTGAAGGCGTCCTTGATTGCGAGAAGCTCCTTCTCCGCAATATGGTAGTTGCGTTCGGCGTCGTTGAGTTTGCGGGACATGTACGCAACGGGATGAAGCACCCCTGTGTCGTGGTTGCGTTGGGACAAGATAGCCCCCAGCGCCACATCCGATGCGTCCGCTTCCACCACGTAGGGGAGATCCGGATCGGGGTGAGCCAACACCGGCGCCTTACAAAAGGCGCTTTTCAGGGCCTCAAAGACTTTGTTCGCTTCAGGGGACCAGCCAAACTCCTTGGACTTCCTCAGTAGCTGTGTGATTGGGGCCACCAATCCTGAAAATCCATCTATAAACCGCCTGTAAAAGTTGGCGAAGCCAATGAAACTTTGGACGTCCTTCACGCTTTGGGGCACCGGCCATTCTTTCACCGCCTTGATCTTTCGTTCTGCCATCTCCTGTCCCTCTGGACTCAGCATCACTCCGAGGAATTCCACGGATGTGACGTGGAAGTCACACTTGCTGAGTTTACAAAACAGCAGGTTTTCCCTCAGCTTTTGGAGCACAGCTTTGACGTGGTGTACGTGCTCCTCCACACTGGACGAATAGATGAGGATGTCGTCGATATATACGACCACGTAGATATCCAACTCCTCTCTGAATACCTCATTCAAAAAGTACTGAAAGGCTGCCGGGGCGTTGCACAGACCGAACGGCATGACGAGGTACTCAAAAAGGCCGAACCTGGTCTTAAAGGCGGTCTTCCACTCGTCTCCGTCCCTCATGCGCACCAGATGGTATGCCCCTTTCAAATCCAACTTGGTGTAGATACGAGCTTTCTTGACCTGTTCCAGAAGTACACTGATGAGAGGCAAGGGGTACCGATTCTTTACGGTTATCGCATTCAATGCCCTAAAGTCCACACAGGCTCTCAGCTCCCCATTAGCCTTCGGGATGAAGAAGAGTGGCGAGGCGGCCGGAGACTTGGACGGGCGGATGAATCCTAGCTTGAGGAGTTTATCCAGGTACTCCCGGAGATGCACGTTTTCAGGCTCCGTCAGGGCATACAGTCTGCCGCTGGGAACGCTGGCCCCTGGCACCAGGTCGATCTGGCAGTCAAACTGTCTATGTGGTGGTAGCACTTCCGCCTTCACCTCATCAAATACATCCTCAAAACTGTGATAAGCCTGGGGGAGAGCCACATCTTTTTCTGCCGCTGTAGCCACCGTCTGACTCCCGCTCTCATCTGCGTCAAGGGATTCCGTTCTTATTCCACAATGCAGGATGCAATACGGTGACGTCAGTTCGATGCGATGTGTTGGCCAATCCACAGAGGGGTTGTGTTTCTGTAGCCACGGCAATCCCAATATGACGTCATATTGGGGCGCTCGGATGATGTTAAAATCGATTTGTTCCAAATGGTTCCTCCCACATCTCATCGGAAGGACCCCCGTGTGCTGCCCGATGGGCCCCGTCACCAATCGCCTTCCGTCTACAGCATAGTCTTCGGGTACAGCTTTGGGAAGAAGCACTAGCCCTAGCCTGCATGCCTCGTTGTGGTCCATAAACATGCCAGTGGCCCCTGAATCCACCATGGCCACAACGGGTATCCACTGGTCATGCACTCCCACGTGCACCGTGAGAAACAGGTGTCGTTGTCCCTTAGTGACCGAGTTGGAAAGTGAAGGGATGGATGAGTGACTCCGAGATGCCCCTTCTTTGGTCTGGGAGTCCTCTAGTTTTCCGCCGGTACGTCTACCACGGCTGTTACCGACCGGTTGGCCCGATAACGTGACGTCTTCGGTTTGGCAGGGCATTCACGTACGTAGTGGCCTTTTTTGCCACAATATAGGCACAATCCTTTTTTACGGCGTGACTCTTTCTCCGTGGCTGTGAGGCTCGCTCGTATTGTGCCGATGTCCATGGGTTCTCCCTTGGATGCGGTGGAAGTATCAGGACTTCCCACTGTCACATAGGATGGAAGGGATTTTCCTTTTCTCCCATGATCCCCCTTTCTTTCACTTAGCCTATGTTCCAGCCGTAATACCAGGTTGATAAGGCCCTCACATGTCTTGGGTTGTGGGTCAATATGAGCCACGGCGTCCTTGAGCTCATCGCACAGCCCGTGATGGAAGAGCGCCGTCTGTTTTGCAACAGGCCACTTGGTTTCTGCAACCAGCCTTCGGAACGCGTTGAGATACTGCACCAGGTCGTTGGATCTCTGTCTCAACTCAAGCATTTCACGGTCCGCCGTGTACGAGTCAGCCCTTCTGTCGAAGACCTTCAGGAATTCCTCGCGAAAAGCACCCCAATCACATAAGATGGGGTCGTCCCTGCTCACCAGAGGTACGGCCCATTGTGCCGCGTTTCCAGCCAAATAGAATATAAGGAAAGCCACACGAGCCTGACTCGTGGGGAACGCCCTTGGTTTGCACGATAAATGTAGCGCCACTTGTGTGAGGAATACCTGCACTGTGTTAGGATCCCCACTGTACCTCTCTGGTGTTGCCAAGGGGACGGCTACCGGCATTTCCACTACTACCGCAGGGGTCTGGTTCGTGAGGGAGGTGCTGGGCGTGAGCGGGTCCAATTGGATAGCATCCAGTCTGGCTTTTACATCGGCTGTTTCTTGCCTGGAGGCAGCCAATTCAATTTGCACGGTCGCTAAAGCAGCCAGCACATCATCAAGTGTTGCCATGTCTGTTATCGACCGGGAGACAGTTAGTGTTATTAGGTCGGATATTTTGTAACGCCCTGAACGTCTCAGGATCGTTTAACAGACACGATAAGGAGAACGCAACCACTTGTGAAGGTTTAGTTATTTTAATGAAGGCAAAAATAATACAAGGAATAAACAAAGGTTATAGTCACTGGAATCCTCCAGGCTAAGTACGTTACCAGCCCACAGCACGGATGGTCCTAACCGTCCTCTGCATATACGCCGATCCCGGCGTATGCCAACAGAGGGCAGAAATGAAATGGCCGACAATGCCAATCGGTAGGCTGTGAGGGGCACGAAGAGTGTTGGGGAGAATCGAGGAGTCAGGGAAACACCCAGCCGGGGTCTCTACCTGAAGGGAGCAGCCGCTCAACCTCTTCCTCAGACTGCACCGGGACGCGGAGTCACCTCCTGGTGATGCGTCACCGATACCCCAATCACAAGCAGAGAAGACTGAACCGAGAGCAGCCGCTCGATCGATCCTGTGGACTTCCGAGTCTGTAACGCGGCAAACACCTCCTGGTGTGCGTTACAGCTGGCAGTCCCTGTATCTCTGGTCGGGCTGGGAGTTACGACTCCAACCAGCAAAAGCGCCACTGCGCTTTGACTCAGCCGAGTCAAAAAGCGAAGCTCAATGGTTATCCGGTAGAGCTTCCGGGTCCTTCACAGGTAACGATGGGGCAAGACACGGCCCTGGGAGTAACGACTCGACCTACCTCCGTTCTTGCCTTACTGGAGCACCACTCCGGAACACTGCTCTTCACTAAGCAGGTACGTCGGTGTAAACACAATATCCGACAGCGTTGTACCTCCCGGTTCCTCCCTTTATAGGGCGTGTTTTCCTTGAGTTATGTAACAGCTCTCCTGTTTACATAAGGGCGTGTTTTCCTTGAGTTATGTAACAGCTCTCCTGTTTACATAAGGGCGTGTTTTCCTTGAGTTATGTAACAGCTCTCCTGTTTACGTAAGGGCGTGTTTTCCTTGAGTTATGTAACAGCTCTCCTGTTTACATAACCTTTCAACCGCTAAGCATCCTGGGAGATGTAGTCCGTTTTCTCTGGTTACCGTTTTCCTCCCCTCGCATGACAGGAATTCTTGACACATTTATTGAATGTCCTGCTATCGGGTATAGGGCTCTGGGAAAGAGCGGGTTTGGATGTGGAAAGGAGGCTCGACCACTGCTCTAGCGAGAGTCTCGACCAGTTTCTCATCTTTCGTGAAGTGGGGGAGGAGGGAGTGAATCTGTGGGTGGACCATTTAAGGGGAATGAGAAAGTGATCAGTCCATGGGAGGTGAGTAATAGTGCCAACCGTGAGGTTGGGGCAATTGCTAAAGACTGGGTCGAGCAGGTGACCTTTGTTATGAGTGGGGGACCTAATTAATTGTTCTAGTTGAATAGCGGCTAAGCTAGAAACTAGCTCATTAGCGGTGCTGTCAGTGCTGTTGTCGAAGTGAATATTAAAGTCACCTAGCACCGTGAAGTTGGAAGAAGACATAGCAGATTCGGCCGCTAACGAGGGTAGTGAGGAGTGGAAGTGGTTCAATGGACCTGGGGGGCGATATACAAGTGCCCCTGTTAGACTGTCTTTGGAGGTGAGTTTGAGGCAGAAAGACATGCTTTCGCAGTCTGGGATTGGATCCAGGATACAATGGCACTGGTATGTAGATTTATGGATAATGGCAAGGCCTCCTCCTTTACCGAATGTGCGGTCCCTCCGAGAAATTTGGTAGCCCGGTGGAAGGGCTTGAATCACATCTGGGTCACAGTCTGGGGTTAACCAAGTTTCGGTTAGGAAGACGGCGTCAGGAGTCCGCTCATCTAAAAGCAGGAAGATTTCTGCGCTATGTTTTGGCAGAGACCTGCAATTTAGGAGCAGTAGGGTGTAGTTTTGCTGGGCCGGTCTGAGCCGGGCAGTTTGGAGTTTAGTGTTGCAGTGTTGACAATAGGTGGGAAGGTTCAGGGGATGGGGTTGGTGAAGGCAGCTATCTTCCGTGGGGGGTTTAAGTGTAAGGAGGGCAGCAGCGCTATATTGAGTCCTAGGAGGGGGGCCAGGGGGAGTGGCCCCTGTCCCCGGGCGGCCGCGGACGGGCGCAGACGGGCTTGCCTTTGGCGCGCGTCCGGGGGATGCACATTGTTATGAATGAGGGAGAGGGGGTGTGGCCTCATGGCCGTGGGCATGGCCTGTGGGCTTGGCGAGAATGGCGGCAAAAAGAACTCCAACCCGCGGCAGTGTTTACATCGGCTGCGCGGGGAATTCAGGTACAGGTGGGGAGAGTGCTCAGGGGGGAAGTGCCAACATATAACACAGAATTTGTTAAAAGCAGTTTTTAAAAACACACGAGCGTGCTCCCTGCTGTTCGCCTCAGGAGCGTTATTACCTCTGGTCTTGTAGAAAGGATGAACAAGGTGATTGGGGAGTGTGTCAGGTGGGCAAGAGCTGGTAGCTATGATGTGCAAAAGGCCCTTAACAGTATGGTTTGGTTCTATAGGACGACACATCACTCATCCACAAAGATTTGTCCATTTGAGTTGTTAAGAGGGAGAAAGGCCATCACCAGTTTCAGGCCTGGTTGGATGACCAAATGGGTGAGGTCTGAATCTGATGTTTCAAAATTGATGTCCACGGTTATGGGAAATATATCTGCTTCTCAAACCAAACAAAAATGTAGTACGATACAAAGGAGGCTGTAAAGGTTTTTCCGCTTGAAGTTGGAGACTTGGACAAAATTAAATCTCCTATCCATACCAAAAAGGGTGACAGTAAATTTAGTGAGCCCATCAAGGTGATTAAGGTTGTTGGTAATGCCGTTAAAGTCATGGGGGGCATTGGTGGAACCTCAATAGAGTTGTGAAAGTTCGCACCAAAATCTACCCAAAATCAAAATCAGACCTCTGAACCTCCTCGTCTTGACAAAATTAATGTCAGACGTAGTTCCAGGTCCATTGTTAAACCTGCCAGATACAGAACTTGATTTGTTGTTGTGCATGTTTTTTTTTGTTTTTTTGTTGTTGGACGAAAGTAAGACATGTTAGATCTTATGTGCTATCTGCTTTGCTTAGTCTTTTACCCTTTGTTCTTAGAATGTTTGTGGCTCCTAGCACCTGTGCTAGAATCATTCAGTTGAATTACAGCTGCTGTTGGAGTCGGTCCTTTCCGCCTCCATTTACCATGTAGCCTTAATAAACCTCTACTTAAATCACCCTGGACCCGCGAGATTACCACAATGACATGGCGGTAGCATACACCAGAGCAGCAGCATTGCAGGCGCGTGTCCCTGTTATCCGTGCAAGGGGGCCTGGTGGGAAGAGCGCTTTATGGTGGCACCCAGGCCCTGTGGAAACCCAGGAACAGCTTTCCTGGAAAGGGGGGGCTTTTGGCCCCCCCGCCTGCATGGCTGTGCGGCGACCTCCCCCCGGACTACTCGGTGGTGGGGCGCGTCACTGGGGGGGCGCGCCCTACCGCCGATTGGCTGCCTGGATGACCCGGATGTCGTTAATCGACATCCGGGTCGGAAGGGAGGGGGGCGGGCCACTGGGGGGGGATAAAGCGGTGGGGAGCGCCCAGGTGACCCCCTTGTTCCCTGGACGCTCCCCCACATAGGACGTGCCCCGGCGCTCGGGGCAGATAACTTTTCTGTTGTTTTGTTTGCTTTTCAGGCGGATCGCGACTCGTCGGTGCTGGGCTCCCGCCTTTCGACTGAAGCTGCTTCGTGCCTTCGCAGCGGCGTCCGGTGAGGCGAGCAGAGTTGCCTTACAAGGATCGTTCGTCTAGGAGGATTAGCGAGGTGTAGCGGTGTGCTGGCTCGAGTGCTGCGGTACACGACAGAGGTACTGCGAGGGAGCGGGTGGGGTGCGGATTTTGCCGCCGAGTCTTGATTGCTGCCGCTTTAGGTGCTGGCGTCGCTCCTGGGTCCTTTGTTCCGTCATTTGTCCGGGCGCTGCTGGCACAGGGGAGGGAACAGCCAGTAGACAAGGTGTGGTGGCCCAGGGGAGTAAGACGTCGAGTGTGGGAGCCTGTTGGGTATATTAAGATCACTGGTGCAATTAAGTCGGTTTTACAGAGCACAGTTGGAAGGACTGTTGGAGCACCTTAAGATTAAAGCGATCGGTGGTTGCTTTGGCAGGGCAGTTATAGGAAGTTGGTGCTGCTTAATTTAGGAGGAGTTGCAGGGGGTTACAGAGAAAGCACAGGGTATCGGCCTTACTGCTGGGACTGTGTGACACAGAAACACGCGCAAAGGAATAGTAAGGGCGCCTGCATTGGCCTGGTGGCTAGTACACTTTCTCTGGTTGGTAGGATAGGGGCAACAGCCAAGGCCAGTGGACTGGGCAGTGAAGGAAGGTAGAGCTGGTACATACGTGTGTAACTTTGCATAACTCCCGGGATTTAATACATTTTCTATTTCAGGTGTTATTACTACGTCCCTGCAATTTCTTGTGGTAAGCCCCGAGTGGTGGCCAGCAGTGGTGGTCGCAGGTCACTTCGATTCCGGCTGGGAGTACGCAGGATTCGATCGGTAAGAGGAGAGCGGGGGGCTCGCATTACATTGCTTCTGGTAGCCGCCGGGTGGGTCTACGTTAGAGTTTACTCACCCCAGACAAACCGGATAAGCCGGGGCGTTGCGGTTACGGTTGCATGGTGCTTACAGCCCCCTGTAGATCCTCCATCTAGTGAAGGTAATAAGCGTACTGACGCCTGTATTGGGGTATTAGTGTAGGGCGGTGCACCCAAGTCATGGCGGGGCCAGTGGGTAGTGAAGGGGGGTCCAGGATGGAGGCCATGTTGCAGGCCATGATGCAGGAGATGAATAGCATCAATAAGAGATTAAGTAAAGTGGATGAATTGGAAGCACGCTTGAATGAAAGGTTTACTGACCCCCCAGCACCTGCAGGCAGGCCCGCGCGGCAGCGGAAGGCACCATTGTCCAGGGGGGATTTTGTTAGCCCGCCCAAGTCGTCCAAGGCTAAGAGGCGAAGGCGCAGTGCCCCAGCCCCAGTGGTACCGGTTTCAATCACACCCGCGGTTTCTGATTCAGTACCCGTGGTACCTGTTCCGACACCCGTTACATTGGCTCCTGCCATGCCGCCGCCGCCACCTCCTGGGGGAGTGTCCCCCCCGCCCGTGCTACCGATCCCAGTGCCGGGTCTGCCGGTACCGGTCTCTCCATCGCCTATCATGCCAGCCCCACCGGCTATGCCTCCCGGGGGGCCCATAGTCCCACGAGATAGCCCAGAGTCGGTCCCGCCTGAATTGGCATCTCAGATAGCGGCTTTATTACCTTGGCTGAAAAAGGGGGGGGGTTTTAACAGCGTCATCAGACCATGCAGCTGAAGCAGCACAGTTGGTAGAAAAGATTAAAGCAGCAGCGGCAGCGGATAGAGCTGCGGTTCCCCCTTCTTCTTCACTTTCAGGTTCCAGCCCCGCCCAATCAACGGCAGATGGTGGTCGACCGGTCGCGGCGCAAGAAAAGGGTAAGGAGGTGGCACTGCCCCTCTTGGGCGATGGGTCATTGCCCTCTAGGAGTGAGGATTTGGCACAACATGTGTCCCAGGCAACGAAGGAATGCATTTGGGCGGGGAAATATGTTTACATTTTTTCATTACTACTGGATCACAGGGAGATGGACCAGGCAAAGACACTAAAGGAGTGGATGCTTCCAAGTGAGTGGAGGGCACAGTGTGCTAGGTTTAGGGTTGAAGAATCTTTGCTCAATTGGGTTAGGGCTTTCGCAGTGTTCACGACCATCATGGCCGAGCGGCCTCCTAATGTGCAGGCGTCATTGGCTTGCTACCAGAGTAGAATCGTGGGGTGGAGCGAGCAGTACCCGGGGGATGCCTGGAAGGAGTATGATGTCAATTTCAGGAAAGCTAGGGAATTTGACGCGTCATTGGCATGGGATAAGGTGGACTCTGTGTCATGGCATAGGCAGTTCTCTGGGAGCTCTGCCCCACTACAGTCAGCCACTGCGGGCAGGGGGTACTTCGCCAGACCTCAGCACCCCTTTCGGGCGGCTCAGGGGAGTGAGGTCCCGGGTAGGGGTAGGGGGTGGGGGTTTGAGAGAAAAGGGGTGTGTTGGGACTTTAATAAGCGTACCTGCACGAGGGCCCCGGGCACCTGTAAATTCAGACATGCATGTTCGATCTGCGGTCACCCCTCCCACCCCGAGTCATCTTGCAGGTCCAAGCAGGGCAACCACAGCCAGAGGGGGAGGGGGAAGCCAGTGTAGGGCCGATATTCGGGATATCGTAACTCCTATAGATGTTTTGGCAATGATCCCTTGGTTGAATAGGTACCCGAATCACACAGCGGCCACTCTACTGCAAGAAGGTTTTTCTCAAGGTTTTAGGATCCCGGCAGGGGGCTACACAGGTAGCACACATTGCAGGAACCAACTGTCGGTACAACATAACCCCGCAGTGGTGGCTGCTAAGATTAGCAAGGAACTGGCCCTGGGTAGAATAGCTGGCCCTTTCCAGGAGGTGCCTGTCCCCGATTTTGTGTGTTCTCCACTAGGGGTGGTACCCAAAAAAGAGAAAGGGGAGTTCAGATTGATCCACAACCTGTCGGCTCCGAGAGGTGCGTCACTGAATGATGCGATTGATGAGGGAATTTGTAGCGTCAAGTATGCATCATTTGACCAGGCAGTGGATTTATTGCGGGCACTGGGGCCAGGGGCATTGATGGCAAAATCTGACATAGAATCTGCCTTCCGCCTCCTCCCAGTTCATCCTCTGGACCATCACCTTTTAGGCTTCACTTTCGATGGCAAGTTTTATATGGACAAATGTATGCCCATGGGCTGTTCTATCTCATGTGCGTACTTTGAGGCGTTTAGCTCATTTTTGGAATGGGTCATGAGGGAGGTGACGGGGCATCGGCAGGTGATGCATTATCTGGACGATTTCCTTTTCTTGGGTGCGGCGGGATCTCAGGAGTGTGCTTGGGCGTTGCAGGAATTTTGCGCGCTCATGCGGGCTTTTGGTGTCCCGCTAGCCCTGGGGAAGACGGTGGGCCCGTCCACCTGTTTGGAATTCCTCGGTATCGAAATTGATTCTGTGGAGGGATGCTTCAGGTTACCCAGGGCTAAGGTAGCTAGCTTCAGAGCAGCCCTACGGCAATGCCTACGCAAAGACAAGGTTACATTGCAACAGCTACAGGAGGTGGTGGGGCAATTGAATTTTGCGCTTCGGGTTATCCCAATGGCACGCCCTTTTTCACGCTCTATTGCCCAAGCAATGAGAGGACTACGGGAGAAACACCACCACACGAGGTTGTCATCTGAGGTTCGCCAGGATATGCTCATTTGGATGGCATTTCTGGAGGATTTTAATGGCAGAGTAGTGTGGCCGGGTCCTCCCTCCACATCGGCGGAATTGGGCCTATGGACGGACGCTGCTGGGAGTACCGGCTTCGGCGCCATTTTGGGTACCAGGTGGGTCGCCCAGCGGTGGCCAGCGGAATGGAGGACACAGGGTCTGACTACCAATATTGGCTTTCTGGAGCTTTTTCCGATATGGGTAGCGTTGATGGTCTGGCCGGAACACTTGCGCAACCAATCCGTGGTGTTCTGGTCGGATAACATGACGGTGGTGGAATGCATAAATCAGCAGGGGGCACGCTGTCCATTCATACTCCGCTTACTGAAGGAGATTGTGTTGCAATGCTTAAAATGGAATGTGGTTTTCAGAGCCAAGCATGTCCCTGGCGTCCTCAATAATGCAGCTGACTCCCTTTCTCGCTTTAAAATGCAGGTTTTCAGGGAACACCTTCCGGCGGCAGATCCCCAGCCGGCGCAATTCCCGGCAGTACTTTGGCAGATTGGTGCCCCAGATTACAGGACCTCGTGGTCGCTAGCTTAGCACCCAGGACCAAGACAGCTTACGAAGGGGCGTTTTTGTCTTACCGGGCTTTCTTGGGGCGGGAATGGGAGGCTAGGTGGGCACAGGAGGACAGCTTTGCAGCTTACTTAGAATCAATGCACAAGGAAGGGCGCTCAGTTGCGACTGCGAACAGACATAGGGCGGCAATCTCCTTCTTTGCGCAGAGTAGGGGTATGCGAGATCCCACTAACACCTTTCTGGTGCGCAAGGCGTTGAGGGGTTGGCGCCGTGTACAGGGTTACCGGGGCGATAGGAGAAGGCCCATTGGATTGGCACGGCTGACGGCCTTATTGGGGGCACTGCACACTGTTTGTAGCTCCCAGTGGGAGGTTATCTTGTTCAAGGCGGCATTTTCCCTGGCCTTTTATGGGGCTTTGAGGGTTGGGGAGTTAGTTGCTGGGTCAAAAACTGATAGAGTGGGGGGACTACAGTGGGCCGGGGTTGAGATCAAGGAAGACGTTATGCGAATAACAATTCAGAAATCAAAAACCGATCAGGACTCTCGGGGTCACACCATAGTGCTCCATCGGGCGCGGGCCAACCCCTGCTGCCCGGTTTCTCACGTGGAGGCTTTCTGTAGGCAGCGGGAGGGCACGGCGGGGGACACACTGCTGTGTCACGCCGATGGTACACCATTGACTAGGTACCAGTTTAGGCGAGTCTTGGAGCTAACGGTCAGTCTGGCAGGGTTCGATCCAAAGGAATTCGGCACCCATTCATTTAGGATTGGGGCAGCAACCGAGGCAGTGGCAAGGGGTCTCTCAGTGGAGAGTGTGAAGACACTGGGAAGATGGTCGTCTGAACGTTACAAGAGTTATGTACGAATTGACATGTTGCGACATGATGGTGCTCACGCCCTGTATGTTTCTTTTGTTTACAGTTTCTCAAACCTGTCACGCAGGGGAGGAACTCGTCACCGGGCGACAACGATCGACATCGGCACAGCTCGGAGGACACAAGAAACTGGTGACTTGGATTGTGGGCCATTCTTATGTTAGGCGCGCGGAACATGTTTTTCTTTCAGGCGACCGTAGGACGAGCGCAGCGCAAAAGGGGTTGGATGTATCATTTTTCGGGAGGGGGGGTCTATGCCTTAGCCAGTTTCGGAGCTTCTTCCGGGGAATCTTAGCTCAGCAGCGGCCCCCCCCGTCAGTGGTGATACTTCACCTGGGGGAGAATGATTTGGCAAAATTGGGGAGGCGCGTGCTCATTGAGGAGATCATTTCCACTGCGGGGTGGGTGGCCAGGGCTTGCCCGGGTTCCACAGTAGTTTGGTCGCAACTTATTCCTCGGTGGCAGTGGCGAGGGGGGGTCTCGGTCAGGGCGTTGAATCACTCGGTACGGAGGGTCAATACACAGTTGGACAAATTATTTCGGACCCCCCAGTTGCAGACTATTCCACATGGGTGTATCTGGGGTGAGCATTTTTACTTGAGGGACGGGGTGCACTTGACGGAGGCAGCTAATGTCTTGTGGTCTAATAATGTCTGGGCCTGGTTGGAGGGGTTTTTAAAAAATAGACGCGCTCCTGATTTAGGTCTGGGTAGAGGGGGAGGCCAGATCGTCGGTTAACAATGCTGGCCCGTGGCGGTAAGGTCATGACCGGTGAGCAACTATTTGAAGGTCTGAGGGGGCGGGCATCATCCTACGGAGGTGCCCGCCCAGGGGGAGGGGCCATTGGCCCCTCCTAGAACTTCAGGGGCAAGGTAACTGGTGCTTCAAAGGGGCGCGGGTTGGGGAGTCACGCTTTCCTTAGGCTGGTAGCCACCCCGCGCGCGCATACTCATGACGTCACCGGATGGCGCAGAGTAAGGGCCCTCCTTTAGTGGGTAAATGAAGTTCACGGCGTGGACCGGGTAATTACCGGGCCCGGCTGCGCATGCGTACACCTGTAGGGGAGGCGCAGCTAGTAGGACCTGACACCGGTTAGCGACCTTGCCATATGGCCCAGAAATGTTAGTATACAAAATTGCAGAGGAGGATGTTAGATTCGGTTAGGAAACAATCTGTATTAGAGTCTTTGTTAAGGATAGACACTCACACCTGTTGACAATTATGTATCTAATGTCCTGCTGAATTTTGTATAACCGTTTATCATGCAAATTTGAAATTTATTGTTTTTGTACTTAATAAATACGGCCGGGGGGTTTCGCGACCCCCCGCCTTCCAAAGATACCACGTCTGGGTGCTGTGTCCGGGGGTGGTGTGGTCATAGGGGGAGGGCGGTAGCCAGTCACTGACCATGTGGAACAGTATCTGTGTCTCAGCAACGGATTACCGGGGGACCCCCCAGGGTTTGCAGTACATAAGGATAAACTTCCCTGGTGATGCATGCATATCCCCGACAAATGAGGAATTCTGGGAATTCCACGGACGATACTACGTGCAAGCCTGTAACAAAACAAGATTTGTGCGTGGCCAGTTAGGGAATTTCCTGTATCACCTTTAGATCAGAGTGTGCAGGAGCACCCCAGGCAAGGTATTCCTTAAGTTCACCAGAGAGACTGCATCGATGTGCAGAGGTAATGGGAACGGTCTCCACTCCCCAGGGCAGAGGAAATCTGAAAATCCTTTACCACTGCCCACTTCTAAATCCCATATTTTTTCTTACCGCCCTTAACAACTGCCTGCACCTAAAACATTTTTTTAAAATAACAATGATTATGTTATTTTTGAAAAAATACTTACCTGAGTGGTATAGGCATGCATGATAAAAGGTACAAATACTTACCTACATCGTAAAGGCTGTGATGTAAAAGAATTGCGCAAAAACTGGATTGTAAATACTGGTTTCCCTATCGTGTACGTGGGTGGGGGAAGTCCAACAGATTAACTCTGTGTTTCCTTCTCAGTTGTTCTGAGTTCTCTGCCTTTGTTTCCCACGGTATGTGTCACAACTACGCCTGTAGGTAGATGTACTGGCTTACTCATCTCTGAGGTTTTAAACTAAATCCATATGCAAGTGACACTGATATAAAGTGTTGTACTTCCTCTTTCATAACCAGCTCGGTTGTTATTTATCACTTCCTTAAATCCCCTCCAACATTACATCAGCCCTGTGTCCACCCACCTCACCTCTTTAAGATCTTGGCAGTCCTCCCAGGGCACACGCCTCCCGCCCAAGCCATAGTGCAACAGAAACTCTTCAGTCCTACCTGAAACTTGTTCTTTACATCCTCAGCATTTGGTATGGACAGTATTAGTAATGGATTGAATAAACAATTAAGTATTAATATTGTTTCAGATTTTCCTGCCCTGGACTGCCATGCCAGGAAAAATCAGTTGCAGCCGCCCCTTTCCAAATAGGGCACGGCTAATGCAACTGTGACCTGTTGGTCTTGTGGCGAATGGACCCCTGGGTCAAGGGTCTCTAACAGCAAAGCCAGTGAAGGCTCAACTGTTGTAAACCCAGCAGTTCGCCCGCCTCTAAATCAGACGAAGGAACCATATGTCTGGAGGGGGCTGGAACACTGTCAATATATGGTGCAGCTTCCGCCCGACAAACTAGTCTAAACAACACCCTTAGTTTTTATATCCAGAGCTCCATAAAACAGCTTTCCTCAAGCTATACTAGATAATACTCCAAAAATAACTGTTCCTCAGTCATTGTGTTGCACATTTGCCACTCCAATTTACAGTAATCTAATAAAACTTCATCTGAGCAGGCACAGTCTAATGTAGATAACGCATGAGAAGGATTATTGATGCACGAAGTAAAATTATATTTTGCCATTGGGCGCCCTCTTTTTTTTAGCAGCAAAGCGTGCCATTTTAGGCCACCTGGTACAATCTTGTGCCCTTTTTAGTAATTTGTGGTGGTGCTAAAAGCCAGCTGCCAGCAGTGGTCTTAATGTAGGACTAGATAGCTTGGAGCCCCATGGGCTGACAGCGTGAACATCATGGAGGAGGTAGGCAGTAAGAGAATTGTGTAGTAAACTTCTAAAGTACAAAACCAATCACCTTTGATGGGCGCTGGAGTCCAGGTGCCGGTTCCATATATGAACACTGGGTGACAAAACAAAGTGTAATTAATTATTGACTAAATTACTTACAAGTAACCTTCATTTCTGAAATTCTTCTTTTCACTTGCCAGTTCTTACAAGGATGCCCTGTCTACCTTGCCCGGCACACAGTATCAAAGTATTTTGCTTTTCTCCACTCTGTACCATCTACCTCTGCCGTAAGGGGTTAAACTCATGAGACCTCCTGTATAGACCAAGCAATATCTACGAGGGACACAGGTGTAGCACAGCCATGAGGGGTGTGGAAGAATCAGGGTAGTGGAGATTACTGAGAAGTAATTCAGCTTAGCTGTATGTGGGTTAAATCACCTACCATACCCAATGGCCTAGAGTAGTTGAGGAAGGCTTGATACTATGCAGTGCTAAACTAAACTAATAAAAAGGCTGTCACACACCTCCAAAAACCAGTCGACCTATGAAGGTAAATCCATACAGCATTAGCCTCATTCAGCAAATGGGGCTTGGCCTCAATAGCCAAGGATGGATATCAGTGTTACTCTGTAAAATAGTAAGTGCTGGGGCCCAAAGTCTGGCTCAGAAGCTCTGCAAGTCAAGAACAATGAGGGCCAGTGGCCCCACCTGCTCAAATTAAGCATTGGGTGTGAGGCAAAAATTGCATAAGTACCACCTCCTGCTCCTGATGTAAGGCACAGTTAACCGGTGCAAAAACAAAACGAGACACAATTGCAAAACCATGTGATCTTCAAAGAAATCTTTAAAAGGGAGGAACACAATGAAGGGAACTCCTCCAACCTTCCGACAGATGTATTTGCCACCAAATTAACACTTTAACAAGACAGAAATGTTTCCAAAATCTCCTAATAGGGTTAAAATGGAAGAGCCTGAATAGGTGAGCGGTCCAATGGCAGATCCCCCAGACATTAACATTTTAAACTTAGTTCACAATAAAGTGAAACCTAAGAACTATCAACCCATGAGAGCATCAACCAATGCACGGCCACCCGTGGTTAACTAAGGACCCCAATAGTGGATCATTGTAAATTTAGGGTGGAGACTGAGAGGCCCAAAACAAAACTTTCTGATGGAACTGAAGAGCCAGCTTTGGAGCATACTCCAATGGCTTCACGTCCCTGAACTGACACCACTGACAAAACAGCATACAGTGAGGGCCACAGGCCCCTAGATCCTCAAACAGGCATGCGTAAATATTAAAAAGAATCAGACTTACAGATGAGCCCTCAGGAACTGCACAGTCGATAGAATAGGACTCTGATAGGTAAGGGTCGTACTGAACATGAAAAAAGGGATTATGTAAAAAAGAAGTCCACCAATTAAAAGCCATGTCTCTTAGGAACAAGCGTGAAGGCGTCAGAGTAGTAGCGAATGAGAGACTGTGCTGAAAGCTGCACTCAGATCAAGTAGGATCAATGAAACTGGTGCAGCCACTTGCCACTAGGACGGGGTTGGTCCTCATCAGAAGGTAATCCACGGTTGGAGGACAAATAAATGATTGTGTCATGTACTTTCCCTTTCTTGGAGCGGAGCTTTCACTAATGGGTTCATCCGTGCCATCATCATAGTCCAGAGAAGAGCACGATGATGTCACAGAGGAAGGAGAGGAGACATTATGAGGAGACTGATGGATCTGAGGAAGCCGGGCGTTACTGGGACACCTTTGGTCTGTCCAATGCCTTAGAAACAGACGTGACCAATGCCTGCCACTGGTGCTGAGAAAGGAGTGGAGAAGAACTTTGTGACCTGGAATGTCTGCCTGTTCCCTCTGCTCTGAACTCCCCCACGTGGAGAATTGAGATTTACGTGAAAGCTTGCCCATCTCCAATGGGAATAACAATAACCAATACCAGGCCCAG
Organism: Triturus cristatus; assembly: GCF_964204655.1. Taxonomy (NCBI): domain Eukaryota; kingdom Metazoa; phylum Chordata; class Amphibia; order Caudata; family Salamandridae; genus Triturus; species Triturus cristatus. The sequence goes on along the minus strand of NC_140584.1, from coordinate 1,054,716,090 downwards.
TCTGCCTTTATGCGAGCTCATAAGGACCCCAAGTAGGCTAGCTACTCGAAACACCAGCTGCAACTAGCCGCAATAAATGTAGACAGGCGGAATAGGCCTGCCCTTGAGCTCTCTTCCTGGAACCATCTCGGCATCTCTGGAGCTCCACTGCCTTGTTTATGGGGCAGGAGCTCTTAGCAGATCTAGGCACCATCCACGTCTGGGGCTTCCGGATGCTCTTCTAGTCTATGGACTAGATTAACACTTAGGCCTCCAGCGTTGAAACTCCTCCAGTGCACAGCTCCATATGGGCAGGAGTCATGCCCCTGGCCACCTGGCTGAACCACCAGAATGTAAGGCCCCTAAGACAGGGATCAATGGAGATCTGCAAAACAATGGATAAGTGGGAGAGATGGAGATTTCCAAAGCGCTGGTGCAACATGCATCCTCTCCCTACTCAACCATAATGGCTGCGTATCTATCAGAGCCCTAGGTGAGGTCTGGTGGGAGTAAGCATCCTTAAAGTCACGGATAGGTGCGCAGAATGGATAAATGGTCCTTTAATAGGCTCCTGAAGCAATTGATATAGTTAATATGGCCGTAAAAATCTCGGCATAAAGAAAATAAATGAAGGCGGAGATTTAAGCTACTTTCAGAGCTCTTAAAAGATTGCATTATTGTAGTACGAGTGTATTGTAATACTTTTATTAGAAGTATATGTTTCTTTAAATGTTGTTAATGAGATCTTGTAATGGACTTGGGTCATGTTGTCGGGGATTCAGGAATGTGGGGTGTTTGACTCTTTGACTGTCCTGCTGATGTGACGAGCGGTCGTGGGTCTCATTTGTGGAATAAACTTATGTTTGGATAAGAAATGTATGTTCCGGCTTTTCCTCTGTTTGGACTGCTCTACATTTTTATGGCGAGGAGTTGCTAGTTCATTCAGTTTTGGGACACACTGACAACGTACCCTACGTCTAAGAATACTTTCCTTGTCTCACCAGAAAAATTTGGAACATTTCAGCGTTTTTCATACACACGCAAGTAATTTTTTGCAAATTGAAACCACAGCTTTATTTTATCTATAAGGATATAATAGGTTCCGACTGCATGTGCGCCACCGTTTAAATACTTATATTGTTTGGCCTATGGAGTGACTGTTTGTTTAACGGTCATAGCACCCGCCGCATACTTTTGAAAAACGCTGTTACCAAGGGAATTGTCTTCAGCGTGACATGCATGCCATTAGGAGAACGTCTTCATATTCTCCTGCGCCTGCTGCGTTCTGATAAAGCTGTGGTAAGTCCCAGACGTCAGCGCGCATTGTGCATCAAGTGTTACTTCTATCGCCTCTCGAAAGGCACGCTACACATGTTTTCGGTGGCCATTTTCACCAGTTGAGCATATTTTCAAGTAGCCATTGGGAGACACGTCGTTCTTTGCACATCGTTTCTGCCTGCTTGATTGATTGGCACACTTTACATGCCAATTTCCACTGTTTTACTCAAGTTGATTCACTGTGCTGCTGTGTAATATAGCAGCGTACTATTCTACAGGAGTAATGCCATTCGCTTGATGCCACTTCTGCCCGTTTCTGTGACAGGCACACGATACGCTATAATTCAGTTACTGCGGAGTCGTCCTCTTTTCCTGTTGGGAATCATCTACTGTGACAGGCACACACTGACAAAACATTTGTTGTAATTATCATTTTTTTTTGTATTATTCTCATTTGTTCAATAGGAGTTCTTCTAGTAATGTTGTGCAACCTCCACCTTTTCTACAAAATCCAGGTAAACCACGTATCTCAGTGCACAAGGGGTATAGGATTTTTGAGAATTATCTAGTAGCTACTGATGCCGCCAGGTATTCGGCAGTTAGAAGGAAAGCTTTGCTATGCAACCACTTGGAAAGTGCAGGCCAACAAGTCTTTGAAAATTTACCAGTTGTAGCTGCACCCACTGGTGATGATAATTGGGATGTGTATATGGAAGAGTTAGCTCGCATGGGTAAACAATATGTGGATAAACCATCTGTTATGGTGGAGAGACATGTATTTTTTAAACGTAAGAAGATGCCGGAGGATTCCATTGAAGACTATTTAGCAGTGTTGAGGGTATTAGCCTCTAAGTGTGACTTTGGCAACAATTTGGATACATCTATACTTGATCAACTTGTCTTTAATTGTTTTGAAAAGAAAATTCAGGAACATATATTAACTTGTAAAAATCTATCTTTAGAGCAGGTTATGGATATAGCGAGAAGTATAGATTGTTCTGTAATAGCCTCTAAAATGTTAACAGAAGATGGTACCGGTAAACAATTAGAAGGTGTGGGGGTTATGCAAGTAGCAGCTTTAAATATTGCAAATGATTCTGATGTTAATGCTGTTTTGCACAAGAACAAAAGTAAGAAGACTTGTCCTATACAAGGGAAAAGATGCAACAATTGCAAGAGAATAAGGCATTTTTACACAATATGCCAGTCTACAAAAACAAGTGCAAAGTAAATTGACTCAGTGTGGAAAATGGGTCAATATGTGAAGCACTAAATAATGTTCTCTTGACTATAGAAGTTAATACATCATTAAGTGCTTCTCAAAAAGTGTGCAAAGGACCTATTTGTGAAGTACAAATTGTATCAATTGAATTGGGTGTCATGGCTGATTCTGGGTCACCTATTACAATTCTTGCAGAGATCACATTTAATAAATATTGGTCCAATAAATTGTTACAACATACAGATGTCAACCCCAAGGCATTTGGGGAGTATGATATTGCTATGAGGGTATATTTTGTTGATATGATTAAGTTTAAAGGAAGACAAAAATATACGAAAATATATGTTGCACTAAATGGACGGGATATTCTTGGCAGGCAAGATCAAGCTGAATTAGGTATCATACTTGGACCTGGACATTCTGAACCTGTGGTATTGAGAGATTTATCTGTTTTGTCAGTAGAATAAGGAAGTCAGAGTGATGGAATGATATGTAATTTATGCTCAAAGTTTGCCAATGTTTTCAGCAACAAAGTTGGGGTTGGTAAAGGATTTCAACATACCATCAAATTGAAAAATAATGTCACCCCTGTTGCACAGAAAGTTATACCAGTTCGTCTTTCAGCCAGGGACGATCTAAAAACGTTATTGGAAGATATGTGTTCCCAAGGTATTAGAACACCTGTAGAATCTTGTGAGTGGGTCTCCACTGCCGTTGTAGCACGTATAAGCTTGTGTGCTGAGGGTTCTCAATCGCAGCATTATAGTGGATTGTCATCATGAGATGCCAGCTAAGTTAGGTGTGAGTAAGTATTTTACTACTATTGATTTACAATCAGCGTACCACCAAATTCCTCTTTCTGAGGAATCACAGCCATTAGCAACTTTTGTAACCAGATGTACAAAAGAACGCCGTTCAGCTGCCAGCGTTTTTCAGAGGCTTATGAACTTTTCAGGATATCCTCATACACACTGAAAGCTTGGACCAGCATTATCATCTGTTGAAAACGTTTTGAATGAGTTGGGGGAACATGGTATGACTGTCAATGTAAATAAGTGTGAATTTGTCACTGAGGAATTGGATTATCTTGGTCATAATATTTCACGTGAAGGTATAAAACAGCATTTGTCATTATTAACTGCTTTTAAGGATGCAATCATTCTGGCAGACAAAGATTCTCTGAGGGCATTTCTTGGACTAAGTGAATATTATGTCAGATACGTTCAAGCCTATGCAGTAATTGTGCAGCCACTTAGAAATTTGTTAAAGAAGAACGTGAGGTATGTGTGGTCTGAGGAGACTAAAAATGCTTTTGATTGTGTTAAGAATTTGATAGTGAATGCGTCTGCCATCAGCCCTTTTACTCATGGTGAAAAGAGGGTCGTAACTGTGGATGCAGGCTCCGAAGGTTTGGCAGCGGTATTAAGTCAAATTATTAAGGGACAAGAGGGGACAGTAGCTTTTGCCTCAAGAACGCTCAGCACAGCAGAAAATAATTATAGCACTATAAAACGTGAGGCCATGGCGTGTTCCTGGGCAGCCGAAGTATTTTAAATGTACATTTGGGGTACAAAATTTCAATGATATACTGACTACAAATATTTGATTAACATGTCGAGAGATAGTTGCTCTAACAAAGCCGCTTCTAGACTGACCAGAGAAGAAAACCATGATGTTTGTAGGAAGGAAGATGAGTTTGTGTTAACTGTGCGTGATGTCATGGAAGAGTTTAAAATTACTGAGAAGGAGTGGTTTGAAAGTTATGAGATGATTGAATAAAGTTAAGAAATGTTTGGTTGAAGGATGGCCTTGTGAAAGGAATATATGTCTTTAGAAATAAGGTCTTTTTCACAAGTAGCACCTGAATTGTCTATAGTAATGATATTTTGGCGAGACAAGATAGGTTTGTACCACCTGTAGGGTTGAGAGGTAAGATTATTTTGTAGGCACGCGAAGGGCATTTGGGCCTTACTGCTACTGTCAGGAAGATCAAAGAGAGTTATTGGTGGCCTGGCATTGATGGTCAGGTCAGACTTCTTGTTGAGAGGTGTGGGGAATGTTTGTGTTCCGATAAATAGAAACTTCCACGGCACCTCTGTGTCCCATTGAATGGCCTGAGGGTGCATGGGAGAAGATAAGTTTGGATTTTGCTGGGCCATTTAATGTTGTGGGTGCTGATAAAAGATTGTATAGTGGTCACTGATAATTTTTCGAAATGGTTGTATTTTGCTATTGTTTAAATTGCTGATACTTGTTCTGTCACCTCATTTTTGGAGCGTTTGTCTTTCATTGAAGGTATTACTAAAGAAATTGTTACAGACAATGGGAAGTATTTTGTTTTGGAAGAAATTAGCAAGTTTCTTAATAAGAATGATATCAAGCATATTCTGGTGCCACTGTATAGTCCCGCTTCCAATGGACTTGTTGAGAGGGCAAATCGTTTGTTTAAAGAAGGTGTGCAAATAAACTGGATGTGGTAAATATTTGCATCACAAAGTTTGGAGTTATAATACTACTCCTCATAGCACCAACAATGTTTCTCCGTATGTTCTTTTAAGGGGGAGAAAACCTATTCCCCTATTGAGTCCTACGTGGCTGCTTGATAGAGTGGGGCAACCACACAACGTAGATTTACAGAAGGTATGTGAGCATGTGAAAGAAAAGCAAGCTATTTACAAAAGAGATTTAGACAGGCAAAGGCATGTGAAAGAGAGAAACTTGAGGTCTAGTGACTGGGTCTTAATAAAAAAAAAAACAGTTAAGGTTGTGAAAGGTCAATCTAAATTTTCTAAACCTGTTAAGGTGCTTTAGGTATCTAGAATGGCTGTTTTTTTGCAAGACAAAGGGTGGTGGAATAGAAATGCATTGGTCAAATTAAGTGAAGAACAAGCAGTCATTATTAGTCACTCTTTGAGTGATCAGAGTGCACTCAGGAAGAATGGGTTGGGGAGTTATGATTGGTTTAATTTGGGTGATGTGACTTGTCCTTTTGACAGAGGAGATAACGAGTGCATTGTTGCCAATTCATTTATGCAAAGGCCAGGTGAATGTAACACCCCTAGTGGTGATGAGGGTGGCATGCACAGGAGTAGTAGTAGAATCAGATCTGCTCCTGTTTGATCAAGAGATTATGTGTATTATTGATTTCTATAGAGTTATTATTTTTATTAGGTTATAAAGAGAGGGATGGGTAGTATGGGTGTATTGTAATACTTTTATTAGAAGTATATGTTTCTTTTAATGTTGTTAATGAGATCTTGGAATGGACTTGGGTCATGTTGTTGGGGATTCTGGAATGTGGGGTGTTTGACTCATTGACTGTCCTGCTGATGTGGCGAGCGGTCCTGGGTCCCATTTGTGGAATAAACTTGTGTTTGGAAAAGAAATCTGTGTTTTGGCTTTTCCCTCTGTTTGGACTACTCTACAATTACGTAAAATACAGATATAATTTAAAACGCAATAGTTTATTACCCAAACATACTAATCACAATGTTTAGAAGGCATGGCATTTAGAAAGTTGAAATCTGTACTTGTAAAGAGGCTGCCCGTAGTTATTTTTGAAAATGCAAAAAGTTGGGAAAAAATAGCACATTAGACAAACAGATTAAACAAGCTATTGCAAACACAATAGTTTTGAATTTCATATGGTGTGAGTTTGCCAATGTTTGTTTGCGTCTTGGGGAGCAACTGTAGACAAAAACCTCTAAAAAATAAATGCTACAGAGAAAAGGGTTGCCTTCTTTTCTGTATCATCCATTTTTCAGATGCTTTTGTCAGTGTTTCCTCCCCAGTGATGCCTGGTCGCTCGCTGACTGATTCCAGTTATGAAACAGTCCCTCATGCATTCCAGTGGGGAAAGGACACAATCACACAGCCAATAGAAAACTGGGGACTGATCGTGATTGACAATGACTCAAGCCAATAGCTGAAGGTTTGGTAGGTAGCAAAACGGCTGAAGGAAACTGTCCCAAAGCCACTTAAAGCAAGTGTAGCATACAAGGGAAACATCCATTACAAGGCAGGCATTATTACATCGCAATGACTTTACAACGCAAGTGCCTGTACATCGCACGCCATGACAATGCATGTCATTACAATGCATGTCATTACAACATATGCCATTACAACACATGCCATCACAATGCATTATAAGGTTAGTAATAGAGAATTTTAGGTTTTAGGGTGGGTATGTGTTTTGGGGTAGTTGGGAATAGTAATTTTTACTCCTGCGCTAGCAAACACTTTCCCTACTGTTGCACTCACTGGAGTGGGAATAGTAATTTTTACCCCTGCGCTAACCAACACTTACTGTTGCTCTAAAAGTATTATGTGTTGTAATGGTATGCGTTGTAATGGAATGCATTGCAATGGCAGTTTTAAACATGCACTGTAATGGTGTGCGTTGTAAAATCATGCGATATAATGGTAGTTGCGCTGTAAAAACTGCAATGTAAAAGCATGCGTTGTAATTGTTTGCTTTGTAACGTCATATATTCAGAATACAATATGATACAAATGAACTCTCTCGTCTCCCCCCCACGCACATGTCCGCCACATTTAGGGATAATCTCTTGCCTCCTCTGGGAACCCTTCACCTTCCCATATCTCCCTGTCCCCTCCAACAGCTCATCTTAAACTAAGTTAGACACTAATATTAATTATTACATATTTTTACACAGGCAAGACCCTTAATGTTTACATCATTTCGCACTGATCACTAAGAAATTAAAACGATTGTACAATACAATCTGTAAAAGTATTTTAAAAAATATTCTTAACTCTAATTCTTCCCATTACATGCTAAGATGTGTTTTACCCAAAATGTTACTCAATACGATTAAAATGACCTACGTGGTATTATTTCATGAATGTTTAACTTGTTTCTTCAAGCGCTTAGAAGCAATTTGTTTCACAGTGCCCCAGAATGCCCCATTCGAGGGAGCAAGTCTTCTTGCCCCTACGTGCGCCTCTTACGCATAACTCCCACTCAAGGCGCCGCCCTTCTAACTTCAACATAAAAAGTAATCGAGGTCTCTCGCTCCAGCCCACCCCGGCAAAGACCGAAATCCGCACAAAGGACGGCGGGATATTAATTTCGGATTAGCCAGGAAGCAGCTGCACAGCAGGCATCCGGGAAACCTGCCTGCAACCAGCATTTTGATCTCGACTCGGGCAAACTGGCCATCTGGCTTGAACGTATTAGCTGAAATATGTTCCGGAAATAGTGTTCAGCACAGCGGGGGAAACACAAGCCATCAAGAAGGCATACAAATAGAAAACAAGCATTGGCAATGCCAGTAGGTCTGGCTTTACTGTGCTGCACCCTCTATTCACACATACACACCACCCACCCTGCACCCACAGAGAGAGCAACGCTCATGCGCACTCACACATGCATAACTCTCCCTCTTCACCAACAATACACACTCAAACCCTGCACTCACACAGACACAACTCGCTACACTCATAGAAACAAACACACACACACACACACCAATATACATTCAATTCCTGCACTTAGACACCTCCTCATCGTACACTCAGGGGTACACCCCTCGCCCTGACCTTGCGCAGGTACATCACCTCCCGCAGGTACAGCCGCCCTCACCTGGCGCAGGTACAGCCGCCCTCACCTGGCGCAGGTACAGCCGCCCTCACCTGGCGCAGGTACAGCCGCCCTCACCCTGCACTCACGCAGACACACCACTTCACTCTGGACTTAAACAGGTACCCGAACTCTGAACAAATAGTGTTCAGCACAGCGGGGGAAACACAAGCCATCAAGAAGGCATACAAATAGAAAACAAGCATTGGAAATGCCAGTAGGTCTGGCTTTACTGTGCTGCACCCTCTAATCACACATACACACCACCCACCCTGCACCCACAGAGAGCAACGCTCATGCGCACTCACACATGCATAACTCTCCCTCTTCACCAACAATACACACTCAAACCCTGCACTCACACAGGCATGCCACCTCATCCTACACTCACCTCGCGCAGGTACGGTACAGCTCACCTCGCGCAGGTACGGTACAGCTCACCTCGCCGCAGGTGTAGCATCTCACGGTCTAGTTGTTGTCAGGCCGTCACACCTCATCCGCGGGCCAGGCGTGGCCTGCGGGGTCATTAATAAAAGGAGCCGCCCGCTCGAGGGCGCGGTCTCCAATCCGAGCACTGGCGTGGGCTGGGTCTGTTCAACGGCTCCGCGCAGTGCGGCCTGTAGCGTGTCCCCAAGGCCCAAGTACGGGCGCATTACACTGGCGACGAGAGTGGGGGCAAATGAACACCGGCGCACCAGCGACCAAGCACCTGCCGCGCACCGAAGTCTGGGAAAAAAAATTTCGGAACTCCGGTGATCAGCGAGCGCACACGTGCACCAGGCCTAGCAGAGTGCCCCAGGCAGCGCGGTACCGCCGAACCTCGCTACAGCCACACAGTGCCTCCCCCGCTTTAACCCTACGAAGACAGCCAGCCTGCTAATATCATGAGCTGCAAGCAAGCCAGGGCCAGGAATAACACTAGCAGAAGCGTGCCACTGCTAAACTGAGCGTCAGAATAAGCTGTGGAAGAAAAAAAAAAAGAAAAAAAACGACGAAAGAGAACCAGAACTATCAATGAACACAGGCCCACAGCACGACTCTACTGTAGTTTTACCACTGCCGAACTGTAACAGGTCCACAACACCACAGGGTTGCTGAGCAAGAGGGCCCCTACTCACGCAGGGGGCACCCCACCTGACATAATAAGCAAGCAGGGGAGGGACATACCACCTGCCCCACAAGGACAAAGCAGCTACCAATAATAAGCGCAATGGGCGACAACGACCAAGGGGCAGCACCGGGCCCAGGGGCCGCACCAGGTCAAGCAGCAGCACCAACCCACATTCCGTTCCAGCACGCAGCATCGGGAGTCCTACCCCCGTTCAGTGAACTAGAAGACCCCACAATGGCATCTCCCCGATGGAAGATCTGGATAGAACTGCTCAACAACTATTTTATCGTAACCAGGGAAACCGATGACGCAATAAAAAGGTCCCTGCTCCTGCATTACGCAGGGGACGAAATATTCAAACTATTCAAGCACTTGCCCAACACAGGAGCGGTAGCTGATTACAACGCGGCGGTGGCCGCCCTTGACGCCCATTTTGATCCACAGTTGAACCCAGACTTTGAACGGTTCAAATTGCGCCAAGCCCGGCAGAGAGAGGGGGAAATCGATGGACGTATTTTATGCCCGGCTGCGTGAGCTCGCCAGCACGTGCACAGAAGATGACCAGCCAAAGGAAATACGCGCACAACTAATACAGGGGTGCCGGGACAAGACGCTGAGAGGGCTCATCCTGCTCCAACCAAAGATCGCACTCGAGGATATGCTAGTACTAGCAAGGTCACAGGACCTGTCGGCAGCCAGAGCAAACAAGATGGACCAGGCGCTCACCAAACCCCCGGAACGGTCCGAAAACATCAAAACAGAACGTGCAGACGCTCTCCGAGCCAAGCCAAGAGGAGACTTGTTTAGAAGCCAAAAACCGGAAGAAACCAAACCAAGGTGTGGGTATTGTGGGCATGAACTGCATGCCGCGAAAGACTGCCCCGCGCAAGGAAAAACGTGCACCAACTGCGGGATACCGAACCATTTTGCCTCCGTATGCCGAAGACGCACTAGAGGCCGCAAATTCCGAAACCGAAGGCCTCTGACAAAGGCAGTACGTCACTTGTCGGTAACAGAGATGAGGCCGCCAGAAGACTCGAAGAGGAAAGGGAGGAGATACCAGGAGACGAGTGAAGAATCATCGGACGATGATGAGGGAGAAGCGTACCTAATCTCGTTCGCGCGAGAACTCAAGTTACGCCGCAGGCCACAACCAACGAGCGTGGTCCACGTGGCAGGAACGGAAGTGCAAGCAGTCATCGACACGGGTGCCACAGTGAATGTTATGGGCCTTCAACAATATCAACGCTTAAAGCCCTGTCCTTCAGTGAAGCCATCCAAAACCAAACTCTACGCATATGGAGCAGACACACCTCTTCCATTGAAAGGAAAAATCACAGTCCCCGTCAAGGCAGACGACCTGGAAGTAACGACGACAATACATGTCATCGACAGGGAAGCAGACACCCTACTAAGCATACATACCGCAGAAGACCTGGGTCTGATCTCTTTCGCAAGGAGAATACAGACCCACCAGGTAGAAGAGCTGCTCAACCAGTTCCCTGAGCTGTTCCAAGGACTCGGACGCATCAGGTGTGACCCGGTCAAACTACATATTGATAAGACAGTCGTCCCGGTCGCTTTGCGGCACAGGAGAGTCCCCTTCCACCTGCGGCCGCTAGTAGAAAAGGAGCTAGAGTCCCTGGAAAGACAAGGCTTCATTGAAAAGGTGTCGGGCCCAACGCCCTGGGTGTCACCAACGGTCATCGCAGAGAAGCCGAAACAGCCAGGAGCGATACGCCTCGGTATCGACATGAGGTTACCAAACAAAGCCATACGAAGGGAGCGTCACATCACGCCAACAATGGATGATATCATCGCGGACGTAAACGGATCGAAGTGGTTCTCAAAAAAATCGACTTAAACGCAGGATACCACCAGCTCCCGTTATCCAAGGAAAGCCGCTATATCACCACTTTCAGCACCCATCTAGGTCTACGAAGGAATAAAAGACTCAACTTCGGAATATCGTCAGCAGCGGAAGTTTTCCAAAACACGATAAGAGAAATGCTGTCCGGGTTACCCGGCGTGCTAAACGTAAGTGACGACATTCTAATCCACTCGGCGACGGCCGCGGAGCACTACAAACACCTCCGCAACACACTGACACGCCTCAAAGAACACGGGGCGACCCTACACAAGGACAAATGCCAGTACTTCCACCCCTTGCTAGAGTTCTTTGGGTACGTTTTCAACCAAGAAGGCATCCAGGTAGACCCAAGGAAGTCACAATCCATCAAAGACGCACCCGCACCAACAACACCAACGGAAGTACGCAGTTTTCTATGTATGGCAACATACTGTGGGAGATTCATTCCAGGGCTAGCCACGCGGGCGTAACCCCTACGAGCACTCACAAGGTCAGACGCAAAGTGGCAATGGGGACAGAAAGAGGAAGAGGCGTTCCAAGGCATAAAGGATGCCCTTCTAGGGGAAGCCACACTTGCATACTTTGACCCAGCAAAACGAACAGAAGTACTCGTGGACGCCAGCCCCGTAGGGCTCGGCGCCGTGCTGGCCCAGGAACATGAACCAGGTCGATGGGCAGCATTGTCATTCGCCAGTAAGTCCCTCACACCTACCGAAACCAGGTACGCGCAAATTGAGCGAGAAGCGCTGGTTATCAAATGGGCCTGCAACCATTTCCACCTGTACCTAAAGGGACAACCGTTCACGATGGTCACAGACCACCAACCACTCGTGCCACTCTTCAAAGAGCCGGCGCCTCACCCTCCGCCGCGCATCGAGAGATGGGCAGTTCAGCTGCAACCATATAAAATGGAGGTAGTGTACCGGCCAGGAGTCAAAAACCCCGCCGACTTCTTGTCCCGACACCCGGTCCCGGCCGAAACACAAGAAGACACTGAAGATGTCGAACAGTACGTACACTTAGTATCCACAGCGGCCTGTCCCCTGAACATGACCCTGGAGGACATCAAAGAAGCGGCCACCACAGACGACGTATACCACAAAACCCTGAAAGCACTCCAGGAAGGGTCGTGGACAAACTATCTGCGGCAAGCCAACTCCTGGAGTCCGGAAGAGCGAGAATACACAGCGAAAATGTGGCACATACGACATGAACTCAGCGCCACAAGCGACGGGATCCTGCTCCGAGGACCTAGGCTGGTAATATCACGGGCCCTGAGACACAAGGCGACACAACTGGCCCACGGGGGGCACCAGGGAATCACAAAAATGAAAGCCAGAATGCGAGAGAAAGTCTGGTTCCCGGAGCTGGAGAGTATGGTGGAAGAATATGTCCGCTGTGCCAGTTGACCGGCAGTTTGGAAAGACCTGCACCGGTGATCACTGAAGACGCAAGCACCGTCCCGTGGTCACGAGTAAGCATAGACTTTGGGAGCTTCCCCGGATGAAAACACACGCTGGTGCTCGTGGATGCGTTCTCGAAGTATCCCATAGTAGAACCAGTGGCATCCACGGCATTTGCCCAAATAGAACCCATCCTAGAGCAAGTGTTTGCTATGTTCGGGTTCCCACATGAGATCCGCAGCGACAACGGACCACCCTTTCAGGGAGCGGAGTTTGCCACGTTTCTAAGACAGAGAGGAATATATCACAGATGGATAACCCCCCAGTGGCCACAAGCTAACGGCGATGTGGAACGCTTTATGCGGACGCTAAACAAGGTGTTCCGCATCGCGGGCGTAGAATAAGTGGACCCGGAAAAACTACTCCACGAATTCTTGCGGGAATACCGAAGTTCACCACACTGCACCACCCAAAGGAGCCCGTGGGCACTGATGTTCCATGGCCCACGAAGAGACCTACTCCCTACCTGCCCAGGGTGGTCGCCACCCCCAATGGAGGACGTGCAAGCCAGGAGAGCCCGCTGAAACCAACGTGCAAGCCTCCACCGCCGGTCCACGCCGGGGACACTCCACACAGGGGCCACCGTCCTCTTGAAGGACCTCCGCCCCGGAGGAAAGTTTAAAACGAACTATGAACCAGGGCCCTGGACAGTCACCGCGAATCGTGGGACCATGATAACCGCCCAAAAAGGAGGAGAGGAGGTGTCCTGGAATGTGTCCTGGTTCAAAGAAGTGCCCCCAGAACACCCTGCGAGACTCACGGAAGGGCCAACTTGTAGCGCACCTACACAGACACCCGAAACCACCGAGGCCATCACTGGACCTGCGTCCAGCTCAGCTCCAGAGTGCGGACTTCCCACCGGTCCGCGACTGCGAGGCTCTCCGCAAAGATATAGCCTGAGGCCCAATCCTCGCCCCAGTCAGCGGTTGAAGGACTTTGCCTGCTGAAGACATCCAGAGGCTGCCGACGGAGTACACGCAAGTACCACCACCTCTGTGGTTTGAACTGTCTGAACTATTTGAGTTTGTGCTTGTTGTTTTCGTTGACCGATTTGGATAGGGATGTAGCATCTCACGGTCTAGTTGTTGTCAGGCCGTCACACCTCATCCGCGGGCCAGGCGTGGCCTGCGGGGTCATTAATAAAAGGAGCCGCCCGCTTGAGGGCGCGGTCTCCAATCCGAGCACTGGCGTGGGCTGGGTCTGTACGCCGGCTCCGCACAGCGCGGCCTGTAGCATGTCCCCAAGGCCCGAGTACGGGCGCATTACAGCAGGTATAGCCCCACCCCCCCTCACCTCGCGCAGGTACAGCTCCCGCCCCACCCCCTCACCTCGCGCAGGTACAGCTCCCCCCCCCCCCCCCACCTCGCGCAGGTGCCCCTCAACCCCTGCATTCACGCAGGAACACCTCCACACCCTACACCTCCACACCCCTTCACCCCGCACTCGCGCAGGATCACCTCCACGCCCTGCACTTGTGCAGGTACACCCCCTCACTCTGCACTCGCACAGGTACACCCCCTCACCCTGCACTCGCGCAGGCACACCCCCTCACCCTGCACTCGCGCAGGCACACCCCCTCACCCTGCGCTCGTGCAGGCACACCCCCTCACCCTGCCCTCGTGCAGGCACACCCCCTCACCCTGCACACACAGAGGTACAGCACTTCACTCTGGACTTACACAAGTACCCCAACTCTGCACTCACAATGCACACTGAAACCCTGCAGTTGGGCGCATTACTCAAACTGGTCACACAAGCACAATGCCCACCCTGTACTCACACAGGCACCCCCCTCACCCTGCACTCACACACTGAATGCCTGCGCTTTGGAACAATACTGACCCTCCACTCACATATAGATAACCCCGCCCCGCACTCAGACAGGCATGCCCCTCACCGTACACTCCCACAGGTACTCACATAGACACAACTCGCTACCCTCGTAGAAACACTCCCCTCCCTTTGTACTCCCAATACACACTGAACCCCTGCACTCAGACACCCCTTAGCCTGCTGGAATGGCAACATGACGGGGCTCAGAGTACCCGTTTGCTAATTGCGAAATGCAGGTTCAACCACAATCAACTGTACATCTGTCGCTGCGCCGCCCATCCGCCTCCACTGCAACAGTTAATGGAAACGCCACCACTTCGGCTCATAAAAAATACCTAAGTGCTGAACTGAACGTGCCTGCTGTTCCATCGCTGTGATCCAATGCCTCCTGTACATACGGTTATTTATTATATTTCTAAAGCACACCATTGCCTGCAGGGCGTCCAGGCTCCATCGTTCTGCTACACCCGGAAGTGTACGTCTCACAAAGAATGGGTGACTTCCTCGGCTCAAAGCAGCAGGCCAAGCAAAGAGACATGACCGCGTGCCGAAACTAATAACACTAAACCAAACACCTGGCAACCTGCTGCCTCAACATGCAGGTGAACTCAGGTGTTTCAGAGGGTGGGTGATCCCATCATGGTCGGATGGGAATGAACACTGCTTTTAGAGGGTGACACAGGTTTGAAAAAGTGACTCCATAAACTCCATCGACTAAGCATGCATGTCCTACTCAACCATTTTACGCTCCTCCCACAACAATGTAAGAAAAACCACGTGTTGCTCGTAGCCCTCCTGAGCGCCAAATACCATAAACATAATGTGGCACAAGGCACATCGGTTGCCTTCTACAACTACTAAAACGCTTGGTTACTGGGCAGGGTTAGGTTTCTCACACTGACTGCCTGCAACGAAATGCCAATCAGCGAGCCTCAGAACCCAGGAAGTAAACTTGACCACAAACGAGAGGCAACACGTTAGCCTGCCTACCTGAGAGAGAAAGGGCTAGTAAACTCACTGCATAGTTAAAGGTTTATTTATTTATAAAGCTCAAACTAGTACCTAAAGGCGTCTAGGCACTGGAAACCTAAGGCGAAAAACCAAAGACTAGCGGAACTCACTCAACGCACCTATGGACGACGGGCTACCAGGAACAAAGCCAAGTCTTAAGGGCCTTCCTAAAAGAGAGCAAGTCAGAGGAGTTTTTTACTTTGATGGGAAGATAGTTCCATAATCTGGCAGTGGTGGTAACAAAACGTTTGCCCCCTCCAGCTTGCAAGAAGGAATCTGGGAACCTCCACCAGATTTAAATTCAATGACCGGAGGTTTCTAGACGGAACATACCAATGAAACTGGTATTTTAGGTATTCTGGTCCGTGTTTGTGGAGGGTTTTAAAAGCAATGTAAAGGGCTTTAAAATCAATCCTATTCTCCACGGGGAGCTTGTCTGGTTGAATGGTGTCTGGGGATTCCTAGTAGTAGTCGAGCCGCCACCTTCTGGTGGTAGCTTGTTAAGAAGACCCTTCTGTGGACTAACAAGGAGAGTGTTACAGTAGACTAACTTAGATAAAATAAAGTGCAGAAACAACAGTTTTTGCAGAACAAGAGGTATAAAAGGAAAGATTTTCCTCAGAATTTTTAGTGTTAAGAAAGTAGCCAAGGTAATGGCATTTACCTGATGTTTAAGAAAGGCTGTGTCAAAGATAACTCCCAGATTTTTTGCTTTTGTCACTGGAATAGGGAGTGGACCGAGTTCCTGAGGCCACCAGTCAGGGGACCAAAAGGAGATGTTATTTCTGAAAAGCAATATTTCATTTTGCTTGAATTTAGATTCAGGCAATTCTCCATCATCCATTTACTGACCTGTTGCACAGCGCGAAGCAACTTAGAAGCTGTTGTTGGAAGTTGGAAGGTATGTGACGCGTAGCTATCAATTTCCACAAGTTGCTCCCGCTCAATTAGAAAAGATTTTAAAAGATATAGAGCTACACCGCCTATGCCGATCATTTGGAGATGATTTATCAGTAGACTATGATGTACTGTATCGAAAGCCGCCGAGAGGTCTAACAGAATCAGCGCGGCATTTCCTCCTTTATCGATCGCACGTCTAACCTCTTCAGTAGAGGTGATCAGGGTGAGCTCCGTACTGTGCTCACTCCGGAACCTGTATTGGGTAGAATCTAAACTATGGTTATTGTTGATAAAAGTAGTCAACTCTTGATTTATGAATTTTCAAGAATTTTAGCCGGCAACGGCAACCGGGAGATGGGACGGTAATTACAAGTGTTCAGTGAGTCCACATTAGTTTTTTTTTAAAGGGGCTGAATAGAAGCCTTTTTCAGGTGTTTGGAAATAATCCTGTTTTAAGAATGAGATTGAAAATTTCAGTGAGTTACTGTGCAATAAGGTGCGAAGCTAAGTGTGCTATTCTTGGAGGAAAAGGATCCGCTGGGGAGCCAGCTTTTGTTGTGGGAAGAAGTTTGAGAACTTGATCATAGGAGATGAGCGGGAAATTGGTTATTCAAGCTGGATTGGCTACTAATAAACCATTTTGGCCTGATTGATTAACAAGGTCTCCTATCCTCTCAACTGAGGGGCTGCAAATTTCAGGGGGGTGGGGGGGGAAGGTGGTGGCGGAACGCTTCGAGTAAGTATGTAAAACAACGGGCAAAAAATAAAATACTAACTGGGTTCCAGCAACCCCTTATTCCTACTACAGGCTTCCCTGCTTAGAGCTAATACTGGTAAATAAATTCAAACTAAAATAAGCAAAAGAACAATTAAAGCATATTTGTGTAAAAAACCCACTACCAGATGGCGCTCGTCCTAATCGGGGCCAGGCACCTCCGAAAACGCACATCAGTGCCTACAGGAAAATCCAAGTGGGCTGTAGACGGGGTAAATGGAGCCAGGTACCTCCGAATAGGCACAACAGTGCTACAAGGAAATCAAAACAAGCATTTGCAATGCAATCGGTCTCGCCTTTGGGACCTTATATGTATTTAGCTATGCAGCACATTAGCCAGGGTGCTGTAACATCTACTGTTCTTTAACATGAAGGGAAAGTAAGCACCAAACTGAGTGACACGCCAGGTATGGGAATACATGGAGAGAAATATTGCCTTTCAGCTGGAAATGGTATAGTCCAAAGCTCGGTTGTAATATAAAAGCAGGGCCTTCGGTGGTCATATCACTGAAAATACAAGATTTGAAAAAAAATATTATTGTCTAAGGGTGCTCATGGAAGACGATTTCTATGGACTGGAATCTAGAGAATGCTAAAGCGATTCTGGTATTTTACTGACCTCTGCTGGTCGTTTTCTATCAAGAAAGTTAAATAGAGGAGGTTGCCAGAATATTTTTAAAAAGAAAGTCACTCAGCAGAAAACAATTCTGGTATTTTACTGACCTCTACTGGTTGTTTTCTATCAAGACAGTTAAATAGAGGGAGTTGAACAAGCAGAAAGCAATTCTGGTATTTTACTGACCTCTACTGGTCGTTTTCTATCAAGACAGTTAAATGGAGGCAGTTGAACAGAAAAAAGTCCCTAAAAGGAAGCAGACCAGTTCTAGGGCTGATCTCCAGAGCCCACAAAGTACATACACATATAAGTATATACAAGAGGTCTTGAATGCTCGACCTAAAAAGAAATGGGCTGTAGCAATGATAGGAATGCAGGAAAGATCTGCCAATACTAAATAATCACCTTTTAGGTATGCCGAAGCTGCGCGGACGCGATCCAATGCAGATTAAATCTCCCACTGAGTGCAGGGGGCGTGGCTACGCCCAACGCTTCAAGTAAGATGGTAAAATAATGGACAAAAATACTAACTGGGGTTGAAGCGATGAACTGAACACCCGGCCAGTGGCACGTTCTGGGAATTGCTACAATCCCAAATGTAATTTCCTTATCTATATTCTAAGATCTTGAACGTGTTGTCAGCTCTTGGTAGCAGCATCCTCTTCGGTCACCCGAGTCAGTGCGCCAAGGACTGGGTGACAGCTATAAATAATTACTGGCCAATTAGTACAGCCCACGGCTTTTGCATTGCCATTACTTACTACCCGTTCACAAACTGCAGAAATGGATACTGAATTGTTAACTGCACAAAAGCGTTTTATTTAGGTAGGTTGACGACTTGGCAGGTTGACGTTGGTCCTTCAATTGCAAATACTTGAAAATCTTGCAAAACTAATCTGAATGCACCTTACAGATGTCTCCAGGTGCTACGGGTGCGAAGATGCCTTAACGCCACCAGTTGTCTGCCTGCAGCAGAATCTTTGGAGCTCTTGTTCTCAACCTGGAAACGTAGCTTCAGGCGAGATGTGGCCTGAAGATCAGAGCTGACTCACTCTGGAAATGTGGAGCCAGGTTTGATTCCTAGCGTCAGTTTAACGCCCTGCGATTGTGGCCAAATCACATAATCTCGCTAGGCCTTGAAAGAAAAAATTATGAATCTGACCGTGTGTAATTTATATTAACCATATCAACAAAGCACTTGAAACATCGCACAATACGAATGGAGTTAGAAAATAAACAAACCTAAACGAGTTTGCATGTCTAGAGCCATAGAAGGAGTCTTGTTACATTGGTCAAACCAATGGATTACAAGTCAAACTAAAAAAGATTCCAAGAGCAGCAATGCCATGGCGGCGTAAGTATATCAGATATGCTTAGAGCCTTTCAAAACTGGTTTGGCAATACCCAGGGGTGAAGTGAGGTACCAATACCATAGGATGAAAGCAATAATATCAGCGCTGCCTGTAAAGGAGGAACGAGATAATCTATCCTAGCTACAAAGATAACGCTGTAGGTTACTTACCTGCCACAGCGATACCTGTGAAACTGTAGAGCTGGAAGTTCGGGGTGCAAGTCGTTAATGGTGTGTACAAAAAGTTTGGCTTTCTCTGTGGCCTTATATTGCTTTTTTTTTTTAGATTTGGCCGTTAGATTTCTTACCAAACATTGTTTTTCTGAAAAAGAAATTTACACATAATATACATGGAGGGAGTGGCTTATGGTCAGTGGGCTTCAACCATTGGTCTAACTGTCATGCACATTTTGTTTACCTCCATTGGTATCACACTGCATGAGGCAAATTGTCAACCCATTTTACCCATTCATTGCCTTCACTTCGAGTGATTGCACAAAGCCTGTGTACTTTGTTCACATGCACCTAAAAATAGTTTCTTTCTTTTCAGGATCAAATCAGGTTCAAAGCGTGCTATCATTATTATTTACATTAACTTGAAATGCTCGCTATTTATTTTGCCGGAACGTTGGGTGCTCTGTTAAATGGTGATTTATTTTCTGTTTCCTTTTTGCAGTTGCTGTGATAAAATGTTTAAGTACCATTGTACCTCTGTAGCTGTATGCAATTTTAGTGCTTGGTTTGGTGCTCATTTCTTTTTGTCTGTATCACAAATAATAATA
This sequence comes from Triturus cristatus, assembly GCF_964204655.1. Lineage (NCBI taxonomy): Eukaryota > Metazoa > Chordata > Amphibia > Caudata > Salamandridae > Triturus > Triturus cristatus. Next base: position 1,054,696,294 of record NC_140584.1, on the reverse strand, counting down.
ATAAATTGTACGGCACAGCTGAAAGACTTGATATTTGAAAATATAATTAGTAAATTGGCCTCCACACTGAATGTTTTTTAAGATATTTATTTTTATAATGAGCATATGGCAGCCAGGTTTAGGGGGCGGCATGTTTTGTTTTCCGTTTTATTTTATGGCATATGCTTCCATTAAAAAATAATAATAACCGTTGCACCAGCAAAGGCTAGACCTGTTGGCTTTGCCAAGGATTTTTTTTATAATTTTGACCATGCTCTATCAGAGCACAAAACAAAAATCATATATTTTATATATCAAAAGGGTAGAGGCACAATAGTTCTATTACGTGGACTAGTCACTAGGAGGAACCGGAACACTTAGTAACTCTGGTAACAATGAATGTACAGGGGCAAAAGAAACATAACACAATAATAACCATCTAAAGCTCAAAACAGCAAAGACAGAGATTATGACCTGTGGATAATGGCAAACCTACCGGCGTACCGCCATATATGGCCTAAGGAACTTCAAGCCCCTCCAACGACATCAAGAGAATTTAGAAACCTAGGAGTAAACGTGGATTCAGCCCTGCCCTTGATGCTGCATGTTAACCTCACCAAGAGTGCCTTCTACAAAATGAAAGCACTACGTGGCACCTTACCATATCTTGCACCGTAACATAAACTGCAAGCCATCCATACACTTGTAATCTCCAAGCTGAGCTACGCCAACAGCCTATACCCTGCGCGCCCGCATGCCTTATATGCAAATACAGCTTATCTCGAAATACTGCTGCAAGGCTTCTTTACACCCTTCACCCAAGAGAATGCAGGACTCCATTCCTGTAATCGCTCCACTGGCTACCTATAGCTGGGGGACAATGTTCACGACACTCTGCAGTGTCCACAGAACCTCCCGGGAAAAAGGATACATACAAGTTAAAGCCGAGCAATACAAACCTCACAGAACACTATGCTCCAGGGTTTTATTTATTGTGTTTTATAAACCACGAATATGGACAAGTACATCAAGATTAAAAGAAACAATGGACTGTTCAAACAGATACCAAAATAAACGTCCGTCATTCAATTATTAGGCACTGCTCTAGATTCTTAAAAAGTGTATTTTCTGATGCTGCCCTGAAATCACTCAGTTCCAGGTACCTAGGGGAGCAACGTTTGAGTGGGGTTCTCCTGTGTAGGATGTGCTTCTGACCTATATAGATTTTTCTGACATTGTGGCGTCCGCTGAGCCCAGGGGATAGGCTCTCTGAGAGTCTATGAGAGGAATCTATTCATTAGAATCTATTTCACTTCTTTCTTGAAAAAGTGGGTCGATGGGTTTGAAGGCACTTTTGGCGGCAAGGAGTTCCAGATCCTTGGTGCCGATCCAGAAAAGCAGCGTGTGTGTTTTTGTTTTGCACCACTTCTGATCATACCACCTTGCCATAAGAAATCCGTAGGAGGCACTGCTTTCTCAATAAAAAACGCAAAACTCTGGAGGTCACTACCAGCCAGTGATGGAGCAGGTAGTGCATAAGTTTGTATACCTCCTCTATTCTTGCATGAAAATACTAATTATATAATCTATTAACTATAATATTATTAAACGAGTATTGCATGTATACTAATCAATATTATTAAAACTTAAACTACACATGGGATTTGCAATTTGCATGGCTAAATAACTCTTATAACTAAAATCTGTACGCATATTAACAATAGTATATGTGGTAATAGAATACTGCATGATATATGTTGCTTTGTGATGTTGCACGCTCGAGGAGGATCGAAAAAGGTGAATATAATTGCTTTAAATGTCGCTATGCTAGATAAATACAAGCACATAGAGGGATTAGCAAGGGGTTAACATTAGAATCACCATTTCTATGAATTAATTATTCTTTTGTGTTTGTTTCGCTTAAGTTGGCATCTGGGCCTAAATCCAATAAGGCCGCGGTCACCACACGCAGAAGTGGCTACTATCTCATGAGGCGCGGAGTGAGCTGCGCAAGTGCGAGAAATCTCTTAAACCTCGTAGTGACCTTTGTTCATCATGTACCCGGTCATGGATATGAAACGGGACGTTCGCCAAGACAGGGGAACAATCAACCTTACAGAAAACCCGAACAAGCCGACACTTCGCTGACAAATGACCTCACCCCTCGAACTGTACTGAAAATCTGGGAATATAAATCATACGATCCCAACCAACCAATCACGACGGTTCTAAAGCTTAAAATTGTATCTTCTTTGACTTGATTCTATTATAAAAAAGGGTAGTAGAATAGGGAGGGTTCTCCATTATCCATTTTTCATTTCATTCATCATTTTTCCGCCTTCCTGATGATCCAGATGCCGCCCGACTGCTTGATGACTGCAAACTTTTTCTAAAATCCACGGGCTATGATAGATGCTTGCACGATTTCTGGTCCTTTGATAAATTGGGAACTGTAACATGCTGAGCAGAGGACTTTGAGCTTTGGCCTGCTTTTCGGACAATTTACTACAAAATTTGGTTATGCAGAGCCAATGAATTAGAGGACTTCAAATAGCCAGATTAGGTAAATATGATGTTCTGCGATTTATTTGAATTGATCTAAAGATTCTAAACTTTGACGAGACAAATGCAAATATGAAATCATTATAAAAATGTAGATAAACAAATATTGATTAACCAGAAATATGAGTTTGTGGTTTCATTAAGGGAAATAAGGATTCTGAGTCTTAAAATGTGTTTTAGCTGGTTCTAAATCACCGTCAACCAATCCAACTAAATTGGTCCATTGACCAAGTGGGTGGAGTGCCTTGATGTTTAGAATTAGGGATCTATAAGCGAAGGATGTCAATGTATATTTTGTAAATTAACTTTTCTCTCCTTAGGTTAGAAGGTATTACCCCACATGTCCAGCGCTTGAATTACTCATCCCTCCTGTGTGCAGACTCGTGAGAGAGACGTATGAGTGTTGGTGGTATGGGCCCCACCAATAAATGTGCATGTGAATGAGCTAGTGGGATGTCGGGTCTGCGACGCAGGGAGGATATCGGTAAATGTTGTTCCCCATTTCCAGATTTGCGCTGGATCACCAGCATTGGAAGCACCCAGAACCATATAACATTCCGAAGACAGATTGCAGAAAACAGTTGCACCACCCTCAAGCGCAAACTTCAGCTTACAACCCACAAATTGCAAACAACTCAACCAGCAAACTGCTTCCGATATGCAAGTATGCTAAGAAGGGCTGACCCATTGTTCGCAGTGGAATTATATAGTTATGTACTACAACGTCTAACAGTTATGGTCCACAAAAATACTAAAATCAAAATATGCAATGCTGAGCAACAAATTGTAACCAATACTTCTTAAATTCATATAAGACATATCTGCTGTGGGGGTTGTCCATCACCAGCACTGTACAGCCAAAAAAACAGCCCTCACTAAATGAACAGGCACGGAATAACTAAAGAGATCTGTCATACTTTGCTGGACAATTTGGAAGACTAATATAGTCAACCACTGTACGTCCGAAATATCTACACAACTGACCGCTTCTTTACAGCTCATAAAGACACTCAGATATGGGAAGATAACAAAAATGCCTATCCAAACAGATCTCTCCACTTCTCTATCCCTCAAACATGCCAGCTCAGGACCACAACTATACACAAGATCTCAGATTGGACAAGTCAGTGCAGTAACCAGCTAAGCAAACTAAATCATATGAAATACCATAAAAAGGTCCTGCAGAGCTGTACAAAGCGGACATCATACTGAAAACCATAAAACTGTGCGCTGTCTCTTACACTTCATCATCCAACACACAGCTATGCCGCCAACATCCGGTAACACAATAACTGCACAGCAGCAGCTCTTCAGCAAAGGTGGAGGAGCGTCGCCCCACTGCTCTACAAGCAGTTTAAAAAGGAAAACAAAAATGATAAGCGCCAATGTTATTATCATTTAGTTTTTCTGTTCCTGCTAAGGTGTGGGACAGGGTGGCGCTGGGCTGGCCTGAGCAGGGGCCAGCGGGAGGAGTGGTGAGAACATTCTAATGTGCGCATGACAGTTTTGCCGGCCGTCTTGGGCCGGACAAACAGTCATGCGCACTTTGCATGTTCTCCACCGGCTGTAATGCACAGCCTGGGTGGAGAACATGCACAGCATCCCAGTTGCTCTCTGAGCGCTGAACCACGGTGCTCAGACCAATCACATCGCTGCTGTGCGGCATCGTTGTAATTGGCTGGGTGAGTCTCTGTGCTTCCTGGTTCCTGCTGTCGACCGAGGAGTCAAAGAGGGACAAGAGGCAACAGTCGGCCAGCCTGCAGGTAAGTGTGTGTTTTTTTAAAAATATTTCATTTACCCGCTCTATCACCCTTCCCCACGCTCAGCCACCCCCGTTAAGTAGCAGCCGCCACTGCAACCGCATCTTGGAGGTCAGCACACATGGCATGGAAACACTTCCCACACTTTATCAAAACAAAGAGAACACCCTTCCAACCACAAACCCTACACGGGGTAGCATGCTATTCATGTAAATAGGTGCTTCAGTGCCCCACCTAGGGGTAGCAAGTGCTATATAAATGCTGCAGTACAATAAGGTTTCAATGTTATAGATACATACATCTGAAATATGGTATTAGTATGAGGCTGCCATAAGCCTGTAATAAAAATGGTAAACTAAAAAGCATTCACTGAGGTGGCCAGTTTTACTAGTGATCTTCTTTAAATAACAAGCCTTTCAGCTCTGCCATGCACTCTGTGGGGTGGTGATGGGTCTTGCCAGGGCTTTAAGTGGGATAAAAAAAAACTATTGGGTGTGGGTTGTCTCTCAAAGGGGTGTGGCCAATATAATTATGGGCGTGGCTTAAAACACAGAAGTTGGAAATCTCTGCTCAGCATTATGTGCCGCCTCACTGGTAGGCTGTTTCTTTCGGTCTTTGCATCCAGATATATAATACAAGTAACATTACACCTACAGCACGACTATTGGCTTTGTCAATGGCTGTTAATTGCATAAGATAAATAAGCAACAACAATGGCATCTTTGTATACATCAAAGGCAGTGAAGGGTGGTACTGCTACAAGTTAAGATTTTTTTTTCACTCGGAGGGTAGAGAGTCCGAAAGAGACCCGTCTCAACACCTACTTTTTAGATCTGCCGGGTGCATGACCCGGCCCACTTAAAGCCCTGGGTCTTGCTAAGGATTGGTTGTCCTCCACCCTGTAAGGTTAGGGCCCGCATGTAACTTTTAAGCTATGGGTATGACTCTTAGTGCGTCAGCGGGTGTCCCTGCCTTGTAGGAAAGTAGGGTGTGTCCAAGAACGACTATTCCCAGTCCACCGATGGATGGCTGATAACCCAGTAGTGAAAAAATAAATGTAAATTTGATACTTGTATAGCGCACTACTCACCCGCAAGGGTCTCAAGGCGCTTGTACGAATACCGCTGTGGAACCCATCCTGGCTTTCCCTGTGAGGCATCCACTCCTGGGCACCCCCAAGGTGGAGGCCAGGCATCCTTAGCGTTGTGGGGGTCGTTGTGGAGATCAGGGTCTGCCGCTCTAATCATTGACCCACACTTCTCCACTAAAAGACTTATTTGGCACTAATATTATTTCCTGGGTGGTGTTTCCCCGGCACCAGAATGAGTGCAGCCTCTGGCTGTGCCTATCTGTGGCTGCTCCTGATAAAGCGCAGGATGTCACAAAGTTTTTCTTTCCTGTCCAAAACCTTAACTTACTGTTCAAGGCTGCTAGTTAAGGCAGATAGGGATAGTGAATGTTGTTCCCATGTTGCTGCAGGCAGCTCCTGTGGCTAACTTGCAACACGGGGTTTAACCAATCTGACTCGTAACCAGTTATAGATTACACATGCTGTCGCTATTGCTAGTAACTGGGGGGTGTAAATCACTATCTAATAACATACTATAGCATCGGTTTGCAATAGAGATTGTTTTTTTAAGACACAAAACAGGAGTCTATCGGGTCAAAGATTGAGTGACATCTCTTCCTGTGATGTCATTTCCCGTGATATCATCAGGTGTCAATGGACATGAAGGCGCCATTTTTGCCACCGCTATGATGCTAATTAAATGCGGTTGATATGGACGGCTGCCTGACGTTCAGCGGCCGATGCCTCATGGGGAGCGTTGCCTGCAGCCATCACAGCACGCCTCTCTACCCTATATTCATTATTAGCCTTTCCTGTCACTAAAAGTCTGGACTACTGTCTGAGTCTCTCTACGCGGCTGTTTTAAGCTTGCTTGATTTGCATGTGAGTATACGCAGATGTGTCAGTGTACCATGGGCAATGGCTATACTACCATTACATTTTTGGGCAATGACCTGCAATCACTATATCAGTTTAATGTAATATTAATCTTTATTGCGTGATTCAAAACCATTGCAATGACATGCACAGTAAAACATTAGTAAAATGTGCATTATAATGGATTTATCATGTGTTACCAGACTAAATGCGCGTGCAGGGTGCCATCGCACCGCCACTTCCGGTGCAGGTGGCACCTTACGGTAATACGAGGCAGACGCCCCAGCACCGCAAATGCTTTTAGAGGCATCAAATATGGCCCCGTTGCCTGGGGAGGTGGGGATTCAAAATGCCGCTTTGTGGAGCCAGCCTACGTCATTGCCGCGGCCCTAGATAGCCTCGGTGACGGAATAAAAAGTGGGCGGGTCTGACCTTCCATCGAAGGACACGGTTTCGGACACGGAGTCCTGATCTCAAAGAGATCGATGCCGCCGGCGGCCTCCCGGTGGGTGTTTGTTCACCGCCGATGCTGCAATGACACTCGTGACACTCGTCCCCGGGAAACCAGACAAAGGTCCCCAGGGGTCACTCTGATGCAAGATGCGTCACGAGACCCCATATAACGGGCAAAGTAATGGAACAGGAACAGCTCGCGCACACGGGAAATTCAATTTCGCAAGTCTGCCAGAGGCACGGCATGAATTCAGGACATGCAAAAATGTTGGGGCCAAATCAGTATGGCCTTGGGGTAGAATTGTCAGCTTTCTAAATAAAGGAGGCTCGAGTCAGCCACGTGATTGACTTTTTCCCAGCCCTCTCAACTACCGGGCAAACTCCCCTGTCAGTGCACCTTCCCTTACCTGCGCGTTCCGTACTCAGGGATACATAGATCATCACACAGGGCATGATTCACAGAACAATTTGCAAAGCTGCACCCGCACGTTTACTACCTCAGATGGGCACAGACCTGCAAATTCTTAGAACTCACATAGGTTTCCAACAGCTGTACGAGGAAGCTTGGTTTCCAACAGCTGTACGAGGAAGCTTTCCTTAATTCTGAATTACCACCAGGCAGAGCCATTTGAGCACACTTGCACGTCTCTTCTCCGCCACCTGGAAATTACTCTTCTCTGTGACTATTCCTGATACTGTTGGAGCGGCCATCGGCCTTTGACTGGGGCCGATACATGGCACGGACCTGGAGCCCATATTTTCAGCAGAGTCCAGTCAATCACCATTCCACCATCTGTGACTGATATTGAGAAACTTCTTGTAGACTTCTTGATGGATAAATGATTTTTGTCTCTCTTGCTCAATATTTACCTGCAGAAACACCTATGGCTTCAAATTTTAGATGTATCCCAAAGACACCGAGGTCTGGTCTGTCTGCACAGTAAGGAACCAGCGAGAAATGGCACCTTGCTTCCAGGGTTGCCTTGCTGAAGCAAAGCACTATTTCTTAATCAAAATCCCTCACTTTAATCTCAGCCAGATTGAAATGAATCCACATCGGTCTCAGCCTGGTGCGCGTATGCCATGGGACTTGCTTCCATTCTTCTAGAGGCCTCCGATAATGCCTCATGAGTCCTGCCTGCAGTTTTGTCATCGGTCCCTTGTTTGCTGAAGACTGGCTCAATTGAATGCTGGTTTTCAAGCGCCTGCGCCAGTGTTGTCCCTCTGGGGACGATCAGACTACTCTGTCTGCATTCACTACACAAGACTCCTTCCTACACTGCTGTAGACTCTGCATTGCCCGTCCACCACTGAAGTGGAGGAGCCGGGGCTCTGATGTTTGCCCAGGAGCTCCACGCTAGTCTCACCTGTGAGGCACTACTCCAGCCAGAAGTACTGAGACCAGTTGCACACTCAGCATGTACCCTGTTCCCCTCAAACTCGGAATGCAGGATTATTCTTCCAGTTCCACTTACTAGTGACACTGCTGCTAGGACCGTTTTTTTGCTTAGATTCTGAATACTGTGTGGTGGATCTTTGCAGATTAAGGTCTCCGCTTAATCAAGATTTTCCTTAAAAAGCGCTGCTTGGCACTTGCAGTGCTCCGCATACAGGGTCCTCCACAGTGCCTCGTCCTCTTTGACCTCTCCATTGTTGCTGTTTGCATTCAGCAGTTCTCACAAGGAATACTGCTGTGGGCACCATCCTCACAGAGATCCAGGCAGGTCAACACAATAATGACTAAATGAACACAGACATGGTGTTCTTTTGGAAGGACATGATGCACACAGCAAATAGGCCTTCGGATTTGGAAACGGAAAACAAGATTGCGGGGGTGACTTTATACCACTGGTGGACACTATTTTAATTTTGAAGAAGTTCCTGACTGACCTATAGAACCGGAACAGGCAAAGAAATGTTTAGTCTCAAGGAAGGGGTAACAAAGTTCCAAGCCTTCCTGGTAAAGTAAATCCCACAGCGCCTCAAACTGATATTTTGTAGACTATTTGAAGCCAACTGGGCCAACTGGTTTGACTCTAAATTCAAGCCTAACCTTCAAGGTCGAGGGAGCGGAATGTGTTCGAGCCAGCAGTAGACGACGTTGCATTTCACTGATCCCGCTCCATGGAATCATGGATCTGGAATGACCTGGAATCACTCATAATTCTGTGTAGTGTTCTTAATACGGCTATTGCTAAACTTTTGCACAAAAAGTCTCAGCTCCATTCACCCAACTTACAAGGCAAACACATTTCATAAATTGCTCCGAGCAGCAAACATGTCTGACAGCAGCAATTCACATTGTCTAATCCTTAAATACCCCGTGGTAAAACAGACTAGCAATGGGGGTCCAGCTAATCTCCACATCTACGGCTGACCCAAAAAAAAGCTCCTATCATTCATATACCTGTATCAGCAGTAGATGTAATAACACATATCTCCAGGTGGAATTTTTTTTGGAATATTTTATTCACCTAAACCTATAAGTGTAGGTGACAGAACACCAACTAGAACATTTCAGATTAGACAAATCACATCTGAGATGCCTTCAGGCTTCATTGTGAGGGTCAACCATCTCCACTGTGGGACAACACAAGTAAACACATCTAACTTTTAAGGCTGGACATCTGCTTAGGGAGATATCCAGACTTGAATGATGTTATGTCTCTTCATACAGCAGCTGCTGTGTTAGAAGAAGTAAGTGTACAACAGTTTAACTAAAAGAGCGGGTTATCTGTTGCAAAACAAAAACAAGCTTTAAGATTTATTTCAAACAGAGGAAAGGAAAAACTAGATTATCCAAAAACAAAACAATCCAAGAATATGACAGTGATTTGCAGTGTTGGTGGACTAATGCTTTGACAAAATGTAATTGCATTTATATAGCGCTTACTAACCCGGACGAGACATCAAAGCGCTTTTCGGCTAGTAGCACTCTACTTCGGAAAAAGAGGATTAGTGGTGACTCGGTATAGGCAGATGTGAAATTAATTTGAGCGATGGACATGTGAGTTTGTTATTAGGATTCAAAAAGGATAATGGAGGGATGGAAGAGGGAGGGGTTTGCATTTATATAGCGCTTGCTGCCACCAATGAGGTGTCGAAGTGCTTTTCGGCAGGTAGCATGTTACTCCGGAACCCTAACAGGATTAGTGGGGCATTAGTTTGGGAGATTTGAGTAGTAAAAGAAGTTTGATATGATGCAGGGAGGAGTAGAGGAGGGAAGAGTCTAGAATGGGTAGTACAATGGGGTTTAAGATGATTCAGAGAGTGGAGGTAGAGGATATATTGAGAGAGGTATAGCGTGAGATATGGGGTAGTGCATTGGAGATGCTGAATTCCTCGTAAAGTAATAAATATAAAGATACACAAGTACATGGAAGGTATATATGTATAAGGAAGGTAATATATGTAGATTTAAGTTGTGTTTAATAAACTCAGACTATCAAGTGTTGCTGTAATTTGAGCTTATTTGTTTTAAAAAAAAAAAAAATTATAATTTCCTTTTTTTGTGAAGCAATTGTAGATAAATAGTTATGATAAACATTTACTTATTTATGCAGTGATCTATTTACACGTTAAACATAATTAATATGTACATTTGTCAAGCAGAACTAATGAATATCTATATATTTATAAATATAATTATTATACACGTTTATACAAAGGAATACACATATGTAGGCACGCTTTTATTTGGTCCAAAAAAATGCTTATACACACAGGTATATGCTGTATATTTATGTTCGAGTATGGTGGTTATGTGGCGAAGAGTCAACTCTTGAGTAGTCTTCAGATGATAAGGTAGTTATCCGTGGATCTTAAGTTTGGGGGTAAAGAGTTCCATAGTTTGGCTGCTTGAACAGAGAAGGATGTGCCACCTGTGTTTTTTTCTTCTATGGTAGGATTTTGAGGCGATGTGCCAATCGGGAGCGGAGGTTCCTTTGTTGCTAAATGCTTTAGCTAAGGAGGTCCAAACTGTCTATGCTGAGCCAATGGTTTGATAAATGCTTTAGCTAAGAAAGTCCCAACAGTCTATGCTAAGCTCTATACCCAATCTGAAGTCCAACAGAAGAACCAATCAACATATTCAGGAAAGGAATTGGGCTTCAAGGCTCAAAAAGAGAATGCAAGGCTAAATCTCAATCGAAGAAACATAGAATTCCATCACTTCACTGACAGTTGTGAATTTTATGTCCCTATATAAAATACCTGCTAATTATTCGAGAGCATGCAGCAGACTTCAAGTCCCCAATCTGCGAGATGAATTCCCCAGTAGCCTCGAAGGGGGTGGCCACAGAGCCCTTCAGGAAGGTAGTCAAAGATATTATAACTAAGACAGAGAAATATCACACACACACACACCTAGCTAAACCTGGACTACAAAACAAACATTGGCCAATTGGCTAACAATACTTGTCTTACTGGTCAAGTATCAGGATCAGGCAGGTTTCTTTAGTGGTAATTTTTAAAGTATTTATCTCATTTTCTGTTGAGCTACCGTCTGGTCAATTCCTTGACAATGGCATTGCGCCTCCTTGTGAACACTATCTAGAATGTCTCTCCTAGCATCTCACGAGCTTTTCAATTCAAAATCATAGTTTAGCTGCACTTCGTGGAGACATATATCGCAGTGACCCAAGCCTCAAATATTCATCCGTTAGTCTTCATCTTCTCGAACCTTGGCTTGGTCAGAGGCATGAGTTAGGTTTCTCCTGCCCCACTGACCTGAGACATTACTCACTACTCGAAGGTTAATGCTGACTTACAGAGAATAAAATGGCCAGCATATACGGATACATTTTATAGGCTGGCTGTTTGATTGTTCAGTATCTTTGCTTCTTACCATCCTCAACGTAATTCAAAAGAATGCCTGAGCATCTGGTAATCTGGTGTTCTGGGCCGCTCATGCATCCAGGGGATCTCTAAGTCAACCGAGTACCCATATCCCATTTGTTTGATTTGAATAAGATTCCGATGACACAAAGGAAAAAATACTGTACTGGTACCTGCTCCTCTTCGTCTGGTGCAGAATGGATTGCAAAATACATTCCAATGGTTGCATTAAAGCAAAATATAAGGAAATATATTACACATTAATAAAAACAAAGACAGAAAAGAGTCCTATTGAAGAATTAACAGTTAAATTACCATAATACATTGGGCCTCAAGTGATAAGCCAGGGAACTGATGAGTCAATAATGTAGCAGACCTTACAATCTAATGGGAGACAAGAAAGAAAAGAATGGCCAACAAAGTCTAGAAATTCTCCTAAAAGTTATTAGGGCTGGTTCGACAGAGCGTGTCCACATTATGTGTTTTGGACATAGTGAAGTACACTTCCATTTTAACTATAGATGGCCTTCATCAAAATAGTTGGTCTCCTGGCTGCAGAATTCCTTCATTTCCTTCAGCTGTGCACGAGGCACGGTATTCACCAAAACATTGTTCCTCCAAACTGGATACCAGTAAAGAAGTGAGACAACTCATGTCTAGGGTATATCAAGTTACTAGCATCAGTTTCAGTGTGCCAATTAAGGCCCGGATTACGATGGGTCCTATCATTCCGGAAGGGAAGTATGAGGTCCACAGAGTTACCGTGACCCTCTCATGTTTCCTCTATAGATTTCAGCTGCTGAGAGAACCTGAAATGTCTGGGGGCGGAGTAAAGGAGAGAATAAGGAATTACCAATTCTTCATTACCCATCATATCCTCAGAGTTCAAACCAGGAATCCCCTTTAATTCTGCAACTTGTCATTAATAGCATCCCCAGTATTATTTCCTCCCCTACATCTGGTGACAGTGGTGTAAGGACCTAAATGTATTCTTCATACATAAGCAGTCTACTGAGAAACTCTGTGCTGCTAAGCTGTTAGATTCTCCCAGCTGCTGACCAAGTCCACCAGAGGAAGTTGGTTAGCTAGCACACAAATATTTGAATATGGCAAGATTAATATCTAGTGGATTGACTTACTAACTTGACGCCTCCAATTGCATGCCAAACATCCTCCCAGGGACAAAAAGCTACTCAAGAGTCAGCCATAAAGAACTCCACTGCCTCCCTTACAGTCCATACCTGGAGGGGATTGGTTAACTTCTCTAAAAGTTGTTTTAAAGAAAATGTTTTAGATCACCTGGGCCACTCTTTACCCTATGATGGGCTCCCATCATCTTCATTATCCCTACTTGACATATTCATATCAATTCTTCTAAGCAGCAGTGGCCCTGATCCTTTGGGGATCAGCTCCCCTTCCCCTAGTGAAAATGCATTGCGTCATAATTTATCAGACCCCCATTCCAAAACATGTATTGTGGTTAATGCAGATAAATATTGTATCTGCAATGGTAGCATCCCTCACTTTCTGCTCTGTTTTGTTAGCCCTATACATAAAAGTGTCTCTTAATTGTGTAAAGCTCACCTTCTTGAATGTGGAGGACCAACTAAAGAAATCGACAGAGAAAATCTCTGCTTACATCAAGACGTTATCACGTGAAAGTACGTCTCCTACAGAAGGACCATATTGTAGATAGGATGCTACACAGTATGGCCAAGCTGTGTTCCACTTCTGATAGCTTTCACGTTGCTCTTGTGTGTAAATCATACACTGGAATGCCAGGTTCTTTATTGACGCAGGGTGTAAAATATATAGTGAAATGACGATTTCCAAATTGCGAGGTACCTAAACCGTACATTCTTGCTGTGCATGTTACCGCTATGCCAGGCGCATGAAGGCTCCCCCCACCGCACTCGCTGATGCGTGCAGCTGGGGATGAGGGGACACACACTCTGGCCTGGTTGTCTGAGGCTTGGATGCCAAGCAGCAGAATACTAGATATTTCTCTCTGCTATCTTCTCCTTCAGTTCCGATGTGCCAAGGCAGGGTATGGCTTCTCTGATAATGGTTTCTCACGCTTAATGTGAACATGAGTGGGTGGGTGGTAAGGCACTGTAAAATGGTCCAGCTGGCCTTGAGTGGCACACTAACACCTCCTAGTGGTTGGACTTAGGGAAGGAGTCCTTTCGCCTTGGCGCGCTAGGCGCGTCACTTCCGGCGCACAGAGGTCGGGGGAGGGTACTTATACCTCCCCCGGTCTTTCTGGCGTCCTCTTTGCGCCGGACACGCCGTCTCGTCGGTAGTCTCGCGTCGGTCCCCTGGCCGGAGCTACTGGGTCGCTTTGGAGGTTGACGGTGAGTTGTTCTGTGTTGTCCCCCTCCCCCACTTGCACAACTCTGGTAGGCCCGGCGACGGCCTTGGCTGACTTGGGGGGCGCGGGCCCGGATAGGCCAGCCAGTGGGCTTTTGCGGCCTGGCACACTAGGTGATGGGCCATGGGCCTTATGCTTGGAGCCTCGTCCCGGGCTTTCTTTCAAGATCGCGTTCATTGTTTGGCTGTGGTGAGTTGGGCTGTTGCGGCCTGTTGTTCTCCCCCCTCCCCCCACCCCCAAACCCGTTTGGGGCAGTTGTTCGGCCGTCCGTCTGGCTGGATGGTGTGGTTCGTGACCGGGATCAGGGGAGCGGCAGGGTGGGGACCTCACGTTTGGTAATTGCGGGTGGTGTCTGTTGCAGGCCTCTAACCATCTCGGAGGGGGGACCCACCCAAGGCACATAACGGGCATGTCCTCAGAGTGTTGTGTGTTTTTGCGGGTGGTGGTCTGGTTGCGCTGCCATGGATTCACGGCCGCCGCAACGCTGTCGGCCTGCTGCTGGCTGTGCCTCAGTGTGAGGTCGGACTACCTTCCTTTGTTTGGGGGGGTGGTCCATTGATTGAAGTTCTCTAGTTAGAAGGGGATTGTAGACGAGGGAGATTTGGCATTTCAGAGGTAGCTGTGTGCCTCGGCCCAGACTGGGATGCGCTGGGGATATGTTGTTCAGGTCGGGTCACTTGAGCACTACCATGAGGTATTAAGTGGGTGTTTATGCAAAGGCATTGGGCATCGCTCATTTGCTTGTTAATCATTGCCCGCTTGACGCACAGCTCAGAGAACGGACCTCTGAGGCTTGCGTTTCCACGTCTCCAATGTTTTCTAAGTATAACTTTTACAAGTGAAAACACGTCAACAATGCCCTGTTTGTAAAGGTTGTTTTAGGTGCGCCAAGCGAACGCTTGCAATTTGTCACTTGTCCGGAGTTGGTAGTTGTATGCTTTATGTGGGGGACAACAGGACGAGTTGTGTGCAGATGAGAGCCTGTCGAGGCCTTTCTATGAATTTTGAGCAGTGACATGCCGCCGGGCGCATTCAGTCTGGGCTGCTAAAGAGGTGCCTCGGCCAGCAAAATAAATGGCACTGCATAAATCAGCGGCACAAGCACCATCCATTGTTCACCTCAATTGTGTTGTTTGCTAGAGCAAAGGTCGGACAGGGTAGAGCACCATATTGAGGCCTTTCTCAGAGCGCTTCTTGCCGATCACAGCCTGCTGGTAGAGAGGCTGGGTCACAATGCACCCACAGTGTGCTTGTTTGCACAGCACTGCGGGGGCACTTGGGGACACTTCTGCTGGAGCAAGGATAATGATTACGCTTTCACCCCAGATGTGCCATCGTGGCCTTGTCACGTTTTAAACCGATTATATGCAGCTAACGAATCACAGTTATGAAATTAAGGCGGCGAGCTCTCAATATGTGCTTTGTGTGCCAGTTGCACGTATCTTGCGCATCGCACACGGACTCACTTTGTGGGAATTATTTCTGCAGTGCACGCGTTTAAAGTGTGGGTTCAGAAGTCAAGCGGGGATCTTGTCCAGCTGGCAGAGGATTATACTCATCGCTAACACTGTTTTCGCCCATTAGGGGCATCTGCGGTGAGGGAGTGCCTGTTGTGTACAGTTATTGGCGCACGCAGTGAACGTTGGCATGGACCCCAAGTCCACACTTCCGCAGGGGGCGAGGCACGGATGTTTAGTCGCAGGTTCCCTGCATAAACGCACCAGGTAGAATCTTATATGCGCAGGCGCACTGCCAGCGCCAGGTAGCTGGGCAACTGCGGCCTGAGTGGTGACCCTTGAACTAATGTTTCTCAGCGGGCTCTGTTCTCGCACCGGATTGCGTATTGTTCAATTTATATGCATGTTATACAGCGCGGACTTGGCCCGAAGGCATCGGAGGACTCGACAACGATAGCAGGAACAAGTGTACTGCGAGTACAGTTACAAGAATCTGCAATGTTGTGCTAGAGTTTGTGTTAGAAGGTGGTTCTGACACCATGGGCCGCCCGGATTTTTCGCTTTTTGAGCACCTTATTGTGGAGCTTTTACTGTGGGGGAGCCTCATAAGTTGGGACTCACCCACAGTGAACTCAGGATGGACGAGACATGCCAGGGAAAGTCAGTGTGTTTTACTGTGTTTTCACTTCCTTATTCCCCTATGAGAATGTGGAGCCAGGGGCTAGTTTAACTTTAATTAGGCCTACAGAGTCCAGACACGCACTTAAGTCCACTGTAGCATATGTGAAAAGAAGTATTCTGCAGAGTCCAAAGTCATATTTGTACTGCATTTGGGTCATCCAGAACTGTCATATTCCTCTGAGCCAGCCAGGACAAAGACCCAGGCTGAGGGCTGACCTCAGCTGGATGGATTGATAACCTTTCTTCCACGAGCTAGAGTCTCCTCTCCACGAAAGGAAGATGGGAGGTGCTGCAGGCCAATGCATCAACTGCTGTCGCTGGATGCCAGGCACCGGGCTGCACCAAGGAGGGAAGGTAGCATGGAAGGAGTTGGGTTTCAGAAGCCATGTGGCCAGAGACACTGGACGACTCCATTTTTCACAAACACAGAGGCTGGACAAGAAGGAGGGAGCAGGGGCAGGAAAGTGATGTGTCGCTGTTTGATAGGACCAACAGGGACTTCCTGCCAGCCCCCTACTCAACTTTTAAAAAGTGCTTGCACAGGAAGAGAAGCTCTCTCTGGGGTGTGGTCGGCAGAGGCAGAAGGTGCTGGAGCCTGGCGCAATGGGCAGTTGGAAGGAGAGACCCCCTGACTGCCCCCAGGACCCTAACAGCACCAGAAGGAAAGCCCAGGACCGGTGCGCAGGAGCAGTGGCCCCAGCGCAGGGAGAAGAGGGGCCCAGGGCCAGGCGAACGGCTGGCGCAGGGAGCTAGTGAAGACTGTTCCCTGCAGAAGGCACCCCCTTGGAGACCCGGAGGAGGAAGGAGAGTGCACCCAGTGGCTGGGGGGCGCCACCAGGAGCAAGAGGACGCGAAAATGGAGAAGATCGGACCCCTGGGGGCTGAGATATGCCCCCCAGAAGGTACACGACCTTTGACCTTTGATGGGACCAATGACGAAGCACGTGGGGCTCCGCCTCCGGTCTGGCAACTGCCCCCGGGGTGGGTCAGGTCCCGGGGGCTGCCCCCCAAGGAAGAAAAGTCGAGGTGCGCCGTCGCGCAGCCGGTGAAAGTACCCCCGCGGGGTGCCAGGAGCCCACCCTGGCCCCCGCCGAAAACGGAGGATGGGGAGCGCCGGCGCGCTCCCCACGAAGGTGACCGGAAGCAGAGTGCCAGGAGCCCACCCTGGCCCCCACCGATGCTGGGTGTGGGGGAGCGCCGTTGCGCACCCCGAAGATGGTCGGGGGCCCGGGACCCCATCCCCGGGCCCCGAGTGTGGAGGAGGTGGGGGGGGGAAGTGCCGTTGCACTCCCTCCGAAGACCCGCTCGGTTGTAAAGGTTGCGTGTCTGCCCTCTGGAGCGGGCAGACGAGAAGAGTCGTGCTGGCTCCCGCGGCAGCACGCGAGGGTGCTGGCCGGGCGGGGAGCCGGCGGGGGCAGCCGGGGGTGGGCTCCCCAGGCTGCCCTACATCGTGGAGGCAGGCGAGGGTCCCGGGTGGGACCGGGACCCCGAGAAGGAGAGCGGAGGCGCGAGGGGCCCGGGTGGGACCGGGCCCCCGAAATCAGAAGTAGCGGCCGGGGGTGGGCTCCCCGAGTCGTCTAGCAGCGCCTGGGGGTCCGGGTGGGACCGGGCCCCCCAACCAAGGGAGAAGAAGCGGCGAAGCCGCCAGCATCGCCAGCGCGGCTCTCCCCGGCACAGCGGGAGAGCCGCTCATCTATTATTCACCTGAAGGAGCTCTAAGCGCCCCATAATGCCTTGCAAGGCCTGGGGAGAACATCGTTTTTGGCTCCGGGTGGCCCCCAGAGGAGGGGGTCACCCTCATGAGTGAAAGACAGTGCATGGGGGCTGCAGGAGCACCGCAGCCTCCCCCAGCCTAACGGAGAACCGTCCCCCCATAAGTTTCATGGGGCATCTGAAGGAATAACACCTCAAGGGCGCAGCCAGCATCTATACTCTTCTGGGCTGGAACTGGTGTTCTACAGCTGAGGGTGTACTACGAAGGGCATCCCCTGGAGGTGAAGTGGTGTAACTGCACCGAAATGCATTTACTAATAGTTATTTCTTTCAGAGGGACTGAAGTTCATTTGTTTAACGTGATGTGCTGGTGTAAGGTGATGTAATAAGCCAAGTGGGGTTATGTTCAAATGAGCAACTAAGGTAATGAGTACTGTCATTCTAAAGTGTGCGTAGACATGGATTCTTGCTGCTGCGCTTAGGTGAAGACCCCCGACTGCTAGCCCTTAAGATGTAGAGGTGCATACTTTAAGGTCAGTAGGAGATGCTCAGTCAGGGTCATGTGTCACCAAGGCAGGTTTACCCCTTTTTAATGCTGGTTGAGGTAATGGGGTGGGTCGCCACTGGGATGGTGCCAGTGCGCAGGACCCTCGCCCCAGGTTATGTTCAACTAACTGCATTGGGGGCAAGTTGATGTGCATACATGGGAGTGGTGGTACTAGACCCCACCCCCCCTGCGGGAGGGGTGGAGATGTTATGCAATGTCACAAAGTAATTCCAACAGCTTATGTATATTTGTAAATTGGTGCATGGTATTGAGTAGTGTGTGTGTTTAATAAATGTACTCTTACTTTTATAAAGCAAAGTACAGACTGGACAATCAATTATTGAGTGTTATTTTTGTGCACCAGCAAATGGCGATTACTAGCCCACACCACCTCCCTTGAGTAAGCCTCAGACTGCTCTGCAACGCTACCCTCTGAGAGTCAGGCGCTACAATTGGGTGTTTGGTTCCCAGTGAAGGACAAATGTAGTCATGTTATTTGTGCAGGCCTCACAGATGCTGCCTCGTTTTCCAACATTGGTGTCTAGCGGCGGGAAACATAGTATCCCATTCTGGTGTGCATTTATAGCATTTGATAAGTCCAGTTTTGCCACACATTACCTATGCAGCAATGAGCAAATGGAAGAGCGCAAGGCTCGGAGAAGGGTTCAAAGTTTTGGTTATGTGAACTAAAGGTATGGGAAAGGAAAGCCCAGCGCCCATATGGGTCATGTGAAGGTATTATGGTTTAAATGTAAACTGTATTGATATGACCGCGCTATGTTGATTAGCATGTGCTAGCGGGATGGGGCTTTCCAGGAAAATTGCATACAAATGTTCTAAGCCATATTGTACACCTTTGAACCCTAACACTACATACACTACACCTGCATGAGGAGGGTGTCTCCTCGAGAGATAGGGACAGCAACTGATACCTACATCACAGGTGGGGCTGTAGGGGTGGATTGACTTCAAGGGGGACAGGAGAAGTAGGGGTCCTGGGAGGTTCCTGCGCATTTTAAGGGCAGGGAGGGTTTCCACAGGAGGGGCCCCAGATATCCTTCCCCCACTAAAAGTTTCTTGCTAATGGCGCAGGCCAAAACCACTGGAAGGGTGGGGCAAGAGGTTTCTTTACCCCGTGTAGTAGCGCCCCAGGGGTTCCCATGGTAGGGGACCCCAAGAAACTTTTCCCACTGTGGGAGGAGGGTGTGGTAGAGTTGAGTGTCCGGCAGGTCCCCCAGGTTAACTGGTGGGGAGGTGAGCAACCCAGGGGTGGCCCCTGGTAGTGGGTGGCCCCCAAGGAGGGTAGTTCTTGAGTGGTGGTGTGTAGTGATAGCCCCTAGGTACCCTAGGTGGGCTAGGTAACTGACCCAGTGGAGATCTGAGTGGGGGCGATGTGCTCCTTAGTTCCAGGTGAAGGGTTAGTGGGGGACCCTGAGGTGTCAGGGTCGGGTAGCCGGTAATCGGTCAGGTAGGTCCTGTGGGACTTGGACCCAAGGACCAGGAGCATGGGGGTGTTCCCTAGCTCGCGGCAGGAGGTGGACTTCTGCAAGGTAGTACCACCCTGGACACAGGTGGGGCCTAGCTTAAGTGAAGGGACCCTGTGTTTCCCCAAAGGGGTGGTGCAGGCCTAGCCGGGATCTTTAGGGTCCCTGGCTGAGAGTGGTAGTACTGCCCTGAAGGCAGGTGGGGCCTATCTTAAGTGAAGGGACCCTGCTCTTCATAAGGGGTGGTGCAGGCCATCCAGGGACCATGTAGGTCCCTGGGCGGTCTCCCAAGGTGCTGCAGGGAGACCGGGGAGAGCCATGAGAGGTGGGCCTGGGTCTAGCTAACTCGGGGCCCACAGGCTCTCTAAGGGTACTCCGGGAGGAGAGCGCACCTCTCGGAGGGAAGGGTACATAGGCCCTGTTCTCGCAGCGGAGAACAAGGAAGGGGTCTAGGTTCCCGGGGTAGTTTCCATCTGGAGCTACTGACGGGGGGAATGAGCTGTAGGATGTCTGATGAGGCACCCTCAGTGTTCCTCCCTGGCACTGCCAGTGTGGTGGTGAGGCCGGTCTGAGGTCCTATCAGGGAGCCAGGCCAGGGGCCAAAGGGTGCTTTTCTGTGTGGGGAAGCACAAGTGGCTGTGCTTCTTTAGGGAAGACAGTCATCCCGAAAGGGTGGTGGCAGCAGAATGACCTCAGCGGCAGGCTGAGGGTGAGGGTCCAGAGAGGTTGCATCTTTGGGGTGCAAGGCCCAAACGGAGAGAGGGTACTGGTTGGAACAAACTCTGGAAGGGAGACCAGCTAGTGACCCAGGGGATGGGATTTAGACCTATCCCCGAAGACCGCATCAGTGCTGAGGCACTGGACCCTTGTCCGGAGAAGTGGTAGGCATAGTGTTGCATGCCCAAGGGCAAGGGTGAGCATAGTTAGGCTGAGTCCATGTAGACCATGAGTGACCTAGAGGTATCTAACCTAGAGCCCGGAGGGTTCTTAGGGTAGTCTGGGATCCCTGTCATGGGTGGAGATTTCATGGATGGGAGGAGTAGGTGGTCTAAGCGGATAACTGGTCAGTAAGGGGGGTCTGGTCAGAACCCCTTATAACTAGTTATCGCTGACTACGGGAAGTGTACCCATGTAGAGTGGCTACTTCTTCCCTGTAGGAATCAGCTGGGCGCGGCGTGTGTTAGAAGGTGGTTCTGACACCATGGGCCGCCCGGATTTTTCGCTTTTTGAGCACCTTATTGTGGAGCTTTTACTGTGGGGGAGCCTCATAAGTTGGGACTCACCCACAGTGAACTCAGGATGGACGAGACATGCCAGGGAAAGTCAGTGTGTTTTACTGTGTTTTCACTTCCTTATTCCCCTATGGGAATGTGGAGCCAGGGGCTAGTTTAACTTTAATTAGGCCTACAGAGTCCAGACACGCACTTAAGTCCACTGTAGCATATGTGAAAAGAAGTATTCTGCAGAGTCCAAAGTCATATTTGTACTGCATTTGGGTCATCCAGAACTGTCATATTCCTCTGAGCCAGCCAGGACAAAGACCCAGGCTGAGGGCTGACCTCAGCTGGATGGATTGATAACCTTTCTTCCACGAGCTAGAGTCTCCTCTCCACGAAAGGAAGATGGGAGGTGCTGCAGGCCAATGCATCAACTGCTGTCGCTGGATGCCAGGCACCGGGCTGCACCAAGGAGGGAAGGTAGCATGGAAGGAGTTGGGTTTCAGAAGCCATGTGGCCAGAGACACTGGACGACTCCATTTTTCACAAACACAGAGGCTGGACAAGAAGGAGGGAGCAGGGGCAGGAAAGTGATGTGTCGCTGTTTGATAGGACCAACAGGGACTTCCTGCCAGCCCCCTACTCAACTTTTAAAAAGTGCTTGCACAGGAAGAGAAGCTCTCTCTGGGGTGTGGTCGGCAGAGGCAGAAGGTGCTGGAGCCTGGCGCAATGGGCAGTTGGAAGGAGAGACCCCCTGACTGCCCCCAGGACCCTAACAGCACCAGAAGGAAAGCCCAGGACCGGTGCGCAGGAGCAGTGGCCCCAGCGCAGGGAGAAGAGGGGCCCAGGGCCAGGCGAAAGGCTGGCGCAGGGAGCTAGTGAAGACTGTTCCCTGCAGAAGGCACCCCCTTGGAGACCCGGAGGAGGAAGGAGAGTGCACCCAGTGGCTGGGGGGCGCCACCAGGAGCAAGAGGACGCGAAAATGGAGAAGATCGGACCCCTGGGGGCTGAGATATGCCCCCCAGAAGGTACACGACCTTTGATGGGACCAATGACGAAGCACGTGGGGCTCCGCCGCCGGTCTGGCAACTGCCCCCGGGGTGGGTCAGGTCCCGGGGGCTGCCCCCCAAGGAAGAAAAGTCGAGGTGCGCCGTCGCGCAGCCGGTGAAAGTACCCCCGCGGGGTGCCAGGAGCCCACCCTGGCCCCCGCCGAAAACGGAGGATGGGGAGCGCCGGCGCGCTCCCCACGAAGGTGACCGGAAGCAGAGGGCCAGGAGCCCACCCTGGCCCCCACCGATGCTGGGTGTGGGGGAGCGCCGTTGCGCACCCCGAAGATGGTCGGGGGCCCGGGACCCCATCCCCGGGCCCCGAGTGTGGAGGAGGTGGGGGGGGAAGTGCCGTTGCACTCCCTCCGAAGACCCGCTCGGTTGTAAAGGTTGCGTGTCTGCCCTCTGGAGCGGGCAGACGAGAAGAGTCGTGCCGGCTCCCGCGGCAGCACGCGAGGGTGCTGGCCGGGCGGGGAGCCGGCGGGGGCAGCCGGGGGTGGGCTCCCCAGGCTGCCCTACATCGTGGAGGCAGGCGAGGGTCCCGGGTGGGACCGGGACCCCGAGAAGGAGAGCGGAGGCGCGAGGGGCCCGGGTGGGACCGGGCCCCCGAAATCAGAAGTAGCGGCCGGGGGTGGGCTCCCCGAGTCGTCTAGCAGCGCCTGGGGGTCCGGGTGGGACCGGGCCCCCCAACCAAGGGAGAAGAAGCGGCGAAGCCGCCAGCATCGCCAGCGCGGCTCTCCCCGGCACAGCGGGAGAGCCGCTCATCTATTCACCTGAAGGAGCTCTAAGCGCCCCATAATGCCTTGCAAGGCCTGGGGAGAACATCGTTTTTGGCGCCGGGTGGCCCCCAGAGGAGGGGGTCACCCTCATGAGTGAAAGACAGTGCATGGGGGCTGCAGGAGCACCGCAGCCTCCCCCAGCCTAACGGAGAACCGTCCCCCCATAAGTTTCATGGGGCATCTGAAGGAATAACACCTCAAGGGCGCAGCCAGCATCTATACTCTTCTGGGCTGGAACTGGTGTTCTACAGCTGAGGGTGTACTACGAAGGGCATCCCCTGGAGGTGAAGTGGTGTAACTGCACCGAAATGCATTTACTAATAGTTATTTCTTTCAGAGGGACTGAAGTTCATTTGTTTAACGTGATGTGCTGGTGTAAGGTGATGTAATAAGCCAAGTGGGGTTATGTTCAAATGAGCAACTAAGGTAATGAGTACTGTCATTCTAAAGTGTGCGTAGACATGGATTCTTGCTGCTGCGCTTAGGTGAAGACCCCCGACTGCTAGCCCTTAAGATGTAGAGGTGCATACTTTAAGGTCAGTAGGAGATGCTCAGTCAGGGTCATGTGTCACCAAGGCAGGTTTACCCCTTTTTAATGCTGGTTGAGGTAATGGGGTGGGTCGCCACTGGGATGGTGCCAGTGCGCAGGACCCTCGCCCCAGGTTATGTTCAACTAACTGCATTGGGGGCAAGTTGATGTGCATACATGGGAGTGGTGGTACTAGACCCCACCCCCCCTGCGGGAGGGGTGGAGATGTTATGCAATGTCACAAAGTAATTCCAACAGCTTATGTATATTTGTAAATTGGTGCATGGTATTGAGTAGTGTGTGTGTTTAATAAATGTACTCTTACTTTTATAAAGCAAAGTACAGACTGGACAATCAATTATTGAGTGTTATTTTTGTGCACCAGCAAATGGCGATTACTAGCCCACACCACCTCCCTTGAGTAAGCCTCAGACTGCTCTGCAACGCTACCCTCTGAGAGTCAGGCGCTACAATTGGGTGTTTGGTTCCCAGTGAAGGACAAATGTAGTCATGTTATTTGTGCAGGCCTCACAGATGCTGCCTCGTTTTCCAACAGTTTGGATACGGTGCAGTCATGGTGTCCGGCTTGCTGCGAGTGGTGCAGTGGCTGCGTCGGGGTTGCAGTGAAGCGTGATAGGTTTATTTATAGTCACTACCACGGCCGCTGTGTCAGGTGTACCATTTACGCGTGTTGGTTCCGGATCCAAGCTTCCCGTCGGCTCGGCGGATTGTGATCACAGGCATGTTCATGGGTGGGCGGACTCGCGCCAGGGTTGTGCTGTATAGGGCCATAAGGCGAGTTTCTTTCGGGTTGCCTCGGGTGCAGTGACGGAGACAGAGTTGGGTTTTCCTCCTTTTATTCACCAGGGAGACCCTGAGAGAGAAGATTCCCTCCCTGGGGCCATGGCGAGGTGTATATTCATACAGTGGCAGGCGCACAATTTGCCTGGTGGGCCTGCCGGTGTGCCCAGAGGGGGCCGCATTACCTGCGGTGCTTGGGCTTGTGCCTCATGCCTCTTTTATTCACCACCAGTCGCTAACTGCTCATAGTTTCACTCTTGCCGGTTCTTTAGGTCACTGTTTTTTGTCTTGCTCTTCAATTCTGTGGTCTGTGTTTTCTCGTTGTTGCAAGTGAAGCACTGCACTGATACCAAAGAACCGGGAATGAGCACTACATTTCCCATTGGTATGGTGCTCCTCATCCACAAATAGTCTTAGCACCTGGGTAGGCAGCCACATTGATCAAATAATGCGAAATAATTATGGGACAGTTGTCCCACTTACTATAGCAGAACAGATCACCTTTATGAAGATGGATGCCTCTACCTAAACTCCTAGGAATGTTTGTGAATATTCTTAATTTCCGGCACACTCACTTGATTGGTTATCTCAGGTCAGTAATTGTCAAAGTAGTCTAGGCAGGCAAACATCCGAGACAAAAAAGGGAAATACTTAAAGTGCCTTATAGCCACAGATGCTTCACGTCCCCACATTTTGAACTCTACTAGCCATGCACTAAGGCCCAGTAAGCACACCCAAGGTCATAGCAACCCCACTTAGCAGCTGAAACAGGCACAGCTCATCCCATATCCATAACCACCGAGCTTTTAATAAGGCAGTACAGTCATGTAACATTGCTGGCCGACTGCAGGCATGTGTCTCAATAAATGGTGTGGGCCGAATACAGTCACGTCTAACCTTACACAACCAAGGGAAGTGGGATGTGCCCCGCCCATGGCCTCCCTCAAGATTTTCACACGGGGCCAAGGGCTCTTCGTATTGGGCGAAAGTCCGCAGTGCTGCAGAAGTAGACAACTCACAAAGGGCCGACGTTGGACTGAGCATGGATAAGCTTATCATGCCCATTTAAGGCGGTAGACAGTGGACAATTTTGATCGGTCACAAACTGGTCATTAAGCAAGAAAATATGAGTACATTAAAATCATTTATGGGGGTCTCTAGGAGAAGAACGCTGAAAAGAAGTGACATTTGAGCATCATCTTTTACCATCAGTGTCCAAGGGTGGTGTCGGTACAGCACGTCGCCCCTTCGCATACCACCTGAGTGGGGTGCCAGGCCCTAGTCTCCGGTACCTAGCTTCATACTTTGATGGTCCCGGTCTTTGGCCGGAAGCAAAACACTGGCCCTAGATCCCTGTACTCCTGATGTCCAAGATCACATATGACTGACCTAAGATCGCAAAGCAGGTGCCAAAGCATCAAAGTAACGGGCAAAGACTCATGCCATGAAGCTTTCATTAGCGCCGCAAGTGCAGTGGCTTTGGGGCCTCAGGAGAGTAACTAGCCCACTGCACCCTTCGTATGTACTGTACAACCCAACTTGATGGGAAGGGGGTAGTTTACTTTTGCATTAGAGACTATGAAGCCAAGTATACATCGCGGGGCTCTGTTCACACTAAAGTGGGCCAAGATCACACAACGCATAGGATGAGAGAATGCGGTTTCAGTCATATATGTTGATTTATGAAAATATGCCAGAGGTAGCGAAAATGACATCACAGACTTTGATCGGTGATAATATCATGGTTCATCCTTTGTCTCAATATAGACAATAGTTAAGGACAGGCTTTGTCCTTCACCCCCACCCGGATGCATTCCTCACCAGAGGACATGGGGGATTTCTGCACAGTGCTTGTAGAAAGTCACGTACCATTAAGGGCATGTTACTACTAAAGTTGTCCCAAAGTTTTGGGGTCAAACTGGGTTGGAGCAGTAAGTTAAAGTTAAAGCACAAGTAGGCGCAATGTATTAAAGAACTTTTGGCATTCCCAGTATTCAAGAAAGGGCAGGTATTGATACATATTGTTCCCCTCCTGTTCCCACGGTCTTGTCTGCTCCCTGGTATACTAGCAGAAGTTTGGTAGGGCAAGACTTCACCTAGGGTGGTGACTGGCTTAATTCGATGGACAAATCCAAAATGTTTCACAATTACTAACGTGTGAAATTTTCGGCTGTCTGTGCATAGTTTTATTCATATGCACAGTATTAATTTAAATAATTGCGGTATTGACTAGTGCAACCAGCAGAAGTTCACGCACCAAGGCATTTTGCAGCGTGAGTGTTGCTATGCTGTAAGGATATAAAGGTTAAATACGACTGCCAGGTTCCGCAGGGGTGTCAGCCAATTGGCCACTTACGAATTTAAAGGTGAGTTCAAAGGGCCCAGGAGGGGTCATGGCAAAGAAAAACCTGGACCGATTCAGCTTTTGGGTCTGGTGGTGGTTTGACCTCATGGTCTTAGGATCTATCCCCCGTTGTGTTCAATCAACCTTTCTTCCTTCTGTGGTTGTTAAAATGAATATCAGTAAGCGGGGTAAGAAACATCTGATTCAGTGGCAACATGCCTACGGGAAAACTTGCTCTTCAAAAATACACAAGCGTCATGCTCTAACAAGCGCTATAGACAGATAACTGGGATAGGAAGTTATGGCGGGCTTGATAACTTTGACTTCTACCTGCATTGGTACATCTTGTCAGGAGTGATTGTCAAAGGTATCGCACTTCAGCCAGGCAATGTTAACACCCATCCACACTAAGCTGATTGTTTAAGGTCATCCTGGGCCGCATATACACAGCCCAGTACTAGGCCCCTGTGGTTGTCAGTGTTGTGAATTACTAAATTCAACTGAACAGGAGGCATGACCGTGGTTTACACTAGCAGAAGTTTGGGAACGCAAGATTCCACCTAGGTGGGTGGCTGGCTGAATTTGATGGACTAGTCCGAAATGTTTCAAAGCAACTGCACGTGGGAGAGTGTCAATTACCTGTGCATAGTTCATTCAGATACCCAGCATCATATTCATTTAAATAATCGCTGTAGTTGCAAGTTGCAAGGTGAGATTCCCTCAATGTCAGCAACTGCTCACATTGTCAGCAATTAAGCTGCCTGGGAAGTCTGGGTGCAGTCACCACAGATTAAACTGAACAGGCAACAGTCTGGCAGGAAAGGAGGGATGTTGAATTGATTGCCCACTTAGCAGTATGACTATTGCACAGGAGGATGGAGGGTGATATCTTTTCAAGGAGAAGAGATACAAGTTAGGCACTTAATCGCCAACAACGTAGCACTTTCAGGCAGGCGTTGTTTTATTGCAAGTTGCAACCGGGAGATTGCCAGCAGTACGCAGCCAGGGAAGTCTGGGGGCTAATACCACAGATTAAACTCTAAATGCAAAATTACTGTATGAAAGGTGGGATAAATGGCAAGTACAAGAAGACTCCCTTGCTTAATGTCACATATTCCATGGCGGGATAGTCAAAAAGGTGCGACAGGCCAGTGACACCCACTTCACATGAACTGGAGCCCCTACAAAGGATAAATGCTGGAAACACAGACTGTGGTACGTGGGGCTCAAAAATCCTCTTCACCAAGCTGCTGGGCATTATGTTGCCAGATGTCTTGGAGTGACAGGCAAGGGCATTAAGGGGCGGTATTAAGTAACAAGGTCATTTGCTGGGATGCAGAGGGGTCCCAGCGGATCCACCGAAGGTGGGCTGCGGCTAAACATGGAACTGCAAATCTTGGATTCCGACACTCTTGCTGGTTTAGGCATCTAGGGTCACAGCTGGATAGCAGGTACTGTGCATCTGTGATCGGACGGCAGTTAAGCAAACCTGGTGAGCTGCATAAGTTGTCACTCCACGAAAGGGTACGGTGTCTCTAATAGTGGGCACAGTACATATATTCTTTCAAACCAGATTTGACACCATTAATGTGTTCGCCAGGGTTTAGCAATCAAAAGGTCTGTTCATTTGTCTGGTCAACATGGCAACGTAAGTGCACTCTTGAACTTAAGGGAGGGCAATCATTCCAGGGATAACAAAGTGAACTAGGTCTATAGCTGGACTTGGAGGAAATCAGCAAATGCATGTGGCAATGTGAGCTCTGGTGGTCCGAGATTATCCCGCGCAGAGAATGGCACGGGGCTAGGTTCAGCAAGGCAGTGGAACCTTCCCACAAGAGGGTTAATGTTTCTATGCTTAAGTTCACAGACCAGAGGGGCCTGGGTTTCATCAGACACGAGTTTATCCAGGCTAATGTCAAAGGATATTTTGATAAAGATGGGGTCCACTTGTCTCCAGTGGGGACGGATCTGTTCCTCTTGGACTTGCAGGAGGCCTTGGAAATGGCAGGTTGCAGGTGAGAATCAGCTGTGTTGGTGGGAAGGCTCTGGCGGCGAGTGGGGCCGCCTCCAGAGCTGTGGCAGAGGTACAGGGCAATCTGGAAGCAGATGGGTACAGAAGGGTACTTCTGCACGAGCATAATAGGGGTGTTGGAGCCAAATCCCAGCAGCCTCAGTGCAGGTTCCTGGAAAACCGCGTCGGCGCCCCGTTAGTCCTTCGGGCGGTTGGGGTCCTGACCAACTGGGGGCTTGCCTTGCTATGCTCCGCCCTGAAAGGGGTGTGAGTAATAGGGGACCAATGTGTCACGTGATCCGGGAAGAGGATCACCCAAAACGTGTAGCACTGATTGGGCTTCCCACAGTGCTGGCTCATCAGGCGGGCAGGGCAGTATAGGTTGGTTACAGCTGTCGCCCGTTAGATAATCCACCATATTGCATACTTTTGTATGGCATAAACCTGCAGCAATATTGTCCCCTAACAAAAGTTGTGTTGTGTATTTATTTATTCATGCATGCTCAGACTGTGGGTGGGGATGTTGCCAATAATGGCACTATGGCTGCTTGGGAGTGCAACTTGATAATCCATGGTGATTGAGATGAAAAAGGAGAGAAATTAAGCCAGTTTGAGTCTGGCAGAAATCTCTGTCTACGCCTTCAGCCACCGTATGGTTTGTCGGGCTGGCAAACATGTTCTCATACCACTGAGCTGATGCACAGCTACGGCCAAGCTCTGGTCCCAATCATTCTACCTCTGTTCTGGTTGAAGAACTTTCCCACTTTTATTAGTAAGACTTGTATGATAGAGTTGCTGCAGGCTGCCATAGTCTACCTCAAAGTGAAGAGGGCGGGGGGGGGTGGTCTGGGCAAATGCACAGGTGGAATCAGGGGAACACGGAGTAGGAAGGCAGAGAGTTTGCTTATTAAAATGCAGAAAGAAGAAAGTGCACAAAAGATGGCTCTTTGTATTTTCAAGTACAGGGGGTGGAACTATTCTGCTCTCAGTGTTCAAAGAGAAGAGACGTTCAATGGCCATCTTCTTAGACAAAATAACCCATCTTGTTTTCTGATCTGTCAGAAGGATCGCTGAGTCCACACCTAGGGCCATATGTAGGTAGCCTAACATTTACCACTTCAAAAATACCGAATTTTACCGATTCGGTATTTATGAAGTGGTAAATGATATGTAGGTAATCCATCGGTAATATTTACCGATTTGGAATGGGTCGGTAAGTTAGAATCGGTATTTACCGATTCGGTAATGGTAACTGGCTTCCCATTGATTCCTATGGCCCAGGAGGCCCATAGGAATCAATGGGAAGCCAGTTACCATTACCGAATCGGTAAATACCGATTCGGTAATGGGGGGAGCACAATCAAGGGTGGCAGGGTGTCACAGTGACACCCTGTTGCACCCCTGATTCCTGCATGTGTGCACATGTGGCACACATATATGCCCTAAGGGCATGTGTGTCTGCCACATTGCACACTTCAAAGTGCATAAAAATGTTTTTTTCCTGCTATTCGTCATTACCACCAACTTTTAGTTGGTGGTAAATAACGAATCCCCACAACACCCAAACACTCCCCCTACATATCATTTCAGGATTCGGTATTTACCGAATCGGTAATTTTACCGATTCGGTAAATTACCGAATCCTGAACTGTGCCCCTACATACCAAAAGCCTGAATACCGGTCGGTAACGGGATATTTACCGAAAATCGGCCGTTACCGACCGGTATTGGGCTTCCTACATATGGCCCCAAGTGAGATCAAAGCTAGATGAAATGCGGAGACTCAATGAACGATGCAAATAGGTTAAGGCTGGGGAAACATTATTCAAACTGCAAACACTGCATGATTCTGTGCTCCTGCTCCTCCTCAGACAGAGGTGCATGACCGCTTTTTGTTTTGAACAGAAAGCTCATGACTTTGCACAGTTTGTGCCCTTAACTAAGGGGACTTTGGTCTGTCTGCCTGTCTGTCTTGGACGGCAGCCCTGCTCTGGAAGCTACTTGTTCAGTGTGAATCAACTTAAATGCGCTCTAAACTAAATATTTTTTCTTTACAATGGATTTATTTGCTGTACGCTACCCTTTCAACAAAAAACACGCTTTATAGGTATGTTTAAATATACACATAGAAAGTTGTACTTTCACCTGTGCCCCTTAATTAAAGCGGCTCGAGAGGATTAACATTTAGCTACTAAATGTACGGCAGCCACACTTTAGTAATCAGCACGTTCACTGGAGCTGTGGCTTTAGACATTCTTTACAACCCAATTGCTGATTTTACGCTGTTACAGCAAATCCACAAAAACTCCACTGCTGTGCAATGCTATGTCATCAAAAACGGATTAAGTGCTAGTCGTTGCCAAAACTCTTTTAGGACATGAGGAATAGAAAGAGGTGGGCAAGGCAGAAGTTGAGAAAGTAACTCAAGTGTAAGGCAGTCTGCAGTGAGCATTGTTGTAGTGTCTCCAGGAGGCTAGTGATCAAACATGGACAGGAAAGGCTATCCAAGGGCCTTGTAAACGAACAACCCCAGTATCCCCACCGCGTCTTCAGCATGACGTTACCAGGGATCCCCAGGGTGCGAAGCTTGGATGTCTGGAGAACTGAAGAGGCGGAGAACCGCAAAGGCATATGTGTTGCTCTCGAGAGCCAACATGCTTTGGTGTCTTCAAGTCGAATTAGTAGGGAGTCAATGGAGATCTGCAAGACCTGATGTTATATGTGCAGATGATTTGAGATATTCAATAAATAGACTTTGTGCACATGGCACATCTCCATGTCAGTTTGCCAGACTCCATGGGGCTCATTATATAAGAAGAAATCAAAGAAGAGACTGTCAGAGTCCTACTTTGGGGCAAAGTACAATCTAGAGAGAGAGTATTTGCACTACCACATGCCCAAGGAACTGCTCAAACGTGCGACATGCAGCACCAATTTTACGCATGGCATGCGATCATTAGCTTGAGGCGCAGCCTTTGCTGTGAGCTCACTCCCAAAACATGGGTGAAATATGTATATGTCTGATTCCATAGTGGGCCCCACACCACCGATCAACCAAAATATGTGCAAGACCACAGTAAGGTAGTTTTAAATTCAGAGTGATAGCAAAGGCTGGGATCTGAAGGGTTGAGCAGCCTTTAGGGCTTCATGGTACGAAAAATCCTGTGCAAAGACTTTTCATAATAAGGAGTTTGAATATTAGCAGTAGCTCATTAATAGTCCAGGGTGCCTTCTATGTGTCACCGGGTAGCTGAGCAGAATCCTCGCATTTCTGATTTGTGAGAAATTACACAAGTTGAAGCACTTGTAGGGTGAGACTCACCTCACAGCACTCTGTTGCTGACCAATGAGAGCAGGATCGGGGAGCTCCATACATAATTTACAGAGTGTCAATCACAATACATGTAATATATATGTTAGTAAAACACCAATATGAATAATTTCTATGAATAGAGGCAGAAATGAACTGCAAATTATGTGGAGTATGGTTGAGAGTGTGCAGACTATGGCAGAAGGTCTACTGGAGGTGAACAGAAGCTGGGTGATGTTGGGCACCGTGTGTTTGTTTGCTTATAGCGTTTGGCGCAGATAGAGGTGTGCTGTTAATACTCCTGAGGCGGAAGCCGGGAGGTCTGTTTCTACTGTATTTTAAAAGCTTTGTTTTTCTGTTGATTTTATACGAGCACTTGCACCCTGAGCACCCACTGACCTGCCAGCTGCTGCGAAGGCGGGAAGCTCAGCTCAGCTGCTCCAAGCGTTGCTGCAGGAAGGTAACGCGCTGACGCCTCGCGCGCCCGATACCGCAGATACGCCCACTCTCAAGGCCACGCCTACTTGAGACCACGCCCCCTTTCCCGGCCATATATTCGCGCTGAACGACAAGCGCGCTATAACCTGTAATACTCCTGAGGCGGAAGCCGGGAGGTCTGTTTCTACTGTATTTTAAAAGCTTTGTTTTTCTGTTGATTTTATACGAGCACTTGCACCCTGAGCACCCACTGACCTGCCAGCTGCTGCGAAGGCGGGAAGCTCAGCTCAGCTGCTCCAAGCGTTGCTGCAGGAAGATAACGCGCTGACGCCTCGCGCGCCCGATACCGCAGATACGCCCACTCTCAAGGCCACGCCTACTTGAGACCACGCCCCCTTTCCCGGCCATATATTCGCGCTGAACGACAAGCGCGCTATAACCTGTAATACTCCTGAGGCGGAAGCCGGGAGGTCTGTTTCTACTGTATTTTAAAAGCTTTGTTTTTCTGTTGATTTTATACGAGCACTTGCACCCTGAGCACCCACTGACCTGCCAGCTGCTGCGAAGGCGGGAAGCTCAGCTCAGCTGCTCCAAGCGTTGCTGCAGGAAGGTAACGCGCTGACGCCTCGCGCGCCCGATACCGCAGATACGCCCACTCTCAAGGCCACGCCTCCCCGCCCTTTATAAATGTGCCCTTTCCGGACGCGCAGCGGGCGCGCCGGCGTCGCGCCGAAGTCGAGCCTAAGTCAAGCCCGTCTGCGCCCGTCCGAGCCAGGACAGAGCCCAGGGCCATACCCCCTGCCCAAAAGGATAGAGGAATCATACATAGGAAATACACTGCACAGGAAATCTTGTCGCTAAAATGCGCCGCAACATGCCCATCAATAGATCTGCAGATAGAAGGTAAGCAATGTCCTTGCTGCCCTCTTAAATTCGATTTCACCACAGTAAATAACACAAATAAAATTGCCAAAAATAACAATATAGAGGATACTAAAAAGTGTATTATCAAGGCAGGGCTAATAAACGCCAGATCGATGATAAAACACAACACCCACATCGCCTATTTGATCGAAAACCAAGAAGTCGATGTATTGTTTGTAACGGAAACATGGGCGGATGAAGCATCCGACGCCGACCTCTCATTAGCAATACCCGAAAAATACTCATTTTATAGAGTTGATAGAAAAATGAAACGGGGAGGAGGGTTAGCGATTATAGCTAAAGAAAGCCTCAGGATTAAGAGCTCAGAAAAAGGTAGCCACCCTGACTGCGAAATCATGACATTTCAAATTATGGCTACAAACAAGTATACCTTCAATGGTCTACTAATATATAGACCACCAAATGCCAAAAAACCGCTCATTGAACTATTAAGTCCCTTCCTTGAATCTTGTGTAATGAACCAGGACTATACAATATTGGGAGACTTCAATTTGCATTTGGAGAAAACCACAGACCCCAGAATCAACACCTTTAAACAGGCAATGGCTAACTTTGATCTAGAACAAAAAGTCCATTCAGATACACATATAGCTGGACATACACTTGATGGTATTTTTACATCCTGCCAAAAATTAACAAAGGTTGAAGTCCACCCGATCGCATGGTCAGATCATAAATTAGTATCCTTTCGGCTAGAGACTATAGAGGACTCGGGAAATCCAACTAAAAATCCCAAGAAAGTCACTTATCCTGATTGGTCAAAAATAGACCCGCAAGTAGTAATAGAGGCAATGAACTCCTCATTTCCAATGCTAGAAAGTGACAGCAATATAGCATGCACGCAATTCAATAACTGGCTAAAAATAGCCACCCTAGAGTTCCGTACCACAGAAACGAGCGTCTTTCAAAAGGAAGTCACCTTCACAGCCCTGGTATTCGGAAGTTTTAAAAACACAAAAACAGACCTGCAGAAGAGCAGAGAAAAAGTGGAGATCGCAATATGACTCCAAATTAAAGGTAGACTATAAAAATGAACTGGCCACATATAAAAATTTGATAATCGCAGAAAAAAGCAAATTCTTTGTACACAAAATAAATGAATCCAAGAATTCGAGCAAAGATTTGTTTGCAGTAGTCAAAAAACTTGCCAAAATCGAAAATAATAATCCAGAAGATATCTCATCCGACTTCTGCAATACTTTAGGCCATTTCTTCGTAAATAAAGTGTCCTCAGTATATGAACTATTTAAAAACAATCAGATAGACCATATAACCCAAAACCCCACAAACAACTCGAAACTAGACTATCAACCCAGCGGCACCCTATCTTTTTACTGGTCCTTACCTACAGTGGAACAAATTATTAAGGAAATAATGACAACTAATTCAGGCAGTCCTTCAGACCCATGTCCACCGAAGATATGGCAAAGATTTTCAAAACAAATAGGACCAGTACTTCACAAATTGTTTGAAGTAATTCTGAATACCAGCATATTTCCAAATGACTGGAAAACTATCTC
This sequence comes from Triturus cristatus, assembly GCF_964204655.1. Classification (NCBI taxonomy): domain Eukaryota; kingdom Metazoa; phylum Chordata; class Amphibia; order Caudata; family Salamandridae; genus Triturus; species Triturus cristatus. Next base: position 1,054,661,566 of record NC_140584.1, on the reverse strand, counting down.
AATCAAGCCATTACTGAAAAAACCTCATCTGGACAGTGAAGTCCACAGCAATTATAGACCCATAGCTAGGATTCCTTTCGCCGCAAAAGTGCTGGAGAAACTGCTGAACAAACAATTCTCAAGGTACTTACTGGACAACGATTGGCTCGACCACTCTCAATTCGGTTATCGTGAAGGACATGGAACAGAAACAGCTCTCCTCACGGCCACTGAGGAACTTAGAAGTATACTAGACAAGGGGGAAAAGGCCGCCTTGGTGTTATTGGATCTCTCGGCGGCCTTCGACACGGTGAGCCACGAGATACTAATAAAACGCATTAGAGAAGTCGGAGCTAGCGACCACGCGTGCAGTCTCATCTTATCCTACCTCATGGACAGAAAATTCACAGTTGAATTAGGAGAAGCAAAGTCGGACTCCTTTGAAGTACCATGTGGTGTCCCACAGGGCTCATCATTGAGCCCAACACTTTTTAATTTATATGTGGCCCCCCTTGCTGAAGTAATAAGAGAAAATGGCTTTACACCAATATCCTATGCCGACGATACACAGATTGTCATCTCCATAGGCAAAGACAATAAAGTAACAGCCAAAAAATTCCAATTATGCATGCTAAAAGTTAGTCAATGGATGCAACAAAATTGCCTCAAACTCAACGGAGAAAAGAGTGAGGTATTAATTCTGGGAGGCAATGCTGATATCTGGTCCCCAGAGTGGTGGTCTCCTGAACTGGGAACCAGACCAGAACCCTCAGAGAAAGCCAAAAACTTGGGATTCATGATAGATACCAAATTAACTTATGAAGCCCAAGTAAATAAACTAGCCTCGTCTTTCTGGCTGATATTAAAAATGATAAGAAAAATACTCCCATATCTACCTCAAGACACACGTAGAACGGTAGTGACAGCCCTTGCACTGTCTCGACTGGACTACGGTAACACACTATATGCGGGAGCCAGAATAAAAATTATAGAAAAAATGCAGCGACTCCAGAATGCAGCGGCACGACTGATACTGGAAATTCCAAAGTTCCAGCCTATTAGCCACAAACTAGGTTCACTCCATTGGCTACCTGTGGCCAAAAGAATCAAGTTTAAATCAGTGTGCTTAACCTACAAGGCACTGCAGGGCAAAGGCCCCCACTTCTTGAAAACACATCTGAAACACTACCAACCTTCAAGGCTTCTTAGATCTAGTCAAAAGAAACTGATAGCAATACCCAAGTTCATACGATCAAACTGGGGAGGAAGAAGTTTCTTCGTCCACACAGCACGGACATGGAACTTATTACCGTTTGACGTAAAAAACAGCCCAACTCTGGAGATATTTAGAAAGAAAATCAAGACTTGGCTTTTCACCGCATAAAATACACTAATGCCAGACCTGCACCGGAACCGGACAATTCCTAGCGCCAAGACACCCATGGGTATTCGTGCGCTTTATAAATAGACAAATCAAATCAAATCAAATCTGTTGTGGCTCATAATAAGCAGACATTTAGTTAGGGGTCAGCTCAGCTGAAAAAAAATAATTGCTGATAGAAATTAAGGTTCATTTTTGGTACAATGCTAACCCCCTCCTTAATACTGAAATTTAGGATTCCGTAATTACAATCATATGGGGGCCCAGCGGTCGGCTTTATAAAATAGCTTAATTTATAACATACGTATAGCTGTATTTAGTCAACACCCCCTCCACCCCCGCGATGCTAAGACAGTCTGTCCACCACAAAACACAGATGAAAACATCTTCTGCAAAAAAGGGTGCCATCACTCAAGCCAGTGCTCACAAGTTGAATAATCTCTCTACACCTGTGTTCCTGTTGCAGTATCGGTCACTTTACCCCAAGAAAACAACTGCCAGATAATCCCTTCCCAGGCACGTCAACTTTCATGATGTTACAACAGGTCTCATAAAAAACAGGGGTACGATGTTATTCTTTAGGCAAACTGGTCTCCTCACTTTTCGGCTGGAAGGTGCGCACCCATTCATCTTTAGAGCTTGCAGTTATGCGGAGCATAGCAATGTCACCTCTGTACAAAGTACATTCCGTTTTTCATTAATTGGGGGATGGTACAAGCAGAACATCCGAGCTGGGTGATAAATCCAGCCGTACTGCTGAGCTGGGTTATAATATCAACAGTGCTGCTTAGCTAGGGGATATTGTACCAGTAGTACTTCTGAGCTGGGTGATAATGACAGTAGTACTGCTGGGCTTTGTTATAATATGAGCAGTGCTGCTTAGCTAGGTGATATTGGAGCAGTAGTACTTCTGATCTGGGTGATAATACCAGTTGTACGGCTGAGCTAAAATATCAGTTTCAAAATATAATTCTGTGTGTTGCATGTGTTCTGTTAATGAGTACAATTTCAAACTAATCAAATATAATAACATTATTAAGATTCTGTGTTTTTTTTAACAAAAAGAACATCTTATGATTTCCTCCCTTAGGGATTAAGCTTGGTGACGAGATTGGATAAATCACAACCATGGAATCCAGTTGTTTCTGGTTTTGAATCCCAGGTTCCCACTTCACTACCATTGTTATTCCTATTCAGTAGGAGTAGAGGGGGAGACCTTGTGGCATCCAGGTTCTCACAACGAATCAGGTAGGTTTAAACATATTCTGTTAGTGGTGGCAAAGTGCGATGATCCTGGAATGGCTAGGTGGGCTTGTCATTTGCCCATTGACTGAAGAACCCTCCACCACCAGAGCCAACTTCCACACTTGCATGCGGAACGTCGCCGAATGGATGAAAGACAACTGTCTCAAAACTCAACACGGACCAGACGAAAGTCATCATCTTTGGGAACACCACCTCGCCCTGGAACGACGCATGGTGGCTGGCAAATCTTGACCCACCAACAGCCCCAACAGACCATGCCCGTAACCTCTGCATTATCCTGGACAGCAAGCTTTCGATGGAAGAACAGGTCCACAAAATCTCATCTTCCTGCTTCTACACCCTGCGCAAGCTACGCAACATCTTCAGGTGACTCCCAGTTAACACCAGAAGGACTGTCATGCAAGCCGTCGTCACCAGCAGGCTGGACAACGGAAAGACACTCTACGTAGGAATCATGGCACGTCTCCTAAAGAGACCTCAGCCAATACAAAACACAGCAGCAAGACTCCTCCTCGACCTCCTCAGAAGGACCCACATCACACCCCACCTCAGGAGGCTACACTGGCTCCAGATACAGAAGAGAAGCCAGTTCAAGATGCTGTCCCACGCTTATAAGGTCTTACACAAGGAAGGACCAGCGTACCTCAACAAACACCTGACCTTCCACCACCAGATCAGACACCTCCGATCTGCCTCCCTCTTCCTCACAGACATCCACGCCCACCCCCCCCCAAGTCGGCCGAACCCCCTGGCAGCCAGGACAAGGAGTTATTATCCTCTGCACCTCAGGAGTGCCCCATCCCGGCTATTCAAGAAAGAACTCTAGACCTGGATGTTCTAATGCAGCAGCTGACATCCCTAGCGCCTCGAGACCCTCACGGGTGAGTTGCTGTGCCCTATAAATGACTGACTGATTGTCAGGGCAGTTCCTGGGCCCTGGCACAGTATTTAGTAACTTCACGTTCTCTTCTTCTGTTGGTGTGCAGGTTCCAGAAACATAAGCATGGAAATGTTGCCTCTTTACAGGGTGGCCAGTGAGCACACTCTTTCCCGCTCACTTTCACTGCATTTTGACTCGACCCTCACTTCTTCAGCAGCCTGTATGAACCCCTCAACATATAAGTGTGTCACAGGCGTTTCACCTCCTGCAGCCTCCATCTGTCCCAGTCGCTCCCAGGAACCATTTGGGTAGAGGCTCCATTGTGTTACACCCAGATAGGCCCTCTGTAACTTTTGGAAACACCAAGCGGGCCTGCTTGTCATCCAAGGTCATCCTGTCTGCAGCGAATGCAACTTTCTCCTGCTGAGAGGGGCTGCCTACTATGGCATCGCTGTTGACTTATTGTAACTCTTTTGAGTAAGTTAGGGAAATTAATTAATTTTATTACCGAGTTTTATATAGCGCGAACTTGACCCGAATCGGGTATCAGAGCGCTTTACATAGCACCAGTTGCATTACATGAGGACACATTCATTTTTTCTGGTAGGCACGGGGAGATTAAATTATTTGTTGCACTGCTGCTGCACATGCTGTAACTGTCCAATGGAGGAAAGCTTACACTGCTCATGTACTTGTTATAGACACAAAGGGTTGGTGTGTGGGCCCTATGCACAAACCAACATGATTAGCACTTTCAATATTTTTAGTTCCCAAAACTCATACAATTGCATGCGTTCTAGTGGCCTTGGCGGGTTCCCAGCGAGCAGCGCTCGGAGCATCCCTTCCATTTTAGTTACAGAGTTTGAGGAAGGGCAAATGTGACGCCACTGGTGCTTCCAATACATTATTACAAATAACCCATGGCGTCATATTTTTTTTATTTAAAAAAAGAATGATTTTTCTTTTAAATTGATTGTGGGGGTTAAACAAGTATTTAATTACTCGTTTTAATGAAAATGTGCTATAGCTGCACATGTATGGCCAATGACCATGGCTTTGTTTGTGCCATAAATACAAATGATTATTACAACTCGCATCCACATATGCAGAGCAACTTTACAGCACTATCCTCACACATAGGGAAAAAGTGAACAGCGCTTACCTCCGAAGCCATTTTGACGTTAAAATCACAGATGACGAAGAACCTGAATAGACAAAAATGTGCTGCTTTCCTGTAAGAAAAGACGGACTCGATGACATAAAACACACACGTTTCAAACGCATCAAACTGATGTGTTCGTTTAAATATCTAGAAAAAAGTACATGCAAACTAGACTGTCTCACATCCCTGCTCCAGCCACTCACCTGCTCGCAACCCGGCGATCGCCCTCCCCTTCTGCGACCAAACGTGATACAGCGCAACAGCATTAATAATATGTACCATTACGTCACAGGCTATTCATCGAATGGAAGTTTGTATCTTCTTTCTCTTCCGCTCCGCAGACCAATCGAAAGCCAGTGGGCGTGACCCTGTTTTGGTTTCCAAGTTAAATACTTTTAAGGTGGAAAGGGTAGTGAGGCGCAGAGCTCCTGTGTACAGACGGAGTTTGCGAAGAGTTATTTCCTGTTCGCGTTACAGGTTTGTTGCCACTGTACAGCCAAACGTACCGTGTCTCTAAATGCCTTCTAACCGTGAATTATATTGCTGGAAACAACCTGCTTACGAGACAGTTTGTATACCTTTCATTTCCTCAAACGTTACAGTCCGTCTCCCAAACCTTGCAAAACTCCTCTATCGCGTAGCTTAACAAGTTTAATACTGCCCCCAATTGCAACATCTGTGTACCTCTATTACCTAGCTGATTCACTAATTGGAGCCACTTTTATTTTGTTGCTTGGGCCCATTTTCTGCCATGGGCCAACCTTGGAGGAACTGCACAAGTACCATCTGCGGTGAAGGAATGAAAATTCGCTTCCGTGTGAGTTAAAAGTTTTTTCAGTAGCTTGACACACCATGAAAGGATGCCAAGGTCAACATTCGAAATGGTCACACCGTATGATGCTTCGGGTAGACAGTTGAGAATGACCAGGCCAATTTAAAGAGCAAAATCGCCGATTTATTAGGGCAGGTAGGCAGCTGAAAAGTAAATATATTACAACATTAGTAGAATGACACCTACCACTAATACACTGTTCAAACTAACTCTCACCACCCTTAATCCTCCCCCAAACATGAACAAGCCCCCCAAAAAATCATCCAAACTTTTCACAACTTCCCCCCCCCCCCCAATTATTTAATTCACCCTAACCATCGCTCCCATGTAGTCCCTCTGTCAAGATCTGCTCTACTAGGCCCAACCCTTCCGGGCCATATTATGATGCCTATATTTTTCTGTCACCTGTCAAAAGCGTTAAATTAAACCTCAGCTTCCACCCTCAACAACCAATAAACGAAGCCAAATTTTCATTCTGTAAAACGCAAATGCAAGGGGAGGGAGGGAGTAAAGAACCCACTAAATGGCCTGCTCAAAGAGACTATAGCGTGCTCGTGCCTTAACTGCCACTTAATGCCCACCCCAGGCATCTTATCAGCCAATTCTTTGTCCCTGGGGCCTGGACTGCGCCACAGGCCCAAGGCTCTCCGGGATGGACATCTACCTAGATGCCAGCCTCGAGATCCTACGTTGTCCGATAAACCTGTCCTGTCCCGCCATGCCTGCAAAGAGACACATTATTACAATCAGTGACATTATTGGCATTTACCCAGGTTTCTCTGTTGAAATACTATTATGGCCAATTGTAAGTTGCACACGTGCCAACAATTTGCAATTAGAAAGGGAGAGATTTTGAGAAAAAAGGGAGAATTTAATTTTCCCCATTGAAGTGCATTGAATCAAAGGCAGGTGGGAGACAGCTGAAATAAAGCCATTTCTGGCTTTAAAATCTGGAGTCTCCCACTCGAGTTGGGTCTGTTAGCATGTACTTTTATTTATTTATTTAAGAGTTTTATGAACCGCGGACAAGACCCAAGGGTATGTTCCACTATCCTGACCTTTACTGCCCTAGTTTTCATGCCAATATAACGCAGCTTGCACGGGCAGGTGATTGTGTAAATACAATTGCTGGTGTTGCAGTTTGTGTGTGTCGTTTGGGCCCACTTGAAGTTGATCAATAGCTGGAGTTCTGCAGTCCTCTCAGTGAGAGGGTACAAGGAGCATGAACCACTTGCTGAGTGACCAGTGACAGGAGGTAGGCCCCATAAGGATGGTTGGTTATTGTTGCATGGGCCAGGGTGTGGACGTGTGTGGACCAGGAGGTCCTTCAGGTTGCTAGTGCGTTTGAATGCAAACCTGGGTGGTGCCAATGTCAGGTTCACTGTCTGTAAGATGCCCCAGTTCTTTCTAATGATTTGCTTGATCCTGTTAGAATGTGGGTTGAATGTGGTCACACAGGTCAACAAGTCCTCCTTACTTTTAGGTGTCTGTTCAAGTAAGGCCTCCCTGTTGTTATTCCGAGCCCTCTTTCTGGCAGTGTTGATACTATGCACAGAGTAGTCCCTTTGTATCAAATTGTGTGTCAGTTGTGATGCCGTATTGTCGTAGTCTCTGGTGGTGCTGCAGGTGCATCTAAGACGTAGAAACTGCCCAAACGGGAGATTGTCCCTTAGAGCCTTGGGATGGTGGCCCCCATAGAGTAAAAGACTGTTATGGTCAGTGGGTTTCTTATGGACTGTTGTGTGTAGTCTACCCTCCATCAGTGTTATTTCCAGGTTCAGGTAGGGAATGTGAGTGTCATAGATGGTACTAGTGAAACGTAAATATGGGTTGAGGGTATTAACCCACCTGCAGCACTCATCACATGTCAGCTTATCCACTTTTCAGAACACTAGGATGTCATCAATATACCTTTGCCATAGGAGTATGTTGTTGGAGAATGGGTTACTGTTGTCTAAAATGCAACTTGCCTCAAAGGCTGCCATGTACAGGAAGGACAGGGTAGGCGCGAAGGTACTCCCCAACGATGTGCCCTGTGTTTGGTGATAGAGTTGTATTTTTTGTACTGAAAGAAGTTTTGGGTTAGAGCCAGAGTGGCACACTCCATAATGAAGCTGATCGGTGTAGGAGAGACCCAATCCATTGACCGCAGAGCTTCCTCTACAACCCCTAAGGTAGCTCCCTGTGGGATATTGGTGTATAGGGAATCTACATCAAGTGTTACCAGTAGTTCAATCTCTTGGTCAGTGTCAACAGAGTTGATGAGCCTCAGGACATCCCTAGTGTCCTGCAGAAATGAGAGTCTTTTGGACCACTGGTTGGAGGAAGTGGTTGCAGAACTGGTAGAGGGGTTCAAGTAATAAATCTATCCTAGAGACAATTGGAAATTCGGGTGGATGGGTTTGGTTTTTATGGATCTTAGGGAGTATGTAGAAATAGGAGATAGGAGAAATAGGAGACCCTTGAATCCTTTTTGATCAGGAAGTCCACCTCCTTTTTGCTGATCCATCCCTCAGTCTCGGCGGTGTACACCATGGAGGTGATTCGTGTAGTCGGGATCCAGGGGGTGTAGTAGCAACGGTTCGCAGGTTGAGATAGGCATTCCTTGTCATAATCGTAAGTTAACAAGATCACAATGTCTCCACCCTTGTCTGCTGGTTTAATTGTGATAGTGGTGTCGTTTGCCCGGGTGATAATGGCCTTGGTCTCATCAGAAGATAGATTGTGGAAAGGTCATTTCCTATTCCCCTTGGCTGCCTCTTTTAAAGCCGCCTGTTCAAAAGTGAGAATCTCATGGGGAACTTGCCCAGCCTCGGGGGTGAACTTAGAAGGGTTGTGTAAACCTCAGTCATCCCGTGGTTGTTCCGGTCTGCCTTGGAAGAATGCTTTTAAGCGTATCTCTCTGAAAATCTGGTGTAGTTCACAGGACTCCCGAAAGTCGTCCTCTTTGGGGGTGGGGACAAACCTAAGTCCCTTCTCAAGAACATTAATTTCCGTGGTAGTGAGAAGTCTAGAGGAGAAGTTTATTATCAATGTAGTTTGCCCGTCTGACTCCGGGTCTGCACCGGTTGTTGGGTGTGAGACTTGCCACTGGACCTCCTTGTTTCCTCTTCTTCGTCCTCTTCCTCTGCCCCAACCTCTGTCTAAACAAGCATTGGCATAGCTATAGGTCTCGCTTTTGGGACCTTAAGTGATTTTTTTAGAAGTAATTTTGTTGCAGTGAGTGGTATTATGTGGGGTGTATGTTGTATTTATTGTTTTATTATTATGTGTTATGTAATTATATGGTTAGGGTAGAGGGGTAGAAGAGGGTAGAAGGGTAGAGGGTTAGAGCGTTAGTAGAGGGGTAGAAGTGGGATAGTAGAGGGGTAGAGGGCTAGAGGGTTAGTACAGGGGTAGAGGGGTAGTAGAGGGCTAGAAGGGTAGTAAAGAGGTAGAGGGGTAGTAGATGGGTAGAAGGGTATAAGAGGGGTATAAGAGGGGTAAAGCGATAGTAGAGTGTTAGAGGAGGGGTAGTAGAGGGGTAGTAAAGGAGTAGAGGTGTAGAAGATGTGTAGAAGTGGGGTAGTATAGGGGTAGTAGAGGGTTAGTGGAGGGGTTGAAGAGTGGTAGTAGAGGGGTAGTTGAATGGAGGTGATAGGTTCTATACAACCTTTATTGAAAGTTACCGTAGTGGTAGTTATGGAGAGCAGCCTTCAGGTTAATTTTTGAAGCAATGCAAAGCATGTTTTTTTTACTAGTATTTTAGTAGTTTAAATTAAGCACCAGAGTAGAGTGCATGTGATGCCTTAGTAAAATAGTTGCCAAAGCTACCTTCAGGTCAAGTTCGTGCTATATAAAATTTGTAAGAGGAATTTCCATATGCATTAAGTAGGTGTAACTGCTCCTGACGAGAGCCCCGAGAATGTTGGCCCCAGGGGCTGAGACTCGAACGCGGCTCCCCGCTCCCCTCAGAACGGAGATGCAGGGGCACCAAGAAGGGGTGACAACACTGCGAAGCCTCGTTAACAACTAAATGGTCTTTCACCGAGCTTTGAAGTACTGGGGTGCGGCTGCAATCAGACGGTCGCCAGCCCAGGAAGCTGTCTCGGCCAGGGCTGGCACACACAACGGGAGAGAGAGTGGTGGAGATATGGCTCTGACGCGTGGCAGCGCATATTTTGTCCCTCTTTGTGGAGAAAGTACACCACAAAAACGCGGACTTTGGAGTGAGGCCGCTCCAAGTCAATGCCGCCAATGCTGAATTTCAAAATTCAGTAGAGTGGGAAGATGGTTGTATCGAAACCCACTTCTTGAAACACAGTTCCTGAAACCCCCTTCTGGAGGGTAAGACTTGGTACACTATTAAAATACTGGGATATTACAATCGCGGCTCCTGGTAATGCTGAGTCCAAATCTGCACTTTCTAACAGATATTACACAATGTTAGCTTACTATTAAAATACTGGGAATTTACACTTGCGGCTCACGGTAATGCTGCGACCAAATCTGCACTTTCTAACAGATATTACACAATGTTAGCTTTGGGACACTGCCTTTAGGAGTGCGGGCGGCAATTGGGTGCTTTTTCAGGTGCAAGCCCCCGTGCACAGACAGCCTCGAGAATGTTGGCCCCAGGGGCCGAGACTCGAACGCGGCACCCTGCTCACCTCAGAACGGAGATGCAGGGCTCTAAGAAGGGGTGGCAACACTGCGAAGCCTCGTTAACAACTGAATGGTCTTTAATCGTCCTTTGAATTACTCGGGTGCGGCTGCAATCAGATGGTCGTGAGCCCGGGAAGCAGTCTTGGCCCGGGCTGGCACACACAACGGGAGAGAGAGTGGTGGAGATATGGCTCCGACGCGTGCCAGCGTATATTTTGTCCCTCTTTGTGGAGAAAGACCACCACAAAAACGCGGACTTTGGAGTGAGGCCGCTCCAAGTCAATGCCGCCAATGCTGAATTTCAGCATTCGGTAGAGTGGGGTGATGGTTGTATCGAAACCCACTTCTCGAAACACAGTTCCTGAAACCCCCTTCTGGAGGGTGCGGCTGCAATCAGACGGTCGCCAGCCCAGGTAGCTGTCTCGGCCCGGGCTGGCACACACAACGGGAGAGAGAGTGGTGGAGATATGGCTCTGACGCGTGCCAGCGCATATTTTATCCCTCTTTGTAGAGAAAGTACACCACAAAAACGCGGACTTTGGAGTGAGGCCGCTCCAAGTCAATGCCGACAATGCTGAATTTCAAAATTCGGTAGAGTGGGATGATGGTTGTATCGAAACCCACTTCTTGAAACACAGTTCCTGAAACACCCTTCTGGAGGGTAAGACTTGGTACACTTTTAAAATACTGGGAGATTACAATTGCGGCTCATGGTAATGCTGAGTCCAAATCTGCACTTTCTAACAGATATTACACAATGTTAGCTTACTATTAAAATACTAGGAATTTACACTCGCGGCTCCCGGTAATGCTGCGACCAAATCTGCACTTTCTAACAGATATTACACAATGTTAGCTTTGGGACACTGCCGTTAGGAGTGCGGGCGGCAATTGGGTGCTTTTTCAGGTGCAAGCCCCCGTGCACAGACAGCCTCAAGAATGTTGGCCCCAGGGGCCGAGACTCGAACGCGGCTCCCTGCTCACCTCAGAATGGAGATGCAGGGCTCTAAGAAGGGGTGGCAACACTGCGAAGCCTCGTTAACAACTGAATGGTCTTTAATCGACCTTTGAAGTACTCGGGTGCGGCTGCAATCAGACGGTCGCGAGCCCGGGAAGCTGTCTCGGCCCGGGCTGGCACACACAACGGGAGAGAGAGTGGTGGAGATATGGCTCTGACGCGTGCCAGCGTATATTTTGTCCCTCTTTGTGGAGAAAGACCACCACAAAAACGCAAACTTTGGAGTGAGGCCGCTCCAAGTCAATGCCGCCAATGCTGAATTTCAGCATTCGGTAGAGTGGGGTGATGGTTGTATCGAAACCCACTTCTCGAAACACAGTTCCTGAAACCCCCTTCTGGAGGGTAAGACTTGGTACAATATTAAAATACTGTGATATTACAATCGCAGCTCCCGGTAATGCTGAGCCCAAATCTGCACCTTCTAACAGATATTACACAATGTTAGCTTACTATTAAAATACTGGGATATTACAATCGCGGCTCCTGGTAATGCTGAGACCAAATTTGCACTTTCTAACAGATATTACACAATGTTAGCTTACTATTAAAATACTGGCATATTACAATCGCGGCTCCCGGTAATGCTTAGACCAAATCTGCACTTTCTAACAGATATTACACAATGTTAGCTTAAGGACATAAGTTGGCTAGTTTCTTTCACTGCCATGAAAGAAAACCAAAACGCGCGAGCGACTCGCGCTAAAGAAGGAGGCAGCAGGGGGAGGTAAGACAGGAGGGGGCCTGCGCCTGTTTCCCTTCCGGGAACGAGCAGGGGCACCATATGTTTGCAAGTTAGTTACAAATTACAAAACTCGCTCACGCAAGGGAATCGCCAGACGTGCATGCGTTGCCATTAAAAGCAATGCAACACGTGCACGTTTTTGGCTGAAAAGGCGCATCGATGGCTAAAGGTCTTTCTCCGATGCAACGCATGCGCGCTGTGTAGACGAGACCTAAAAAAGGAGGGGGTACCAGGGGTTTAGGATAGAATTGTTGTGGTCCATGTGGGAACATGGTGTATTGCCAGTATTGAGGGCCTTGCGGGCCTTGGAACTGGGGTCCCTCGTAACAAAAGAACAGGGGTTGTGGGTTGCGTCTGTTCCCACCACTCCCCCAGGTGTCAGTGCTGGAGTTGCTATTGGAGGAGCACCTTCTCCGAGAGACCTGACTTTCATCCAATGAAGTTACACCCCCCCCCCCCCCCACCTCCCCCTTGCGGGTGTGTAATCATCCTTGAGGTAAGGGTAGACTTTTTCTTTTCCAAACTTTTTTATATCCTTTTGAAATTTCGTGATTTTCTGTTTCATAACAAACTCCTTATGGTCAGATATGTCACTGTTAATCTCGGCCAGTTTGTTTCTGTATGCTGTGCTCTGAATGCTTGTTTTTAATGCTCCCTCAGAGATTTGGATACTCACTAGTAAGGCATCCGCTTTTGAGTATACAGGAGAGGTAAGCTGGTTTTCCTGTGTGAAGGCCTTTGTGAGTTAGGCAGGCCATTCTAAAACTGCAGTGTGCTTCAATTGGGAGCCAGGTCAGTTCTTTCAGGGCAGGAGAGATGTGGTTGTATGTTTTGATTCCTGTGACCATTCTGGCTGCTGCATTGAGGGTAGTTCGAAGGGGGTTGAGGTGGAATTACGCAGTTCCTGTGAGGGTGGCATTTCCGTAGTCTAATCTAGACAACAACAGTGCTTCTGTGGCAAATTTGAGATCATTCAATAGTAGGTAGGGTTTGATTTTGTTCAGAAGTTTCGGGTTGTAGAATGCAATCTTCGCACTATTCTTTGTATGCTCTTTCATAGCCAGTTTAGGGTCCAGTGTAATTCCTAGAGATTTGGCAGAGTCAGCTAATGACAGTGTGCATTTAAGAGCATCAATGGATTTTAGCTATTTTTGCATCTGTGGAGACGGTTCTGTCTTTGATACAAGGAGACTTTAAGTCTTAACTTGGTTGGGTTTAAGGTGGTTGTGGGCTAGCCAGTGTTGGACTTCTTTGAGGGTAGCATTTAACAGGTGGATGTCGTCAAGTGAGGAGATTACTGTGCATAGCTGGGTGTCATCTGCGTATAGATGGAAGGGGATGTTTGCTTTGTGTAGACTAACTGTGAGGGGCTCCATGTAGATATTGAACCGTGTGGGCAAGAGGACCGAGCTTTGGGGGACGCCCGGGTAATTGCTGTTGTGTCAGAGGTCAGGTTGTTTATTTTTTTTTTGTTGAGATCGGTTTTGTAGAAAAGATGTTAACCAGCGTACGACCACCCCTTCTGTGCCAGTTCATTTTTGGAGGGGCTCCAGGAGGAGCTTGTGGTCTACTGCGTCGAAGGTCGCAGATAGGTCTATGAGTATGAGCAGGCAGCATTGGTCTGTATCAAGGGATTTGTGAAGGTCACCTACGATGTTAAGAATAGCTGTTTCCATGCTGCATTCTTTTCTGAAGCCCGAATGATGAGGATCCAGGAGATTGTTGTCATCAATACGTTGGTTTAATTATATATGAGAACACATCTCTATGGAGTTTTGGCTAGGAAGGGGAGATTGGCAACAGGTCTGAATTAATGAGGTCATTAGGGTCTGCACCCTTTGTCTTTTAGCATTGGAGTGACTTGACCCAGTTTGAGGCTATCTGACATCACTCCAGTCATCAAGGAGCTGTTTATAATCTTTGACCAGAAGGGGGTTAGCGTGTGATTGAGTTTTTTGCCAGGAATGCTGGAAGCGCTTTGCAAGGTAGTAGAGGGTGTGGGCACAGCCAGCAGAGCAGATATGCTGCTGAGAGTGGGTTGAATACCTTCCAGCTTTTAGGAGGTGTGTGTGGTCCGTGGAGATGGTTGTTCCCGGTATTTTCCTGAGGGGTGATCGTTGATAGGGAGGCCATGAGGTGAGAAGGGAGGTTATTGTCTTCCTTTCCGAAAGGGGGTTCCATTGGATGGCTCGTTGTTATCTTCATGGGACAGCTCAATCTTCATAATGTTTTTCATTGAAGAAATTGGCGAAGTTGTCACACCGTTCTTTGGAGCTCAGAGGGTTTTTTGTGTAAGGCTTGGAGGTTTGTTGTTTGATGATATTAAAGAGTACTTTGAGCCAGTTTATGACCTTGTTTATAGCGTTGCGGAAGAAGTAGGCTTTTTTGCTCATGATGTGATTTTTTTGTACTTCCTGAGCTGTTCTAGGTGGTTTGTGGATGTGGATGGAATTATTTGCCAGTCTTTCTGTTGCTCTAAACCTTCTTTGTTCTGAGTTAAGGTCTTCATTGAACCACGATCTCAAGGGTGTGTTTCTTACTCTTTACAGCTTCAGAGAGTCTACTTCATCCAGTATGGAGGACATTGTTGAGTTCTAGTAGGTGGTGAGTTCAATTATTGTGAGTTTATCTGATATGGGGGGAGTTGTGATCCTATTCTTTCTTCAAGGGCCTCAAGGGGAATTTGCCTTATATTTCTCGGCCATCGAAAGGTTTTATGTGTGCACATTGGGTGGTGGCAAGTATTGTTGATGTGAAATAGAATGATGTGGTGATCTGAGCAGTCGACAGGGAGGATGTTGTCAATCATTTGTGTTTCTTCCTGAGCTATAATGGCATCCAGGCTAGTTTCCCGGCTGTGGGTATGACCTTTGCAAAGTTAGAAGAGATTGCTACTAAGTAAGAAGTCCTTTAGGGATTGGATTAGGGTATTGCTTTCATCATTGTAGTGGGTATTGAGGTCCACTTAGATGATGATTTTACCATGTGGGAGTGAGCGGTGTGTGATCAGATCTGCTAGGTATTTGCCAAAAGAGCGGATGTTATCTGTAGGGTGGTAGAGTAGGTAACAGTTTATAGTCATGTTTACTTTTGTCCTGATGGTGGAACTGAGATGTTCAAATGTGTTTTAGATGAAGGTGTCTATTTCACCCACGCCTATGTTGTTCTTATGGATACTGGTGATGCCTCCAGTGTGTTGGTCCTTCCTGTCTTTTTTGATGATTGAGAACTCTGGTGGAACTAGCAGGCCATTAATTGGGACAGAGGATTCATTTAGCCAAGTATCTGTGATGAACGTGATGCCAATATCGTAGTTCAGGACGGTTTCTGCTATTTTTGTAGCATGTTTGTTTGCCGATCTGCAGTTCATGAACATGCATTTGGTTTCTCTGCAAATCTTTGGTTCTGTAGGAGAGGAAGTTTCTGGGATGTTGTTGAGGTGTGCTGGTGGTCTGGTCGGTACATTGGTGTGGGCTTTCTTCAGATTCCCATGATAATCTGGATACTAGAGTAGGGGTTGAATCTAAGAAGTTCCAGATTATATGATGTAGCTAGCTCCTCCGCCTCGCTCAGAGAAATTGTGGCGATTGTTCATTTTAGGAACTGGCCATTGTTGCATGGTGAGGGGGGAGAGGGTGAAGGGCAGTGTTCAGAAACATGTTTTGGTTCGATATAATATTATTGAGGCCCTGAACTACTTTCTCTAGTTGGTTTTCCCAGGCAAGATAATCGCTCTTTAAGTTTGGACTGGTGCATTTGATTTAGTGGGGAGGACGTGCAGGTGTTTCGCATCTGATTGTATGGGGTGGAATGGACCAGAGATATTGAATGACTGTCAGTAGGAGTGAGATTCGGGATGCTAGTGGAGGTACGATCAGAGAGAATGCTAAATCCTTTATTGTTAGTGGTGGGGTCTGTTGGGAGAGTTGTATAGGTCCCTTTGAGAAGGTGTTGTCAGCATAATGATGATCATAGAGGGCAGGTAGTAGGAGTTGGTGGCAAGAGGAGCTTGGTCCACGTCCCAAAAGGTCAGTACGGTAGAAGAAGGGGTTATGGTTTGTTTGGAGGGGTGTTGGACGGAAGATTTGTTGGGTTGGGGAGTGGTGATATTCTGAGCTGAGCTGTTGTTATGGGCTGGGCTCGTATGTGTGCTGATCATGTTAAGCAAGTGAGGGGAAGTGGTGTGAACTGAGTGGAATTCCACCCGATATTATGTGAGAGATTCAACACCAGGTAACACCAATTAGCTGCATCACACATACTCCATATGTAATAAGCATTGGCAAAGCCTACAGGTCTTGTGTATTGGCGAGCTATTGGCTTTGGCAATCGGTGGGGGTGGGTAACTGAGGGAGTGGGTAATGGGAATATTAAAAAAGAGCTATGAAGTGGACAGTGCAAGCCACTTCATAGAGTTTTTTTTTTTACTTCTGTCAATGGGAGAAAAAACACAGACAAGAGGGAGGTGGGTAGTAGGTAGAGAAGAAAGAAGGACGGAAGTGCTTTTGTCAGTGGGGAGAAGGAACAGGACACAGGCAAGTGGGGGTGCGTTATAGCACTTTTGTAAAAAAAAAAGAAATAGTACCTGAATCACAGCAGATGGCCAGTGGAGGGACACTAATTAAAATTAATTAATCTGTACTTGGTCCATGCGCCACCAAAATAAAGGTAGTAATGCAAGGTAAGCACTGCTCAAGTAGAAAGCATCAAAGAAGAGTGACAATGTTGCAAATTAATGGTAGGTAATGGGCAGGTTCCAAGCCCATTATAAACAACAAGAGTCTTGCAAGCGAGATCTCAAGTGCGAGCAAAAAAGTGCTATAACGCGGAAAGTGCTGACCACGTCACAGCGCTTTATTTTTGTGGGTGGGCCAGGCGGGGGCAACACTGTGGGGGAGAGGAGTTGTAGCAGAACAAAATGGAGGGGTGGGATCAAAACGCTATAATATGGCCAGTGCTGGCCATGTCATAGACCTTTTATTTTTTTATGGGGTGGGAGACAAGAGGCAACATGGAGGGGGGAGGTGTGAGGCAGCAGTGTACGGTCAAAGTTAACGTGGCAGATAACGTCCCCTCATTGTGCCAGTAATAGCTACTGAAAGGAAGAAGTTTTAGTTTACCAAGAGACGACATTTCTCATAGCGAGGGTTGTGCTCTGTGAGCTCTACTTAATCGTTCATACACTCTAAGCACTTCGTAAAGTTCACCCCAACTAGTGGTCGCAGTGGGCGGTATAAGAGGGGCACCCCGTGTCAAAATTGTTTTAATTTAACCCCTTCGGTGCTCATGACGGAACGGTTCCGTCATGAGCCACGGTTGAGCTGTGCTCATGACGGAACCGTTCCGTCATGACCACGCCCGCGCAAGATTCCGTCAGCACAGCGGCGGAATCTGCGCAGCATGGAAGGGGTTAAGGAAAACAGTTCCCCTACTTTCTGTGAAAAGATTACCTCTCCTGGGATGGTTAATTCCGAGAGCTGAAATTCTTCAGCTGCAGTGTAAGGCAGGGAGTCTCCTGTGTTGTGCTGTAAGGCAGGGATTCTCCTGTACTGTGCTGTAAGGCAGGGAGTCTCCTGTGCTGTGCTGTGCAACCGAAGGCGAACAGACAGGTAAACAGTGCATCTTCACAGGGCACCTGTTTACCTGAAATACATGTAAATGTGCGCATCGGGTCAATCGGCAAATGTAAAGGGAGCTCAAAGTGGGTATTGGCTTTAATGAATGGAATCACATTCCTGATGAGACAGATTTTTAGGTCTCACCTGAGTCAGCACATGTGCTGCTCTGCGAGACTTTTTGTAAGTGGGGTTTTCAAAGTGCTACCACAAGCTTTTGCTGGCCTAGTGCTTGCAGTTACGTGCGCGTGCACGCGCGCAGCCTCCAGCACCCGAGGCGCCATCTGGAGCGCAATCACTTTCACTTTTGCTGCTGCTGCACGCGAGGGCACACCACTCGCGTGCTTTTTTTTTAACTTGAGGCGCGCGCTCCAGACAGCCCCGGGTTTTCAGTCAATGGCAATATACGTACTGGGATTTTGAAGTACATACTTTACACGTCAAAAGCGTAACTTAAAAACCCCAAATGCAATGGGCATAGGTTAAAAAGCCAGGGACTTCCGAACGCATCCAAGCATCATTGGGTCATTTGGCATGTACCCAGACGTCTCAATAGCAACCTAATAGCTTCCCTCAACCTCCGTGTACAAGGTACGAAGGACCTCCTAGAGCAATACGGTCCGCGATACCTCTGCAATCTTCCGGTTGTTCCCGTGGCCTCCTTGTGCTCTCTCCTAGCTCAAGCCCACCTCGTGTGCTTTTTTTCCTTTTTTCTTTTAGCGCGCGCGCACACTCAACTCCCGGGCTTGTTTTTGGTAGGGGATCGCTGCCCTGCCTGTCTACTTTAGCTTGCCTCAGGGTTCGCGCCCCAGCACATCAGAAGCCGTTTTGTTACCGTACTGGTCTCTTCGCTCACTAAGGGCCTCCGTTTGAGAGATTACTGCTCGCTACAGGGGCTGCTGCAACCATAAGATTTACTCTACCTGCCCAGGCTCGTATCGAGGTAAGTGAACTATCGCCCTTTTTCTGTCTGTTGAGGTGTGCACCCTCCTATGATGGCGTCCCAAAACCATCTACTTGGCTGAATGGGAATTAAATGCATAGAGAATTCCCGTTTGGAAGTTTTGATTGCTTATGTTTTGTTCTAAAGTACTTTAGCTGTTGCTTCCCTCTCCATTTTAGGTTTCACCTACTAGACCATGCATTGGCTTACCAAAATTTGCAGCAGTCTTACAGCCCTAAAATTGCTTACCACTAATTGGCTTTATTGTCAGTCTCATTTACTTCTAATTTGATGGCTTTCGGTTTGCTTGTCCCTCCACTGGAGTATATATGATCCTTTTGGCTGATTTGTATCCTTCCACTACTTACCTGTAGTGAGCAACTTTTTTCTGCTTGGTTACACACGCAATTAGACTGCATGTGTTTTCCATCTCTCCCATGATTGCCTCCGCCCTTGAACTATCCCTTGTGTGCTGCTCACTCTGCTGTGTAAATCTCCCCTGCCCCAAATGATCTGCCCCCACACACCGTATTGCTCATTCCCTCGTATTCTCCTCCCATCTCTGTGTTGCTCTCCCTTGTGTTCTGCTTTTCTCCTTCTCCACTCAATGGCCTTTATTTTTATCTTTCCAACTCCTTGCCCTCTCCTACCTCTTCAGTTTAAAAAAAAAAATATTTTAAAAAAAGATATATATATTTTGAATACTACTTTTTTTCCCCCTGCTGAGCCAGGCACCATATTGCTGCCAGCACCTCCGCCTTTAAAATAAAAAGTAATTTTGTGTCAAAATTGATTGTGTTTTTTTTCTCGAGGCAACAAACTCCCAAGAAGGTTGACCTGAAAACATGACTGCACACATTAGCAAGCATTGGCATAGCCAATAGGTCTCGCTTTTGGGACCTTATAAGTGTTTAGCCATGCAATAGTTGATGTTGTTACACCAAGGATATTGTGCTGCATAACTTACAAGGTCCAAAAGCGAGACCTATCGGCTATGCCAATGCTTGTTTTGAGTGGCATTAGAAAGGAGTTCCAGCGGAGCTGTGAAGGCCTCTGCCCAGAAGGTGCTGCAGAGGACTGTGTTTTGTCCCTAACTATTCTCCAACCAGGATTCAATTCCTGGCTCTCTAGTTACAGATACAGACCTCTGTAGTGCATTAAGTAATAGAGGTTTCATAACGTATGTTAGTGCATTTCTCACTGATTAACTTATATTTTGTTTTTTTTATTTGCCACTCCTTTGACCGCACCCCCATTGTGCACATCATCACAGTTCCCTTACTTTTTTTAATGCACTTCGACCACTGACCGCAACCCGTTTGCTAATTTGCCAAAGACTCCTCACGGCGGACGCTTCTTGGTCATGCCAGCTCACCGCATCCAACATTTTCTAGTATTTGCCCGAGGAGCTAAGAATTATATCTAACATCTTAAAGCGTTTTTTTAAAATCTTAAAGTGGATATTACATGCTTGCTTTTGATATTTTGCTCATGGCCCGCAGTTCATGGGTTTTCCCAACCCCAAACTGACCAGAGGTCGAGAAATTGAGCATGACATCCTGCAGGGCTATCTCATCCTTCCAAGGTCGATAAGTGGGGTACCGATCAATAAGGTAGTAGTAATATTTACATCGGTTATAAAAGGGTCTTCACATGTAGTTTATCACACACCCTGGATGATAATCGATGCCCTAATTAGGGTGGGGGCGGATCTCAGTTCTCTGCAGTAGATCACACAATTGGCCCTGACGTCTGTTTTGCTGTGCTGGTGTTTTAATGGGTGATGTTAAAGTGTGAGGGTATGTACTCTGCCCTACACACACCTGTGTGACGGGACTTTGCTCTCAACGGAGAACAGTCTTAAAAAGTGGCCAATTGTTTGCTTGCACACGCACCTGTTATTTGAATCTGAATGTTTTATACAGGCAGTTAGATTGAATGGCATAGTAACACCATTTATGTCTTTCCAAAGAGGCCCCATGGACTGTCCATGTGAACATATGGATATTTATTTAGAATTTTTAGTTGCCCATCCAGAGGCGTAGCTAGAGCTTGTGGCGCCCGGGGCTATCCCTCAGATTGCCACCCCTGGGGAGGGCGGGTTGCTGGGGAAAAAGGACGGCGAGCACTTGAAAGAGGTCCGAGAGACACGTATCGCCGCTAATAGTTACCTCGATAATGCAAGTTACATGCACATACATAACACGGTCCAAGGCTACACAGTTGGATACACCGGTGACTGGCAGTACAAAAGAGAACACACAGACTGCATGATCTATCTGGGGACTCAGAAAAACCGCATGTGACATCCATCAGAGAGCTGCGTGAATAATTACCTGGTAATCCCCTCAGCACAATGCAAACATGCAAATACATGACACTGTTCAGGGATCAATCATCTACAGCTGACATTAAATAACCATTCATCATGGTCCCCCCATTAAAGCAGAGCACTTTGTGATCTGCATGGTACATGTTCTTTGCAGCAGGCACATTAACCCTCTGTGCTACTTTTCCAGGAGTCAACCCTTCCACTAGACAAAACTCCGCTCTCTCTCTAGGAAGAACATTAATCACCGAAGTTATGAATCCATTTTTATTGTTTCTGAAAATTGCTGGAGGCCAGGAAGGAGGCAGCAAGTTTTTTTTAAACCATAATATACTTGCAAACACTACGCACCCACCCGAAATAGGTACCCAGTGCGGTCACACCGTTCGCATCGCCCTAACCTGCTCAAGGTTCATGTGACCTCAGTGACAGAGTCACAGCAACTGGATCACTGTTGCTCTAGAGTGTACTGCTTCGTAGGCCTGCCCGCAAGACTGGAGATGAACTTCAGTATAGATTGTGGTGGACAGGCCTTCAAGGTTAACCCACAATTGACACCACTAGGGTACACCTGCTTGTGCTAAGACATCAAGCCTTCTAAGGTCTAGTGGGGCCTTCTAAGGTCTAGCATGGGAATGTGCTCCCTCAGTAGAGTGGACTGGTCATGAAGGCTGAACCCGGTTCCCCAGTTCCAAATTCGACAGCTCTGGCCATAGTGTCACATCCTCTCCCCCACTGAACACCATACTTCCCCACTGAGAGAAACTCGCACTGCCTTCAGCTATAACCTAACTGTGCCCGCTATAAACACTTGGATGTTGCTCAATTCAAATTATGCACTTGATAAGAGTAATATGCTGCCTAAAAAAAAAAGTAAAAGCAACCTCTCCTAGGGAATGCAAGATTAAGTAAAGCATGTGACATGTAAGCAGAAACAACATGGTTACCTTTACGATCTCTCACTCACTATTCAGAAATCAGCAAGTGGTTTTACCTGAAAAGTTAAGGACATGACTAGAGGGTCCTGAAGGGAACCATTTCAATGTCCATTGCTTAAATCCTTACAAAACGTAAGCAGTATGGTTTAAAAAGAACACATCCATAAACACAGAGCCATGGTACACATTTTGTTTTCCAATCCATCCATCAACCAGGTATTGCAGTCCCTCCAGGAATGGTACACTTTCCCACCTGGGGACAACAATGCTGTTCAAAGAAAGACGAGAAAACAAACGTAGCGCTTCACTGGCAAACTCTGTAAAGTGATGCTGATGTATTTGGATGTAAATAAAACCAATCTGGCCACTTTGCAACCACTCTGTCTTGCTTTATTTAGTTATGTATTTATTTTTCATATTTAAAACCTTCTATTTCTCTCCATCCCACTGCACTTTGGAATAGAAAAATGTCAGAAAAAGGGCATTTCCCGCAAGAGTGTTTTTCTTTTTTGGATCCATTTCACAGGGAAGCAACTAAATGAATGAAGAAAAGAGAGGTTGCGAGTCGTTTCTTCAAGTCACGGTTTTCAGTAAGGGAGGAGCAAGACAGAAAGAGAGGCAATAATAGGAAGAGAGGGGGGGACAGCTGCCAGCACAAAAAAGAAGAGGACATTGCCCGTGTCCTATTCCTTCTCTGCCCGTCCACAAAAGCAAGCCGAGCCTTATCTGAATGCCTTTGTCCTCCCCAAAAATAGTGCCGCCTGGGGCGGACTGCCCCCACCGCCCCACCCCAGTTACGCCACTGTGCCCATCCAATTCCTTGCACCCGGAATTCACTGCAGTTTGCACAGCAGCGAAAGACCGCCAGCAGATAGAAGCTCATCCCGTACGAGTGCACCGGCCAAATTATGATCCAACCACCGTGTAGGCGGTCAGAACATGACTTTTTTGCATTGAGGCTTGTGTTGTGACCCAGAAAAATGCATGTTTGGTAATATACCTTCACAGTGTGCCAGGCACTACATGGTGCCTGGCACACAGGGCATGAATGTTTCGGGGGGGCACCATGGGTGCCCACTGGGCCCTAGAGCTGCTACCCAGAGGGAAAGGGGGCCCTGCTAGGGGCCCACAAAGTCCCTTTCTGACAGCCTTTCTATGGCAGTTGGACCGCCATAAAAAAGGCTGTCGGAAAGAGACATTGTAATTCCTATGGTGGTGCCTGAGCAGGCACCGCCCCATTGTAGGGTGTTACGCTCCGTTTGACTGGAAATAGTTGGTTAGTACTTCCGCCCACTGCCTCCAACCGTCCGCATCATAATGTGGTGGTCGGCCCGCGGCACCAGATGTCGAATGGACCGCTACCGATGGCCTGTCGGTGGCGATCCATCCCACATTGTAATCGGGCCCATAGTGAATGAAATGGATGAACTATTTTGGGGTTGTCATGAGGAAGATTTCAGTCCTTGGGTTTTATTCAGTGCCGGCTAGTAGGGTCCAAAAAAGGATAAAGGTGGAGTTTTGAAAAAAAAAAAACATCCACAGTGGTAGAGATTTCAACCTCCGGCAGAGTAAGTGCCGATGGTTTCCGTAGCATCCTTATGTTAAACCAGGACACGGAAAACACCCTGGTGACACCAGATTTCCTTTTTAACAACACTGAGTGGGAGATATTGTGACTTTCAGCGAAAATCAAACCAATTTGCAACATGTTTGAAATGTACAGACTGGAGGGAGGGGGGCATAGGAGGGAGAAGAAACAGGAGAGTCATAAGTGGGAAGAGGAAAAGAAAAGCGACATGACGCGCCCAGTGTTGACCGCATCATAATGTTTAAAAGAAATATTACCTGAAACACAGCGTGAGCACTAGAGGGACACTAATTAAACTTATTTAATCTGTGACCAGGCAATGAATCACCAAAGGAAAAGGAAGTGACGTTTGGCAAGTTCTGCCCAATTAGAAGTCAGCAAAGATGAGTGACAATGCTGCAAATCAATGGTAAGTAATGGGCGGGTTCAAAGTCCAATATAGAACACAGGAGTCTTGCATGCTAATACAGGCGAGACTTAAAAAGGGGGTGGGATTTGTGGCCAAAATTGAGCTTGGTAATTGAGAAAATATGCAGTAAACGCATAGTAATTCCGGGTGCCACATATTATTCCTCCTTTGGGACCCATAATTGATAATGGTCTATATTAGAGTGGTAAAAAAAACACCTGCCATTGGTATGGACACTCCATTTTTGCCAGGTGACTCCAATTGAGGCCCAAGATGTTTCCCAGCCATGGTCGTGTATGATGATATAGCACGCTTGCTAACCATATTGATGTAGGAGGGATGCCCGTTTTATTAAGACAAATTAGAGGCTGACCTACAGATTATTATAGTGTTATGCTATCTTGTTTGGGAAACTTGTGGATTGAATTTAAGAAGGGAAACCGACACCCTACGTAGGGAAAAAACTACCGACAGCTAACCAAAAGCCCAGAGTACCTTGAAATGCATGCTTTGCAGCAGCTACTGCAGTTCCTGATTGACAGCACTACACTAAATTGGGATTTGCACTTGCGAAGAGATGCTGGCCGCAGTGCTCAAAGTCACCAATGTCCGTCATTTCTCATGCTGTCACCGGGGTCTAAAGTTACACTCTCATTTTCCTCGATCTGGATTCCAATGTAATGTGATTTCTTTCATGTCATTATGGGGCCTAAAATCACTGAAAGCCATTTCCAGTTATGGCATAAAGTGCTAATTGCAGGCTTGAATATCTGGAAACTCCTACCTCTTTTTAGCCACAGACATTTGGCAAGCATAACGTGGGAGTTATTATCGAAACGTACATATGCATTAAAAAACATCTTACAAAATAGTTATATTTTGGCCCCTTAAATTGTCTAGGGCTTTGTAGTTTAACTTTTTTCCCTTGTTAATACAGGTTTAAACGAGCATTGGCATAGCCAATAGGTCTCGCCTTTTGGAGGGAGCTCGCTCTCCGAGGTCAGGGGTAGGTAGGAACGATAGTAAGAAGTGACTCATTAATGGTGCCAGCGAGTTCTGTGGTGCCAATCTGCCATCTAGAGCACTTTTGTATACAGAGAACTCTTAATCTGGTTTCAGTTGATAAAGGGTATCCTGTGCCTTAAAATGATCAATGATACACATGCCTGGGATGGGTGAGCGACAATAGGACATGTGGCGAGGACAGAAGGGAGGGAGTGGGGTGTCTCGGCGTAAAATCGAAAGAATTGGCCATTGCAAGAAACAGGGAAAAAGGGTGTGCAAGGGAGGCAAAGTGGTGATGGGCAAATTAGTTGAATGGCAGAACACAGTCCCAGACCTCTCTGCTCCCCGCTAGTCCCTGTACGTTTGCTGATTTTTCCTCTCCGTTTGCTACCTAGTTAAGTTAATTCTCTGCGGTTATCTGTAACTTGGGGTCTATGGTGCTTTTGAGTGCCTGGATGATCCGGTTCGGGTCCATGGTGACAGAAGTCTTCCTGAACTTTGATCTGTGACTGACCAGGGTTAAAAGGCCAGGGGCCTCATGTAGGTAAATAAATTTTACCGGTTCTTAAATACCGAGCCGTACCGAATCGGTAAATTAGAATCGGTAAGTTATATGTAGGTAAAAATTCGGTAACAGTTACCGATTCGGTAACATTCGGTAAATACGAATCGGAATTCACCGATTCGGTAAATACCGAGGTGATAATTACCGAATCGGAAAATACCGAGGTGGTATCTACCGATTCGGAAAATACCGAGGTGGTATCTACCGAATCGGAAAATACCGAATCGGTATGTACGGATTCGGTAAATAACATCACATGACTTGACGAAACAGCTAATCCTGTGCAACGACAGCCCACCCAACCAGGAACTGCCCACACCCAGGCAGGTGTACACAATTAGCCGACGTGGCCACACCCAGGCAGGTGTACATAATTAGCCGACCCTGGAGAGGCTTGGAGTGCAGAGGAGAGGCAGGGAGCAGTTGCATGTGCGAGCGGGAAACGAACAGCATGTCCAGCCAGAGAACACAGAAAGACGGAGGGGAAAGGAGGAGGAAGCTCAAATTCAGCCCCAAGGAACTCCAGGTGCTGGTGGAGGAGGTGGTGAAGCAGCACCAGAAGCTGTTTGGGAGGCAATCCCTGCAAGTGCCTGAGGCCGAAAAGCGCAACATATGGCTGGCCATCCAGGCGCAGGTCAATGCTGTGGGAGTGACCCACAGGGACATTGAGGTCCTCAAAAAGCGCTGGTATGACCTGAGGATTGTGACCAAGAGGAAGATGGGCGACATCCAGAAGGAGGCCAGCCAGACCGGAGGTGGAACCAACAGGGCACCTGCCCTCACCGAACTGGAGGAGCTGGTGGCGGCCACAATCGAGCAAGAGAGCGTCGTGGGTCTTGGGGACGCCGACAGCTCTGCCAGAGCCGCAACACACCAAGGTAAGACGAAAGCACAGCAATGTAGCCTCCCCTACCCCTATCCCACATCCCCCATTGTGAAACGAGAATCACACTGCAGTCCACACGTGTCAGTGCAGACAGGCAATGCATTCCGGGAGATGTAGTCAGGGCAACACTAACCATGACGTAAATGTCACAGGGCAACAAGGCATGTCACGCACTCGAGGCACAAGGAGACAGAGGACAGATTGGAATGTGAAATGATTTATTGTGACGCTTGCAATGCAGCCCTTCGGGGACACTGAGCCAATGTTGTTTTTCTGTCCACAGATGTGACATCATGCAGTACAGGGCATGCTGCAGGGGAGACGGCACACCGGCCACAAAAATCACCTCTAGCCAGCACGAGTTCAGACCAGGGAGCAGGCCCACTGGCAGCCGCACCACCAACACAGCCAGCCTCGCCGCACACTGAGCCAGCATCACCTCACCGAGAGCCAGCATCACCACAACCACAGCCAGCATCGCCACTCATGTTCGAATCACCGGCCACATCTCCGCTTGCAGGTGTGAGAATGAGGAGGCGTCCAGCAGCCAGGCTACGAGCCTTCGACACCTCGTCAGACGACAGCATGGGCCCAGAAGACCGCACCGGGCACCAGGAAGGGAGCCATCCCACTGTGCCCCACACCTCACAGGCAGCACAGACGGGAGCAAGAGGGCGCCGCAGGTCGCGTGTCCAGAGTCCACCAGCACCCACTGACGGCCATGGTGTCTTCTTGGGGCTCGAGGGCCAAATGTTGAAGCAACAGCGCCTGCAATCAAAGGCAGTTATGTCAGTCCAGAGGCACATGCGGGTGATGAAGACAAGCTTAGTCAACATGGACACAAACATTGGCGGCATGGCTGCGGGCATTCGGGACATGTCCCAGTCAATCCAGCAGTTGTGCAGCAAATAAGATGCTGACATCGAAGCACGGCGCCGGGAACGCCAGAGAAGGGACACTACCAGCAGGGCACTCAACCGTCTGGCAACTGCGACTTCCCTACTTTGCCGGCGCTCTGTGACGATGCAGGAGGGCCTAACACAGTGCTGCAGCGACCTGTCTCGGGGGATGGTGCAGGTGACAAGTGCACTAGGGGTGCTATTGACTAGTCAGGCGTCGACAACTGCTGCAGGGGATGCTGCGGAGAGCATTGACACCAGCAGCAGCATCACACCCCCCGTCCCCGAAGCACGCAGGAGCAGCAGGCGGCTTGGGGTTGGCTCTAGTGAGGATGCACAGGCCGTGCAATCCACCACTGCAGCGCGTATGCGCAAACATTGATGTGGCCCTGCTTAGCCACTTCCCATTGGGTGACGTAACCCTGGACATACTCCTTGTATAGATGGTATATTGCCAGATTGGCCTGTTCATGTGTTCATGGCGTGGTGCCACATTAAACTACGTCATGACTTCTCACAACTCGCTGTGTCCCCTCACTTACTCAGAAATAGTTGCATGTGATCTCTGCCCGTCTCTCTCTCCCATCGATTGCAGTTGGCACTCTAGCTGCGCTGCCCTCTGGCTGGCCTGACTCATCCTCGTTGTCCTCAAAATATGTTAGTTCCACATCTGTACCTTTTTTCGTGGCAAGGTTGTGCAGCATTGCACAAGTGGCAATAATCTTGCAGCAGGTGATGGGTTTGTACTGGCGTGCGCCTCCGCTCTTGTGGAGGCAGCGGAACCTGCTCTTCAGTAGTCCAAACGTGCGCTCCACCACATTGCGTGTTGTTTTGTGGGCCACGTTGTATCGTCTCTCACTCTGGGTTGCTGGGTGTAGGTAGGGAGTGAGGATGAATGAACGGCATGCATATGCACTGTCGCCTGGATGAGTAAAAGGGAACCATCAGTTACATGCCTCTATACACTCTGATTTGCAGGTTGCAAGGGGCGTCACTGTTACTTACCCAGCAGGTATCCCTCTCCGAATTCGCCGGCACTCAGTCGTGTGTAGATCCCACTATTCTGGAAGATGTAAGAGTCGTGGGTGCTCCCAGGAAACTTTGCAACAATATCTGTGATGATGTTCCCTGCATCACAGATCACCTGCACATTGATGGAGTGGGTGGACTTCCTGTTCCTGTAGATGTGCTCTGTATCAGCTGGTGGACAGATTGGGATGTGTGTACCATCAATACAGCCGATGACATGGGGGAACTGTGCCATGTGATAAAAGTCTGTTTTTGTTTTCTGCAGTGCAGCCTGTGTGTTTGGGAAGCTTATGTAGTGGTGCATTCTCTGCATCATGGCATCCAGGAACTTCCTGAAGAAACGGGACAGGCAACTCTGGGATACACCACCCACCGCAGCTATCACCACCTGATAACTGCCGGATGCCAGTAGATGTAGGCTGCAGAGCACCTGCACATGTGGTGGTATGGCGTGCGCCCTTCTTGTTGGCTGGTCCAGGAGTGGGTGCAGGTCCCTTATCAGGTCCATGATGGTTTCGGGGTGTAGCCTGTACCTCTCATGTATCTCTGCATCAGTCAGCTGTAATAGTGTGATGCGCTGTCTGTAGATTTGTTCCTCCCGTCGCCACACCCTCAGTCCTGCTGCCTGTAGACGTAGGCGCCTTGCAATGACGTACATGGCGGCCATGTTGTCCACGCTGTTGCATTTTGGGATTGCTTATGTGCATTGTTGATGGTTACCACCTGCTTTCAATCCGTGTTAATTACCGACTCTTATTTACCGATTTTCCTGGATTTCTTAATTACCGACTGCTCCTACATGTCATTTTAAATTTTTACCACTTCATATTTACCACTTCATATTTACCGATTCGTTAATTATGTATTCAGTAAATATGAATCGGTATTTTAGAATTCGGTAACTATGAATCGGTATTTACCGCCTCATATTTACCGAAAAGTGGTTTTTGGACTCCTACATCTCACTTGTCTGAATACCGGTCGGTATCGGCATATTTACCGAAAATCGGCCGTTACCGACCGGTATTTCGCTACCTACATGAGGCCCCAAGAGAGCAAAACTTACTGTGGAAGTTTAACCCACTCCTTAAAGGCCTTCTCTTTGGACGGATCTGTGTGAAATAGGCATGTTGAATACAGCTGGATAGAGAATTTGGGTGCCAAATGTCTGTGCACAGTCTTCCTGCGATAGGTTAGCAAGTGTAGCTTGGCACTTAAACACAACATACATTCACATCTGCTGTTTACAAGAAGACACCTCATAAACATATACACCGAGACAGGCCATTTTGAAAACAGAAAGAAGAAATTCTAGCAGAGAAAAGGTCCTGACGAGAGAGAGATTGGCTGCCTCAGATGTAGAACAACTGCCTAGGCTTAGCAGGTATGGGATTCGTCACTAAACCCAGAGATCTATACTATAACACTGTGTTTCCATAGTGGGGGTAGGCTGAGGCAGATAACTCACCATGATAGGGATTCTTATTGTGTATAGTTTACTTGTAACGCTTCTCACTTTGTTAGGATGCATATGTTTTCAAGTTGCAGCGCAGATGTTTTAGAATAGAGCACAGTAGGTTTCAATAAATAATGTAAACTGTTCTTGTGTCTTTATTTTGATTATGGAGATGCATGAGTGAGAAAACAAAAGGTTGATGATCTGTTTCCACAATCCCCTGAGGGGACTAGAGTGTTGTGTTCTTGGGAGCTAATTTACCTGTCATTCTGAAAAGGTTAGGAGGGCAAGTAAAGCACTAATGAGCTACTCTGGATTAGGGCTCATAGGTACTGATGTGGTATGGTGACTCAGTCATACATACTGACGTTCTGTTGTACCAGGCATAGTTCTATTAACACAGTATCCCTGCAACAAATGCATGGATAGCTTAATGAATGAGTGAGTGTATGGATGGTGAAGAGGGCAAGGGCAGTGTGTTGGGCAATTGAAGTTTATGGGATAGGGTTAGTGTTTGATGGTGAGGATAGTGTTTGGGGGCAATATCAGTGTGTCCTGACAACATCAGTACATTTGTGGGAAGTAGAGAGCAGGATGTGCCAGGGTCCTACCACTCTGCAGAGGGAGAGCAAAGTTGTAGATCCACACTGGCCCCTCTTCAGAAGCCACCTGTTGTAAAGTGCAAGCCCAGTACTAGATGCTGTTGAACCACGGATACGTATTCAAGTAGTATCCAGAGGGAAACCACCAGCCTTACAGCAGGCAGATGCACTCTCAACTGACTCATTCACAGTTCCATCTCTACCTCCATTCCAAGCGACACTCTTCAAGCTCTAGACAATTGCAATGTCCCTGCATTTAGACATGGACCACAGCCATAACATTCCTTTTTCCCCAATAATTGGACACATAAGTACAATAATAAAGTACTTACAAAACAGACAATGGTAATATCAATGATGACGAGTAGAATAACATGAACATATCAAGTATAAACTCAGTAAAACAGTAACATGTTTCAAAATACCACGCGACAGTCAAGGATGAAAATCCTTGCACCATTGAGGTTTCTGCATTTTTTTCTCCTTGTATACCTGCATGTTAGAAATGGGGTCTCTAGTTGACAAGGATTTGCATCCTTGTCCAAATAGGAACCCTTCTTCCTAGTCAGGGTAAGGGAGTTACACTCCTAAAATAAACCCCTGCTCTCCCCCTTGGTAGCTTGGCACTATCAGTCAGGCTTATCTTAGAGTCAGTGTGTAAAGCATTTGCACATAACCAACAGTAATACAGTGTAAGCCCTACAGAAGGACACCACAACAGTTTAGAAAAATATCCAATATTTTTATATACTTAAGACAAGACCAAAAATGATAATCCACAATACAGTACTTAAAAATCTTCAGTTATCAAAATATGCTTGAAAAACAGTTCCTTGATGTCGATAGCTCCGTCAGGAGCTATCACGGCGTTGTGAGCAAACAAACTCAAACAGTTCTGGCTGACCGCGGCGTCGCGGGCCAGCTACATTGTTGGGAAGACCCGCAAACATTACCTTTTAGAAATGCAGGGCATAGGCGACCTCTCTATGAGCTTTCGAGAGCACGGCGTCCGCAGGCGTCGGTTCCGGAGGTCGGTGCAGGAGTCGTCGGGGCCCTTGAAGTCACACGCGTGGCAGATTGACTCCTCTCTGTTGAAGTCAGGAGCGCTGGTGTTGGCAGGCATCGAGTGCTGCTGTGCGAAGTGCAGTGGTGAGGCATACGGTGCCCTCAGGTCGTGGTGCGAGCAGCAGCTCGGTGGGACCAGGGTTGTGGTGCGAAGTGAATGCGGTGCTCGTTGCGGTGCTGGCAGGTCGCTATGCAAGCAGCAGCGTTGTCGTTGCTGAAGCGCTGTCGTCGGCTGTCGAACTGGAGTCGATGGCCTTGTGCGGGTTGAGGGCGGTGCTTCGTGTAACTTTATGAGCGGGACCCTTGAACCACGGTGCAGGCAGCGTCGTCGATTCTGGTGTGGAGCGGCGTCGTCGGGGATGCCAAGGCGCGGTCGTGAAGCGAGGCGGAGTGCGGTGCCCACAGGTCGCGGTGCGAGCAGCGGCTCGGTGGCGGCGTCAGCAGGCGAGACCAGGGTCACGGTGCGGCGGTGCTCTCTGCCATGCCTTCAGGACATGGAGTCGGCAGCGGCGTCGTATAGGGCGTCGGGTTGCTTTTTTGTCTGTTGCAGCACAAAACACACTGTTCCCAGTGCTGGCGGCAGAAGAGCGTGAAGTCTTTGCTGTTCCTGAGACTTCTTGAACAGCGGGCAAGCTCTACCTCAAGCCCTTGGAGAAACTCACAAAAGTAGATTGCAGAAAGTTCAGTCCAGTCCTTTCACTGCCCAAGACAGAAGCAGCCACTGCAGGCCAACACAGCAAAGCACTCAGCAAAGTGGTAGTTCCTCCTCACAGCTTCTCTAGCTCTTCTTCTTGGCAGTCTTCTTGGTCTAAAAGAGTTCTAAAGTTCAGGGGTTTGGGCCCCAATATTTATACCACAAAATCCTTTGTCCTCTCAGGCAGAGAGTGTCTGTGCCCATCCAGAACCAGTTCTGCCCTCCCTGGTGTGGCTTCCTGGCAGGAGGTGGAGACGGTATTGTCAGAGGCAGACCTGGCCCATTCAAGTGCAAGGAAATCTCCCCCTACTCTAAATGCAGACCAGGTCTATTCAGCCCTTTTCTGACCCACCTAGACTATCTGGAGCCTCTGCTGCTCCCCAGTCCCTGACATCCAAAACCCAGACAGTCAATCCACAAACCCAGCAGAGGCCTGCTGGATGGCTGAACAAGAAAATACCTTCTTTCTAAAAGTGGTATTTTCAAATACAGAATGTAAAAATCACCTTCACTAAAAGATGCATCTTTAAATTCTGAGTTCAGGTATACTAAAATGTATTTTCCTACCTAGTTTCCAGGGCCAGTTATGTTTATAAGATGTTATAAATAAACTCCCCATTCTGTCCTATAGTGAACAGTTAACCTTGCAATAGTGAAAAAACGAAATTGGCAGTAATTCACTATTAGGACATGCCATACACACCAGGGCATGTTCTACCTTTCACATACACTGCACCCTGCCCACAGGGGTACCTTGGGTCTACCTTAGGGGTGACTGACATGTAAGAAAAGGGAAGGTTAGGGCCTGGCAAGTGGATACAATTATCATGTCGACATGGCAGTCCCAGAATGCACACAGCCTCTGAAATAGCAGGCCAGAGCTACATTTACAGGCTGTTGTGTGGGTGACACAATCCAGTGCTGCCCCCACTAAGAGCATTTGACTTATAGGCCCTGGCACACTCAGTGCACTTTACTAGGGACTGATACATACATCAAATAGGCCAATCATGGAAACACCAATCCATAACACATTTGACCACAGGAGCGCTTGCACTTTACCACTAATCAGCAGTGAGAAAAGTGCACAGAAACACTAAGCCAGCACAAACAGAGTCAAAACCGGGAGGTCAGAAAGCAAAAACTCAGGGGAAACACACCAAAAGATGCCAAGTGTAATACTGCACATTATCAGGAACTGCACTAGTGCCCTGCCCACTGCAATGACAGGGCACGCCACGCTGCGCTAATATCACCTTGTGCTGTGAGCTAAGTCTCTGGCACACAGAAAGGACTCATACCATAGGAGACTTATACTGTGACAGTGCACTGCTTTCCATGGAAGCACTCACAGCAGAGACCAACCTTCCTCTTGGACAATTCCTGCTATCCACCTCCATTACTAGATCGCTGGGGACGCACTGGGGAGACATGGAGCAGGAACCAGCCATGCATTTAGCGATCTAATGCTCCCTGGAACAGCCCGCCATCTGACACGGTGGCTGGCCAAATCCCTACACTTACACGCAGCAGCATCCCTCACCAAATTACAACAACAATGGGACTCGCAGCTGGGTCATCCTCACACTGACAAGGAGTGGCAGCACATTGTAGAATACCCCGCACTGGTGTCCCGCAATGCCTGCTTTCGGCTTATACAATGTTATGTATTGCATAGGTGTAGGAAACTGGGTTCTTATTGCAGTAATCCCCCACTTTTTGCTTGGTATTTGATGTAACACTTACTGAAGTGCAATGGGTTCCTGCTAACCAGGTCCCCAGTGCCATTGTTCTTTCCCCAAAATGAGACAACTGTTCACTTGATCCCCAAGTGACGAAGCCTTTAGCACCTCTGTAAGTCCCTTGTAAATAGTACCTCTGGGACCTACGGCATAGGCACTAAAGAGGGTTGCAGAGAGCTGCAGCATACCTTGCGCTACTCTACGGGACCCAGCACCAAACTCATACAGACTGCCACAGCAGGCTGCATGACAAGTTGCTCTAAAAAGTGGAAAAAACAACATGATACACACTTGTCCCCTAACACTGCATGTAATATTTGTAAGTCACCATCATGGCAGGCCTTACAGCCCTGAGGCAGGGTACATTATATTAGATGTGTGGATATGTCTGCATGAGTAGATATACCCCTGTGCTGGCCAGTTCAATTACTGCTCGTACAAGTGAACAGGGAAGCATTTGTAAATACAATTGCTAGACACTGGTAAAAATTAGTTCCCCAGCTAAATGATGGCTTCACTGAAACCCAAGATAGTTGGTTTCAAACATCTCATATTAATAATTCCACACTGATTCCAGTGATGGATTTGTTAATACATGCACCGAGAGTGCACCGCAGAGGTGCCCCCTGAAAACCTACCAACTACTAGTGTGCTGACTGACTGGTCCTAGCCAACCTGCCACCATAGATGTGTTTCTGACCCCCAGGAGTGAGGGCCTTTGCTCTCAGGAGGCCAGGAACAAGGATTGCTCAGGCAGAGGATGTTTACACACCCCCAAGCACAGGATGACCTGCAAATTAGCATTTCAAGGCAGAGAGATTTAAAGAGCCCAGTGCCTTTGGAATGCAAATGTGGCTTTCCTTATGTTGACGGAGGTCTACTCTAATACCTATGTACCACAACTCTCTCTGCGACACACGCTGTATGTACGTTTAAACCTCAAAATGCCAATAAAAAGAATTTTCAAAAAAAAGGAATGCAAATGTGGCTTTCCTCACAGGAGAGGATGCCGACCCTCCCCCATCCAGGTCCCATTTTGCACCTGGACACGTGGGAAAATTAGTAATCCGAGAGGAGTGTTTACCTTCAGGCTAGTTCCACCCCTAAGATAGGCTACCTGAAGTGAATGCGAAAATCAGAAGTCTGCCATCTTTGTGATGGCAAACGTATGAACTCTGGGACAGGGTTATGCCCACTTCTCACAGGAAGTGGTTATATAGGAGGTGAAGTGACCCCAGTGGTAAGTAGCCAATTGGATAATACCCTACACTTCTCTAACACCCTAAATATAGTATGTAGCGGAGCCCCTTGACAACAGGAAATCAGATCCTGCTCACCTAAATCAGATCCTGCTTACCTAAAGGAGAAGAAGGACTGAAGAGGTGCGAAAAGCAAGAACTGTGGAGGAAGCAACCGACTTGGCCCCAACCCTGCAGGCCTGTTTGCTGTTCCTGATGATTGTGCCAAAGTCGACTCATCGTGTAAGCTGCTGTGCCTCCAAATGCCTGGGAGGACTACCTGTGCTTCTGCCATGACTCATGAACTCCTGTGGATCAGCCGAGCTGCTTTACTGCACCCTGCAGGTACCAAAGAAAGAACTGTGAGGGCTCTGGACTGTGTAAACATGACACTGGTCAGTACCATTGCACCTGTCACTTCAAGTCCAAGTTGAAGTGGGCAAATGACTCCAGCCTGGTCCCCCATCCCTCCAGAGAAGAAGGCCATCTTGGGTTTGCCAGGAGGAGACTCCTCTACACCGCCTGCAGCGTCTTTGTGCAGCACCTCCTGACTGAGAATGACTCGGCTGTGAAAAACCAGGCACCTCAAGATACCTCTGCACCCATCACCCCTGGCCCGAGTACAAGGGGAACAAAAGTGTCCCCGTGTCCCCAAGCATTGTGAGCATTGTTGGTTCAGCCTGACTGGTTTTCGAGTCCAAACCTGCAGCCTCTTTCCGACCGGACCTATCCCAATGACTAACATTGGGCACCCAACGCCGTAACACACCGCTATACCCGGACGCACCAGACCCTCCCGAGTTGCTCACCTTAAGTTCAGGAGATTGGTCCAGTGAGGTACTGTGAAGTGCCTGAATACAGTACATGTTTTCCCCAGAGGATTACATTGGACACCCGACGCTAAAACACACCTCTGCACCGGGATGTCCCAGAGCCTCCCGAGGTGACCTGTTAGTGTGGCCTTGGATATTGCCCCATACTCACCATAAGTCCAGGAGATTGGTCCCATAAGTCACTGTGAAGTTGTGGAAATCACAGATAATCTCTGTTAGCATAAGCTAAAGCCATTTTAGTTGTGGCATCCATTTTTGTTAGCCATGTGATTCCTCCGTCTTTACTGTTGCTTGTCTTTCTATTCTGCTTAAGTCATCAACTGTAGTTAACTCCTTCAGTACTGAGCCAGAGCACTGTGTAAGCTCAGAACGGCCTGTAGCTGCTAGAATGCACCTGTCTTAGAATGTAACTGTCAGGATGTTCCAACTGATGTGTAGTTCTATCTCCTCTCCCATTTTGCTGACTACGTAATATTTGCCTGCCCATGTTAGTCAATAGCTATTCCTGTGTATGCCTGTACCTCCCCTTTGAGTCTTCATGCTTACTCCACTGTAAACAGGGTATATAAAACCCTTGGTTTCTGTATTCCATGGACTACCTCCTACAGTGCCTGAGCGAGTTGTATTGATGTAGTCCCACTCATGAGAGATTAATAAACTTGTTATTTGATATTCCAGCTTCCGTGCCAATCTCTACTTTGTTGGTTAAAGAACCAGTGGACAGATAAGAGTGAACCCCTGCACCGGTGGGCCCCTAAAAAGGCTCATTTCCACAAAGTGCCCGAATGCAGTACATGTTTTCCCCCATAGAATAACATTGGGCACCCGGCTCTGAAACACACCTCTACACCTGGATGCCCCAGAGCCTCCTGTTGTGACCTGTTGGTGCTCCCTTGGACCTTGCTCCATACTTACCTTAAGTCCAGGAGAATGGCCCCGTAAGTCGCAGTGAAGTAACTGTGTGCTGTATTTGATTTTCCTTCATAGGATAACATTGCTGCCTCCGAAAATTGCAGTGTCAACTTTTGAAAACGTAAAGTATTTCTGTCTCAAAACATACTTACCTAATATTGATTCTGGTGCCTATATATATATAAATATATGTGTTATTTGTATAAATTGGTGTGGATCTCCTTATTGAGTTGTGTAGATTATTTATTGACTGTGTGTGTTTTTGCAGATGTCTTAACACTCCTCTCTGATAAGCCTAGGGCTGCTCGACCACACTACCCCCTAAACGGCACCTTGCGATTGCTAGAGCAGGCCCCTGTCCACTCATAAGCGAATACCTGGACTCTTTGCACAGTATACCTCTTTATGGTATACCATATAAAGAGCCAGCTTCCGACAATTGGGCTTACCTCACTCCTCAAAAAATGAATCACTATTTCCACCTTACTGACCCTGCCTGGCCCCGCAGCCACACACTAGATGCAGACTTTTTCCACATGTTCTGGGTGTGCCCTGTGCTTTCCCAATATTGGCAGGAGATCACAACCCACTTATCCAAGAGCACGGGACATGCCACACTACATAACTGGCAGGTTTGCCTGCTCAGCTTGATCGGCCGTGCCAAAAAGAACAAAGCCACAACACTATTCATAGATCTGACCATACTTCTGGCCAAACACCAGAATATGCTTAAGAGAAATCACCTAACCCCTCACCCTTAACAGTTGGGCACTCTCCATGACAGCGTGGGCACAGGCTGAAAGTAGAGCACTGGATCATGAAGACGCCAAAGGTCTACGTAAATACCCGATTGCCGCTGCTTGGGATGCTCTCCTGTCAGTTCTGAGAACAAACATAAATGAGGCAGACCACTCCCTGATTCAATGCCGGAGGTGTCTGCCTAATGTCCAGTGTGAGCGTCTGGAACCCACCATCTAGTAGAGCTGTCGAGCCCTTTCACTCTCACACACACTGTTACCCAGAGCCACACACTGCACAAATAACTCTGACACATGCAGGCGGTAGCAGGCTTGTTTCAATGGCTGTTACTGTAAAACTTTACTTTTTTATTGTTAATGAACTCACATTTCGTGTTATTATATTGTAAAACCAGAGTGCTTGCTGAATAATCCCATTGCACCCAAAGTACTGCACTAACATTGATCGGGACTGATCTATGGACATGGTGTAACAATAACACAGTTGACATACTTTGTCTCTGTCTTGAGCTTTATGTTTTAAGCTGTATTGTAATTATTTATTTATTTATCGGAATAATTTATAAAGTGCTCTTTTGGGGACATGCCAGTTTATTCTATTTTGTTGGGGAGCATGTCCAAAGCCACGAAGAGCCTTAAAAACAATAAAGAGCGACTTAAACATAATTGTCTGTACTAGTGGGCACCAGTGTAGTTCCTTCAGAGTCTGAGAGGCAGAGGACCTCCTTGGTCTATTTAGGACGAGCTTAGCTGTCACCGTTCCGACTCTCTGTAGTCTTCTATTCACATATTTTGGGGCTCCCAGTAATAGGGCGTTACCGTAATCCAGCCGGCTCAGAGTTACGCTTCATACCACTAGTGCTCTAGATGAAGTGGGCAGCATTGGGAGTATCTTGTGCAGTTCTCTGATTAGGGAGAAGCAAATTCCAGCCGTCTTGTTCACATGGGCTTACAGGCTGAGCTTCTAATCGAATGTTACACCCAGGTTTTGAAAGCTCTCTGAGGGAACTAGGGGCTTGTCTGAAGGTATAGGCTAGAAATTTGGAGGAAGGGGGATTGGAACTTGAGTCGGTGGACAGCATAAAATCTCTTTCTTGTCTCCATTAAACTGGAGTGCATTGGATTTGAGCCAGGCCACAGTTCGGGGCATGCATTCATGAAAAGTGACCAGTGGCAGTGAATGGACTCCTTCCATTCAAATGCTCAACAAAAAGAATTAAAATAAATAAATCAGGAATTGTACTAGAAGCATTCTGAACTTTAATACCATCCTGAACTGTACTGGCTCTCACCAATCTGAACATACGCCATATACTTACACTATCTAAAACAACCACAGTTCTCTTCATCTTACTTAAAATAAAAGGGCCCATGAATTAAGAAACTCCTTTCTTAATGAGCTCAGGCTTCTTTACTAATACTACATCACCCACCTTCCAGTAAGTTACCTTCACAAATTTCTTCTAATCAAACCTAGCTTTACCTTGACTAATCCTTCAAGAGCTCACACATCTCCTGCAAACGAAACTGGACTCCACTATCAATTAAGATGGAATTTGGCACCCCTTCAGAAGTAAATTCATCCTTAAACTCAATAACTATCCTGGGATGTACTGAGTTTACAAACTTGCCTACCAGCCATTTAGAGGTGTAGTCCACTAATAACAAAACAAATCAGTCACTTGAAGGAAGGAGTTTGAATGGACCGATAATGTCTAAACCTTGTTTGGTCCACGGTTCCAATGGCACCTCCATTGGAACTAGAGGTGTAGATTGCATCACTTTGTTTTTGTCACTAATGGAACATTGTCAGCAGTCTCTCACAACACCTTCAACTTGATGTTCTTATTCAAGCCACCAATACCATTCACCTAATCCAGCTTTTGTTAAACTCCTATCTAAATTTCCCCCTCAAGCCTAACAATGTTATTACTATTTCTCCTCTTAGGAGATCACATCCACCAAACTCAGTTCATTGTGCATATTCCAGTATGCCTTTGCAGAATCAGGAACATCACAGATATCAGACTAACCATTCACCTCATAATAGCACACCAATTTCAACTCTTTATCATTGTCCCTTGCACTTCACCATTCTTCAATATTGATGACACTAAGTCAGCCACTTCCACACAGGGTAGCCTCTGTCTTAAATCACCACTGAGAAGGAGTGAGAAGTTTATACAGGGTGGACCCTCCGCTTCCCAAACACTAATCTAGAATATACATAAAGGAGGGTTGACCCAACTCTTTTAAATCCTGTATTGTACTGGGCACAAGGTCAACATGTTTCAGCATTTCACTGCCCTAAGGGGTCAATCGTCTTTCTTCAGGACCAAATATGCAGTGAAGCACGCAAACACATGTGAGTCATCCCTCAATGCATCAAAAGGATGACTCGCATGTGTTTGCATGCTTTACCGTACTTCAAAGGGATATTGTGCTTTAGCGATAGGCCATTCAAAATGGAATACCTTATAAGTTCACTTCTATAATACTAACTCTATTATCAGCCGCGACCATATCAATAAAAGTGTCCTAAGTATGGTCTGTATGGTTGCGTGCATGCTTCATAAAAATTGTTATGAATGCATAACACGGGTTGAAAGTTCAACCATACCATGGAGAAATTTAGTAATACAGCAAATATTTGGTCCTGAAGAAAGCCAATTGATCCCTTGGGGCAGTGAAACGGCTGAAACATGTCGACTTTTTGCAATCAAGGACAATTAGATCATGACGACGTCTTACTGTTTTTAACCTTGCCCAAGACCTTACATCATTCAATCATAATTTTAAGATCTATGAGGCAATTTTAAGTCACTCTCGAAATCCCTTGCTTTTCACCTTTTAAGTGCTCTGCTTACAAATGTGTAGAGCCCACCCACTGACACTAGGTGACGTGGGTCTAGGTCCAATGATGAATCAGGCCACATGTGGTACCTGTGAGTGAGGACCCAACAAATATTACCAAGCAATGTAGCGAGAGCACTAATTTACCTGGGTGCTTACCGCTTACTCACTTGAGATATTTGAAAGGTCACACATACAAACACAAGACAGGATTTAAGAGAGTTGGGTCAACCTTCCTTTATGTATATTCTATCGTCTGTCTTAGCAAGATGAGAGGCAATGGAATTATTCACCACAAAATGAGAAAGACAGTCTGCAACATGATTGTTTACTCTCAGCAGATATTCCACAACAAAGTAAAAATCAGATAATCCTTCTGACCACTTACGTATTCTGGGAAGTAGACTTCCACTTTCCCTACATGAGAAGATCTGCACCAAAGAACAATGATCTGTAATCACCATCAAAAGTATTCCCCACAGAAAATAATTTGAAGTGATGAATGGACCAGGCAATAGCTAAAGCCTATGTCTTAATTAAAGAGCTCAGTTCCTTTGAGAAAACGTGAAGCAAACACAATCGACTCTCTCCTTTCCATCCACCATCTGCGAGAGCATTGCTCCTAACCTAGACTGTATGGTTTTGTTGCAAGAATCAAAATGGCCCAGAATTGGCATAGTGCAAATACCTTTTTAAAGGATTCCAAAACTTTGGTACGTTTCTGACCAGCAAGACCCAATAAATATTGTAATTAATCACATTCTTTTCGTGCTGGTGCTTCTAAAATGCCCTTAGTCCATCCTGAGACTGATCCCCTCACCAGATATGGTGTGACCCAAATACATGACTGAGGACACTCCAAACCTAAATTTTTCGTTTTTGAGGGTTAGTCCAGTGTATAACAAAGTGCATCATGCCCCATTTTATCCTTCCCTGATACAAGCATGTCATCTTGGAAGAATAATATTTTCTGAATTCTCTTTGTAAACGTCCCTAAAAGGCTTTCAAATGAACCTGTATGCTCCCAAAGGTGTGCCGAACAAGGTAAGATGCTTAGACTCCGCAAGTAATGGCACATGCAGATGGGCTGAGGACAGATCTATCACGCTGAATAACTCACCCCCTTTGAGCTTTGAGAAACTTTCCAAAATATTGGGTAGGGGTTAGCGGACCACCCAAAAATGCCTATTAAGATCACATTAATTTACAAACATTCTTATTTTAGTATTACCATCCTTGTGCCCCAATACAGCTGTAGCGAGCTACTCAAAAGACTCAGTCTTCTCAATCACACCAAGTGTTAGCATTGTCTGTAATGCATCCTTGAGAGGATCCAACATCAGATGCAGAAACCTTCTTACCTTATGTACACATGGTGTGGCATCCTTCTTCAAGGTAATCCTATGTTCGAAACACTTCAATAGACCTAACTTGCTCTCAAAAACAACAGGAAACTCCTATGCAACTGCTCCCCCCCCAAATTAGCGTTAGCCAAAAGTAAGATTTGCTCGAAAGGACTAGGACACAAAGTAATGCCCATGTCATGTCGCCAGCTAAAAGATTGTCTTGACACGTGTCAACGTAGATTTTCCCAACCTTTTCCCTCTCGTAGAATCTAATGTTAAAAACAGTACACCAAAGTACTTCTATCCTGACTCCCCCGTAACCCACAAGAGTGATCTCTTGAAGAAGTAACTCAAT
This sequence comes from Triturus cristatus, assembly GCF_964204655.1. NCBI lineage: Eukaryota > Metazoa > Chordata > Amphibia > Caudata > Salamandridae > Triturus > Triturus cristatus. Next base: position 1,054,619,602 of record NC_140584.1, on the reverse strand, counting down.
ATTGTCATCACCTAATGGTTTTCTTCAAATCATAAGTTTGGCTGCATATAGGCCACCAAAGGTGGGGATGATGAAGAGTTGATCACTGGTACAAGGATCACTTCCTCTATCCAAATCCAGAGTGTGCCTGACACAAATGCTGTGCCGCACCTCTTTAGCTGAACAGACTGCAGGTGCTGTTAGAAAACTGGGAGAGAAAGTTCCTCATTCCAGTGGCATTCAGCCAATCCCCACCAGATGAAGGGCAGATCTTTTCTAAGCAACATATTATCAGATTGGAAAAAGATGTATGAAGGAGACGCATATAAGACATTGAGCTTCATGATGTGACTAGCTGATGTACTGGCAGTCTGGAAGGCAGTTTTCCATGAAGGTAGCTGGAACAAGATCACAGCCGACCAGCTCGCCACCTCCCTGAGCCAGCACCCTCCTGCCAGCTCAGCGAACCCCAGCCAGGCCGCCGACAACCTCACGAAGTGGATCAGCAACTGCGCGGACGAGCTCGCCCCGCTGAGGACCCCGCCCAGCAGACACGGCAGCAAGAAAGCCCCATGGTTCACCGACGAACTCAAGAGCTCCAAGAAGAACTGCCGAGCCCTCGAGAAAGTCTGGAGAAGGGAACCAACACCGGACAACAGGACCACCTTCAAGCTTGCCACCCGGAAGCACCACCAGCTGATCCGCGCCGCCAAGAAAACTGCATTCAAGGACCGGCTGGACAACAACGCACACAGCTGCAAGGAACTCTTCAACATCGTGAAAGAGCTATCCAACCCCAGCGCAGGAAAAAACGACATCACCCCATCGCAAGACCTCTGCAACTCCCTCGCCTCATACTTCCACAACAAGATCGCGGACATACACAACAGCTTCAACAACCAACCAACGCACACCACGACCGAACAACCACCCCCCACCACGCCTGGACTCCGATCAGCACCGAAGACACCATCCGCACGATGAACTCCATCCACTCCGGATCGCCGACCGACCCCTGCCCTCACCACGTCTTCAACAAGGCCGACGCTGTCATCGCACCCCACCTGCGAGACATCATCAACACATCCTTCAACACCGCCACCTTCCCTGAGAGCTGGAAGCACGCCGAACTCAGCGCTCTACTCAAGAAACCCACAGCGGACCCCACCGAACTCAAGAATTACCGCCCCATCTCGCTCCTCCCGTTTCCAGCCAAAGTCATCGAGAAGACCGTCAACAAGCAGCTGGCCGCCTTCCTTGAGACGAATGGATCCCTCGACCCCTCACAGTCTGGCTTCCGAGCCAACCACAGCACCGAGACCGCCCTCATCGCCGCCACCGATGACATCCGAGCCCTGATGGACAATGGAGAAACAGCGGCCCTCATCCTCCTAGACCTCTCCGCGGCATTCGACACTGTCTGCCACCGCACCCTAGTACAGCGCCTCAGCAACGTCGGAATCCAGGAGAAGGCTCTGGAATGGATCATCTCCTTCCTCGACGGAAGAACACAGAGAGTCCGCCTACCACCGTACAAGTCAGAGGCCACCGAAGTCATCTGCGGCGTCCCTCAAGGATCCTCGCTGAGCCCCACCCTCTTCAACGTCTACATGAGCCCCCTCGCGGCCATCGCACACCAACACAACCTCAGCATAATCTCCTACGCCGACGACACCCAGTTGATCCTCTCCCTGACCGACGACCCCGCCGCCGCCAGAGCCAACCTGCACGAAGGGATGAAAGAGGTAGCCGAGTGGATGACGACCAGCCGCCTGAAACTGAACTCAGACAAGACGGAGGTCCTCATCCTGGGCTCTTCACCCTCCGCCTGGGACGACTCCTGGTGGCCTCCCGCCCTGGGCACCGCACCCAAACCGACAGACCACGCACGCAACCTGGGCTTCATCCTGGACTCCTCCCTCTCCATGACCAGGCAAGTCAACAACGTCTCCTCGGCGTGCTTCAACATCCTACGCATGCTACGGAAGATCTTCTGGTGGATCCCCACCGAGACCAGGAAGACCGTCACCCAGGCCCTCGTCACTAGCCGACTGGACTACGGCAACGCCCTCTACGCCGGTACCACCGCCAAGCTCCAGAAGAGACTCCAGCGGATCCAGAACGCCTCAGCCAGACTCATCCTCGACATCCCACGAACCAGCCACATCTCCGGACATCTGAGAGACCTACACTGGCTCCCCGTCAACAAAAGAATCACCTTCCGCCTCCTCACCCACGCACACAAAGCCCTACACGACCAAGGCCCGAGCTACCTCAACAACCGAATCAACTTCTACGCTCCCAAACGCCACCTCCGATCAGCCAACCACGCCCTCGCCGCCGTCCCCCGCATCCGAAGAGCGACTACAGGAGGAAGGTCCTTCTCCTACCTGGCCGCCAAGACCTGGAACTCCCTCCCGACCGACCTGCGCCTGACCCAAGACCACCTCTCCTTCAGGAAGAAGCTGAAGACCTGGCTGTTCGAGCAGTAGCGGCACCCCCTCCCCCCAGCGCCTTGAGACCCTACGGGTGAGTAGTGCGCTCTATAAATGTCTTTGATTGATTGATTGATTGATGATGCATGCCAGCACCATCTCAAAGGCTTGTGCATGGACAATGTTGAGGTGTTTCTCATGGTAGGTACTCTGATGTGCAGATGCAGGAGATTAATAAGATGGAGTTTTCAGACCTCATTAACAGTGAACAAGAAATCTTCCTGGCTATTTGTGCAGGCACGAACGGCCACCAAAGAGGGCGTCCATGTGCTACACTGAACCTCAGGTTCCACAAAGCGGTTGCTAAAGAACATTTCATTAGATGCAGAGTAAATTAGATAGTTGATTACTCTAAGCAAAAACAACCTCTTACTCTTAAGGGCAAACATAGTGGTGTATTTGTTGGCAGGTAATAGAATTTTCAGATTACTGCAGGAGAGGACTAGTTGAGAAAAGGCTAGCTCCTTAGGAACCAAGTATTCAAGCTGATCGATTGGAGAAATCGATGAACATCTCCCCCCATCATGGTCAGCAAGTCCTACCTTGCTAAAGGACAGGTGGCCTCCAGTGAATAAGCTACAGGAGGAAGGAGAACCAGACCTGGCAAAGCTAGCCTAGAACGACCAGGATAGCAGATGCAAACCTATTTGCTAATATCTTATGGAAGACTATGAAATAATCCTCAGATGAGGCAAAGGCCCATGACCCGAGTTCCAACCTGGCGTTACAGAAGAGTGCATTTCCAACAAGGTGTGTTTTCTTTAAATTTGAACGTAAATGATCATTTACTTAAATGAGAATGCGTTACCACACAATGCTAAAGTTACATTAAAAAAATCACCCGCCTCATGTCCATCAAAGTTAGGTGGGTCATGCAAGTTTGTCGTTCTAAAAATTGGGCCCTGGTTCTAAAACATTTTGGGAAGCACTGGAATAGAGATTATTCTGCAAAATCAATGTCAGCAAAATCCCTCAGAAAGGATATCTAATACCTCCACAATGTTTGGTTGTGGCTAAATGAGGATCTCACTCATGTTCCTGCTGCATCCTTTCCCAGAAGCGTTACCCACACTAGGTTAAGAGGTGGTTAAGCAAAGAAGACTCTCCTCCGTTCCTGCCTTTCTTGTGAGTGCCTCTCGACAGGAAACTCTCATCTCCACCCAACCTTCCTGCTGACACTGCAAGATAAACAATATGACTGGACCAATCTGTGAAGTATACATAAAAGGCAGGAACAGGTCCCAGAGGCTGACTGGTGGAATACACAAACTCTGTCTGCAAACTTAATATAAATATGAGGCACAAACGTCCAGCCATAATTTCTCGGGTGCAGGGTTGGGCTATTGACCCCCAACTCTTCTTTATTAGGTTCAGGACCAGTGTAGTAAAAGAGCCACTCTTGTGGTTGGGTACCCTATGATGACCATCCACTACCACCATTTTAACTGACTTTAGTGTGTTATTTTACCCTAGCCTGGATTTATGCACGATGGTCCTACATATGCCTGCCTCGCTTCTGTCTTGTAATCTTGCTGTCTTTTAGTGGGAGCTGTCATGGAGTAGAACAGTACATTTATATTATAAATGCTTACTATTGGCTTTGACATGGCCTCATGTAATTTTGTTTTCTGACTTTGCCTTGCTTATGAGTTCTTACTATTGGCTTTGACATGGTCTTATGTCATCTTGCTTTCTGACTTTGCCTTACTTCTGCGTGCACAGCAATGCTTGCGATTCATATTCAAGGTCTTTATGCTCCTCACTTGTTTTTCGCACCTCACCGGCCAGAGTGAACTGGAATATGTTGTGGGAAGTGTCTGTGGAATGTACAACTCCGCCTCAGAGCCAAAACACGGGAGCTTGGCCAGCCTCCGTCTTGGCCTTGACGCAGACGGGTACCAGCCAGCTCGTTTTTTTTCTAATGAGAAGGGGGCGAGGTTTTCTAGAAGCTTCGCTTCACGTTTAGTAATGGTATTAAAGCTGGGTGCTTTCGGGGGCCCAGGTGGAAGATCACCACAGAATAGACGTATTGCTGTGGAGGTGACGGAACTTGAGTCCTGATTGAAACTCCTACCTAGGCTTTTGACGGGCTTCCCAAAGCTTGAGTTGGCAGGATGTTGCAGAATCAGTCGGTGAGGTGTTCCTAACCATTTTATATATTTTTTCTACTCTTTGCTACCTGTACACACTGCATTTTAATTCAATTGTTCATTTAATCATTCATTTGACATTTGAGAATCTGCATTTATTGATATATTCAGCCTGCCTTTTTAAACATTGCATTTACTGATATATTCAGCCTGCCATTTTAAACATTGCATGTACTGATCTATTCAGCTTGCCTTTTTAAACATTGCATTAATAAACTTGTGTGTGTTATTTTAAAAGGCACCTGAATTTGTCTTTTTGCCTCCAAAGTGGGAGTGCTGTGCAAACGTGTACTATTTAATGGTGCAGTGGTAAATTTGCCTCCCAGAGTGGGAGTGCAGGATTTGGGTGTGTCCTTTTAGTGAAAAGCACATTAATTACAACCAGAAACATTGGGAGTTCTATAGCCTCAAAACCAAACAACTAATCCGGGGGTTTGGTAACCCAGCCACCTACCGAGGGGAAAGGATAACTGACCACCTATGTCATGAAGAGTACTACAAAAAGAAATTATACAATAAAGAGACCCTTGCAATTAATCGGATTCCCATCACTCACCAAAGTGATCAGTATCATCATCTGGGTATCCATCCTACCATCCACTATGCCTCTTGATCATAGAGGGGTATTTAGTGGATTATAGCTTGAAAGGGTCATGTAGGAGGAACAGAGGAACGAGAGGAATCGGGCTCTCAAAAACCCATAGAAGTGATACCAAATAATATGTGGGAGTGATGAGTGCAGTGCAACTGTGTAAGTGAAGATTAAGAAAGGATTTACAAGAGAGAAAAACTTTTATTAGGGTATCTATTGTAATTCTTATTAAAAACAGTGCAAAAAAGCAGTTTCAAACATTACTGCTTGTGAATACGGTCGACATGTTTCAGCCTACTGGACTGATAGTCCACGGCTTTCTTCAGGACCTGTCTGTAAATGCTGTTGCTACTGCATTAAAAAATAGTGTGTCAAGAAACAGTAAAAGAAAAAGGAGAACAAATGCAAATAAGGGTTGGAATTAATACAACCTCTTGTGCCAAATACGAATCCTCCGTATCGACGGGATGTAGAAGGTACCTGTAAGAAAACAGATATTATAGCACTCTTAATGACAACAAGGGCAGAATCTACAGACTGGTAGGAAATACTGAGGTGCATGAAGTGTCAACCTCAAACAGCTAAATGCTTGTAATACAGCGCAATCATTTAAAAAGTTTTTGCTCACCCGTCTTGTACGAGGACTGGACCTCACATCGCCTGGTAACAACTCAGGTCAAAAAGGCCCCGCTCTGGCAAACACAAAGGGAGAGGGGACAGGTAAAGATAGACCTCCTGACCACCTGTATCAGTCTATCCACCCAGTCCTCCCACATGCACAGACCCTTTATATGCCAACAAAAAACTTTACTGCTTCATGTGCAGAAAAGTGTAGTAATAACATAGTATCAGATGTAAGGCCTAAAAACATGGCATGAAATATGTCGAGTAGCGGTATGTAGTTCGAAAGGCAGATACCTATGTCATCTCAGTAAGGGGAAGATCATAGTATGTAGCAGTGCCTTCCGCTAATATCACAGAGTCAGTGTTAATGATCTCGAAGACTCTGAACAACAAAGATAGCTGCACAAGACTGCGAGTATCATCACTACAATATACAAAATAACGTGTTCGAACAACTATAACTAGTTGAACACAGCCCCCACAGATATATGAAAACGCGGAAGTGCAAGCAGAAACAGCAACCGAAAACCTCACCTGTCTGTCGTTGCCTCTAGCTCGACCCGCGCTGGATTTGGAGGGTAACGTACAGGAAGTTCAGTCGTTTTTTTTGATATCGTACAGAGTCACAGCTGAAACGTGTCCGAACAACCATGACGCTCAACATCTGCGTCACAAAGAACTACCAAGTGACGTCACGCATGTCGGATAATGTAGTCTGTTGGTTATAAACTACAACCCGCCCCTCGATCGCGTGTAGGAAAATGATTGTCAAAACTCATCGTGTCGTGCACTCATCTTTAAATGCTCAAACTTTAGTACTCTTCAGTAACATCACAGACATCAGCAAACCTTCCATCAAAAATGTTTACGGGCAGTAAGAAACTACAAAATGACGTCACCTGCCCCGCAACTCGTAGTTCCATATTTAATGTCCTGTGCTAGAGGCCAGTGGTGAGAGACTACTGAATAATGTCAACAAACACGGAAATTGTAGTTCCTTGTTAATTGATATATGCAAAAGTATGGACGAATATGAGACGCGTAACCGCAATGCCAAGAGTGCTAAAGACTGATCTTACCGTATCTCATGTGGTGCAATGATCTCAAAAACTCACTGTCTTTAAGCGGCCCTGTATAAATAATAATAGCGCTATGCTATGAAAATGGCAACGGCCGACTCGGGAATTGTAATCATTAGCATCCTGTGCGGCCGGATTATCATGACCCAAGGGATTTAAATAATATATCATGACAAACTATACCTAATGTCATCAAACACGTAGCTGTCCACTAACGTATCAACCTGTGGAATAGTGTATTGTACCTACTATTTATGCTAGGTGTTCCTGCGCGAGTATTCTAGTATATAACAATCAAAACCCCTTTTATGCCAACTGCCCGGTGTGCATAGTTAGAGGAAACATTCCAGGTATCGCTTTTCGGCCACATTATGATCACACCTATTTTTGTAGGGCAGTCCATGGTATGGCATCGTTTAGGCCTAATGTGTCATTGTGTAGTTTGAATACCCATTTTTGTTGTTTGATAAAGAGAAATTTAGACCCGTCACTGATGTGTGGTGGCATGTAGGGTTTTTCTAGCACTGTCTAGGAAAAATCTTCGGCTTTGTGGTCAAACTCTACAAAGTGTTTAGTCAATGTTGTGATTGGTTTTTTTTTACACCTGAACGTGCTCTTATGTTCCAGCATGCACAATTTGACTTTTCGAATAGTCATGCCCACGTATTGACTTTTGCAAGGGCAAGTGATTAAATAAATCAAATTGTCACTGTTGCAGTTAGTGAAATTGATCCGGACCCATGGTCTATTCGTTCCTATGTCTATGGTTTTTGACTGTTGAGTCTGGGGGCAAATAGCACAGGCACCACAGGGAAAGTGGCCCTGGACTGCAGGAAGGTCCCATAGTGTTCCTACTGCTCTAGGTCGCACACCTTGGGGTCGAATGTGTACTAATTTGTCCCGTAAATTTGTACCTCTTTTTAATTAAAAGAGTGGAAGAGGAAACTTCTCATTGCAGCTGTTAAGAATCCGCCAATGTTTGCGGACACATTTCTGTATATCATTCGTAAGGGTACTGTAGGTGTTAACAAACGTTAGTCATCCTAACAGTGGTTTCTCCATGGGTGGCTCAAGTAGTGCACCACGATTATTATTAGTGGCACATTTGAAGGAGCATTTAACAAGTTTCTTGTGATACTTCCTGGCTCTCAATTGGTCAGCTAAATTTCTTGCGTGTTCGTTGTATTTACTCAATGTGGAACAATTCCTCCGGACACGGAGGAATTGTCCGTACGGCAGATTGTCACGCAAGGATTTTGGGTGTTGACTATCATAACACAGCAGTGAATTTCGCGCCATGGGCTTGCGGTATAATTCACTCTCTAACCCGGTAGATGTAGAAAAGATAGATAGATCCAAAAATGCTATTTTGTTCTTGTCCAGCTCAACTGTAAATTTCAGGAACTCGTTCCTAGTGTTCAGCCACTGTTGGAACTGTAAGATAGAATCAGGATTGCCCCGCCAGACTACCAAAACATCGTCGATTTACCACTTCCATCGGCGGATCGGCTCATGAAAGGGGTTGTTCGGTGTAAGGACATGTTGTTGCTCAAGAGAGTGGACATACAAGTTGGCCAAACTTGGCGCAAAAACACTCTCCATACTGGTCCCTGAGATCTGAAGATAGATGGTCTCTTCAAATCTAAAAAAGTTCTCCTTCATGGCCAGTTGGGCACAGGCCATGATGAAATGACCTGGAGTTATTGATCCAAGATCTGTGTCTGTCAATATTGAGGCAATGGTATCCAAGGTCTCATTGTGAGGAATTGAGGTGTATAATGATTCGACATAGAAGGAGACAAAATAGTCTCTATCCGCGTCGAATTCAACTTCCGGCAAAAGCTTCACATCTTCCGTATCTTGAAGATACGTGGGCATTTTTTTTTACTATGGGCCTCAGAAAGTGATCCACAAATGTGGATAACGGTTCTAAAATAGACCCTAGGCCAGATATTATAGGTCTGCCTGGAGGTGGTCTTTGCGGTTTGTGCACCTTAGGCAAGCAGTAAAAATATGGCATCACCGGATGCGTGGTCTGTAGGAAACCCGCTTCTTGAGTAGTTATCCAACCTGCACTGGTTGCTTCATCTACAAGCTCACACATGGCTTTCCGGATCCTTTCTGTGGGGTCTTCCTTAAGAGGATGGTAAAATCTTCTGTCTGACAACTGGCGCAGGCATTCTGATCCATATACATCAGTGTCTAAAATGACAATGGCTCCACCTTTGTCTGCAGGCTTGATGGTTACTTCATGATCCTCTGTTAAAGTCCGTAAGGCTCGTTGTTCCTTCTTCAGCATGTGCATTTCTTGTTGCTGCATAGATTGGCTATATCTTCTTGGACAGCTCTCTCGAAAGTAAGCACTTGTGGTGGTACACTGTTTGAGGGTGGATTAAAGGTGGAACGTTTCTTAAGACCGGTATTATGGTCATCTGTAGAAACTTGTACTGGTTCTTTGTCTTTGAAGAAGTAGTGCAAGCGTATCTTACGGAAGAATTGTGCCAGTTCACTCTGGACCTGGAAAGCATCTCCATCATAAGTTGCCACAAAACCTAGTCCTCTATTTAAAACAAGTTCCTCATCACATGTAAGAGTCCTCTTACTGAGATTAACTATCAAACTGTGTCCGCACTGGTCCCTGGTTGGGGTGGGTTCTTCTTCGTTTGTCTGCGGGTGCCTATATGTGGAGCTGGTGGTTGATTCCAGTGTACCTGTGTTTGTGGATTTCTCCGTTTGCCTCTGGACCTTCCTGGGCCAAACCCTAAAAAAGATTGGTTAGTGCAGTCTTGTGAGTATGTTTGAAACTGAGCCATCGTGCTCCCTCTGGCTTTATCATCACTAATGCTCCACGCTTTTATTTATTCAAGATAAAGCCTTTCTAAAACTTATGATGGAGATGCTTTCCAGGTCCAGTGTGAACTGGCACAATTCTTCCGTAAGATATGGTCTGCTAGTAGAGCCAACAAAGGACAGAAAGAGACTGTACAAGGATGAGGCACTAGGGGGGGTATCCTCACATTGTGACTACACATTTGATCATCAAAGCTATTCAATACTCCAAAAGTCAAGTGCTTTTCCAAGGCAAAATGGCAAGCTGCAAGCACCTCTGGGATCCAACAGGAAGAAGTAATGCAGTATTCTATAACGGGAGAGTAAGGTGTTTCTGGGTTGTGTCCCAACAGTATGAATTACTCATCTTTTACAAGCTCCGCATTTTTTGTTGTAGTTTTATATAGTGCAAACTTGACCTGAAGGTATCAGGTATCAGAGCGATTTACACGAGCACCAGTTGGGTTACACAACGAAACATTCATTTTTGTTAGGCACGGGGAGATTGAAGGCCAGATGTACTAACATTCACTTTTGTGAGTCGCAAAATTCTTCGAATTGCGACTCGATATGTGCGGCTCTCAAAAGTGAATGTACAACAGTGTCTCAGACACTGTTTGCGATTTCCAATGGGGTCGCAAATTGCATGCCTCATTAATATTCATGAGGCAGTCGCAATTTGCGACCCCATTGGGAATGGCTAGCACTCACAGGGATGGTGGCCTGCTGGGGTCAGCAGCAGGGGCGTAACACAGGCCCCCGCAGCCCCCGCGGTGCAGGGGGGGGCACCGAACTGCAGGGGGCCCCCTCAGCACAGTACTCAGGCTGTATAACTCCTGATTAAATCCGGAGCGGGCGCACCTCTGTGTGCGTGGAGGGGGGCCCCCTCAACTTTCGTTACGCCACTGGTCAGCAGATCACCATGTCTGTGACTGCTTTTTTAATTAAGCAGTTTTTTTTTTAAATGCAGCCCGTTTTCTTTAAAGGAAACGGGATGCATTTAAAAAAGAAAAATTAAACTTTTCAGTTTAATTTTTTAAGGTCAGGCAATGGTCCCTGGGACCACTGCCTGCTCTTAAAAAATATTTTCACACACTCACAAAGGGAGGACACCTTCCCATTTGCGAGTGACTTACCACTCTTTTGAAAAGGTTAGTAAACTGCGAGTGTTTTGCGACCGCAAATGCGGTCGCAAAACATTCATACATTGGAGTCAGACTCGCTATTAGGAAGGGATGCCCTTGGCACGCCCTTTCCTAATAGCGAGTCGCAAACCACATTTCGCGAGTCACGAATAGGTTAGTGACTCACAAAATATGGTTTGTACATGGGGCTGATCAATTTTGCGGTCACATATGGGCCAAATGCCTGCTTGCGACCGCAAAAAACGACAGTACATCTGCCCCTACGTAATTTGCCCAGAATCACAGGATGTTGAGCGTCATTGTGAAACTCGAACCTGGTTGCCCAGATTTGGATTTGACCACCCTAGCCGTTAGGCTACATCTGCTCCCCCTATTTTTCATTTATTTGTCAGAAGTAACACAGACAAGCTCAAAATGAAGGACTGAACTGCAGCCTAGAGTAACTACCAGTGATTGAGAATGATTCAAGCATTCCATCAATTCTTCTTTTGTCGTGTGTAAGACAGTCATGCAAAGTAGGTGGGGTATGTCCAATGGGTGCCTGTCAGGGTGCACTAACATTGCACTTAAAATCAAGAAGGAGCCGTGCACTCTTCCGTCTCTCGCCTTCTCCACCAATCTTTGCTTAAAAGGTGAGTGCTAGGGACCTCGTCAGGAGGTCACTGCGGCTTGCAATACCCATTGCATTACCTACACAACTGCTAACCATCACATTACAACAAGTGAGACAGCTCATATTGTTTGAGGCTCCCAAAGTTATAAGAATTGGCTGGGGAGGCTGGTATTAGTTGCTTTTAATGGATATTAAATTAATAAACATCTGCTGTTCTGCTCATTTCTTAATTAAACAAGCAGCGCCGCCGTGTGGCAGCTGTCATAAGTGCCGTGTTGACAATTAATTGCTGGTGCCGAGCACCAGAAACCGCTGGCTCACATTAAGCACTGCCACCAATCCCCACATTTACAGGAATATGAGAGCCAGTGGTACAAGGGAAGGGAATAAGAGAGGAAATAGGGCCACTGGACTCCATGACTCAGACTCATCACTTTTGTTGTATATCGATGTCTGCAGGTTGTAGTGGAACATGTAGATAAGTACTAGGGTTGAGTGGAGATGGTTGGATTGGTAAGGAGGACACTCGGGCAATGGGCCAGGATCTGAATTGCAGCTGTGGGACCCTTTTATTGGCAGCGTGGTGGCCAATTTGAGCAGTGCCTTTGCAATCCAGATGCCGCCAGCGGCCTAGTGGGGGCCTGTGCGGCCTTTCCGGAGGTAGATGGTCCTTTGTTACCTACCTTCTACCAACGGGCGTAGGTGCCATTCCCAGTCTCTTGGTGGGCCTGCCGAATAATGTATGCAGATTGAGCAGGACCTGAGCAGAAGTGACCTCACTTATATTCAAGTGTGGTTCACCATTGTGAATTAATCCATGCACATAGTCCTGTCGAAATTTATATTTTTCTTTTTGTCTCTGTAAAGTTAAGAAAACATGCCTCTTTTAGAGACCCACCCCCATCTTTTCATAATACTTAAAACACTGAAGCAGTGTGTTGCGAAAAGGCGCACTCCACAAGTGTAGGCCACTTGTTTTTTAGGGTGCTCAGGCCTATTTCTGATCGCAATCCAACACTGTCTGTGGAGAGTGTTTGTGAAGGTGTTCGAGAGGGACAGAGAGCGTCTCACCCTAGATTCAAATAAACAAAGTTTGGGACCATCCCCATGCCAGCTGTGAAGAAATCCTCTATATGTTACTAGTGGTAGTCCAAGCTCGCATAATGGGGTGTCACTACCCCTCTTTTTAAAGCGATCATCTCTCTTCATTCCTACACATGGGTGCAAATCAAACTAGAGAACAGAAATGCAGTAACATCACAATTACCAACAACAAGAGGTCTTAAAAAGCCTTTTTGCCACCTATTTTATTGAATCTCTAGACTGCGGACCTTGGCAAAGCAATAACAAAAGCTCGATCTGTACCACCCAGAATTAGCTCTCAACGCCTCCTGGTCTTACCATACGCAGAGGATCTAATCGTTCTAGACGACAGTAAAATTGGCAGGGAGCATGCACCGGGCCAGCTGCATTTATATAATCAAAGGAACATACTAACAGCAGATGCCTTGAAAACCAAGCCCATGATCTTTGGTAAATATAAATGCAAAGCCTAGCAGACATGGAAACTCGGGCACCTAACAATTGGAAACACACCCAAATATAACCATCTAGGCCTATAGTTCACAGAAAATGGCAAAGCCAACACGCATTTACTGTACTTGGGGAAGAAAGCAGCAGTCACATTCACAATATGAAAATTCTATAACCATCTACAGAGCCTCTCCACTGAAGATGTCTTGTCGCCTATGGGCATCAGATCTCTCTCAGGGAATCTTTCCATCGCTCTAGATAAACTACAAGGTAAAGCCTGTAGAAGAATCTTCAAGTTGCCTAATTATACACGTGAGAATCATTACTCTGACTCAGTGGCGGCTCCTCCGCTATGGCGGAGGAGCGTCGGCCCACTGCTTTTAAGCAGTGTGAAGAAGAAACATAAAATGATAATAACTTTAATTTATTATCAACCTTTTATGCTTTGTGTCCTGCTGCTTTGCGGGCGGGCGGGTGGGCGGAGCTGCTCTGCTCTCAGAGCAGGGGAGGAGTGGTTTGCCCACTTCTAAGTGTGCAATGGCTGTTTGGTCGGCACTCTCGGGTCACCCACACCAGTCATGCGCACTTTCCCCATTCTCCATGCAGGCTGAGAACATGCCCACCCCTCCAACCCGTGGCTGAGCGCCGCTGCTACATTGCAGCATTGTGATTGGCTCAGGGGATGGAGCCTGGCTTCCTGCTTCCTGTTCCTTGAGTCTGAGACAGTAGTTGCGAGACTCTGCCAAAAGGTTAGTTTATGGTTATTTTTAATCTCGCCCCCCCCACGAGTGAAACCCCCCGGACCTCCCCCCACGACCCCACGGCTGCCCCCTCACCAGCGAACCATGCCAGCCACTACTGCTCCAACTGCAGTTTGGCTTGAACAGGCAAGACCTGGATTACATGGCATTATTCATCAAGCACAACATTTGCTTCATCAAACACATTTGCTTCATCAAACACAACATTTGCTTCATCAAACACAACATTTGCCGCATCCAACGCAGAAACCCTTAAGAACGCACCTGCTGTGCTACTTAGGGCCTCTAGTAATCCCTGGGCAAACTTCTTAACTACTCCAGCCCGAGCCAGTGCACTTCAGTCAGTCTTGGAGACGCTAATTTCAATTCGACTCCTACCAGTCTGTTAAAATGATTTAATAAACAGGCCGCAGGTCAGGAATCTGGATTTAAGGAAAATTTGTAACGTCACAAGCATAGATTACTGCACAACTGCCTGCGCATCACCAAAGATGCAGCTCTACCTAAAACAGCCATGAAACTGCAGACATCAGCTGTTACCTGCCAGGCTAATGGTCTTACCAATGTTTGATTACTGATCAAACTGGCAAAATAGTCCTGGGCCAACAGGTGTTGCGGTTTCTGCAACTATGGAAGTGAAACCCTGCTCCACCTTTTATGCTGCGGCCCTAACTGCAGCCGCACTTTACTGAGACCAAGGTTTTTAAATCAAGGAATCTCAACCGGCAAAGCGGCCTCGAGCTGCAGCGGTCACGCCCCTGGATCCGGCAGGTGTGTAGATGTTCTGTACAACGCAATGAAGCTTCTAGACAATAGGGTGCCACAATGACTTCCGCTGGCCGTTTTAACCTCAAGACTTAAAAAAAGTATTTATCTGGCTAAGTTTAAAATTATTTATTTTTATATTGATAGTTACTTTATAACTAACCGCTTTTAGCGTTCTGTGTTTAACCGTTCCGTATATTGAGCCATTGTTTATTAATTGAAACAATAAACAGGTGTGGTCGACCCCGCTGCCAGGTACTAAGAGAATGATCTCGTCATGACAAACCGGAAAATGTGGACTGGCAAAAATATTAATATTTCATAACACGGAGTCGGGAATGTATCTACTACTTCTATGACAATCGTATACCCCTGTGTAGTTACAAAAATTCCTCGCGAGATGGCGCTATGCGCCTGTCTTGCTCTCTCTACTGAATATTTGACGTGAAGTTTTTCAAGAAACAGAGCCATGGATCACCTGCAGTAATCACTTCATTTTTGACAGGAAGAAAAATTGTAAATCTTTTTTTAAGAAATATATCATTGAACAACATACACTTCAGTAACGGAAAAGACACCGGGCACACATTCCTATCCGAATAATCTGTTGCTGCTGTACCAGTTTATAAATATTTTCTGACTGTGCTGCGCGCATCCCTGTTTCTCACCTCCTTTTCTGTGGCTTCAGAGTGAATCCCAAAAAGGCGGACACTCGCACTCGCGTGAACCAGAGTATTTTCAAAATTAGAGCCAGCATCAGGGCACGTCTTCCCCACTTTTAACTCACTTGAAGGGGCCCCAGCTATATGGGGGCCCCCAACCCATTTGTTTAACACTGGGCTTTGTCAGTTCCATGTGTCCTTTCTGCAGATCAAAACTCCGGAGGCATATTGACATATAAGATCGCCAGGTAGCTGTATAGGCAAAGTTGGTTATTTCATGCCAACATATGTTCACTAGGGAAGCCGGGTCAGATGTAAACATGAAATACATGCATTTAAAAAATGACCCTTGCCTGAACCATGGCCTGTCTTTGTAGGCCAAACTCCAATCTGATTCCTGCTTGGCCAATTGACCTAGGAATCCCAAAGATTGATTTATAGGTCTTAATTATCATAAGGTCCAATAGTTTTGCATCTTTCCACTAGTAATAGGCGAACCATATGTAATTGTTGGCTGTAACTTTGCTCTCATAACTTTGAGGAGATGATCATAGATCGACATCTCAAAGTTTTATGTAAACATTTCAAAGCATAAATTAAGGTTGCAGTTTTTGCCCTTAAATCTGTGAAACTGCATAACAAGGGGGTCCTTTCTCTGGACGAAAGATGGTCAGTGCTGCATCGTAAATCACAATGGCACAATGCTTTGGTATCACTGCAATAGCTTTTAGTGGGTATTAAGGGTACCCCTTAAGTAATTTCAGTTGAATAAATGAAAATGCTACATTTTAATACACACTGGGCCAGTAGACCGGATAGGTTGGGCTTGATTTTAGGAACAACCAGTAGCAAGGTGCACTCCAAACAGTACTTGGTCAATTGCATTAATCTGAACCTATTTTTACTAGCTCGCCGGGCTGGTGGCGGTCTGGTCTCTCAAAGGCCACTCTATCTATTCCTAAGGCAAGCCTGTCTGTGCCCGTCCGTGCCCATCTGTCAACAGGAGCCAGGGCGCCTGCCTCTTTTTTTTATCAGACCACAGCAATAAGGTCAGGATTACTTACTCTGCAGATGAACTCTGCACGTTTAAACGGCAGTGTATATACTGATGGCACTAGCTTCTCGTGTAAATCCGTCTTATCTTCCTATCTAGAAAGGGCCACTGCATGTTCAAAATGCAAAGTTCAAAGCTCTTATGAGGTTGCAGAGTCCAGGCGAGCAGCATCTTCGGTGGCCCCCAGTAACTCTACAGACTCATCCTGTTACTACTCTCTAACACACCCACAATGTTTTCACTCTTCGGCACCATTCCTCTGCAACTCCTCCCGCATCTCTGAATTTCTCTGCAATATCAGGCAGATCTCTTCCAAAGCATGCGGTTGAAATCTGGCATCTGATATCGTCACTTTAATGTGACATTGGTTTTCATACAGAAACATCGCTGAATTCTTGCCATTTCGCCAGCACTCCTTGATAACTACCAGATGCTCTGATTGGACCAGCAGAGCAGATGAGGTGGAGGAAAGCCATCATTTTTAAAGACACCATTAAAGTTTCACCTATCGATGCTTGGCTAGCAGATTGGGTAGAGATTTGTGTATTTAGAATGGAAATCTCCCCATATGATTATGTATCACCTTCCAGGTTCAAAAAGAGATTTTAGTCAACGTCTTAGGGAGTTCATCGGCCTCCATGTTCTTGCGTCTCAACATTTTCTTCTATTCGGATTTCCATGGAGAGGACCTAACCAGCTCTGAGGTAGTTCAACCCACCTCAGACCTGACTTCATTAGGTCTACAACAGAAAGCAACACGGCCCACTCATTTAGCTGCTCATTTGATCTGATATTCACAAACTCTCCTACTTTGCTGTGGGGGGCCCTGCAACCCCTTCTCTGGACAGACAACCTCCTAATATGTTTTCAGAGGCCTACATTTAAAGGGTCTGAACACAGGTTGAAGCCCCTGGTGAAATATACTAGATCCTGCCATAAAATTACACTGGATGCTTTCTCTTCAGAATTTGAATTTACAATTACGGACTCCGATGTATTCAAAGTTTTAACTGATTATCATTCAGCTGCTAATGAAGCTTATAACAAGATCGCTCCCATAACAATTAGCTCGAAGTCTACCCATGGCAAACACAAGGAGATGATGGGCGGAGCGCTGAAACTCTTCAGACACTCGGCCCCAATCACAGATCTGGCTTGAACCCATCATCGTTTATTAGCTCGTTTATTAGTTCACTTCACCACCTCAGTTCAGACCCAGCCATATGCAAATCAGTCTTGACTCTGTGCCTCATGGGAACAGTCCAGCCCGAACTGCCAAGCCAGGTCTTTCCTGGACCGGAAACAAGCATCCTGGGACCGGTTTCGGGGTAACCCTCCTCATCAGCCAGGCTAGCTTGAAACCAGTGGCAAAGTGAGCAAGGGACGCACATCTGTATCCAGCCTTGCTGATGAGTGCCTTACAGTGCTGCACTACTCCTCCTCTGCTGTCATCATGGCCCCGCCCCACACAGACTTGGCTGGCTCTAGCGGGGAAAGAAAAATGAAATGATAATTAAATTGTTTTTATTATCATTTTATTTTTGCAATTTTTTCAGCAGGGAGGGCAATGCTCCGCCACCATAGCGGAGGAACTGCTGAATATACACCCACAATGTTGAAGCTACATATGGGGGTACCACGAAGTAATCCTGAGTTCTAGCTCCCATCACATATTCATAATTTTGATATGCTTGAACACTCCAGTAGCCTGAAAAGCAACTCATATTTGGAAAGATTTTGGAGTCATCAGCACATACAGTACAGAAACTGGGCATAAAATGTGATTATGCAGGGTGCCCCCACATCTGACAAATTAGAGTCAGCCAGGGAATGTCTGCTGTTACAGCATTCATGCCACTTGCTAACTGTGTCATTGTCCTTGCTTCCCCCGCTTTTGGGGTTCATCAAGGACCGGACAGTAACCTGGCTCTAAAAGTCCAGCTTCACACTCCTTTGGCTCCAGCTAGCCCCTGAGCAGGCCATGAAGGCTGCTGAGGGGCTGAATGTGGGTCCAGCTGCCAACTGGGTGATGCCATTCGTGGTCACAGGGTGAGTGATGTCACTCCCACTTTGGTATTTTAGCCATTGGAAGTCTGACAGTGCACAACTGATACCCAAACTTGCACCGCTTGCATTAACATTAGTAGTAGGCGAGTATTGAATAGCAGTGCTTTCTGCAAATATTTATCAAGAGTGCCTGCAGAATAAATGTTACAAGATAAGTCAGTGAAATGCACACTGTTTTTACAGATGGCATGCTGAATATGTTTCATTGGAATCATTCTAAAAGTTTAATTGATTTCTAACAGCAGTAATCGGGGATAAATCAGAGGAATTGAAAAATGTTTTTGGGTTAAACAGGAGTAAAGTGCACACAGCCCTCTTCTCCCACCCTTTAAGGACTGTTAAAGAGCCACAGTCTCTAACTCTTATGGCCTCTGTCCTCACAGGCTCTCGGCTTTCAGCAGTGAGTGCCCAGGAAAATGTGTTTTTTAGGAGGAGGCTCATGAGAGGGTGAACTGCGGACACTGTGGAGCTGCTGGGCAGCTGCCTGGCCTTAATATCTCTTTGTTGGTGTCACAACTTAGTGTCTGTTCCTGCCTGACTCTTCCCACTCCACATAACAACCTCTTTCGCTCTCTGATCCTTCCTGATACCCAATCTACTCCTTTCTCCACTCCTTCTCTGTTGGTCTTCTGCCCAAGGTTGGTGACCTGTGAAGCCCTGCTGCCTGCCCAGTTGCCCAGTGAGATATGTCTTGGTGGAATAATGTCAGGAAGGGGTGAAGGGAGAGCACAACACTCATCTGAGAAGCGAGCATTCTGTAGGCGACGGAGGTAACCACAGGGTTAAATCTTTCGCCATCTCCTCTTCCTTACAGGACGTCATGAACCCCGCCTTCCGTGGGAACCAACCAGCATCTAGGGAGGACGGAAAAGGAACAGCGGAGAACAAGGGGTATGCAAGGAGGAACCCAGAAGCGTGGGGAGAACCGAGAACGCTGAGCCATGAGTGCGGGATGCAGATCCGAGGACAGAGAAGACAGCGAACGGCGAGAAGGAAGGAGAGGACACCGCCGACGGGGAAGAAGATCCAGAAGTCTGGAGTGACGACAGGTGGAGTCCCCCGGGAAATCCCTACATGCCCCCGCGGTTCTGGAGAACTGCGGCCACGGCGGTGAGTGGGCAAGCCAGCCCTGGGGTAGACTTAAGGGATTCAGGACAGGGAACCGTGGAAGCCATGGGAGGGAGACCAACTTGAGGAGGAATCGTGTGGGGGACCACATTAGAAGTCGTGGATTTTGCTCCCCGGTTCTCTAATACAAAAATAATATATTATTTAACACGGTCAATCAGGCGATAGGCCACAGCCAAGCTCAGAAGAGCGAGTATATGTTAGAAATGGGGATCTCTAGTTGGCAGCGGCTGGCGTCGATGTCCAAATAAGGAACCTTCTTCCTAAGTCAGAGTAAGGGGCTACACCCTTTGATAACCCCTGCTCAACCCTGTGGTAACGTAGCACGAGCAGACAGGCCTATCTCAGAGGCAGTGTGTGAAGCATTTATGACCATACAAGACAACGCACTGAAGACACTACAAAGGGACACCACACAAGTAACTATAGAAAAATAATTATCTTTATATAGGCTTAACACAAGGCTCAAAAGCGATCAAGAAACCACAATGCACATAATTACAGATTCACTTCAAAAGCAATAGAGGCACTCAAAAAGCGTGCGGGACGAACTTAGTTCGAGGCCGGGGTCCACGCAACCCGGTGATGCACAATGTACCTGAGATTGAAAGGGGAACGGCACGCAGCCTCACAAGGAAGCCGTGGTGATGACAGGCAGACTCGCAGCGGACACAGCTCCCCGTTGTAGCGGTCTGCAGCGTGCACTCACAATGATCCTGAGACGGTGATTAAAGGCAGGCACTCAGCGGCACAGCTCCTCAGCTGCAGTGGTCCACCGTAGCGATAGCGATGATTCTCGTACCACAGGCAAGCGCGGGCTCTCAGCGGCAACAGCTCCTCAGCTGCGGCGGCCCACAATAGCGATGGTTCTCGTAGCACAGGCAGGTGCGGGCTCTCAGCGGCAACAGCTCCTCAGCTGCAGCGCCCACAATAGCGATAGCGATGGTTCTCGTAGCCAGGCAAATGCGGGCTCTCAGTGGCAACAGCTCCTCAGCTGCGGCGGCCCACAATAGCGATAGCGATGATTCTCGTAGCACAGGCAAATGCGGGCTCTCAGCGGCAACAGCTCCTCAGCTGCAGCGGCCCACAATAGCGATAGCGATGGTTCTCGTTGCACAGGCAAAAGCAGGCTCTCAGCGGCAACAGCTCCACAGCTGCAGCGGCCCACAATAGCTATAGCGATGATTCTCGTAGCACAGGCAAATGCGGGCTCTCAGCTGCAACAGCTCCTCAGCTGCGGCGGCCCACAATAGCGATAGTGCTGATTCTCGTAGCACAGTCAGATGCGGGCTCTCAGCGGCAACAGCTCCTCAGCTGCGGCGGCCCACAATAGCGATAGCGATAATTCTCAGCCTGCGTCCCCCGCAGTAGACCCAGAGGCTCTGGAATTCTCGACAGAAGCCACACCTGCGAGTAGATTCCCCCTCAATAGGAATTCGGAAGGCTGATGGGTGAAGTCTAATGTCCCTGAGACTTCAGCAGGAGGCAATCTCAAATCAGGCCCTGGGTAGTTGCTTCAGCAAGATGGATAGAAGTTTCAAAGTCCTTTCCCTCTAGTTACATGAACAGAGGTTCGTCTTGACATCCAGAAGTAACATACCGTGTAGGGGTTTTAGCACAGATCCTTATACCCCAAAAGTCTTTGTTCTCAAAAAGTCACAAATCACTGAACCCAGCCAGAACCAGTTTGGTGTCGTCCTGGAGCACTTTATTTACGAGGCTACATCCTGCCTTTCAGGGAGAGGGGGCCTGCCATCAGACGCACAGTGGGAGGTGGAGCCATCATTTGCCAGGCACAGCCCTGCTCAGATCAAAGTGTCACCCCTCCCCATACTCCACCTGCAGATCTCTCTATTTAATCCAGGTCGGTCTCATCCTGCCCTGACCCTCCAAAACCAGACAGCCAATTCATATAACAGCAGAGCACACAGGAAGGCTAAGGCAAGAAAATACCTACTTCCCAAAAGTGGTAGTTTTAAACACAGAATATAGAAATAATCGTCACTAAAAGATGCACTTTAATATTTGGAGCTCAGGCATACTAAATTCGACTTTCCTATCATGTTCATTTGGTCAATTAGGATTATACCAATTCATACAGTCAATTTACAATAGGGAGCATTCGCGCTGTGCCACTGAATGGCAGTGGCACGGCGCCCAGAGCATCTAACACCGGCAAACTAAGAGGAGACAAAAGCGAAAAATGGAAGGGAGTCCCACGCCAATGGTGCCAGGTCTAACAGTATAATAGGCTATGTGGTGAAAAGTATGACTGCTTGTTTTCTGTTAACGTGTACCTTATGAGAAAATAAGATAACACAAGTACTGAGGGGAATTAGCCTCTTTCTTCTTTTTCATTCTCTTTGTGTTCCTCACTTTTTACCGTTGGGTTTTATGAATTGCTCATACCTCGGTCACACTATATCCATGTCCTTACTACGTGCACAGAGCCTACAGAAGCCACATGTGTTTTCACAAGGTGTTGGTGACGGGTATAAACACAGAAAATAACCCTAGGACCAAGCACTTACCGCCCATGTTCTCTTTTCTCTCTTGAGCCTCCTGGAGAAATAAAGGCACCACCGAAGAAAGAACACCCCGAAGAGAGGAAGACTGAAGTCCATTCCATGTGAGAGAAGATTCATGTTTGCTATTCCTGACTGATTACTCTTACCAATACTCAATAAACAAGTAAACATTGAGAACCGAATACGGCCTCCTAGATTCTGTTTCCGACAATCCCTCCGACAAATACCCACCACATCCATGAGGTTCTCTGTTCATCACCTCTATTGTGTCTTTCCTTTTCTCACCTTGCCCCTGTTCCTGTCTCCACTTCTTCTCTGATGTCAGACCATCTTTTGACGGCTTATAAAGCTGTACAAATAAGCAGCATAACATCTTAAGAGAACCAAAGATATCAACTGAAGTTTATTGGCACTAAAATTGTACTCCTTCTGTCCTTCTTTCAGTTCATTCTCTTTTGCTCTCTCTCGCATTTTTTCTCACACTCTCTCTTACCCTCCCTCTCTTTCTCTCGCTCAAGTTCTCTCATGCTCTGTTTTTCTCTCTTTTGGGCGTCTTTCTGCAGGTCTTTCTCTCAACTACCCTATGTTGGCTTGTGCAGAGCTACCATATGGAAAAGAAAAGAGTGATGTAGGAGAACTTGAACACGAATAGGAAGTCTGTCCTGCCATTCTCTGTCATCCTCCACAAACATTCTCCAACTCTCTACCATGAAGTGCATCATTCCCGTGTCCTTCACCTCAAGCCCTATCTTAGCCCCTATCCTTCTCTCAGATCCTCCTCTTTGTGTCATTCCACAACCCCTAGCACTTCTTCTCATTTCTGTATCTCCCCCACTCCTTCTTGAGATCCACCAAAGAGCCTTTCCTCTTCCTCCTCCACTCATCCCATCTCTATACATGTCCTTCCCCTTCTACACTTTCTCTTCTTCTACCACAGGCCCTTGGACTAGTCTCCTCTTCGACCTTTCTCCATGCTTAAGCTTCACTCAAAACTCATTTTGAAGTTATCAATCTGCCTCCTTCGTCAGTCCTCTACCACGCCGCCTGCTACAAAAGGTTCTGGGAGAGGGGATCTCTCAAGTGAGGTAACATTTCTTTTGTCACTGAAAACAGATTGCGCAAAGGGAGAACTTTGGCCAACCAACTTAAGGGGATGCGACTTGCCAGACAGTCACCATGTCCCCTGTCAGCAGTCCACTCTTTGCCTGGTGAGCTCGCAGTCTATGAAGTCAGTTGGCAAACTGACTACCTCCATGACAATGGTGTTACAAAAGTGTTTCTATTGAAATGGGCTTAAAGTTGCCAGGGTCACACATTTTAACAGTGGCGGCTGGTGACATTTGGAAGTAGTGAGGCGTAAAAGTTGTGGCGGAGTGTACTGTGGCGAGCTAGTGTATCGAGCAGGCCCTTCTGACATAAGGGGGTTTCGAGTGTGCAAATGGTGCATTTTCAAGCAAATTTGAGAAAGGAAGAAGCTTAATCAAGCAATTATGAAAGTGTAGTTATTCCATCAATAAAGATATGTCATACAATAACATAGGTAGCGACTTATTCAATATAACACAGAACTTCATAACAGACTTCGAGATAACAGTGCTGAGTACCTCACAGATTTTTTTATTGATCGATATACCTTTAGAAATTAACAGTACTGGGGAAATACAAGCTATAGTGATTTGTTGGACTGGACACAGTGAGACAGCAAGGAATAAATATTAAAAAGGGAGTAGGACACCCTACAAGGAACTGTACGTCTTATTGAGAGCAAACAACCATAAAGTAAACATTAGACAGATTGAAGTCAGGCATACACCTGGGATTTCAGTGTCTCCAATATCTGTACAGCAGATGCGGTACAACTGAGCAAGTCACAAACTAGCAGCATTCAAGAAATGTTAGGATTAACATATTGGTTATTCAGAAACAGACTTAAGCAAGAAACAAATAGTAAAAATTATGCAGGCATACATAATTTGAACGAACAAATGATACACAATATGAATAAAATGTATCTATGAGTAGAGAAAATAATTGTTTTCAATGTTTAATATACAGTGTTTAAAAATGTAGAGTTATTGACATCATAACACATTATGTACATAGTGTCCTAGACAGTTATAAGTTCATGGAATGATGAATACATTTGATAGGTTAATTATTGGTCATATGATCCTAATCAAGAAGTAAATCTAAGATACATCTAACTAAGAACAACCAACGATTCATTGAACCATGATATAATATTAATTTTGCTCACAATGTGAATTGCTCAGATCTTCTACGGCTCAGGGTGTAATGACTACATGCGTTTCGGCGGAAATGCCTTCAGGAAGCTGTCACGTCGTTCACTAGAGTTACCTTAGCGTAGCCGTGAGGCTATGATGGAATGGGAGGCCGCTTGGATTAAGGGCCTGAAATTGGCATCTGGTCTGTAAAGGTACACCGTTGGCGGAAATCAAAATCACAATATCCCGTCTCTATCGCATGGGACTTCAAAGAATTGTCAGTAAGGATCATCGAAACTTCATAGGCCGCTGGTACTAGCAAATGTCATATTGTGAGTGCATGCAGGTAAAGGGAAAAAGTTTCCTAAATTTGTTCGGGCAGCTGACTGCAATGAAGAAGACTGCCCAGAGTTCGTAGGCACATGCAGATAAGGGGAAAGATTTCTCTAGGTTTACTCGGGTGGTCAACTACATAGAGGGAGACTGCACGCTGTCTATATTGGACAAATTGTAGCATCGGCGTCTCGCATCTCTTCTACGTGTCATTCACAGTGGCCTATGAAGTTTGGATTATCCTTACTGACAGTTCTTTGAAGTCCCATGTGACAGAGACAGGACATTGTGATTTTGATTTCCGCCATCGGTGTACCTTTATGGACCAGATGCCAATATCAGGCCCTTAATCCAAGCGGCCTCACGGCTACGCTAAGGCAACTCTATTGAATGATGTGACGGCTTCCTGATGAAAGATATACAAGAGGTGGGCCCTTAACCCAGCTAGAATGGGCTGATAAATACTAAACACTCAAAAACTTCTAGCTGGCTATTTAATAGGCTGCCACTAGTTTAAGCAGACTGAGACCAAACTATCTAATAAGATGGTCAACATCATTTATTAATTCATATTTGATCATAATTTTCAATATTTTCATATATATTTAGAAAAGACAGAAAACAAAACACATCATCTTATTAGATGGTTTGGTCTCAGCCTACTTAAACTAGTGGCAGCTTACTAAATAGCCAGCAAGAAGTTTTTGTGTGTTTAGGCTTCCTGATGAAGGCATTTCTGCCGAAACGCGCTTAGTCATTACACCATCAGCCATATAAGATCTGAGCCGTTCACATTATGAGCTAAATTAATATTATATCATGGTTCAATAAATTGGTTGTTCTGTTCTTAGTTAGATGTATCTTAAATTTACTTATTGATGAGGATCATATGACCAATAATTGACCTATCAAATGTAGTTATCATTCCATGAACTGATTACTGTCTAGGACACTGTGTATGTACATAATATATTATGATGTCGGTAACTCTACATTTTTAAACACTGTATATTAAACATTAAAAAAATTATCCTGTGAAAATAAAATTGGAATTTGTCTATCATTTGTTTGTTCAAATTCTGTATGCCTGCATACATTTTTACTATTTGCTTCTTGCTTAAGTCTGTTTCTAAATAACTAGTTTTCCTCTGCACTTGGCAAGTCATCTTGTATGCAGGGGCCCCTGGTTTGTAAACTGAGGATTAACATATTATTCAGTTTTTGTAGACAAAATCGTAACTTCTGTCTTTTATTGCTGGGAACTTCTCAATGACTTGTACATTAAAGTATGTGATTATTTTGACAAGTCTCTCTCTATAGAGCATTGCTAAAGCATTCAGTCTTTCCTCATTCATGATGTTCCTAAGGAATGTATTGTATCTGTTTAAAGTGGAAAAATATCGTTCAGCGTCTGCTGTTGTCCTAGGAGTGGTAATGACTGTTCTTAGTTAAGCCACTGTCTCTGTAAGTAACTTCTCCATATTAAGTTTCTGAATTAAAGCCAGCAAAGAAACGGCACCAGTGGCCTCCTGATACACATGCATTGAAAACAGTACAGTCAACTCGGTTCTCAGATCCTCTTTGTAGAGCATAGAATAAGCTTCCACAGCCTCATTCAGAGCTTGCTCTGGGAAGGAAGTATCATATGTTGTAAATGGATCACTTTGCAGTAATGTGGCACACACCAAATGTTTTGTGAAAGAAAAACGTTGCAGGGCATGCACAATTATAATGTCACATATCTCCTTTGCAATTCGGGCCAGACGGCTGATGTTTTTACTGCGGGTTGAGAAACTAGAATCTTTTGGCAGTCTGCTGTCTAAATTGTCATCTCTCACTTGGTTCACACTGGTGACAAACAGACTGGTAGTTCTTTGCACAAAGACAGTATCTATTTCTCGTTTTTGTAACTGGCTGTATATTAATGGCTTGATCTTCAAGTTTGTTATGCCTAGCTTCCCTTGAATGAAATAAAATGTGATCTGCCCCTCTCCCCACCTTCTGATGTGAACAGATAAAATATTTTCCAGTAAATATTGACTACTGCAGTTGTTCAACATTAGGAGACATGCAGCTGATAACAGGTGCCATGAAGGGATAGAAGTATTTAACGCAACAAATAAACTCTGACACCCCAGGGTGTGACGAATCACAGTAACTTTGAGTATTTTTGTGTGTCTCTGTAAACAAATGGGCCTTTTTCTCCATTAAATTCCAGCAGTTTTTGGCTGCCGAAATCTAACAGAGATGCAAACTTTATTGCACTGTGTTGACTACTTGGTGTGATAATTATCTAACCACTTATAATTGCTTGCCCACTGCAAACTGGTGCTGGCACAGTGTTCCTAATTTACCAGTGCCCTTTTCATCAGTCCATCAAGGGTAATTGTTTGGACTAAAATCAAAAATAGCCGAGGACACTTGTCATTCTGTTGAATATTTGCCCACTCTGCCCTCAGAACGTGAAATGTTACTTCAACGGCAGCAGCATTGCAACCTTCCCTCATACTCTCTAAAGTGGCACAGCATAGGTAACATTTGTGCATGATTTTCCCCTCACACAGAACAGGTTAATCATTGGCAACAGCTAAACACGCTTACCTCAGACACAGACCAGATATAGCATGGGCAGCAGGGGGGCCTGATGACACCAACCAGAGTGTGCAGAGCAGTGTGAGGGCCGGGGTCTGCTATGGGGGTATCCTGACACTAAAGTATCTGTCTAGAGATAGAGAAAGCTCTGCTCAGAGGTCTGTAAGAGGTAGACAGTTTGACCCTCTGTCCTCCTCTATCATCTTCCAGAACTAATCTTCAGGCCATATTCGGCCATTTGCTTGTTTTTATTTATGGACCTTAGGAAACCGGTCCCAGGACGATAGTTTCTGGTCTTGGGAGGACCTGGCTTGGCAGTTCGGGCTGGACTGTTCGCTCGAGGAACAGGGTCAAGACTGATTTGCATATGGCTTGGTCTAAACTGGGGTGGCTTGGGGAGCAAAAGAACGATGGATTAAACCCAGATCCTTGTGACTGGGGGTGGATGTTTGCATTGTTCAGCATTCCATCCATCATTTGTTACTTTTGCATTTGTTGCCCTAAGTGGGAAGGGTATACCCAGATGTGGGTCCCGTGTTCACTGCACCACTGGATTCAAGCTAGGCTGACTGATGAGGGTTGATGCCCCGAAACCAGTCCCAGGATGCTTGTTTCGGTCCAGGGAGGACTTGGCTCGGCAGTTGGGGCTTGACTGTTCCCATGAGTAACAGGTTCAAGACTGATTTGCATATGGCTTGGTCCAAACTGGGGTGGCATGGTGAGCAAAAGAACGATGAATTAAACCTTGATCCTTGTGACTGGGGGTGAATGTTTGCATTGTTCAGCATTCCGTTCATTATTTGTTACTTTTGTATTTATCGTCCTAAGTTTGAAGGGTATACCCAGATGTGGGTCCCATATTCACTGCACCACTGGATTCAAGCTAGCCGGGCTGATGAGGGGTAATGCCCCAAAACCGGTCCCAGGATGCTTGTTTCCGGTCCAGGGAGGACTTGGCGGCAGTTGGGACTTGACTGTTCCCATGAGGAACAGGGTCAAGACTGATTTGCATATGGCTGGGTACAAACTGGTGTGGCGTATTGAGCTAAAGAACGATGATGGATTCAACACAGATCTGTGACTAGGGGGAGAGTGTCTGAAAAGTTTCAGCGCTCCGTCCATCATCTCCTTGTGTTTGCTTTGGGAAGCACAGTTAAGGCACATATACGTACCTAAATCCAGATGCCTATAATGTGCATTAAGAAGAACAATCATTTGACTATTCTTTTTTTACTTAATATTAGAATATACAATTTATTTTGTGCACCTTCTATTTAAATCTTCTCTTTACAGTGGTATGTGTGCCAGTGGTTCCACGAGTGCAGTGCGGTGTGCATATGAATCCCCTGGTTATTGATGAAATGATGTCCCCCCCCCCACCCTGTTCTTGAGGAGATGATGGCGATGAGTGGAGACCCTTCTTTCCTTTTTCTAAGATCTCTCTGTTCCAGTCAGTGCTTAAGTTAGGGAGTAGAATATGCCCTAAAGTCACTGGTTTCCATTTCATATGCTTGTGAACTTTCTGGCTTGGTGTCACCGTCTTCCTTGTCCCACTATCTCCTCTGCTTTGGTGCAAGAGTGTTTCCTCAGCTGTGATTCTGTTCCAGAGGGCCTCTCTCCTGACTCTAGTGCATCTGTCTCTGTACCAGTGTCAACTTGGACAAAGAGGTTCTGCACTGCATTCAGACTATGAGTTATTGGTGTGTTCCAGAAATGGTAAAGAGCCGTCCCGGGTTAACTCCTAATCCAGCCCTCTGGGCATAAATTCCACCTCCAGTCTTTCAACCACATCTAAATTATTTGTTTCACCAATAGGAAAACACGTCTCCATTATCCTCTCACCTAATGAGCTATGCCACCTAAAATCTGATTTTCATCTTTTACCACCAACTTCTCTATTACAGCACCTAACTTGGAGCCCTCTTTACCCAAATAATATATGCACTTGTAACGCATTCCTCTGATACACACCCGTGTCAGCTTCTCTACTCGAATATCCAGGACTACCGGTGCACGGAGACATTCTACTCATATACATTTTGCCATCCTCAAACTTCAGAGTATTGCAGAGTAGTTCAGTCACCTACTTTGACTGCCCCTACTTAAGTAACATTCACATATTTCTGAAGTCCTAATATTGAATCTAATGAAGTTGCACACTCTTCCATTTTTCATGATACTAATTGTATCGCTACTGAGTGTCTGCCATTTTGCTTTAAACATGCTTGGTAGACCAATTTACTTTCCACGACTCCCCACCCAGCCCAAGGAGTTCCCAACCTTGGTTGAGTAGGTAAAAAATATGAACTCACTCTTCCAGCACAATTAACTCTTAACCACCAATAAACCTGAACCCTTCAGGGTGATAGCGGACAGTCAACTCCTAAGGTGAAATTCATAATTGTCTCCATACTCACCGAAGCCACTACACCGGTCTCTGTCCATTTGAATTGAAACAATCCACAAGCCAAACTTGAGGTTCATCACATGCACATGACTGAACCTGTGAAATCATTTGCAATCTTCTTCCCACTGTAAATATGCACAACATATGGAGACAGCAGAGGCCTCAGGGATACTTGACCGTATCGGACTATTCCCAAAAGACACACATCCTGCTAGATCCTTCTATTTGCAAATTCATCCCTGGATGCCCACCCAGGGCCATTTTACAGAAAGTGCCCCAGGGTTGCAACAGGCATGTGCCCCCAGGGCACTTTGGTATCACAGAATGGGCTGCAGATGGTTGTGCGGCCCCTTTTGTAATACTGATAGCGCTGGGGTACATGTAGCGCTAGCGATATCTCAAGAGGGCATTCTCTCATTTGCATAGTGGTGCATCCCCATGAACATGAGGGAAACTCTTTGCCTCTGCGCCCGCGCTGTATTATGGACAAAGGTACAAAGGCAAAGAAGCTGTCAGGAGGCGTACTGAAAGTGTGCCACAAAAAAGTGTTCCACTGCCACGCCCCCCCTGAAGGCAGCCCTCTAAAGAGATGAAAGGTTGCCCCATGTACCCAACCCTCCCTCCGAGACATCCCCTTGCAGGCGAGTGCAGTCACTCACTGCACCGCCTGCAAGGGGATCTCTAATCCCTTTCCAAAGTGCAGGCTGTTTTGCGGCTGCATTGTGAAACACGTTTGTGAACGGCGCACCTGTTTGAAGCTGTGCCATGGCACAAACAAGGAAAGTGCGCCATTATAATATGAGCCCTGGGATCATAGACAATTTGTATGTTTGTCTGCTGTGTCTTGTTTTACCCTGTTGTATGTGGTTGTTCTTCCATAGCTCGTTCCTGGGTCTGGCAAGAAAACAAAATCAATAGTAAGTAAATACATACATACATAAATAAGTAAATATTATCATATTGACACAGGAGAAGAAAACGTATGGCACAGCCAATGTTTTTAAACAAATTCCTCTGCCAAGTAAGCTGAAGTAACTGCCCTAAGGTGCAAGGCCCAGATCCTACCTTCAAAGGACCTCTTTCATTAACACAGCAAAACACACAGCTACCAATCTGGCACACCACATCACGTACAACATGAATATTACGCTTTGACCAATAAAACAATCTGCCTTCAGTGGTTCGGGCAGTTGGCTGGAAACGAATTGCCTTTTGTGGCAAACCATACCGTTCAGTTAGGAAGGAGCGAGTTCACTGATTTCATGTGCGCCGTGAGTGAGCTCCTAGAAAGTTAAAGTATTTATCAGGTAAAGTGGTTTCTGAGATGAGCGCCTGTCTCTCTTTGCAGATGGTTCAAGCAGGAAGGTTTCCCACAGAGAAATGTGTTCAGTGCATGACTGAGTGAATGACTGAAACACCAATACAGGTGAGAAAAGAAAGAGCATGAAAAGGTCAGCACCAAGCTGGAGGGAATCTGATCTACTGCTCCAAGGTTCTGTCAAAAGCAATTTCAAAGAACTATTACAGCAAAAGTCAGTTTTGGAAGCAAAATCAAACACAGGAATGTGGTGGGCGCAGCTTTCAAAGGCGTCCATTAAGGTGGCAGCCGTGCTTTCAATTTTGGCACCAAAACAAAGCAATGCCCCCAGGGGTTTCACTTCAGAGAACACAGGGGCTTAGTCTGCCACACTGACAGTCTGCCCGCTCTATTTAGATTCAGGTAGACTTTCATGTGTCTGCTGGTGATGCCCCGGCTGGTTCCTCCAGTGAAACCTTGGACTCAGGGCCGGACTGGCTGTGGTGGACGTTTACCCGGTGGGCTGCCAGGGCGGGGGCCGGTTTTGGGGCTCGGGGGAGGGGGGGGGCAGTTTTTCTTATCGATGGGCGGCAATATCAGCCACCTGTAACAAAATCGACCGAAACCAGCCCTAGCAATCAGCTCGGCTGCACCCCCCCTCCCCTGCACCCTCTGCCCCTGGGGGCCGGCTGAGCAGTTTGCCAGGGCCGGATTAGGTTCCCAGTCCGGCCCTGCTTAGACTGGTGGCCTGATAGAATTCAGGCAGTCGGCCAGTGGCGTAAAGAAAGTTTAAGGCCCCTGCTGAAATGTACACGGAGGGGCCCCTGCTCCGGATTTAATACGGAGCGTTCAGGCCTAAGTACTGTGGTGAGGGGGGCCCCCTGCATCTCAGAGGCCCCCTGCTCCGCGGGGGATGCAGGGGCCTGTGTTACGCTCCTGCAGTCAGTCTAAGTACCTCAGGCTGCCTGCTCTATTTAGATAGAGAGTACGGTTTTCGACGTACTTGTTTCCTATTGAGAACTTGCAGAGCATTCACCTTTTCTGTGTGGTCACCTCGGATTTTTCACCTTTTACTTGACCCTATATTTTTACTGGCTTTCAAACTCTGCTAACCTGTAGTATAGTGCCTATGCTCTTCCTTTAAACATGTTATGTTATGTTATGTTATGTTATGTTATGTTATGTTATACATTTATTTTTATAGCGCACGGCTACTCCAAAGGAGTGTCCCGGCGCTTTATCGAGGCAGCTCAGAATAAAAAACATAACACCATACAGCGAACAACTGAAAAAAAGAACAACAGAAATACTAAAGGTTAAAAAGCCAGGTCTTCAGGCTCTTCCTAAAGTGAAGCAAATTAATAGAGGACCGTAGGGCCAAAGGGAGGGTGTTCCACAACTGAGGGGCCCTCAGACTAAAGGAGCGCCCTCCAAAGCGTGCCTTCCTAATTCGAGGAACCACAGCCAAGAACAGAGATTCGGATCGCAAATATCTGGCAGGGCGGTAGAAGGCGAGCCTGCGTTGGAGGTATTTCGCGCCCTCACCAAAAAGCGCTTTATGTGCCAGTGTCAGAACTTTAAACATGATCCGCTTCCGGATGGGCAGCCAATGAAGCGACTGCAACAAACCGGAGGCTCCAACTCGCCTATGGAGGCCAAAAATAGCGCGAGCTGCAGCGTTCTGCACAACCTGCAGCCGCTGAACAAGATAGTCCGGGAGACCACTGTACAGGACATTAGCGTAGTCCAATCTGGAACCAACCAAGGCCTGCACAGTGATCTTTCTGTGCTCTTCCGAGAGCAGAGGCAAAAACTTCCGGAGCATCTTGAGTAGCCCGAAGCAAGTGCCCGTTAGACCACGAACATGTGGCACCAGTGTCAGGCTATTATCCATCTTTACACCCAGATTCTTTGCCACCAGCGAAGCCAGGGCAGGGGGACACATATCCGTCGGCCACCAGGCCCGCCAATCAGGGTCGAGGGAGCAGCCAAAAAACAACACCTCCGATTTATCTGAATTGGCCTTAAGGCCATTCGACTGGAACCAGCTAAAGACCGACTCCAAGCAGCCCCTGATGTTCTCCCCATCAAAATCCTGATCCTTCCCACACGTGAAAAGCAACTGCGTGTCATCGGCGTAGGAAACGATCTGGGCCCCAGAAGACTCCACCAGTGCCGCCAGAGGTGTCATAAAGATGTTAAAGAGAGTCGGGCTCAACACAGATCCCTGCGGAACACCGACTCCCAATGGCGGCATCTCGGCGGAGCTCGGAGAGGCCCAGACCGTTTGTCGGCGGCCCTCCAGGAAAGATGAAAACCAATCCAACACCGTCCCCCTCAGACCGATGTCATAAAGTCTGGCGAGAAGCATCTCGTGGGGGACGGTGTCAAAGACCGCCGAGAGATCGAGCATGACAAGCATCGCGCGACCTCCAGAGTCCAGCGTCTCGCCAATGATCTCAGACACCTCCAACAGTGCCGTCTCCGTACTTAAATTAGGACGGAAACCGGACTGTGAAGGGTGTAGCAGATCACTGGACTCAAGAAAGCTGGAAAGAACGCCGTGCACATGCTTCTCCGTGATCTTGGCCAGCGCCGGAAGGAGGGAGATCGGCCTGTAATTGGCCAAAACCTCCGAGTCCAGCCCAGGCTTCTTGAGGAGGGGGATCACCATCGCCCTTTTCCAGGGCGATGGAACCTGCCCCTCCCTCAGAGACAAATTCACAAGTGGGTTAACCACAGGGTTGAGCACAGTCGCCATCTTAGCCAAAAATTTGGCCGGGCAAGGATCTAATGGCGAACCCGACTTAAGATTGGCCAGAAGCGCCAAGGAAGCATCGGTGGAAATAGGTGGAAACTCTGCGAGGACCACAGCCTGTGAAGGCCGCCACACCGGTCCCACCACCACGCTCGCATGCACCACGGCTGAGCCCACTGCGAAAGAGTCCTGAATGGACTTAATCTTATCCGTGAAAAATCTGGCCAGGTTACAGACCCACAACTCAGATGGAACCCCTTGGGGCAGGTTGGATCTGGGGGCCATAAACTCCCTAACTACCGCAAAGATCTCCTTGCATGAGTTTGAGGCAGCCTCAATCCTCCTGGCCAAGAAAACCTTTTTTTCACGGAGAATGTCACAGTGGTAGGCTTTAACCCTTGACCTATAGGCCGCTCTGGCCTCCAGATCATAAAGGAGGCGCCACGCCCTTTCTGCCACCTTACATTGGCGACGAGTGGCCAGCAGTGCCTCAGTGAACCAGGGGGCCGAGACCCTCTTAATCATATTTCTCGGGGCCATAACTGGGGCAAGATCATCCAACCTCCCCGTCAACCACCCCTGTAGGGACTCAACGTCCTGCTCCAAGTTGCCTGATATAGGGCACGGATGGTCCTCGGCCGCCTGACTTAACATCTCAGGTGTAACTCTATGCAGAGCCCTCCGCGCCGTGCCATACTGTCTCGGCCCACTACAAGGGGGTTTCTTGCTGGCTAATATCGAGAATCTGGCCAGCCTATGGTCAGTCCAAAGCACCGGAAGGAGCTCGATATCAAAGAGAGGGATTGAAGAGAAGACCTGGTCCAAGGTGTGTCCTTTATCATGAGTAGGACCTGTGAGAAAAGGGGCAAGGCCCAGAGAAGCCGTGATATCCTGCAGTTTATTGGCCTCCGAATCACCGGCGACATCCATATGGAAGTTAAAGTCTCCTGCCAGAAGAGAGTGCTGCGCACTCAAGACCAGCTCAGCAGTGGCGGCCTGGAGATCGTTGAAAAAGGATCCAACTGGGCCAGGGGATCTATACACCAACAGCCCTTTCAGGGCTTGCTGCGGGGACAGTCTGATGGTAAAAGCAAGGGATTCAGATCCTGCGATGGCGTTAAGAGGAAGAATAGAGCAGGGAACTGCTTTGTTCACTACCACCGCTACCCCCCCACCCCTACCTTTGGCTCTATCTTGCCGGAAGATGTTATAATCCGGGTGAATCGCTGCCATGATGTCCGGATTAGACAGCTCCCCCAACCAGGTTTCGGTCAGCAGCAGGCAGAGTGGCTTTTCTTTCACAAGGAGATCAAAGATCTCCAGAGCATGCTTGCCTACCGATCTAGTATTGAGCAATAGGAAAAGATGTCTCACTCGATCCTCATCTCTCCCTTGTGAGGAAACGGGGGCATAATTAGGCACCCAACCACACCCCGGGCAAAACCGTTTACCCCTATAACGTCCCGGGAACACGGATCGGCATGTATAGGAACATTTTCGCAATGTGAAAAGTTCCCTAGCAGAATAACAAATCATCTTGCCCAAGAACAGAATACCACCAGAGCCTACCGCCGCTCCGCCGCCTCCGAGACGCTGACGGACGCAGACGGGCAGGACTCTGGCAAGACTCAGGCAAAGCGAAGGCCGACCCGCTACGCGATCCCGCTACGCTCTGGGGACTGGTTTAAATAGTGCCTCCAGGTGAGGGTCAAAGCGCACCACCAGGACACTCCAGATGGCGCTCAAAGAGCGTCAATGCCCTTCCCAAAATGGCGGCCGTTCAACCAACTCGGGAGACCCCCGACCACCCCAGAACCGGGTCCGGTCGAGCAGCGGTGCTTCACAATTAGTGTGCAGGTTGGGGGAGAGCCCAGTAAATACCTCTATTTTAAAAGCAGGGTCAAGAAAACAAGAAAACAAAAACGAACAAAAATGAGAAACGGGAATTTTAAAAGCAAACAGCCTCACCGCGCAGCGCAGTAAACTATAATGAGCTGCCAGCACCTGAGCGCTGAGACCTATCAGGTCTGACACTAGAGGACCGCCTTAAATAGTGCCTCCAGGTGAGGGTCAAAGCGCACCACCAGGACACTCCAGATGGCGCTCAAAGAGCGTCAATGCCCTTCCCAAAATGGCGGCCGTTCAACCAACTCGGGAGACCCCCGACCACCCCAGAACCGGGTCCGCTCGAGAAGCGGTGCTTCACAATTAGTGTGCAGGTGAGGGGAGAGCCCAGTAAATACCTCTATTTTAAAAGCAGGGTCAAGAAAACAAGAAAACAAAAACGAACAAAAATGAGAAACGGGAATTTTAAAAGCAAACAGCCTCACCGCGCAGCGCAGTAAACTATAATGAGCTGCCAGCACCTGAGCGCTGAGAACATGGGTGAATTGGCATACTCGTAATTGGTATATTTAACTTACCTATAAATCTATAGTATATGGTGCAAGGTGTACCCAGATCCTAGAAGCTAAATGCCACTTGTGTACTGTAGCACCTATTGTGCCATCCACTACAGTGAAATTGCAAACATTGCTTTAGATCTACTCTGTATAGCCTGACTGTAGTAGTGTAAAAAACTGCAATTCGACCTGTCAATAACATCGTTTTGACAGGTAAATACCTCATTTTTAAATATTAATAGGCAACTCCTACGTAGGGCCTCGCTGCCCACAAGGCAAGGTGCATGGAATATATAAGTAGGACATGTAGAAATGTTATGTTAACATGTCCTTACCGTGACCAGCACTCAAAAGATATTTTTCACTGTGGCAGATCTAGCTGTACTGCATTGAAAATCAGAGTACAGATTAACATCCTAATACTGTGTCCCGGGAACTGGACTAACATGAAAAACTAATAAAAAAACTAGTTTAATATTTATTAAAATTCCAATTCAATGGTGAAGATGGATTTGGAATACCTATAGAGGAAAAGTGAGAAATAACTTTTAGAAAGTTATCATTTTCTTCCTGAAACTCCTGGAAGCTAATTTGCATTAATTGTCCCGCTTTTCCCAACCTCTACTTGACCTGTTTAAGGTGTGAATCAGGTGTGACATATTTCCCAGTAGCTACACAATATGTCACTGCGATTGAAGGGTTGACTTGAATGGACAGGGGTGACTTCTTAGAACTCAGCAAAGGAGTGAGTGGCTATGAGCACCATGTTTTACATTACTTTGTCAAACTCTGCTTGAGTGTCAAATCCTGTTTGATAGGTCTGGTGGGCTCACACATAACACTTGGGGTACACTTGAAAGGAAGGGAATAGGATACCAAGACAATTCTTGTGAGTCCACTAGTTCGTTGCTGAAGAACTCTATCTTTGTCCTACCAGAGTTCTGTCTCTGGGTTTATTGTGGGTACAGTAGCTGCTTCAAACTCAATTTTGATGTTAGATGTGAGAGGAAACTAGGATTGCCATAGTACACTCCTCACACACCCCCAGCCCTCAGAACCCAAGTTCAGTGTTGCTAAAGATGTTAGTCATCTTGAAAATACTCAAAGTTGGTAGGGTTGGCTCAGGGAACTTTACCCTCTTGGTTAGAGTGTGCCCAGGAGTTATTACCATCCACTAGCTAGTTCCAGGCATACATGTGGAATGCTCAGGAATGCAACTTCAGAACACTCCTGGACCTTAGTAAGAACGGAAGAGGACTGGACCAGCGTCTGTGACCTGAGAGGAGACTTGACAGACTAGACTTGCTCCCTCTTTTACCCATGGCAAAGAAGTGAACTCAATGGATCCTAAGCTACAAGAGGCCTTTCATGCAACTGCCCAGTGGCAATTGGACCTGGACTGTTGTTGGCCCCTGCCTTACACCTGGTGGGTCTCTAAGTGCTTTCCTTGAATTCCTGGAGAGGGGGGGGGATTAAAGAAGCGTACAGCTGTGGTGGATTAGGACTTAAAGGACTATGGGCCCGATTTAAGATTTGGTGGTTGGGCCATCCTCCCCCAGGGCTATGGAGTTAATTACTCCATCGTCCTGGCAGAGGTCCTCACGAACAAATATTGAAATATCCATCGGGCCAGTGGACATTTCAACCATTGACAGGAACTGCTGTCAAGGTGATTCCTGCCAATGTATTGTAACTTTGCTGTATGGCTCGGTCAAACTAGCTTATAAAAATGAGTGGCAATTAGATCTGGAATGGACCCTGTTGTTGGCCTCTGCCTGACACCCTGAGGGTCTCTCAGTGCTTCCCCTGAGGTCCTGGGGAATGCTTTAGAAGTGTGCTCCTGTGGTCAATGGGGACTTAAAGGAGTAAGCGCTCAATTTAAGATTTGGTGGGCTGACCGTCCTCCCCCAGGGCAATGGAGTAAATTATTCTATCACCCTTCTGGAGGTCCCAACGATCAAATAATGAAATATCTGTTGGGCCGGCGGACATTTCAACCATTGACAGAAACTGCAGTTCCTGCCAATCTATTGTAATTTTGCCGTATGACTCCATAAAAGTGGCTGATAAAAATGATAGCCAGACCTTCATGAGTAATTCCTTATACACTAGTTCATAGTTTCAAGTTGAAGGGTTTCCACATAACTGCAGAGTACAATATCAAGTTGCAACTCTTTTCTGTGTTTCTTCTGCAGCAGCTCTAGCTCCCTTAGTTCCTTGGACCGTTTCCCATATAGAAACACATAAGCGATACATCAGTGATATCATCAACGATGTCTTCGAACATGTCATGAGTGATGTAAAATGTGAAGTCATTAGCAGTGCATGGCGGGGCACAAGTTATAGTTTACTCAGGAACTATACCTGGACATTTTCACCTAAGTGTAAGCTCATGTTAACATGTTTTTCAGTGAATTTCATCGTTTTTTTTTAACATAAAGTAAGATATTATTACCAAACCTAACTAGAACCTCACTTTAACTTTAGTTTTTTCATTATTTTTTAACATAAAGTAATAAAGTAGATTTACCCTTTGATTTTTCCTGTGAATTTCTAGGGTTTTGTTTTAACGTCAAGTAAAATATTACTGTCAGAATCCCTTTCAGAGGGCAACAGGGCAAGCTGGGGCTGCTTGGCCCAACCTACAGGGTTGAGACCCTTTACTCCTGATGCCCCGGGCCCAAAGTGCTATGGATCATACTATGGATCCTAAGTGACTGGGCCGAGTACCCCTTCAGCACTTGACTCATAGTAGTAGCGTCAGTCAGCCGGTCCAAGACTTCGCAGGAGGTAGGTAAATGTAGGGGAGTGAACACAGGTTCACAACAATATGTTCAATAGCAGCAATAAATAATCGTCCAGTCAAATACTCGCTTTTATGAAAAAAAGAGTATTTATATACAAAGACAAAATAAAGTACAGTATATATAAACAGTTTCCTGGGGTTAGGATTTTAGTGTTCAATAGGCAGGTCCCTGAGTCTCATTTCCCTCTTACTAATAGAAGTGGTTATTCCCCATTCACCATAGGCAACATTCAGGTTAAGCCCTGCTAGTAGTATGAATCTCAGTAGTACCACTCTGACTCTTCCAAAGACAAAAGTTTTCCATCGCTCAAAGCACCTTGGGGCAAAACATGTTCCCCACCAGATCTTTGCCGCCCTCCACTCATTCCTACCCACTCTTGCAGGGGTTGCGCTACCAGATTCCCCAGTAGCGTTTCACTTTCAGATGTCCCTGAGGGCTGTAGTGGGTGCTGAGGGTGAGTAGCACTTGCGATTCGGCAGGGGCAGCGGCTGGGCATCCAAGGCAGTTCCTCTAGTGAGACGGTAAGTTCCTTTGAGCCTTTTTATAAGGGGGGAGAACAATCTCTCAGGTTCTGATTCAAAGTCAGAGCTCAGGCACACACAGGTCATCATGGCGTCCACTCCTCTCAATGATGGTGGAACCAGGTGATGTTCCTTGTTCTTCATGGGGGGCCCCCTCTAGCACATGGGGTGACCGACATTCCTCCATACACAGACGCCTGCCGACTGGCATGGCAGTAACTTCCTCAGCATGGTGGCCCCCTCTGGCATACAGGGTTGCTGACTTCACTCCGCACATGAGCCACAGAACGATCAACACAGGAGTCAAGCAGTCTTCATGGTGGCCGCCTCTGGCATGCGGGGTCACCGACTTCATTCTACACAGATTGGTTATGCCCAGAAAAGCACTGCAGTCATGCAACCTTCACAGCGGTCCCTCTGGCATATGGGGTTGCCGAATTTAATCTGCACCAAGGCGAAAAATTGATCACTGCAGCAGTCGTCTCTTCACACTTTGCCATGGGGATCCACTCGCCAGGATGCCCCACTGGACTTTGCTCCCTCCAATTTCTCTCCTTTTCCTAATAGGGCAAACTGATTTTGGCAAGCAGGCAGGCACTGATGCTCCAGGCGTACTTGGATTTCCATGGGTGACGTCCTCTCACACAGCCTGGGTGGCATCCCCTCACCCAGCTGGGATACTGGAAGACGTTAGCCCACAGTCCCAGTCTCAGGCAGAAGTCTTGCAGAGCTTCTCCTCCCCCTCAAAATATAACCCAATTGGCTTCTTGACAGTTGACAATTTTGGGGGCCTTGTGCTCCCCTTCTTATAGTTCATTTCCAGACACCAAATGTTATTTAGGGTCTGCGACTTTGAAGTTTGTGTTAGGGGTCTGCTAGTTTTCCAAGTGCCCACTCCTCTGTCCTACCCCTTCTCTAGAAAACAGTCACAGCAGGAGTGAACCCTAAATCTGATAGCCCCACTATACAGGGCATGGGAGTGACTAGAGGTTTACATCTCTATATCAGTTACAGGGATATGTGCATCAAAAGGTTACCCCAGGGCACCAGCCCCTCTTTCTGGTTCTCTTATCAGCCCCATCTCCTTCCTGAGATGTGAGCAGCCCCCATTCCAGTGACCACTCTCTGAATCAAGGGGCACCCTTTGAAGTTTACTGAAGAGTCTGGCTCTCCTTCCTCCTGCGTGTGACCCACCCAGCTTTTAGGAATGCAGATATTCACAAATCTGTCTGAGGGGCTGAAC
Organism: Triturus cristatus; assembly: GCF_964204655.1. NCBI lineage: Eukaryota > Metazoa > Chordata > Amphibia > Caudata > Salamandridae > Triturus > Triturus cristatus. Next base: position 1,054,579,013 of record NC_140584.1, on the reverse strand, counting down.
GGCAGTCTGCTACCTAAATCTGTCTGAGGGGCTGTCCGCTACCTCCACATGATCTCCAGTCAGCCCTGGGTCTCTCAAAATGGAACCCAGATACTTCAATGTATTGTACTCGCCACAGGCGCACATATACACAACACACACATGCAGCCACACACGGCTGCAGAGTGCTACAAACTAACTTGAGGTAGGCCAAGGGTGAGTTAAGCACACAGCTGCAGAACTTTACGTGAGTGAGCCTGTAGGGCTCACTCCAGTGACACAGGTAAGTCCTGTTCACTCCTACTGATCAATTCACAGTATGCTGCAAAAACCAAGCTCATGCTACTTTACTCTCTGCAAAGGCAGTAGGCTTTCACCACTATGAGGGTAGCTCTTTGGATGCCCCAACCAGCCGAACAAGAGCGTAATCCATGAGAAAGGCCTGTCATGGCACACACGCATGATATGTGTTCACCCATGACAACAAATATCAGCACCAGGGCTCCAGACATAGTTGCAGCTGGGGCACTCGCAGCAGGGATGCATGTTATTTACCATGCAAAGGACTTTTCCGTCCCAACAGTTACTAATATACCTAACTGTATGTAGTCCTACTTAAGAGGCTTGAGTAGGTGGAGGGAGTCGGCTCCTTGTGAAGAACTACACAGGAAGCACAGCCTCTCTGTAGTAGTGGCTTGCTCAACTTATTGGGCTTGGATGTCTGGAGGGAGGGGTCTCTCCATGAAGAGCAGTGCAAAGAGCACAATCTGTGCCTAGTAGGGGCTTGCCCACCGTAGGTCGCTTGGGTGCCTGAAGGGAGTCAACTGTATGCACAATCTGCACTCTGAGTGCAGACAGTCCATAATAGGGCCTTCCCCAACTAATGGAGCTTGGTTCGCTGGAGGTAGGGGTTCTATGCACAGTCCACACACTGAGTGCACACTGTGCATTGTAGGAACTCGCCCCTATAATGGGGCTTGGGTTTCTGGATGAAGTCGGCTCTATGCACAGTCTGCATCCTGGGAGCTGTCTGTGCATAGTACAGGCTTTCCCACCTAATGGAACTTGCGTGTCTGGAGGACGTGGGCTCACTCTGTCTGTGAACTGAGTGCAGACAGTGCATAATAAGGACTTGCCCATCCTTATGTCTGTTGAGAGAGGGAAATCTATTCATAGTATGTGCACTGAGCACAGACTCTATATAGTAGGAGTTGCCCACCTAGTGGCTTTAGGTCTCTAGAGGGAGGAGACTCTGCGCACAGTCTGTGCACTCAGCACTGTCTGTGTATAGCAGGGGCTTGCCCACCTGATAGCGATTGGTTGTCTGGATGGAGTGGGCTCTATGCACAGTCTTTGCACTGAGAGTATACTGTGCATAGTATGGACCCGCCCACCTAATGCAGCTTAGGTCTCTGGAGATAGTGAGCTCTACCCACAGTCTCCATATGAGTGCTG